>NC_044597.1:1476125-2076125 GCF_901933205.1 Camarhynchus parvulus | reverse complement strand
TTGTGCTGGGAGAGGGCAGGGGAGAGAAGGTGCTGTGCAGACAGAGAGAGGCTGGGACATGGCTGAGGTGGTTCCTGGGCTTTGTGCTGGGCACTGCAATGTGGGGCAGGAGGTGCCTTGGCTGCAGGGTGTTTGGGTTCAGCTCTGCTTCTCATGTGTCCTCACTTTGTGCTTTTCCCTGCCCTCTGTGCCAGGTGCACCTGTGACCCTGAGCCATGTCCTGCTGCAAGCCCTGTGACCCTTGCTGCCAGCCCTGTGGCCCCTGCCCGCTGGCCAGCAGCTGCAATGAGTGCTGTGTCAGGCAGTGCCAGAGCTCCCACGTTGTCATTGAGCCGCCTGCTGTGCTGGTGACCCTGCCCGGCCCCATCCTCAGCTCCTTCCCACAGAACACCGCCGTGGGATCCTCCACCTCTGCTGCTGTTGGCAACATCCTCAGCTGTGGCGGAGTGCCCATCAGCTCTGGGGGCTTTGACATCTCCTGCATCACCAACTGCTATGGCAGCAGTTGTTGTCGTCCCTGCTAAAGAATCTGACAACCTCCTTGGGAAAGAACCTCCACAACCTCAGAACGTGGAGCTGCACTGAAAATGGATCTTTGGAACAATGGATTTGTGCCCTTGATTTACTGCTCTTTTCTTCCACTCTTTTCCCTTGCCTTCCCTTCCTGTCTGCACCACCCAATGCCAGCCTAGTGGGACCTGTTTGCCTCCCTCCATCCCTCTGCAGGCCTGGCAAATGGACACCCCCACTGTGCCCCCATGCCTGCTCTTGTTGTCCTCTTTCAGCTACCTCCTTCTCCTCCTTAGACTCAATAAAGTTGTTTTGCATCCAAGGCTGGCCCTCTGCTTTCTCTTTCATTGTGTGGGAACTCTTCCACCCAGCTCAGGGCAAGAGGTGTAGGAAGCCAAGGGTGGACACTCTGTGGTGGCCTTTACTTTGTGCCTTTTCTATTGGAGCTCCCAAACACAGCCCTGGCTTCCCCTAAATAGTGATCCTCAGGAGAAGATGATGTCAAATGGTGATAGGGCATGGGAAGCAGCAGTGCCTGGGGATAAACCACAATCTCCTCTCTTCAAACACCTCCCTCACACTAGTCTTCTGCTCAGCTCCTTAGTACACAGGCAGAGCTGAATGGTTACACAGGATCAAGTGAGCAGGAGGATGGAACCAAAATCAAAACCATCATCCCTACATGTAGAAGGCTTGTGCTGTTTCCACTTCTAGATTTGGGAGAGGAAAAACTCCCCCATATTCCGGCATCCACCTCCCAGACACAGTTAGCAGTTTCTCTCCACATTCCTCATTTTCACTGACAGTATCCATTTCCCACAGTGCCTGGAATATGGGGCAAAGGCCTCTGTAGCCAGAGCACTCCCCCATCCCCACAGACACAACAGAACCCTGTCACATCAAAGCCTCCACATGAGGCAGGAACGAGGACCCTGGGAAACAGCTGAGGGCCCCAAGGCTGCCTGGAGGTGGCATCCAAGGCATGGCCTGGCTTAGGGATTATCCTTGAGTGATGTGGGTGCTGTGACCCTGTCCAGGTTCCTGCAGAGAAGCAACTGGGGGCTGAGTGTGTGTCAGTGGCTGGCACTGCTGGGCAGGCAAGGCCCTACAGGCCGTGCAATGGCTGGGCTGAGAGCTCAGCTCAGGCCCAGCTGTGCACACACAGCCAGGGCACTGACACACTGCCAGCCTGGCCAGGAGTGCTCAGAGATGAGCCCAGAGCACAGAGCCCAGCACATGGGCACAGCCACACGGGCAGGGGGGCTGCATGCAAGGGCCCTGCCCTGTGCACAACCATCCCCGTGCAGGCCAGAGGCTCTCAGGGGCTGTTCCCAGCAGGGCACAAGCACAGGCATGTGCAGACACTGGCACACACTGGGCCACAGACACGCTGCCACGCACAAGATTGTGGGGGAGCACATGGGGCAGAGGCCTGAGGAAGGGATGGCACTGAGGAGATGCTGGGGGGCTCCCAGCCAGAGCAGATTCTGGGAACACCAAGCAGGACAGAAGCTCAGGCAGCAATGCTACAGGAGTCCCATGCACTGTGAAGGCCGGGGACGAAGGCAATGAGGTGTTACCTCAAAGGCAAGGCATGAAGGAGAGCCATTGGGTGATGAGCCAAAGACTGGAGGGCTGGGAGCAGATGAGGCACTTCCAGTCAGCAGGAACAGAAAATATCCCAAAGACAGCCTCAGGCTGGCATCACCTGCATCCTTGTGATCCCTTCTGCACTTAGTTCATGTCTCTTACCCACACTGTCACATACTTGCCCCCAGGACACATGGAATCTCGCATACCAGCACTCAGAAGAAGTGTCCGTGAGGGAATGGGAATGAGGTAAGCCAGGAAATGCAAAGTCATGGTAGAGGGAAAATCCAACTCATGCCATACCATTCCCAGAGATCTTTCCATTCATTTGGGATCATGCAGGAATATCGTCACCTCCGCAGCACAAACTGTGGGCCCTGAGGCACTGTGGGGCCAGGATAAAAAGCAGCCCAGCTGGGGGCTCTCTCAACCACTTCTGTCACCTCCTGCTCCTTGGGAACCAGGTGAGTTGGAAGCCCCTTTTTCCTCCACCCTCTCCAAGACAGCATTGAGCTTTCTGGCCCTTGTTGCTGCTCCTTGTTCTTCTGGGGCTGTTCTGCACTGGTGCTGGTGTGGGCAGAGGGCAGAGCATGTGTTCTGGCCAGAGGCTGAGGCTGGGCTGAGGGGCTGATTCTCCTCCAGGTCAGGCAGGAGCAGAGCTGGGCCTGGCTGAGCTGGGAAGGAGCGAGCTGGGCTGGGGCAAAGGATGCCCAGGTTGGGGCTGGCCAGGCTGGAGCTGTGCAGGCAGCAGGGGCCTTGTGCTGCTGGGGGTGCCTTGCAGGCTGTGTCTGAGGTGTGCGTGTGCTCTGCTTCCTCCCTGCCCTCTGTGCCAGGTGCAGCGCCAGGCTCCAGACATGTCCTGCTCTGAGAAGTGCCAGCAGTGCCGGCCCTGCGAGCCTTGCTGCCAGCCCTGTGGCCCCTGCCCGCTGGCCAGCAGCTGCAATGAGTGCTGTGTCAGGCAGTGCCAGAGCTCCCACGTTGTCATTGAGCCGCCTGCTGTGCTGGTGACCCTGCCCGGCCCCATCCTCAGCTCCTTCCCACAGAACACCGCCGTGGGATCCTCCACCTCTGCTGCTGTTGGCAGCATCCTCAGCTCTGAGGGAGTGCCCATCAGCTCTGGGGGCTTTGACATCTCCTGCATCACCAACTGCTATGGTGGCAGCCGATGCTGTCGTCCCTGCTAAGGATGGTGCCGCCAATGTCCACGGCCAAGAACCTCCAAGAGCTCAGAATATCATGATGGAATGAAGTCAAAACTTAACAGATTGGATTTAGAGCTTCAAACTATTGTTTTCTTCTTGTCCTCATCTCATTTTTCTCTTCCCTTCCTTTCCCGTCACCACCACTCAATGCCGGCCTAATGGGTCCTGCTGGATTCCTTCCCTTCGCAGCCCACGATATCAGACATCCCTGCTGCATCTTAGTGGATGCCCTCAGGTGCCCTCTCTGAGCCTCCATATTTTCTTCTTTTGACTTAATAAATTTGGTTTTGCATTCAAACCTTGGCCTCTGATTTCTCTTTCTTTCTGTGACAACTCCTCCAATTTGCCCATTGGAAAAAGGGTGGAGGAAGCACAACTTCGCAATCCCTGCAACTTTCTTTGTGCTGTTTCTTCAGTTCAATTTCTTTTTTTCCTTTTCTTTTGGTGTTGAAAATGGTGTTCCCCTCTGTGTCGATGGTGAGGCATTGTAACAACTTGCCCAGAATGGTTTTGAATGCTTCAAACCTGGACATGTGCAAGACCAGGTTGGACACATCTTGGAGTAAGCTGGTGTAGTGGGTGGCATCAGTGCCCCTCTGTAAAGGGTAGGAGGAGGAGAAACAAATGGTCTCAAGGTTGCCTTCCAGCCCAAACCATTCTAATGAAATCTGCTTTCTCAGAGGCATCAGCAGTGGGACAAATGTGCTCAGTGCTGGGCAGTGCTGAGTCCCCTTTGGACACAGCTGGAGCTGACTCAGTCACAGCTGGCTGGAGCCACTGGACTCTTGTCACAGAGCCCATTCCTGCAGCCTAAGGCACAAAGTGTGCCATCATGAGCAACCATGAGACAGGAGGAAGCCCTGCTTCCTGGGAAATTGCCAGCCATCACTTCCTGAGGGAAGGAGGCCATACATTAATTTTCTTTCCCGATGTACTTGTGCATGCATAATCTTTCCCTCTACCTTTGGCAAACTGCCTTCTCTCAAGATTCAAGTTGTTATCAGTTCGGTTTTATCTTGTCTTACTGCCTGAGAAAGGGCATTGACAGAGCAGCTTGCTGGGCACCATCCATCCAGCAAGGGCCACCAAGCACAGCTTGCAGTCCAGCCCAGGACAAGAGCAGGAATGAGCTGCAGAAGCAGGCATGGAGTGCTGACCAAAGGGAGAGGTAATAGAGTGGAAGCAAGACCACAAAGAACACCTTCTGTCCCCTATCCATTCCCAAAATGGGCCAGGAAAACAGGCTGCATGCGAAAACTCATGGGATGTCACAGAGGGATGCAGGAGAGACGGGCAGGGATACAGGAAGAATGAGAGTGATGCCCTGAGAGCTTTGCCACAAAGAAACCCACAGGAATGACACAGGTTCAGGTCATGAGCCTGCATGGAATGCCACCAGACCATGATCTATGCATTCTGACTACTCTGACGTGTTCATATCCCGGAAATACTTGGATCTCTCATTCCTGGCCCTAGAAGGAGTCTTTAGATAGGAACGCGCAGGCCAGAAGCCAGGAAATAGAGGCTGCAGTGCAGGAAACCAGGACACAGCCCCTACCATTAACTGGGATGGTGCACATTTGACATGAGCTGGTCACAAAATTATGGCTTCCACTAAGGTGCCTCTGGGCCCGAGGCAAGGCAGGACTGCTATAAAAGGCAGCCCAAGTCTCTGCTCTCTCATCCACTTCTCTCACCTCCTTCTCCTCCTCAGGAATCAGGTGAGTGGGAAGCCTCTTCTCCTCCTCCTGCTGCTGCTTCAAGAGCAGCTCTTGCCTGGCTGGAGGTCTCAGCTGAGAGGGGCTACAAGAGCCCAGGGCTGGGAGCTGCTTGTGCTGGGAGAGGTCAGGGGAGAGAAGGTCTTGTGCAGACAGAGAGAGGCTGGGACATGGCTGAGGTGGCTGCTGGGCTTTGAGCTGGGCACTGCAATGTGGGCCAGGAGGTGCCTTGGCTGCAGGGTGTTTGGGTGCAGTCTTGCTTCTCATGTGTCCTCACTTTGTGCTTCTCCCTTCCCTCTGTGCCAGGTGCACCTGTGACCCTGAGCCATGTCCTGCTGCAAGCCCTGTGACCCTTGCTGCCAGCCCTGTGGCCCCTGCCCGCTGGCCAGCAGCTGCAATGAGTGCTGTGTCAGGCAGTGCCAGAGCTCCCACGTTGTCATTGAGCCGCCTGCTGTGCTGGTGACCCTGCCCGGCCCCATCCTCAGCTCCTTCCCACAGAACACCGCCGTGGGATCCTCCACCTCTGCTGCTGTTGGCAACATCCTCAGCTGTGACGGAGTGCCCATCAGCTCTGGGGGCTTTGACATCTCCTGCATCACCAACTGCTATGGCAGCAGTTGTTGTCGTCCCTGCTAAATCTGCTGCCAACCTCCTTGGGCAAGAACCTCCACAACCTCAGAACGTGGAGCTGCACTGAAAATGGATCTTTGGAACAATGGATTTGTGCCCTTGATTTACTGCTCTTTTCTTCCACTCTCTTCCCTTGCCTTCCCTTCCTGTCTGCACCACCCAATGCCAGCCTAGTGGGACCTGTTTGCCTCCCTCCATCCCTCTGGAGGCCAGGCAAATGGACACCCCCCACTGAGCCCCACTGGCTGCTCCTGATGTCCTTTTCAAGTTACCTCATTCTCTTCCTTAGACTCAATAAAGTTGTTTTGCATCCAAACCTGGCCCTCTGCTTTCTCTTTCTTTGTGTGGGAACTCTTCCACCCAGCTCAGGGCAAAAGCTGGAGGAATCCGTGGGTGGACACTCTGTGGTGGCCTTTACTTTGTGCCTTTTCTATTGGAGCTCCCAAAGACCTCCCTGGCTTCTCCAAAACAGTGATCATCAGGAGATGATGTCAAATGGTGACAGGTGTGGGAATGGGAAACAGCAGTGCCTGAGATGGTCCACAACCTCCTCTCTTCAAACACCTCCCTCACATTTGCCCTCTACCCTGCTTGTAACCAGAGAGGATGGGCTGTGTGTTGCCACAGGATCAAGTGAGCATGAGGACAGAACCAGAACCAAAACCAAAACCCTCCTCCCACGATGCTGGAGTCTGCCAGTGTTTCCCCTTCTGGATGTGGGACAGGACAAACTCCCTCATCTCTCTGGCCTCCACCTCTCAGATACGGTCAAATGTTTTTCTCCACTTGACTCATTCTTTTTGACAGCAACATTTTCCCACAGCTTCATGACAAAGGCCACTGTGGCCAGAGACTCCCCCATCTCCACAGAGACAAAAGAACCCTGTGACCTCAAAGCCTTCACATGAGGCAGGAACAAGAACTGTGGGAAACGGCTGAAGGCCCCAAGGCTGCCTGGAGGCCGCATCAGAGGAATGGCCTGGTGTCCTGGGTTGACTATATGATGCTTTTATCCCAAATCATCTGTTCTGTTTATGCTGAATTAGAGGTTTTGCACCTTTAAGACTTGTTCTGGGAGTGAAGGGAGCAGAGAAGAAGCGTGCAGTTTGTTTTCAGACACTGCACTCACTCTTCCTCATTCCTGCTCCTGGACTGTGTTGTCTGTGGATGGACAGACAGCAGGACAGAGTTCTCTTTTGTTTTAGTTAGTTTTAGCTTGCTGAGGCAAAGTTCCCTGGACTGTGGTTTTTTTTGCCTTTGCATTGGACCTGTTTAAACCTGCTCTGGACTGAACACCAGCAGAGCACCTGCAGCTCCACCTGTGGCCCAAAGGGCCGGGCCTGGGCCATGACACTTCCAGCACCGGAGGGACTGATAAGAGACTGAGTGAACTGAACTACAGCCTGGGGAGGGGACTTTTCTGAGTTTGTAATCACTTGGGGAGCAGTAAGAGGTTTTATTGTTTAATATTGTTTAGGTTTTATTGTTTAATAAACAGTTTTTTCCACTTTTCTCTAAGGAGTATTTTCTCCCGAACCTGTTGGGGGAGGAGCCAAATGTATCTGCCTTTCTAGAGGAGCCCCTCTGGGAGTTCTCTCCCAAATGTTCCCTGAACCAAGACACCTGGGCTTGGGATTGTCCTTGAGCGATGTGGGTGCCATGGCCCTGTCCAGGTTCCTGCAGAGAAGGAACTGGGGGCTGAGTGTGTGTCAGTGGCTGGCACTGCTGGGCAGGGAAGGCCCTACAGGCCGTGCAATGGCTGGGCTGAGAGCTCAGCTCAGGCCCAGCTGTGCACACACAGCCAGGGCACTGACACACTGCCAGCCTGGCCAGGAGTGCTCAGAGATGAGCCCAGAGCACAGAGCCCAGCACACGGGCACAGCCACACGGGTAGGGGGCCTGCACACAAGGGCCCTGCCCTGTGCACAACCATCCCCGTGCAGGCCAGAGGCTCTCAGGGGCTGTTCCCAGCAGGGCACAAGCACAGGCATGTGCAGACACGGGCACACACTGGGCCACAGCCGCACTGCCACGCACATGATTGTGGGGGAGCACATGGGGCAGAGGCCTGAGGAAGGGATGGCACTGAGGAGATGCTGGGGAGCTCCTAGCCAGAGCAGATTCTGGGAACACCAAGCAGGACAGAAGCTCAGGCAACAGTGCTACAGGGGTGTCTAGGATTTTGCAAGACGATGAGGAGAGCACAGAGGTTTCACTAAGTAGCAAAGTCACATAGTGGGCCCGATTGGTTCATGGGCAAAAGAAATGATGGCTGAGAGCAGAGGAGGCCCCTCCAGGCAGCAGGGATTACAAAAATCTGGCAGCATTACAAAACTCCAGCAGACTGCCCCAGGCTGGCATCACCTGCCATCCGTTGGATCCATTGTGCACTTTGTTTATGTCTTATGACTACACTGCCACATCCTTGCCCCAGGATCATGGAATCTCACATACCAGCACTCAGAAGAAATATTCATGAGGTTGTGGGATGAAGCATTGCTGATTCCCACGCACCCCCTTTCACCCCCCATTTCTGTCAAGTTTGGGAACCATCTTCCTCTCCTGGTAGTTGTAGTAGAGTACTGAGGGATGTGTTTGTGAGCTCCAAGAAAAAAGGCACAAAGTAAAATCCACTGTAGGGACTCCCAAGCTCTGCTTGCTCTAGCTTTTGCCCTGAGCTCACAGGAGAAGTTGACATAGATGAAAAGAGAATCAGAGGCCAAGTCTTGGATGCAAAACAACTTTATTGACTCTAAGCAAGAAAAAAGAGGTGGTTCCAAAGAGCACCAGAAGCAGCCACTAAGGTGCAGTGGGGGTATCCATTTGCTGGTTTCCAGAGCAAGGGAGGAAGAGAAGCCAACAGGTCCCACCAGGCTGGCATTGAGTGCAATTGACTGGAAAGGAATGCAAGACAGAGAAGAGAGGAGAAGAAGGAAACAAAAGTCAGAGGCCCTACATACAGTCCCAAAGTTCTGTCTTCATTTCAGCTACAAGTTCTGAGGTTGTGGAGGTTCTTGCCCGAGGATGTTGCCAGCAGCTTTAGCAGGGACGGCATCTGCTACCACCATAGCAGTTGGTGATGCAGGAGATGTCAAAGCCCCCAGAGCTGATGGGCACTCCGCCACAGCTGAGGATGTTGCCAACAGCAGCAGAGGTGGAGGATCCCACAGCGGTGTTCTGTGGGAAGGAGCTGAGGATGGGGCCAGGCAGGGTCACCAGCACAGCAGGCGGCTCAATGACAACGTGGGAGCTCTGGCACTGCCTGACACAGCACTCATTGCAGCTGCTGGCCAGCGGGCAGGGGCCACAGGGGCCACAGGGCTGGCAGCAAGGGTCACAGGGTTTGCAGCAGGACATGGCTCGGGGTCACAGGTGCACCTGGCACAGAGGGAAGGGAGAAGCACAAAGTGAGGACACGTGAGAAGCAGTGCTACCACCAAACACCCTGCAGCCAAGGCACCTCCTGGCCCCCATTGCAGTGCCCAGCTCAAAGCCCAGCAGCCACCTCAGCCAAGTCCCAGCCTCTCTCTGTCTGCACAAGACCTTCTCTCCCCTGCCCTCTCCCAGCACAAGCAGCTCCCAGCCCTGGGCTCTTGTAGCCCCTCTCAGCTGAGACCTCCAGCCAGGCAAGAGCTGCTCTTGAAGCAGCAGCAGAAGGAGAGAAGGCTTCCCATTCACCTGATTCCTGAAGAGGAGGAGGTGAGAGAAGTGGATGAGAGAGCAGAGACTTGGGCTGCCTTTTACAGCAGTCCTGCCTTGCCTCAGGCCCAGAGGCACCTTAGTGGAAGCCATAATTTTCTGACCACCTCATGTCAAATGTGAACTATCCCAGCTAATGGTAGCGGCGGTGTCCTGGTTTCCTGCATTTCTGCCTTTTCATTTCCTGGCTTCTGCCGTGTGCGTTCCCATTTCCTATCTGAAGACTCATGTTAGGGCCAGGATGAGAGGCCCAAGAATTTCCAGGATGTATATAGGTCAGCACAGGCAGAGTGCTTGGATCATGGTCTGGTGACATTCCATGCAGGCACATGATGTTCACATGTGTCATCCCTGTAGGTTTCCTTGTGGCAAAATTTTCAGTGCATCAGGCTTGCTCTTCTTGTACACATGCACACGGTAGGCCATGCGAGACAGGAGGAAACATCCTTTTCTCCTTCTGCCCCATCTCTCTCTGGCTTTGTTTCCCTTATATGGGCTTCTGCTTGCTGTTTTTTTCTTCTTGCTATATTTACTGTATCTCAGGGAAATTGTGCTGGTCTCATTGACCTCACCCTATTTCTGTACTCTCTCTGTGGGTCCTTTGGGAAGACAAGACCATTTCTCTACCTAGGTTCCTTTGCAGGTGCTAGAGTTCTCACAGAGTTGTCTCCAACACCTCCACAGAGTGCTCACTTTTTGACAGTTTTATTTTATGAATGTTCAGACTACAAGGTCTAAGGGAGGCCTTCCTAAGTGCATATGTGTCAGTCTGTGCATGTGTGCACCATGAGGGTTTAGGAATGTGCCCCGTGTTGATGAGGTGAACAAATTATCCGTCATCTCCTTAAAAAGGAAAAAAGCCCAGAAGTTTCTCTCCTCAATTTGGTAAAAAGATTCCTCATAAGACCTTGAAGACTTCACCTCAAACCTAAGGATACCCAATTGGATAGAAGCCAAAAAGCCCCACCTAAACAATTCGCTAGAAAAAGAAAACAAAAGAAGTAATCACTTTTGTAGGGTGTTTTTACCAGGAGCAAGAGCCTCTTACCCCTAACTCAGTCCTCCTCTGTAAAGAGCTTTGTTATTTCGCCTTTTATTAAAACTTTTCTGTTTTCAACACTGCCTCAAAAGCCATCCTACTAATTTTATACCATCAAAGTAGTTAAGCTATCTGAAGTGTGTTATATTTCTCTAAGAACTCATAAGACCTGGCTCGAGGGGAAAATATACCATGAAGGCACATGAAGGTTCTCATTGTCAGTCCCCCTGTGGTGTGTCCTTTAGTCCCACAGAGGCACTGGCTGCCCTGGAGAGCCAATGTACAGCTGAACAGTGCTGCTTTGACCTTGCAGAGAAGTGTCTGGAGAACTGAAATGCAGATTCTGCCTTCTCCACTCTCCACTTCTTGCTTTATGTTCACAGAGAAAGCCCAGAAATCCTGCCAGCCTCTGCAGGCCTTTATCCCAAATTGATCCCCCTCTGCTGGAGTGTTGCTGGTGAGGGGGTGTCATGTCCCACTTGTAAGGGGGAGGGAACAGCCAGGATTTGTACATGCTGATGGTTGAGAGGAAAAACAAAGTCAGAGAGTCCACAGAAGATTTCACGTTTTATTAATAAACTGCACACTTGGCATTGAAATAGGAACAGGAACAGGAATAGGAATAGGAATAGGAATAGGAATAGGAATAGGAATAGGAATAGGAATAGGAATAGGAATAGGAATAGGAATAGGAATAGGAATAGGAATAGGAATAGGAATAGGAATAGGCAAGGCCAGGCCAAGGTGGACAGGGAAGAGAAAATAAGATGGGAAACAACTTGGGGCTTGAGGCAGATGGCTAAAGCAAAAGGGTGCATAACAACCTGCTGTTGAATTTTTTATTCTTCTGATTGTGCTTCACACTGTGTAGGACACTTTCCCTTAAGTAAAAGTGGCGAGGTTTGGTAGCTGAGGCAGAAAACTGTAGGAATGGGCTCTGGGACAAGAATCCAGTGTCTCCCACCTCGTCTGGCTGAGTCAGCTCCAGCTGTGTCCAAAAGGGGCTCAGCACTGCCCAACACTGAGCACATTTGTCACACTGATAATGCCTCTGTGAAAGCAGATTTCATTAGAAGTGGTTTGGGTTGGGAGGAAAGGGCTAAAAGCAGAAGAATTAGCAGGATGATTGTAGGTTTGCTGATATGACTTTGCAGCTGAGGATGCCAAAGCATGGAGGATATCAATGTGGGAAAAACCATAAAGGATGCCTTCTGCTGTTTTATTCTCTGTTTGGAGAAGCAGAATCTCTGTGTAGAGACAATGCCAGTGTTTGGAGAGACTTGGAGGCCCTCTCACGGACATGCTTGAGCTCCCCACTTTGGGAGAGAGAAAAATCAAAGCTCAGAGATCACAAAAAACATAGATACAGCATAGCACTGGTGTAAAGAGGAGCCCTGCCAGCAGGGACTGATCTGAAGCAGGACAATGTTCCAATTGTTCATCTCTGCCCGAGTGCTGATTGCATCTGCTCTGCGGAGTGAGGTAAAGCAATGAATTTACTCTTTTCCTTTCCACCATGGTTTTGTGATGGTTCCATCTGCTCAATTGTATCGACTGAAACACTTAGAATAGAAGGGAACCTAAACATTTCTTTGTTTGCAACTCCATCCAGCCCACAAAACATGGGCAAGAATGGCCCCCACCAAACCAAGTGGCTCAAAGTCCTGAGCAACCATGCCTTGAACATTTCCAGGAATGAGAAATCTACAATTGCTCTAGGAAACCTGTTCCAATACCTCATCACCCTCAGTGTCGGGGTATCTTTGTCAGCTTCAAGGGAAAGGGCACAAGGAAAACCCATAGCAGTAAGTCCAGCTCTCTGCTTTACCACTTTACTTCTAAGGAGACTGGAAGAGTTGTCACAAAATGAAGGAGAAATCAGAGGCCGAGGTTTGAATGCAAAAAACTTTATTGATTATGTCAGAGACAGCACCAGGAGCAGCTACTAAGATGAAGTGGGGGTGTCCAGAGGCCTGGCCAGCAGATAGAGGGGGGGAAGGGAGGGGGCCACTAAGGTGACATTGGCTAGAGTCAACATAAAAGGAAGGGAAGAAAGAAGAGAGAGCAGAAGAAGGAATGAATAGCTAGAAAGTCTAAATCCAATGACCCAAAATTTTGTCTTCATTCCAGCTCCATGTTCTGAGGTTCTTGCCTGAGGATGCTGGGCGAGGATGTTGGTGGCAGCACCTCTAGCAGGGACGACAGCATCTGCTGCCACCATAGCAGTTGGTGATGCAGGAGATGTCAAAGCCCCCAGAGCTGATGGGCACTCCCTCAGAGCTGAGGATGCTGCCAACAGCAGCAGAGGTGGAGGATCCCACGGCGGTGTTCTGTGGGAAGGAGCTGAGGATGGGGCCGGGCAGGGTCACCAGCACAGCAGGAGGCTCAATGACAACGTGGGAGCTCTGGCACTGCCTGACACAGCACTCATTGCAGCTGCTGGCCAGCGGGCAGGGGCCACAGGGCTGGCAGCAAGGCTCGCAGGGCCGGCACTGCTGGCACTTCTCAGAGCAGGACATGTCTGGAGCCTGGCGCTGCACCTGGCACAGAGGGCAGGGAGGAAGCAGAGCACACGCACACCTCAGACACAGCCCGCAAGGCAATCCCAGCAGCACAAGGCCCCTGCTGCCTGCACAGGTCCAGCCTGGCCAGCCCCAACCTGGGCATCCTTTGCCCCAGCCCAGCACGCTCCTTCCCAGCTCAGCCAGGCCCAGCTCTGCTCCTGCCTGACCTGGAGGAGAATCAGCCCCTCAGCCCAGCCTCAGCCTCTGGCCAGAACACACGCTCTGCCCTCTGCCCACACCAGCACCAGTGCAGAACAGCCCCAGAAGAACAAGGAGCAGCAACAAGGGCCAGAAATCTCAATGCTGTCTTGGAGAAGGTGGAGGAGAAAGGGGCTTCCAACTCACCTGGTTCCCAAGGAGCAGGAGGTGACAGAAGTGGTTGAGAGAGCCCCCAGTTGGGCTGCCTTTTATCCTGGCCCCACAGTGCCTCAGGGGACACAGTCCTGCTACATAAGTGACAATTTTCTTTAGAAATTTCAGTGAACGGAAACATGTACTAGAAGGTTATGACATGAGTTGGATTTTTCCTCTACCATGACTTTGCATTTCCTGGCTGACCTCATTCCCATTCCCTCACAGACACTTCTTCTGAGTGCTGGTATGCGAGGTTCCATGTGTCCTGGAGGCAAGGATGTGTCAGTAAGGACAGAAGACATGAACTAAGTGCAGAAGTGATCACAAGGAGGCAGGTGATACCAGTCTGGGGCACTCTGCTGGAGTTTTGTAATGCTGCAAGATTTTTGTAATCCCTGCTGACTGGATGGGTCCCATCTGCTTCCAGCCCTCCAGTCTCTGTCTCTGCATCCAATGCCTCCCCTGACTATGTGCCCTGCACCCTCACTGAAACCTCTTTGTTCTCTGCATCATCCTGCAAAATCCTTGAGATCCCTGTAGCAGTGCTGCCTGAGCTTCTTCCCTGCTTGGTGTTTCCAGAATCTGTGGCCACACAGGCCTTTGTCCTGAGCCAGGACCTATGGGAAAATGTTTCTGTCAAAGAGAATGAGGCATGTCGGGAAGCGAGTTTGACCATGTCTGGGACGTGGAAGTAGGGAGGTTGAAAAGGACAGTCGAACAGAACAGCATTTCATTCTGATAAGAGCAGTATCCCAGAACAGCACAGCCTTGGAGAAATACCTTAAGGATGTAACTTAGGCAAACAGAAGTCATGCAAATGGCAAGCAGGATGCTCACTCAGCCCTGAAAGTCTGACAAAGCAAAAGTTCTGCTAAACAACAATATTGGCCTGACTCAAATGCGGTAGTGGAGCACCGGCTACCCAAGAAGGACATCAGGCTTCAGGACACACCCCCCAGAAGTATAGAAGGACATGTGATAAGGATGGCAACTATGTCAAATAAGTCAAGTGTGTTGGGCTAGCTAATGAATATGTAATCAGTGCATATGATAAAATAATCTCTTTAACTGAATGCCTGGTGTGCTCAGAGCATGTTGGCAGGGCTGCATGGCTGGTGGCAAAAACATGGTGAGGAACTTGCCCATGCAGATCCTAGATGAATTGACTTCTCAGCACTCCTGTAGGAATCTTTGAATTGGTGGAACTTGTTGGTGATGGCACCTGGAAGCAGCAGTTTTTCTTCAAGAGAAGAGAAGAGAAGAGAAGAGAAGAGAAGAGAAGGGAAGGAAGGAAGGGAAGGGAAGGGAAGGGAGGGAGGGGAGGGAGGGGAGGGGAGGGAGGAGGGAGGGGAGGGAGGGAGGGAGGGAGGGGAGGAGGGAGGGAAGGGAGGGAAGGGAAGAGAAGGGAAGAGAAGAGAAGAGAAGAGAAGAGAAGAGAAGAGAAGAGAAGAGAAGAGAAGAGAAGAGAAGAGAAGAGAAGAGAAGAGAAGAGAAGAGAAGAGAAGAGAAGAGAAGAGAAGAGAAGAGAAGAGAAGAGAAGAGAAGAGAAGAGAAGAGAAGAGAAGAGAAGAGAAGAGAAGAGAAGAGAAGAGAAGAGAAGAGAAGAGAAGAGAAGAGAAGAGAAGAGAAGAGAAGAGAAGAGAAGAGAAGAGAAGAGAAGAGAAGAGGGGAAGCAACATGGTGGCACGAAGGTCAGTGGAAGAAAGAGGAGGAGAAGTTGCTTCAAGCGTTGGAGCCAAGATTCTTCTGCAAGCTGTGGTGAGGACCATGGTGAAACAAACTGTCCCCCTGTAATCCATGAAGTCCACATGGATGCAGAGATCCACTGCAGCTCATGGGAAAAGGGCTCACACTGGAGCAGGTGACGAAAAAGAGAGGACCCCCGGGGGGGGGCCCCCCCAAGGGGCCCCCCCTTCTTCCCTCCATTTGGGCAGTATCAAACCACAACATATTTGGAAATAAGTAGTAGACAATCTAAAAGGGGCATGGTAAAAAAATCCCCACTTGGTTGCATTTTGTGACATTGGAAGAAGATTGGCGGTTCCTGGATGAACGAGCAAAGGACCCCAGAGAAAAGCCGTTCCCAATCAGCTCTTTTGTGTGGCTGATTTAATTTAATTTTGAAATCCACCGCAATCCGCACAAAATGGACATTGAGCTGCATCGAACAAATCAAATGTGCGCACAGTCCTGGAGCAAAGATGCTTGAACATTTCCCCAGGAATGAGAAATTTCCAATTTCTCTGGCCATT
The DNA here is from genome assembly GCF_901933205.1 of Camarhynchus parvulus. Classification (NCBI taxonomy): domain Eukaryota; kingdom Metazoa; phylum Chordata; class Aves; order Passeriformes; family Thraupidae; genus Camarhynchus; species Camarhynchus parvulus. The sequence continues at coordinate 2,060,567 of NC_044597.1, read as the reverse complement.
TTCACCCAATGACTCAGTTCGCTGATTATCCACGGATGTGTTTGACAGCTACCACGTAAAGGGCAAAAAGTCAAAGCCACTGTAGGGAGTCCCAGCCTCTACTTCTCCACGTTTTCTCCTGGGGTGGATGGAAGAACATGTAACAGAAGAAGAGGAAATCAGAGGCCAAGGCTTGGATGCAAAACAACTTTATTGAGACTAAAGAAGAAAAGGAGGAGGCTCACAGAAGGCATCTGGAGCGGCCACTAAGATGCAGTGGGGGTGTCCATCTGCCTGGCCTCCAGAGACAGGGAGGGAGAGAAGCCAAGAGGTCCCACTAGGCAGACATTGCATGGTGGTGACAGGAAAGGAATGCAAAAGAAAGGGAAGAGAGAGGAGAAGTTAACCGTAAGCAAACAGTCTAAATCTAACATTCCAAAACTTCCATCTTCATTCCAGCAGCATGTTCTGAGGTCTTGGAGGTTGTTCGCTAAGGATATTAGCAGCAGGATCTTTAGCAGGGACGACAGCACTACTGCCACCATAGCAGTTGGTGATGCAGGAGATGTCAAAGCCCCCAGAGCTGATGGGCACTCCGCCACAGCTGAGGATGTTGCCAACAGCAGCAGAGGTGGAGGATCCCACGGCGGTGTTCTGTGGGGAGGAGCTGAGGATGGGGCCGGGCAGGGTCACCAGCACAGCAGGCGGCTCAATGACAACGTGGGAGCTCTGGCACTGCCTGACACAGCACTCATTGCAGCTGCTGGCCAGCGGGCAGGGGCCACAGGGCTGGCAGCAAGGGTCACAGGGCCTGCAGCAGGACATGGCTCGGGGTCACAGGTGCACCTGGCACAGAGGGAAGGGAGAAGCACAAAGTGAGGACACGTTGGAAGCAGCACTGAACCCAAACACCCTGCAGCCAAGGCACCTCCTGCCCCACATTGCAGTGCCCAGCTCAAAGCCCAGCAGCCACCTCAGCCAAGTCCCAGCCTCCCTCTGCCTGCACAAGACCTTCTCTCCCCTGCCCTCTCCCAGCACAAGCAGCTCCCAGCCCTGGGCTCCTGTAGCCCCTCTCAGCTGAGACCTCCAGCCAGGACAGATCCCATCTTCAAGGAGGAGATGCAAAGATGCTTCCCACTCACCTGATTCCTGAGGAGGAGAAGGAGGTGAGAGAAGTGGATGAGAGAGCAGAGACTTGGGCTGCCTTTTATAGCAGTCCTGCCCTGCCTCAGGCCCAGAGGCACCTTAGTGGAAACCATAATTTTCTGACCAGCTCATGTCAAATATGAACCATCCTGGCTAATGGTAGGGGCTGTGTTCTGATTGCCTGCATTGCTGCCTTTTCATTTCCTGTCTCATTCCATCTGAATTCCTATCTGAAGTCTTCTGTAAGTGCTGGGATGAGAGGCCCAAATATTTCCAGGATACAGACATGTCAGCTCAGGAAGAAGGCTCAGATGATGGCATTCCATGTGGTCAGTTGATGTGAACCTGTGCCAAAAACTCTGTGAGGATTTTTGTATTAGAATTGTCAGGAATGTACACTGCTCTCATTCCTGCATTCTCAGGATGGTCATGTGGGGAGATATTCAGCATACTTTTCTTTTTTTCTCCCTGACTCTCTGTGACAGTCAGTCATTGCTGCACTGACCCCATTGCTGCACAAACATTGCTCACAGGAAAATTCAGCTGCTATCATTTGCCTCATGCTCTTACTGTGCAGTCTCTGTTGGTCACCTGTGAACACCAGCAGTGTGTCTGTGACCTGATCTTTCTCTGGTATACCTGAGTCCTCTCCTGCTGGAGTTGCTCCCAACATATCCTCCGCAGAGTTCTGAGTGGCTGGTATTTTTATGGCCTTCTGTGAATATATAGAGTTTTGCTTGGCTCCATGCAGCCATGCATGAGCACACGTGAGTCAGTCTCTGTCTGTGTGCGTGTGCGCACTTGTAGGAGTGTGACCCTCATCATGAGGGCACATGAAGATTCCCTCAGTCAGACCTGCCCTTGGTGTGTCCTTCAGCACCACAGAGTAGCCGGGTATCTTTGCCAGAAGAAGCCAATATACAACTGAATGTTGCTTGCAGAGAAGTACCCACAGAACTGAAATGCAGCCTCTGTCTCCTTCCTCCTCCATTTTTTGCTATATGTTCAAAGAATGTCTCCCCATGTCTGCAGATTTTCATTCCTTAATTGAAAATTAAGGGATAAAAGGGACAATATCCAGCACTGGAGTGCCTGGCAAGCTGCCAGAACCACACTTTTAGCTTAAAAGAATTATCATATATATATTTTCATTAAATTTGTTACATACCTATTCATGAGGGTTATACATATTCAAATATTCCTGTGAGTTCTTTTACATGTTCCAGGAACTCTTCAGCTTTGTTCGACCCTTGATCTGTCATGCAAAAGTGTAGATTTGATTTCTGGGAGTCATGTATATCATTTCCTCTCAATGTATATGACATTTCCTCACACTGGTTATGCCATTTCCTCACACCAACAAACAGAATTATTGATCACCACAGGGTCAATGGCAGGAGTCTTTTCACGTCCCTTCTTTCAATGTTACCCATGTGGTTCCTTCTATGTTATCTAATCATACAGACAGTTTTAGCTATTTCCAGAAACTTATCTGCGTTTTCTCACTATTGTCAGCTAGTTGCAAAGACAAAAATGTTCTGCAAAAGTTAATATTATATAGACTCTATTTTAATATTTTGTGAAAACCAAAACTGTAATATATTTATCACGCTAATATGTATAAACTACACATGGCCAGAGCATTGGCTGCAAAAGCTGACAAATGATGCTATATCCAAAACCAGTTAAAAGTGATTGCAAATTGTACTATATCAAAATTGTTGTGATTAATAATAATCTGCAAAAGATAACACATAAGAGTAAAAGCCAGTGACTATCCAGTTATTTATTACACACCTAATTCTCCAAGGCTACATTGTTTTATTAATTTGGTAAGAGTAAAATGCTGTTCTGTTGTTCTTATCAGGCATTCAAATCTTTGGCCTTGATTTCAGGGCCTCATGGCCTCAGGGAGTAGCAGGGAACTCCAGCATTAGCTGACATCACCACACAGGGAAACCACCCACTGTCTCTCCTCTTGAAGGGTTTTCATTCAAAGCAAGCTTCCTGGCAAAGTGGTTTGGCCTTTGGCAGATGCAGCCTTTCATCTGTAGGTGCTGCAGCTCCCTGCTCTGACTCCTGCCAAGTTCAGCTGTTTGCTATCAGTGTTTCCAGGCAACCTGCAGCTTTCCTTTCCCCAGAGGCTTACATTCCTGGAAAGGCCACTATCCACATCTGAACCCAGGCCCTAAGCCAATTCCTTCACTCCTTTTGACCTTGAGCATTTTACAATCCTCAGTATTTCCCTCTCCTTAATGAAGGCAAGGTGCCACCCCAAGTCTGCCCAACTTGATTGGCAGATGCTGATCCCAAATTCTGCATCACCTCAGCCCTGCATGTCTGGACAGCAGCTGGGTCCTGCCAGGTGCTGAAGGACTCTATGCGGTACCTGTCCCATCTGCCTTTGACCACATGTGCTGCTCATGGGCCCTAGCCTGGGTAATGCAGGGGAGGAGAAGGAAGAGATGAGCCTATGGGCTGGTCCCAGACATTGCTGTTTCCCTTCCCCATTCTTGCCACCCTTTGGAGCCATCTTTTCCCTGTTTGTCATTGGCTGTGGAGTAGCCAGGCATGTTCTTCATCAACTCCAATGGAAAAGGCAGAAAGGAAAATCCACTACAGGGAGTCCCACGTGCTCCCCATCCACCTTTTCTCCTGTGCAGACTGGAACAGTTTCCATAGAAAAAAAGGAAGATATGGAGGCCAAGGCTTGGATGCAAAACAACTTTATTGAGCATAAAGTGGAAAAGCAGGTGGCTCACAGAGGCCAAGAGGAGCAGCCACTAAGACGCAGTGGAGCTCATGCAGGGGATGCACCTGCCTGCCCTGCAGAGGGAGGGAAGGCAACATGTCCACACTTGACTGGCCTTGGGAGAAACAGCCAGTGAATAAAAGAGAGGTGAGAGTAGAAGAAGGAAAGAAAAGCCTGCAGCTCTAAATACAATCTCCCAAAGACCTATATGTGCCCAGAACCAGGTTCAGAGGTCTTTGGAGGTGCCCGAGGATGTTGCCAGCAGCTTTAGCAGGGACGGCACCTGCTACCACCAAAGCAGTTGGTGATGCAGGAGATGTCAAAGCCCCCAGAGCTGATGGGCACTCCGCCACAGCTGAGGATGTTGCCAACAGCAGCAGAGGTGGAGGATCCCACGGCGGTGTTCTGTGGGAAGGAGCTGAGGATGGGGCCGGGCAGGGTCACCAGCACAGGGGAGGGCTCAATGACAACGTGGGAGCTCTGGCACTGCCTGACACAGCACTCATTGCAGCTGCTGGCCAGCGGGCAGGGGCCACAGGGCTGGCAGCAAGGCTCGCAGGGCTTGCAGCAGGACATGGCTCGGGGTCACAGGTGCACCTAGGGTGGAAGGAGGGGAGAAGCACAAAGTGAGGACACATGAGAAGCAGCACTGCACCCAAACACCCTGCAGCCAAGGCACCTCCTGGCCCACATTGCAGTGCCCAGCTCAAAGCCCAGGAGCCACCTCAGCCAAGTCCCAGCCTCTCTCAGTCCACACAAGACCTTCTCTCCCCTGCCCTCTCCCAGCACAAGCAGCTCCCAGCCCTGGGCTCTTGTAGCCGCCTCTCAGCTGAGACCTCCAGCCAGGCAAGAGCTGCTCTTGAAGCAGCAGCAGCAGGAGAGAAGGCTTCCCACTCACCTGATTCCTGAGGAGGAGGAGGAGGTGAGAGAAGTGGATGAGAGAGCAGAGACTTGGGCTGCCTTTTATAGCAGTCCTGCCTTGCCTCAGGCCCAGAGACTCCTTTGTGGAAGCCATAATTTTCTGACCAGCTCATGTCAAATGTGTAGCATCCCAGTTAATGGTAGGGGCTGTGTCCTGGTTTCCTGCACTGCATCCTTTTCATTTCCTGGCACATGCCATATTATTTCCCCCTTGAGGACTTCTGTAAGTGCCAGGAGGACAAGCCCAAGGATTTCCGGGAGGTAAACACAACAGCACCTGCCAAATGCTCAGATCAAGGGCTATTGGCATTCCATACATTCAGCTGATGTGAACCTGTGTCATTCTTGTGGGTTTGTTTGTGTCAAAGTTGGCACAAAATGGGCACCAATTTTGTGCTTCTTGCCCAACGACTGCCATGTGCGGGGACATGTTGTGTCAACAGAGAGCCCAGGTGCTGACTTCTTCCTGTCCTCATATGAGTGCACATAATTTTGAGTTGTTCCAGACAGACCACTGAATTGAAATCCCTGAATGGTTCCTCTTATGGTGGAGTGTTTCTGGGGACTGAGATGGGACACAGGTTCCTCCTCTCCAGACCTATGCTGGATGTACTTTTACAGCTCATCTCCCTGGTGCTGAGTGAGGAAGTGGTTGCATCTCACAGCAAATGGGTGTTGAACTGAATGGACTGGGACCTGGGTTGTGCTCTGATGTGAGATGTAGAACAGACTTTCTTGTGCGGTACTGGGGAAGACAAACATCTTTGAGTCAAACTCCTTTCATGTTCAAGGACCAGGACTTCCATATCCCCCCAAAATTGCATGTCTAGCAACTGTGTCTGGAAGAATAGGAACGTGTGATTATTTTTAGGCTAACTGCCAAAATCCTGCTGCTTTTTCATGATCAGTTCTGTTGAAGGTGATCTTTCCCAGAAATAACTTGTGTTCTGGCTGCAACTCCTCGTTCTCTATCCTGCTGTGCTGCTTAAACATGAAGGAAATAGAAGAGAACCAGGGATGAAGAAGAGCAGTTGCATCACTGAAAAAGAGTTGGAGATGGAGTGAAGTTATTTTAGTGTTTTTTCACACAGTATTGCTTTGTTTTGTTTGTAAAGTGTACAATGAATGTTCCCCAAATCAAGCCTTGTTTTTTCTCTTGGTAACTGATAAGAAATCCCGCTGTCTTTATCTCAACCCACAACATTTTCTCCTTATTTTTTTTCTGAGAGGGAAATACCTCTTTGTCTCAGAGAAGTCAGATACTGCTCTTCCAGCACGGCCTTGCAGTGCCCCGTGCAGCCCCAGGTGTTCATTGCACACACTTTCAGAGCTAAGGCATCTTGCAGACAGCACATTCCCAACTCTCATCACACAGAGCACCTCTGGGAGAGGAAAGGTTATTCACATGGGCTGACAAGGTGACAGGGACAAGCCACCACCAGTTCCTGCCATGGTCCTGGAAAGAGAGCACCAGTCAGAACAACCCTTGCTCTCTCACTGCAATTGCAATCCCATCCTGGGACAGTTCCATGGCAGAAGCTCTTTCCTCCACCATTTCCTTTCCCCTGAGGCAATAATCCCAGCCCCTCAGAGCAAGAAGATTTTTTTTCCCATCTCTGGGTGCATAGAGAAAATTGGCATGCCAGGGGAGAACTGAGGTCCCTTCCTGCAGAGTTCAGCCTTGCACCAAAGAGTGCAAGGTCCTCCTGCCTGGATGCCAACAGAGGAGAATTCTACTTTGCATCTATCCCTCTCTCCCACCCCTCCTGAAGAGTGGAGCTGATAGGGAACACCTTTAGTACTCAAACCTCAGAAATTTGGGACCACAAAGACAGTTGAGATCTTCTGAAAAGCCTGTCTGGGAAACATACAGAGTGGACTGGCCAGAAGAGAGAGTCAGTGAGGGATAGATAGTTTGGAAAGGAAAAAAATAGAGTTGCGTTGGGTAACATTTGTTTAAGACACTGACAATGAAAAAATAAAACAGCGGATATTGAGAAACAGTGGAAAAGAAAAAAAACCCCACAACTCCCTCTCCCCCAAAACAACCCTTGAATTAACTTCTGTGTCCTTGCCCATAGCGGGGGGGGGTTTGGACTAAATGATCTTTAAGGTCTGTTCCCACCCTTAACATTCTATGATTCGTTGATTCCATGATTCAGTTCATCCACACCTCTTTCTTAAAGATTCAACTTCAATCTTTCATTAATGAATCTTCTATTTCCTCCAGCCCTCCATGGCACTGTGGGCTGTGGAATGGAGGAGTTTTGGTCAGTGCATGTTCTCTTCTGTCTCCTCACATTTTCCTCTGTTCCAGGATGAGCTCTACCTATAGGCTGCAGTCCTTCAAGGTTGGCATGGATGCCAATACAGAAGAACTCTACCTTGCCGCTACAGCTTTGCTATATCTTTGTATGAACAAACCCATAGAAATTCCACAGCTTTACATTACACGTGCCTGCATGGGATGCCACCAGCCCAGGACTTGGGCATTCTGCCTGTTTTTATGATCCCGGAAATTCTTGGGCCTCTCATCTCAGCACTTACAGAAGAATTCATATAGGAAAGCACGTGGCATGTGCCAGGAAATGAAAATGAGGCATTGTAGGAAACCAGGACACAGCCCCTACCATTAACTGGGATGGTGCACATTTGACATGAGCTGGTCAGAAAATTATGGCTTCCACTAAGGTGCCTCTGGGCCTGAGGCAAGGCAGGACTGCTATAAAAGGCAGCCCAAGTCTCTGCTCTCTCATCCACTTCTCTCACCTCCTCCTCTTCCTCAGGAATCAGGTGAGTGGGAAGCCTCTTCTCCTCCTGCTGCTGCTTCAAGAGCAGCTCTTGCCTGGCTGGAGGTCTCAGCTGAGAGGCGGCTACAAGAGCCCAGGGTTGGGAGCTGCTTGTGCTGGGAGAGGGCAGGGGAGAGAAGGTCTTGTGCAGACAGAGAGAGGCTGGGACTTGGCTGAAGTGGCTCCTGGGCTTTGAGCTGGGCACTGCAATGTGGGCCAGGAGGTGCCTTGGCTGCAGGGTGTTTGGGTGCAGTGCTGCTTCTCATGTGTCCTCACTTTGTGCTTCTCCCTTCCTTCCATCCTAGGTGTACCTGTGACCCCGAGCCATGTCCTGCTGCAAGCCCTGCGAGCCTTGCTGCCAGCCCTGTGGCCCCTGCCCGCTGGCCAGCAGCTGCAATGAGTGCTGTGTCAGGCAGTGCCAGAGCTCCCACGTTGTCATTGAACCCTCCCCTGTGCTGGTGACCCTGCCTGGCCCCATCCTCAGCTCCTTCCCACAGAACACCGCCGTGGGATCCTCCACCTCTGCTGCTGTTGGCAACATCCTCAGCTGTGGTGGAGTGCCCATCAGCTCTGGGGGCTTTGACATCTCCTGCATCACCAACTGCTTTGGTGGCAGCAGGTGCCGTCCCTGCTAAAGCTGCTGGCAACATCCTTGGGCAAGAACCTCCAAGACCTCAGAACCTAGTTCTGGGCTGAAGATAGAGCTTTGGGACATTGTATTTACATCTTCAAGACGTTATTCCCTTCTACTTTTCTTTCTCCTCTGTTTGCTGTCCGTGTCTCCCCAGACCAGTCTAGTGGGGACATGTTACCCTGCAGGGTGGGCAGGTGCCCACTCTGCAAAAGCTCCACCACTCCTTAGTGGCTGCTCCTGGTGCTCTCTGTGAGCCACCCCCTTTTCTTCTTTCAACTCAATAAAGTTGTTTTGCATCTGAGCCTTGTCCTCCAAGTTCTCTTTCTTTCCATGGCAACTCTTCCAGTCTGCTCAGGATAAAAGGTGGAGAAGCAGAGGGTGGGAGTTCCTGCAGTTAATTTTCCTTTCTGCCCTTTTGTCTTGGTGCTGAGGAAAACATACCTGGGTACTGCACAGTAATGGCCATCAGGAACAGCGAGGCTCCAAAGGGTAGCAGCAGTGGGTTGATGTGTGACTTGATACATCCAAGTCACCACAGCTGAAATGCAAAGAGTAGATTTATTTCACTACATCCTTAACTCAAGGGTCCCAAGGCACTGCCAGCCTGCAGAGACACGTAAGAGAGGAACAGCGGCACCAATAGGGTCAGTCCAATCCTGCACCAGAAAGCTGATGTTACTTTATTAGAGAGCTGGATGCATGGGGATGTCTCCTCTAAGCATGCCCACTAACCTAACAGACCAGGCTGTATTCCAAAAATTAATACATATTCATCACTTTTTTGAACACATGTGCATATGTTAATTATGTCCAGGGACTTGTTTGGATATGGTTCCAGATCTTCTGATGAATCTTTTCTTTTTGAGAGTATCCCAAATATGTGGTCAGGTCATAATGTATTTCTCTCATCATTCTTCACTCTGACATACAAACCTCGTTCTCATGTTGGAGTTTAGGATTTTTCCTTTCGTTTCTATCTCTCATGGAATTTTCTCCCATCTCTTGCCAAGAAACCATAACAATAGATACTTAAGAGAGACAAAAGAAATTGCCGCGGGAAAGGTGCAGCTCTCAGCTGGGGAGTTTCTCTTGGAGGGGCAGACATACTGCGAGATTTCGGCTAGGTCAAAGGGAGCTGCAGCTCCTAACTCTCTTGCTCTCTCAGCATTCGGAGGAAAGCAGGCTATGGTTGCTGTGGGGAGTTCACCAGAACTGTGAGGCTCCATCTCCTGCTGACTTCTCCTACCATGACCGAAGCTCTGCTTGTGGGGGCGGCCATTCACTGGGACCTCCATCTCACTAGAGGGGGACCCTTTTCACCATTTGCTCATGTGGCTCAGACAAAACTCGATCCCAGGCCCTTTCCTGGGCCCTTTCTCCCTCCAGGATTCTGGGCCCTTTCCCCCTCCAGGAAAGCCTCTCCTGGCCTCTCCTGGTGTTTGGGAGCCAGGTTGCTGCTGCTGCTCCTGCTGAGTTTCTGCTGCCTCTTGCTTGCTTCCCTGGGTGAGCCCACACTGCTGTTCCAGCCGCTGTTCCAAGGTTCCTGCTGCAGCCCATTTCGCCATCCAGCCCCGTTCCGAGATTCCCGCTGGAGCCCATTTCGCCATCCAGCCCTGTTCCAAGATTCCCGCTGGAGCCCATTTCGCCATCCAGCCCGTCCACCATTACCGTGTGAGGGAGCCGAGCTCGCGCCACAGCGCCCCCTGCTGGCGCAGGGGAATCATTGCACCCGCCCTGCCTGGCCGGGAGCCAGCAGCGCCCCTGCTGGCTGTGCCTGGAACTGCACCAAAGGGGAAAGCGCCTGCGGCCGAGAGGTCGGGCCTGGGTGTCTGGTTCTGTTTGGTGCTGTTGTTTTTGTTTGTTTGAGTTGTTATACCTGTATTTATTAGTAAATTACTCTTATTCCTTTTCCTACATCTTTGTCTGAAATCCCCTTAATTTCAAAGTTAACATTATTCAGAGGGAAGGGGGTCATTGACAAATGTTACACATTGCTTTTCTCTGCACAGCCAGATTGTGGCAGACACTGATCCCAGCTTGTGAATCACCTCAAGCCCTGCATGTCTGGACAGCAGCTGGGCCCTGCCCATACTGAAGGATTATACAGATGTCATAAGGGCGTCATGTCTTTGACCACATGTGCTGCTCATGGACTGTCACTCATGCGCCAGGGTCAGGGCAGGAACAGGCAAGAGGCAGGATGGTAGAAAAGGCAAAGAAGGCCTTATTCAAAAGAACCGTGTGGTTTTTATAGAGTGGTACAATAGATTCTATTCTATTGGCTAACTAACAGAAACATCTTTCTCACGCACTGTCCTTGAGAGGAACAGAAAAATAAAGTAGAAAAACAGCACCTGCAAATTGTTTATAGTCAACAAGTTATCACATCTTTCCAGCTCCCTAAAACTTCTCACAAGCCGCTGTGAGAAACGCTTGCCATTTCTCTCTCTCTGTCCCATGGCATCCACAATGGACCAGGTAATGGAAAGGAGGAGAAGGAAGGGATGAGGTTGTGGGCTGTTATCCCCAAAGTGAAGATTGTTTCTCATATGCACTGCTGTCACTCTTTCCATCCAGGATCTCCCTAATGGCCACTGGCTGCAGAGTAGCCAGAGATGTCTTCATCAGCTGCAAGGGAAAAGACACAAAGTAAAATCTGCTACAGGAATCCCACTTAGAGCTTCTCCACCTTTTTTCCTGAGCAGACTGGAAGTGTTGCCACAAAACAAAGGATGAAAAAGAGTCCCAGTTAGGGATGCACAAAGAATTTGGTGAGTCTAAGGAAGAAAAGGAGGTGGCTCACAGAAGGAATCAGGAGCAGCCACTAAGATGCAGTGGAACTCCAGTGGGGTGTCCATCTGCCTCTCAGACTGAGGGAGAGAGGGCAACACATCCCCTCTAGACTGGCCTGGAGAGACACAGACAGCAGGTGAAAAGAAGGAGATGAGTGGAAGAAGGAAACAACATGCCAAACCTCTGTCATGTCCCCTCACATTGCAGTTCTTGGGTGTGTGACCAAGAAGAACAAGACCAGAGCCCCTTTCCTGACAATTTTGCCACAAACAAAACACTCAGAAATTACATAAGAAATCATCACCTGCCCACAAAGGATGCTGCTGGCACTTGATCAGAGGCTTCTGCCAGTGCTGATGTCTTTCTGCCCCGGAAATCCTTGGGCCTATCCTGTCGGCACTTACAGAAGTAGCCTTTCATATAGGAAAGCAAGCGAAATTACCAGGAAATGAAAAGGCAGCAGGGCAGGAAATGAGGACACAGCCCCTACCATTAACTGGGATGCTGTATATTTGACATGAGCTGGTCAGAAAATTATGACTTCCACAAAGGAGTCTCTGGGCCTGAGGCAGGGCAGGACTGCTATAAAAGGCAGCCCAAGTCTCTGCTCTCTCATCCACTTCTCTCACCTCCTTCTCCTCTTCAGGAATCAGGTGAGTGGGAAGCCTTCTCTTCTCCTGCTGCTGCTTCAAGAGCAGCTCTTGCCTGGCTGGAGGTCTCAGCTGAGAGGGGCTACAAGAGCCCAGGGCTGGGAGCTGCTTGTGGCGGGAGAGGGCAGGGGAGAGAAGGTCTTGTGCAGACAGAGAGAGGCTGGGACTTGGCTGAGGTGGCTCCTGGGCTTTGAGCTGGGCACTGCAATGTGGGGCAGGAGTTCTTATGCTTCCAGGGTGTTTGGGTGCAGTGCTGCTTCTCATGTGTCCTCACTTTGTGCTTCTCCCTTCCTTCCATCCTAGGTGTACCTGTGACCCCCAGCCATGTCCTGCTGCAAGCCCTGTGACCCTTGCTGCCAGCCCTGTGGCCCCTGCCCGCTGGCCAGCAGCTGCAATGAGTGCTGTGTCAGGCAGTGCCAGAGCTCCCACGTTGTCATTGAACCCTCCCCTGTGCTGGTGACCCTGCCTGGCCCCATCCTCAGCTCCTTCCCACAGAACACCGCCGTGGGATCCTCCACCTCTGCTGCTGTTGGCAACATCCTCAGCTGTGGCGGAGTGCCCATCAGCTCTGGGGGCTTTGACATCTCCTGCATCACCAACTGCTATGGTGGCAGCAGATGCCGTCCCTGCTAAAGCTGCTGGCAACATCCTTGGGCAAGAACCTCCAAGACCTCAGAACCTTGTTCTGGGCAGCGATAGAGCTGGACATTGTAGCTGGAACATTGGACCATCACTTCCTTGTTCTTCTCTCCTCTCCTTTTCTGTCCCGCACTCCCCAAGCCGTGGGACACTCCCAGTGTGGACCTGCCATCCTTCCTTCCTCTGCAGAGCAGTGCCATGAACACCACATGGGAGCTCCATCTTAGTGGCTGCTCCTGGTGCTCTCTGTGAGCCATTTCCTTTTCTTCTTTCAACTTATTAAAATTGTCTTGCATTCAAGCCTTGGCCTCTGAATCGTCTGTTGTTCTGGGGCAACTCCTCCAGTCTGCTCAGGAAAAAGGTGGAGAAAGCAGTGTTTGGGGCTCGCTGCAGCGGATTTTGTTTTGTGCCCTTTTCCTTTGGAGCTGATGAAGAACATCCCTGGCTACTCGGCAGCCAAATGGCCGTCATGGAGACTTTGGCTCCATGGGAGTGGGAATGGGAAACAACAACACCTGGGACAGCCCACGACTCATCTCTTCCTATCCTTCCTTCATTGCCTGGCCTAGAGCCTGTGGCCAGCACTCCTGGGAACAAGGAGATGAGATCCAAACCTCACACAGTCCCTCAGCACTTGGCAGGGCCCAGCTGCTGCCCAGACGCTCAGGGCTGAGGGGATTCACAAGAAAGGATTGGTAACACACTCAATCTGTGCAGTGGAGTCTCCAGCAACATGAATCCAACACCTCCAAAAGGATCTAATATTTTGTTCCAGGTGTCCGTCTTCCCTGTGCAAATGACTTGAGGCTTCACTACTAATGCCAACATTTAGGAATGTTTTCAGCTGTACTTGAAAATTTATGGTTAATCCTTGGCCTTTAGCTCCACGCAATGGTCCAAATATCATTCCCCGGGTATCCATTTTCTCTTGGGTGCAGAAAATGAACTCCTGAAGGCTTTGCTGGGCTCCAAATACCAGCTCGGGTTCACAGGTCTCTGTGATGCACGTGACCTTCCTCCCATGCTCCTCCTTCCTGGATCTCCAGGCAGAGACAGTGGCTTTGTCCATCTCATGGGATGCTGGCACACCTTGCTCTGTCCCAGAAACAAGGCTTCATCTCCTCCTAGTGAGACCTGCTGCCCAAGCACTGGTCTCAGTTGCCAGAACCAAACCATCTCCAGTTCCACTTTGCTCTGTGTGTGTGACCCCCACGGGCAACCCCTCCACATGGCTCCATTACCAAAACCTTCTGCCCTCTCAAATAATCCCTATAGCCAAACTGGGGGGATACAAGCTGGAGAGGTGGAGTTTAAGGTGGCTGAAAATTCCACTAGAAAGATTCTCACCATAGCTAAATACTGCATCTCCCACACAGGCACCTTGATCTGCTAAATTTGCATCACCAGCATATCTTGATTTTACCAGAAACAAAGGACAAAGGCTCAGACAAAAGAATATAGAAAGAAATGCCATGGTCTTGAGAGCTGATTAAAATCTTCCTGTTTACCATCTCCTGTGCCAGTACAAACAATCAAGGCAACAAAACTAGAAAAGCTCCCTAATTAACCATACGGGAAGGATTTGCCTTCCAGTTCTTAATGAGTGGTGAGAAACATTCCACACTTCATTAGGGGCAGGGCCATGTGATGCCTTTAGGGGGATCATAGGTTTTAAAACCATTGTAGGCAACCCAGGCAGCAAGAGCTCTGAGTCTGGTGCTGCTGTACAAAAACTGTTCCTCTGGGAACTGTAGATGGACCCACTTGTGCCAAGGGGATCCATTTCTGTGTAATATCTCCTCAGGACTGCAGTGAACAGCACAGATTCAATACCCATATAACACCCAAGGGAAGGATGAATAAAGAGGTAGGTAAAGGATGTTGTTGGTTTCTTATGAGATTTAAAGATTATTTGCATGACTTTGTCAAATATTCCCCATCCTTGCTCTGTACCCCTCATTCATCACAGACATTTCCCTGGCAATCAAAACCAAATCTCCACCTGCAACACAAAGCCTGAAATCAGGTTTTCACACACAGGATGAATTCTTTCCTACTCAGTCTTTTCCAGCTGGGGCCCTCACTCCCTTGCCTCATCCTGGAGCTCTGTAGTCATGCTAGAAACACTTTTGGACATTATCCTTGGAGCCCACATCAAAGAGCAGCAAATGGTATTGCTCCAAAGGCAGGGCAAGCTCATCAGCCTTCTTCTGCAGCAAGAAACCTCACAAGACATCCGGTCAGGTTAGGAGACTGCTGCTCACGATTCCTCAGAGAGGGAGTCTCCTTAAGAAGTCACAGGTATTTTCTCCTTCAAGGAGGAAAAACTGTTTGAGCACAGGTCCCTCTGGCAAATTCCCAAATTTTGGGGAATTTTTGTCTTCAAAAATTCCCCAAAATTTTTGTCTTTTTGTTGTCACCAGTTTGCAGGTGACAGCATCTGCTCTGAAGTTAAAGTCCACAGGGGAGCAGAAGCCTTTTTTTCTGTTGCCAAAACTCACCAGTTTCAAGCCTTCCTCCCCCTGACCTGGTTGGTCCTGGTCCCCATCTGCCCTGCCTTCCTTGCTCTGTGCAGCTGAAGCTCTTGGCTCCATGGGACAGGCACTGGAAACAGATCCACTCAGGGCTTCCATGCACAAGCTGGGCAGGATTTCTTGGCATTTCTCCTAATGCTCTTTGAAGCTTTTTAACATGGAGAATGCAAGAGGCAGCCCAGCCTGCAGGGCCAGGCTGTGGGGATGGCCATCACATCCTGCTGTGATGGGTGCCAGAAATGTACAAACTCATTTGAACTCATCTGCACAGCACTGCAAATTTATCCATGCCACGCATTCAAAGGAATTTATCATCCACCTAAATGCATCCATCAAAGAAAAATGCCCTTCTATGAGCACTGTGGGTTCAACAGGCACAACCCTGGCTGGGCTGGAGCACACCAAGGCACCTCATGGCCCAAAGATGGATTGGCTGAGGATCCCCAGTCATGGCCTGAAGAGTGGAGGAAGCCAAACAGACTGGGAAATCTCTTCCAAGGCTGGTGAATGAAGGAGAAATATTGAATCTCAGCAGTGCAGTTCAGCTGCCTGGAAGAGAGGGACCAGTTGCAATCAGGTGCTAGGAGGGAGAGAGCAAAAAGGACATGGTGGATCCTCACAAATGGGATCCATTTGGTGTCTAGACAAGGAATGCAGGGCTGAGAGGAGCTTGGCCTTTTGTCAGTGTGGTTGAAAACACTGTCCCAGAACTGCCCCAGGCCACTGGTCCTGGTCTGTAGAGGGCTTTTCCAGCAATTGGAGTGAATGTTCTGCCCACAATTACATGCTTCTGTCCCAGAAATTTTAGGAAATCTCATTTTAACCTCAAAACAAACATCTAGGAGGGAAATATCATAGTGTAAACAAGGAAGTGAAAGGCACCAGGAACCCAAAACACAGCCTGTATCATCTGGGATGCCTTACATTTCAGAAGAGCATGTCAAAATTTTTCTGTCTGCTTGGGCATCTCCTGAGCCTGGGGCAGCATAAAAGCCAATGCAGATCTTTGGTCTCTCATCCACTTCACTCTCCTTTTTCTCCTTAAAAACAAGGTGAGTCTGCAGTCCCTTTTCCTTCTATTACTCCCAGAGGATGAAGCCATTACTTAGTGGACTGTTACTCTTTTTCCCATATCTTTGCCTGAGAGCCCCATAATTTCAAAGTTATAATAATATGGAGGGAAGGAGCTCACATTTCCGAGGGAGGTTCCCGCCTTCCTTGGCACACATCTTTCAAACCAGGATATTTTTTACTCCCCTTACCTCCATTCTGCAGCAGATGAGATGGAAACCCTGTTCTCTTCCACCAGGATGTGGATTTGTGTGAATGAATCCTGTGCTCTGGGCTCGACAGAATGTTCATGGGCTGTTATTTGCAGTGTGCTTGGGACCTAAAG
The DNA here is from genome assembly GCF_901933205.1 of Camarhynchus parvulus. Taxonomy (NCBI): domain Eukaryota; kingdom Metazoa; phylum Chordata; class Aves; order Passeriformes; family Thraupidae; genus Camarhynchus; species Camarhynchus parvulus. The sequence goes on along the minus strand of NC_044597.1, from coordinate 2,044,334 downwards.
ACAAGGATTATATTTGCCATCCTACATAAATGGGCCATCTAAAAGAGCCCTGTGTGCCATCCCACTGCTGGGCATGACTGTGTGCTCTGATAGAGGTGCTGGCCTAGTTTGGTTTTTTGAAATTTTTGCTACATCACTCTTGCAGTTTCGCCAACTGCATCACAGTGCAAGGTTTATCTTTAGTTCTTACAGTGGGCTCTACCTCATAAATTAATTCAGTTTTTACAAATTGGTAGAGTTTAGGGTGAGGTGTGGAGTTTGGCCTTACTGCATCAAACTTTTCTGACAATGAATAAAGGATGGGGAGATCATATTAAATGTAGTCTGCCTCCCACTCTACCTCATTAGCAAGGTTGGAAAACTCCTCCTCATTCTCCAGCTCCACAATGAGACAGGGAGTTTGCAAATTTAATTCTCTTTCTATTTGGAGGAAGTCATACAGCTGGTTCTTCAAGTTTTCAGCCAATCTCTTTTTAGCATTCAATGCCTTTTCAGCTTTCTCTCCAAGGTGTTCGACTTCTAATTTGCAAAGCTTTAGTTACGTAAAACAAAGACTAAATGCCTTATTTCATTTCTTAGCAAAATACTTCTCTCACCAAAATGGCAGCGTTTTTCCATTTCTATTACCATGTCCCACATTTTCTTGACTATACTGTGCCTATGTAAATATTCTGTTGTGTCTGTTTCTCAAAATTTGCCATCCTGCCAACTACACCAAATTGTCACTGGTGAAGAGGGAACTTCAGAGTTTATTAGAGAAGCCCTGCTGAGTTGTGAGGTGCAGAGAGGACACCCTGGCTTTCTAAATTCCTCCTCAAAGAGGAGTCTGGGTTAAGCTGCATCCAATCTTAGACCTAGATTGTGAGTGATTTAAGTAACTTTGTCCCACAGGATTAATAATGGAAAATTTTGATACATACATACATACATACATATATATATATATATACATATATATATATATATATATATATATATGTATGTGTGTATATATATATATATATGTATATGTATATGTATATGCATATATATATGTATATGTATTTATTTATTTATTTATATATAAATAAATTATTATGACAAATTATTAGACAAAATATATTAATCAGAATTATTTACTACACAGTATAAAACCTAAAACTACTAGTACTGTGTAGAATAGGATACTGCACAGTATCAAAGCAATTATATTAAAGCAATTGCATTAAAGCCAGCAAAAATAAAGAACTGTTGAAATAGATATTGGTGCAACTCAGCATACCAATGCTCATGGGCATATCTCTTTTACTTGACATAAAGGAGCAGTCTTGAAGGGACATTTTCAATCCAAAGCAGGAAAGATCATACACATATCCAAGCAGGAAAATGTTAGAAGGACCTATTGTCTAAAATTGGACTGGACTTCTATAGCACAGAGTGACTGACTCTCAGTCTTGTGTCTGTCATTGCAGCAATGTAAGGACGGTGGTTGGGGTTTGGTGAGTCAGACAGAGAGCCCCCCCTCAGTCCACTACTGATAAATAAGCCTGGCAAATAAGGCATTCTCCAAGTTGCTTGACCACATTACAGGGCAGAATATCCTGCCACAGTGTCTCACACATCCACCACCCCAGGAAGACCCAGGGCTCTCATCTGTGCCTGCCACATCCCCCCAGAGCAACATCTTTCTCTCTGGCAGCTGGAGACAACATAGGGAGAGACAAGGACCACACAGAGGCACAGGCTGGGATGCAGCAAAACTTTAATGAGTTGTAAGAGGGAAGGGAAGCCCTCAGAGTGGGCGCCATAGTGGAGGGAGCACCAGAGGGATGAAGGAGACTCTGTCCCTTGGCCACAATGCAGTTCACACCTTGGATGGGGCTTAGCCAGTGATCACAGCTCAGGGGAGGACAAAACAACAGAGAAGAAAAAGAGAGACAGAAGAGTGGGAGAAACAGGCAATTTGGACAAGGACCATGGTTTCAAAGAGCCCAGACACGCCACCTCCTGTGCAGGTGGATGCTCAGTGCCTCTGAAAGTAATGGTCAGGATCTCCACACTCAGTCCATTTCCATCTTCAGAGTTCTGGGGGTTCTTCTGTGAGGCAGTCACCAGCAGCTTCAGCAGACCCTGTTCCAGTGGCGCCTGGTGATGCAGGAGATGTCAAATCCCCCAGAGCTGATGGGCACTCCCTCAGAGCTGAGGATGCTGCCAGCAGCAGCAGAGGTGGAGGATCCCACGGCGGTGTTCTGTGGGAAGGAGCTGAGGATGGGGCCAGGCAGGGTCACCACCACAGGGGAGGGTTCAATGATGATGGTGGAGTCCTGGCACTGCCTGACACAGCACTCATTGCAACTGCTGCCCAGGGGAGTGGGGCCACAGGGCTGGTAGCAAGGGGTGCAGGGCTGGTAGCAGGACATGGCTGGGGGTCACAGGTGCACCTGGGAGAGAAGAAAGACACAAGATGGGGATGGTTGAGGAGCCACCTCTCCACCCACCACAAGGGAACCAAGACACAGCCTGGCCTGGGGGATGCAGCCAGTACAGGGAGGACCACACGACTCTTTGCCTGCTCCCCACCACTGGACAAGGACAGACTGGCCCACAAAAGCACTTTGTTCAAGAGAACAAGAGTTCCGCCAGCCCTGACACAGCCCTTCTCCACACCAAACCCTCTCTCCACCTCCCCTCCCCAAACAGGCAGCCTCAAGCCCAGTATAGGACAGAGCCTCCAACTCACTTGCTTCCAAAGGAGAAGAAGGGCAGTGGAGTGGATGGGAGAGTGAAAAGCTGGGACGCCTTTTATAATGGTCCTGCACTGCCCCAGGTCCAGAGGAAGTCTCTCTGGAAACAATAATTTTCTGAGAAGCTCATTTCAAGTGCAAAACACTCCAATTAATGTGATGGGCTGCATTTTCTTTTCCTGTATGGCCGCATTTCCATTGCCTTCTTTGGCCATGCACATTTCTCCCTGAAGGCTCCATTTTAGGGCTGATCATGGAAGCCCATGGACCTGTGGGACAGGAGCTCATGGGTGCCAGCAGAAGATGAGTCTTGAGTGCCAGAGGCACTGCCTGCAGTCTGGGGACATTGGCCTGGGGCACTCCTGGGGGCAGGAAGGGCCCTGCTGCTCCAAGCCCTGGAATGCTTGCTCAGATGCTGAAGGGTTAGTGAACGTGCTGATGGGCCACATCCCTTCCTCCCACTCTCCAAAATGTCTGATAGACACTGGCCATTACCTCAGCAGGTTGATCATCAGCACTGCTGCTCTCGTCTCTCTTCCTTTTAATGCTGCGCTCAGAAGTCCTTGGTGCACTTGTTGTGCCCCATGCACCCCATGGACGCTCTCTGACAGTCCCCTACAAGCACAAACAACCTCATCATGTCCTCTCCCAGGACTTGCCCACCCAAGAGGTTTCTCTGAGTGTCCTTTGCCACACAAGCCCACAGCTGCTCAAGTGGAGGCAGGGCTCTTTTTTCAGTGGTGCTTTTACCACATCAAGGCCTCTTCTGCTTCTCACATTGCCCCACCAGTTAGTGGGGCACAAGAAATAGGGAGGGGACGCAGCTGAGACAGCAAAGGCACTGGCCAGTGTCTATCAGACATTTTGGAGGGTGGGAGGAAGGGATGTGGCCCATCAGCACGTTCACTAACCCTTCAGCATCTGAGCAAGCATTCCAGGGCTTGGAGCAGCAGGGCCCTTCCTGCCCCCGGGAGTGCCCCAGGCCAATGTCCCCAGACTGCAGGCAGTGCCTCTGGCACTCAAGACTCATCTTCTGCTGGCACCCATGAGCTCCTGTCCCACAGGTCCATGGGCTTCCATGATCAGCCCTAAAATGGAGCCTTCAGGGAGAAATGTGCATGGCCAAAGAAGGCAATGGAAATGCGGCCATACAGGAAAACAAAACGTAGCCCATCACATTAATTGGAGTGTTTTGCACTTGAAATGAGCTTCTCAGAAAATTATTGTTTCCAGAGAGACTTCCTCTGGACCTGGGGCAGTGCAGAACCAGTATAAAAGGTGTCCCAGCTTTTCACTCTCCCATCCACTCCACTGTCCTTCTTCTCCTTCGGAAGCACGTGAGTTGGAGGCTCTGTCCTGTACTGGGCTTGAGGCTGCCTGTTTGGGGAGGGGAGGTGGAGAGAGGGTTTGGTGTGGAGAAGGGCTGTGTCAGGGCTGGCGGAACTCTTGTTCTCTTGACTAAGAAAGTGCTTTTGTGGGCCAGTCTGTCCTTGTCCAGTGGTGGGGAGCAGGCAAAGAGTCGTGTGGTCCTTTGAAACAGAGTAGAAAATCTCCAGAGTAGAAATCCATTTTGATTTAGGTGAAATGTACATCTTTGAGTCTGTGGTTAGAAAACATAGCTATGTAGCCTGACTGCAAAGCCTAGGGTCAGAGAAACTGCTTTAGTGAAGGACAGAGATAAAGGTGGGAGCGAGACAGAGGGTGATAGAGGGAGACAGAGAGACTGCTCTGAGAGCAGGTCAACCTGACCTAGGAGTTCTTTCTGATAAAGAACTAGAGGCAAATGTCATGCAAAATTTGTAAAAATGAATATGTATGAACCTATTGTGAAATTGTATGCATATGTATTTGAGAGGGGGATAAAAAGGGACCTGAAGTTCCCAGAAGTACGCATGTCTTTTAAGGAGAGTAATCTCCACATGCGTCCGGCACTGTAATAAACATACCGGCTTTACAACTTTCACAAAGTTGTGGAGTTTTGGGTTATCTCCGCAGAACATCTCCCTGCACTGGCTGCATCCCCCAGGCCAGGCTGTGTCTTGGCTCCCTTGTGGTGGGTGGGGAGGTGGCTCCTCAACCATCCCCATCTTGTGTCTTTCTTCTCTCCCAGGTGCACCTGTGACTCAGAGCCATGTCCAGCTGCCAGCCTTGCACCCCTTGCTACCAAGCCTGGACCCCTTGCTACTGGCCCTGCACCCCCTGTTTCCAGCCTTGCAGCCCCTGTTTCCAGCCCTGTGGCCCCACCCCGCTGGGCAGCAGCTGCAATGAGCCCTGTGTCAGGCAGTGCCAGGACTCCACCGTGTTCATCCAGCCCTCGCCCGTGGTGGTGACCCTGCCTGGCCCCATCCTCAGCTCCTTCCCACAGAACACCACTGTGGGATCCTCCACCTCTGCTGCTGTTGGCAGCATCCTCAGATCTGAGGGAGTGCCCATCAGCTCCAGGGGATTTGACCTCTCCTGCATCACCAGGCGCCACTGGAACAGGGTCTGGTGAAGCTGCGCCACAGAAGGAACCCCCGGAACCCAGAAGATGGAAATGGACTGAGCATGGTCATTTAGAGGCACTGAGCATCCATGGCATTTGGGAAGAGCTATGCCTGGCCTCTCAAACCATGGCCTTTGTCTAACTTGCCTGTTTCCCTCCTGTTCTTTTTTTGTCTCTGCTCTCATGTCCTCCCCTGGCTAAGCCCCATCCAAGGTGTGACTGCACCAAGGGACTTGTGGCCAAGTCTTCCACATCCCCCTGGTGCTCCCTGCACTATGGTGCCCACTCAGAGGGCCTGCTTTAATTCTTAATTAAAGTTTTGCTGCATCCCAGCCTGTGCCTCTGTGTGGTCCTTGTCTCTCCCCACGCTCTCCCCAGCTTCCAGAGAGCAAGGTGGGTGTGGATCTTCTGTTTCTCAGCAGCAGATTTAGATTGGATATCAGGAAAAGAGTCTTTCCCTAGAGAGTGGTCAGATATTGAACAGACTCCCAGGGAATGGTCACAGTCCCAGAGCTGCCAGAGCTCAAGGAGCATTTGGACAATGCTCTCAGGCACAGGGTGGGATGGTTGTGGTGTCTGTGCAGGGCCAGGATTTGGACTCGGTGATCCTTGTGGGTGCCTTCCAGCTCAGGACTGCCACCGTGGTATTTTCTGAAAAATCCCTTTGCCAGGATTTCTTCTCCTGGGAAGATGAGAAGCCTCAGCTTCTCCATGTTTTGCTCCTCTGGAATGTGGTCTGGAGATTGTTTATCCAAAAATGTGAATTGTTTTAATTAATGGCCAATCACAGCCAGCTGTGTCGGACTCTGAGTCAGTCCTGGGTTTTTATTATTCATTCTTTTCTAGCCTTCTGATGTATCTTTTCTCTTTCTTTAGTATAGTTTTAGTATATAATATAATATCATATCATTCATATCATATCATATCATATAATACAATATCATATAATACAATATCATATCATATCATAACATAATAAAACAGGCTTCAGAGAAACATGGGGTCAAATTCTCATCTCTCACCTCGTCCTGGGGACCTCACAACACAACAAGGGTATTTGGTGATTCTATGAAGGCTGAGTTCTGGGCGCAGTTGCTATTTCCCCTCCACAGCCAGACATGTCCCATCAATGAACCTTGTTCTGATAGCAGCCACTCTTCAGAGGATGGACAAAGGGGTGAAAAGATTCTGTGGTGGAAATTTTCTCTCTCCATGTCCCAAGACCACACCTCCTTGTAGACTAGGCTACATTGACCTGGTCTCACTGCTCTGTTCCAAGGGCTGAAAGAAACTGTTAAAGTCTCCACTAAATCCAACACCTCAGTGACAAAAGCTTTTTTTGTCTTTGCAGAGATTTTTATCCCACAACAAAAAAAGGAGGGATTGTTTCCAGGTGGAGTGTTTAAGCATAAGTAAAGGGATTCTGGCATGCAGTTTTTGTGGGTAGTGGCAAAGAAATGGAAATTTCATGGCATAGAGAGGATTGGCAGATATGGACCCAATTTTTCTGGTGCACTAGAGAAAGAATGGTGCTCCATATGAACTTTCCGTCCACAGAGATTAAAGCTGGCCCTGGATGCCATTAGCAGTAAAATCCCTTTGGCATCTGGAATGTCATCATCCTGCAAGTTTTGCAAGATTTAGAAAGCAGAAAGTAATCCGGTGTCTGATTAAGCAAACTTGATGCAAGCCTGTGTTACCAGTCACTTCAGAGCCATCCCCAAACACCTCCCAGAACAAAGACTGAGCAACATCTCTTTCCCTGGTTGTCTTGGGGGAGCATCTGCAGGAAAAATGACACAGAGGCAATGGCTCAAATGCAGCATAACTTTAATGAGTCAAGAGAGGGAAATTAGGTGATTTCGAGCAATGATCATGGTGCAGTGAGCACGAGGGACAGATAAGAGATTGTGCCCCATGGCTGTGGCTGAGAACCCTCTAGAAGTCCATCTGCCTGCCCTACAGAGGGAGCAGGGCCAGCAGGTGCTCCCCTGGCTGGATGTGTGCGGCTCACATCCCTGGGGAGCACGAGGGAACAAGGACACAGGAGGGAAAGGAGAGAGTGGCAGGGGACAGAGGCAGGGCTGGGCTGTGCTTCCCAAGAGTCCTTCTGCAAGGGCTGCTGGGCTTGCTCAGCCCCTCAGGAAGCACCAAGTTGATGCTCCATCCCCAGTGAAGAACCATCTTGCTCAGTCCTTAGGCTTACACCCTGGAATCATCACCAGCACCTTTAGCAGGGGAAGCATCTCCTGCCACAGAGGCCACTGCCCAGGCCAGAGAGGCCAAAGCCTCCAGAGCTGATGGGCACTCCCTGAGAGCTGAGGATGCTGCCAACAGCAGCAGAGGTGGAGGATCCCACGGCGGTGTTCTGTGGGAAGGAGCTGAGGATGGGGCCAGGCAGGGTCACCACCACGGGCGAGGGCTGGATGGCCACAGTGGAGTCCTGGCACTGCCTGACACAGCGCTCATTGCAGCTGCTGCCCAGCGGGGTGGGGCCACAGGGCTGGCAGGGCTGGCACCGGGTGTAGCAGGACATGGCTTGGGGCTGCAGATTCACCTGAGAGAGAGGGAAGGGGGTAGAAAAGCATAAGTGAGTAGAAGCCTGTAACACCATCACAACGGAGAGAACACAGCTCATACAAAGAGCTGGAAGGATCATAAGGATGCCGACAGGCTTCTCCTTCTCTGTGAGGTCCCAGTCATCCATTTTTCTGAGTCTGGACTGAATGCACTTAGGACAGTAATTCGTGTTCAGACCCAGGTGTTTATTTCTTATCAGTAAAACAGTCTCATTACTGTGAGTTCAGCAGCTTTTCATTAGAAGGCACAAAATGGCCAACAATCTCTTGTTACAAGGTCTTTTAAGACTAAACTATCCAATTAAGAACTGACACCTGTGGGTGCCATGGGACAGAGAGAGAAATGGCAAGCGTTTCTCACAGCGGCTTGTGAGAAGTTTTAGGGAGCTGGAAAGATGTGATAACTTGTTGACTATAAACAATTTGCAGGTGCTGGTTTTCTACTTTATATTTCTGTTCCTCTCAAGGACAGTGCGTGAGAAAGATGTTTCTGTTAGTTTGCCAGTAGAATAGAACATATTGTACCACTCTATAAAAACCACATGATTCTTTTGAATAAAGCCTTCTTTGCCTTTTCTACCATCCTGTCTCTCGCCTGTTCCTGCCTCAATCTCAGCACACAAGTGACAGACACCTAGATTATTTTCCCTTTTAACCCAATAACTGATCCCAATATGGACTTTTCTGCCCAATTACAAAATGCCACCCAAACCCAAGAAGAAGAAGGAAGAAGAAGCATGAAGAAGAAACCCAGGACAACACCCTGTGCCCTCCATCTTGCTTCCATCCACAACACACTAAAAATCCCAAAACCTCAATTTCTCACCAAGTGATACACCTACACTACTCTCTATAATCTATTTCACATTTTTGTGGATTCCAGTCTATCTTGAAGTTTAGTTTTCTCCATGAATGAGAGTCAAAGTCAGTGCTCCCCGGGAGACCAGGACACCCCAGAGCAGACAGAGAAATATTCCCAGTGCCCTGGGTTTCCACAGTTCTCCAAAGCCCTAGAGTCCTGCAAAATGCAGCCAAGCTCTGGGAGATCCCTTCCTAGCCCACACCACAGGAGACATCTAACTGAGCTCCATCCTCTCTCCGTGTCCCCCCTTTTGCACCTTCCCCTATCCCACAGAAAGCAACCCCAGAATCATGTATAGGACAAAGAGACAGCTTTGTGCTGAAAAATCCCATGGAAGCACAATGATGAGAATGAATAAAAGAAGAATAAAGAGCTTCAGACTTACCTTGTTCCCAAGGAGACTGGAGAGGAGTGGATGAGACAGTGAGGAGCTGGAACTCCTTTTATAGTGCTCCTGTGCTGCCCCAGGCCCACAGCCACTGCGTGAGGACAGTAATTTTCCAACAGACTCATCTTCAAAGCAAAATATCCCACCTAATGCCCCAGGTTGTGTTTTGTTTTCCATCACCATTGCCAGTGCATTTCCTCATTTCTGAAATGCCCACTATGCTATGTAGGCTCCTTTCAAGTTCCAGGATGACAGATCCAATGGTTTCCCAAGATGGATCATGCCCCTGTCACCAGAAGATGTACCCTCAGGTGCAGGATGGGTCTGTGCAGATGTAGGACATGGAACTGGGAAATCTGGTGCTGTTCCTTTCAAACCCCATTACAGAAATGTTCAACTCTCCCCCTGCCAGTGCAGGAGTCTGTCCTGGGTACACAAATGACATGACTTATCCTTCTCCCTCAATCCTTTACAGATTTCCTTGGAAGAGTCATCCCCTCTCATGGCAGTCTCTGGGGGTCTCAAATCACTGCCTTCAGTCACCATGAAGAAATAAAATGTCATCCTTCCTAAGGACCATGACTACAGTTCTGGTGGAGTCTCCCCTCACTCCATGAGGGGTGTGTTGGGGCTTGGCACAGCACCTTGTTTGTCCCATTCTCCTCACAGTGCCATGAGCTTTGGCAGCATGTCTTAAACCCTGACCAGCATGAGAGACTTTTCAAAAACATGTTGACTGTCCTGTGAGCCCCTGAAGCTGTGGGAGTGTTGACAAGAAGCTCATGCTGTCAGCAATGGCTGTTGTGGCTGCCCGAAGCTGTGTACTCGCGTACAGCCCAGTGCTTGCACCACTTTTCCTGGGTTAGGGATGGATCTGCCCTTGCTGGAGGGCAGTTTTGTCCCTGCAAGGGACATGGGTCTGCTGACATCACACCCTCCTGGCTTAGCCTCACACCAAAAGGCTGACACACAGCCAACCCAAAATTAGAGCATGACTTGCCACTAGTAGAGAGAGTCTCCCCCTGGAAATTTGCCTACTGAAGGCATTCCCTTGCCCTCTGGGATGCATCCCAGCTGCCTCCATGTCTGCAGGGCAGGGAAGTGCAGCCCTGTTTGATGTGGTTGAGAGCAGGTTTTGTAGCCAGGGCTTTTCTGAGCACATCCCCTCCCTCAGTGCTCTGAGGTGCGTGGCACTGCAGGGTTGTCACTGACAGCTCTCATTTATTAGGGAGCTGGACAAGTTCCTGCTTCCCCAAGGGTTGCTGGGTTGCTCTCCAAGCAAGTCTTTTTGGGCATGGTAGGTGTGCTGAGGCACAGATGCCAAGAGAATTCCCAATGCACAGCAGTAATAGTTGCCTCCTCCAGACAGGTCTCGCAAGCTCTTGGAGGTCTATTACTCACCCAGGACAGCTCAGCTGCCTTTGGAGGCATAAAATCAGCAGGATGGCTTCTGTTGCAGTGTTGGAAACAAAAAGTTTTAATAAAAGGCAAAATAACAAAGCTCTTTACAGAGAAAAACCGATCCAGGTGCAAGAGGTTCTTGCTCCTGGTAAAACACATCACAAAAGCCATTAGTTCCTTTGTTCTCTTCTTTTTCTAGTGAATTGCTCATGTGGGACTTTTTGGCTTCTGTCCAATTGGTTATCCTTAAGGTTGAGGTGAAGTCCCCTAGGCCTATAAAATGTCTTTTTACCCAACTGAGGACAGAAACTTCTAGGCTTCTTTCCTTTTTAAGGGAATAAAGGATAGTTTTGTCACTCCATCAACAGCGGGCACATTCCTATACACAGAACCATTGATGAGTCCCAACCAGTGGGGAGATGCTTTCTGCAACCCCTCCTATCCCTCCACAGAGCATCCAGGAGAGCTCCTCAACACAGCAAGGTCTCTTTGGCCGGGTGGATGAGGCTTGTGCATCCTCTCCACCTTCCAAGCCTCTCGCCAAGGCATCTCTCACAAGAGAAAAGAGAGTTGAGGCTCTAAGACTGTAGCATAGCTCAGTCTCCAGCCCATATTGCTGGAAGAGATTTTTCATTTCCAAGTGTAGATCTTGCTGTTTGTTCTTCTTGAGTGCTAGAAGGCCCCTGTGGCCCAGTTCTCCAGATAGTGAATAATTCACTTTATAGAAGCCACGACCCAGAACACATTAGCAGGCTTTCACTTGTCGCAGACATTCTCTTTGTGAAAAATCATTTCCTTAGGATTTTTCCTTCTGAGAATCTGTGGCCTCAGAGATAGACATAAACAATAGGTTATCTGATGCTGTGGAATGCAACAGGTCAGTCTGGATTGGCCCATCTTGGATGTTTAGAAATAACGGCCAATTCAGAACTGAGGGCTCTTGGACACAGTCCGAGAGAGTCGGGTTTGTTATCATTCTTTACTTTTCTATTCTTAGCTTAGCAAGATTCTGAAAAGCTCTCCTGCTTTTTCTTTGTAGTATAGTTATAATGTAGTATATATATATATCATAAAATAATAAATCAAGCCTTCTGATAATGGAGTCAACCATCTCGTCTCTTCCTTCACCTGAAAACCCTTGTGACCACCGTCACATTCACTGGTTGACTCTTGTCAGGCAGTCTTTTTTTTGACACCCATTCACTGCTGGGAAAACTCCCCCACCTTCTCAGAACTCTTTTAGGGGATGCAGCAGCCTGGGAGATCTTGTAAGAGAAGACTGAGAGAGGCATTGTCTCCTCTATCTCCACACTTCTGAGATCGCCTTCCATCATCTGAAATATGATGCCAAGGATATTGTCAGATGCCATTTCCACAAGGGTCCAGGGCTGTCCCATGGTTCCCTCCAGAACCCCTGTTCTCTGCTGTGAAGCTCTTTGGCATCCAAGCATCTCCAGCCTCTAGTGGGGAGATTTTTCTTCCCCCGGTAGGACCTTGTGCAGGTAAACCTTTCCTGCTGATGACTTTCCAAGGAGCCCAATCTCTTCACAGCAATTCCTGCTAGTAAAACCCAAGGCCAAGAAGCCCCTGAGTAGCTCCATCTTTCCTGTAACCCTCATCCTCAGTGAAGTTGCTCCAGTCAGCCTTCGGACTTTTCATCTACCTGGAAGAATTTCTTGTATCCACCATGTATTTTGCCTGCTCTGGTTCTGCTGTATTCTGTATTCTCTGTATTTTGCCTGTTTCAAACCCAGCCAGGCTTTGGTTGTCCCTAGTCCTGCATAATCAGACAAACTGGCAAACATTCTCTCCAGAAAAAAAGCTCAATAATAGGAAGAGAGCTGAAAATTCTTGCTACAAGGGGAGCTGTATAATATTGCAATTCACTCCAAGCCAACATCCCCTGTGTTCATGGGACCCCACCACACTTCAAACACGTCTTCTGCCTTTACTGACACAGCATCACCAAGGATATCCTTGGGTGCCTCATCTCAGCACATGAAAGCAGAGCAGGAATGTTGAAAATGAGGAAATTAAAAGGCAGCACAGGTTGACAGAAACCAGAACACAACCTGCGCCACTAGGCAGAACATTTTGTTTTTGAGGTGAGTCTGTTGGAAAATTACTGCTGTCATGCAATGTCTGTGGGCCTGGGGCAGTGCAGGAGCAGTATAAAAGTAGGTCCTTCTCCTCACTCTCTCATCCACTCCTCTCACCTCCATCTCCTTCAGTACAAGGTGAGTCTGAAGCTTTTTCTCCTCTTTCTCTTCATATTCCTCCAATGCACCTCAGCTCACACCTGCCCCAGTCCTACGTGGGGTCTTGGAACTGCTATCAAGGGAGAGGGAAGGGGAGGAAGTTCTGTCATCATCAGAGGTTGAAACTTGGTTAAGTGTCTCATGGCAATGGGCTAGGAAGGAACTTCTTTGGGCTTGGCTGCTGTCTGGGGGCTCTTTTGGGCAGAAAGGAATGTGATACCTGTGGATCTCACTGCAAAGTTCCCAGCTCTTTTCTCCAACTTGTGACTTATCTCACTCTCAGTGGAGTCAAAGAGTCTTCTTCATCAACGGTTTCTGTTCTGCTTCTCTCTTCCCTCTCTCTCAGGTGAATCTGCAGCCCCAAGCCATGTCCTGCTACACCCGGTGCCAGCCCTGCCAGCCCTGTGGCCCCACTCCCCTGGGCAGCAGTTGCAATGAGTGCTGTGTCAGGCAGTGCCAGGACTCCCACGTTGTCATTGAGCCCTCGCCCGTGGTGGTGACCCTGCCTGGCCCCATCCTCAGCTCCTTCCCACAGAACACCGCCGTGGGATCCTCCACCTCTGCTGCTGTTGGCAGCATCCTCAGCTCTCAGGGAGTGCCCATCAGCTCTGGGGGCTTTGGCCTCTCTGGCCTGGGCAGTGGCCTCTGTGGCAGGAGATGCTTCCCCTGCTAAAGGTGCTGGTGATGATTCCAGGGTGTAAGCCTAAGGACTCAGCAGGATGGTTCTTCACTGGGGATGGAGCATCAGCCTGGTGCTTCCTGAGAGGCTGAGCAACCCCAGCAGCCCTTGCAGAGGGACTCTTGGGAAACACAGCCCAGCCCTGCCTCTGCCCTCTTCCCCTCTTTTGTCTCCCTCTCCTTGTTCCTTTCTGCTCCCCGGGGCTGTGAATCCCACACAGCCATCCTGGGGAGCACCTGCTGGCCCTGCTCCCTCTCTGGATCAGGCAGATGGACATCTTCTGAGATCTCCACCATAGTTATTTGGTGCAGGCTCCTGTCTGCGTCTGGTGCTCCTTTAACTCATATTTGTGTAGTTTTCATCTTTTGACTCAATAAACTTCTACTGCATTTGAGCCATTGCCTTTTTGTTATCATTTCCCCTGCACATGCCCTCACAAAATGACATGGGGGGTTATTGGGTATGCTTGTACAGGGACCATTATCACAGGATAGTTTTTGACTATGCTTAGAGGGTGATCCTCTGTTTTTCAAACTTCTCTACCTATCTAGGGCTGGATGGAATGATTCAACAGAGTTCATTGGCTAGAGCCCCATCAGAGATGCTGTCATGGGAAAAGGGGAGATTTCCTCGACCCTTTATGTTTGTCTGTCAGTGCCCCAGAAAAGCTGAGACTCTTGTGTCAGCCACCTCTTGGGACTTCTGCTGGTCAGAGTGACCCCCAAGATGTGTTAGAAAGTCTCTTTTCCCAGCCTGGCAGTCGAAGAAGGAGTCAGAATCCTTCAGTTCTCATTCTCAATTGTTAATTGTTTCTTATCTATAAAATTCTTTCTCTGGCCTGCCGAGGTCCGTTCAGCAGGTCAGACAGAGGCACACTGGTGTTATCTTTTTATACTAAAAACTACATGTACATTATTTACCATAACTTCCCAATACCTGTCACCTGTGTTAGACAGTGAGTTTCTACCTTAAATCAATCCAAAAGTGCCAACATCACAGCAGAAGATGGAGGACAAGAAGAAGAAGGAGAAAGGCTGGACATGTCCCAATTCCTCCATCTTGCCCCCTGAACCCCCATTCTAAAAACCCCAAAAATCTATTTTTCACCCCATGACGAACTAATTATTATTCTACTTAGACTTTAGTGGCTTGCAGATCCTCATATAAGGTTGATAATTTTTTCATAATCAAAGTCGCAGGTGTCCTGGGCTCTGTGCCAAGGTCTCTGAGCCCCCTGGCAGGGGTTTGGGCAATCCAGGAGAGCCAGAGGGATGTCCTGAATTCCAACAGCCACCCTGGCAGTGTCCAATTAGGGGGGCCCTGCACTGAGCCATCCTGCTGGATCAGAGGGCAGCTCTACTGACTCAGTCAGGGAAACACCATCAGCCTCAGGGAGATCCCTCAGCAGACCTTCCCACTTTTTGACCCCTAAGTGGGTCTTCCACTGTATTCGAGTATGTTCCCTGCTGCCAGAGACTGCAAACACCACTGAAACACTGACAGTTTATGGAATAATACTCTGAATGACATAAAATTGTGACAGGTTCAAGGATTGCCAGTGTGCCAGGGAAGAAGAATTGAGTGGGAAATCCTCCCACTGGTTTGGCTGAATTGATGAAAAGGCCGTGCCATGCCATAGAACATGCTCAGCAAAAAACTGTAGGCAAGTGTCTCCAAAGTAGAGAGCATGGTGCAAGGTGCTGGCTGATTGCATTTGTACAACTCGTGGGTTTTTTCTCTTTTCTCCCCTTCACTCAGTTCACCTGGTCCCACTCACCTCCTTGTCCACAGTTTTTTCCACTACTGGGACAATTACCATAGGTGTTGTTTGGGCCCCTGCCTCAGCCCTGGTGTTGTCATGTGTGATTTGGGTGTCTGCTTCAACTACTGTGTTCTTAAATGCAGTTCAGATGCATGGTGACATTCTCAGAAGTGATTTGGACCCCTGTCCTCTGATAGTGCTGGTCAAGCTCCAGAGCTGTGTTAAAAGCTGTCACCAGCCACCTCAGGATAAATTTCACTGTTGCCACACCAAAAATTCTCTCTTCTTGCACCACCCTGACACCAGATACCTCAAACACCACATTAAGTCAATAGTGTTAATTAGTATTTTTCAACACCTCACACTAAGATGAAAAAGGACTTTGTGATCCCACACAACAAAACAAACTGCATCACTCATGGATGAGAATAGAGTGGTCTGTTTGCTCATCCCTCACACAGTCTCATCTTTCCTGGCCCTCAGGTGCCCATCAAAATGTTCAATCACTCCCTTTCCTCAGAACGTATGGTGGGAGAAGATAAAATTAATATACTGTGTATGGAGATAAAGGTAGTTTAATGAAGAAAATCAAAGAAAGACTGCAAAAACACAGAAAAAAATACTTTTACTATCATCTTCCATCAATTGTCAATGTCCAGCCTCTCCTGAGAAGCAGGGACACCGTATACTTAGCAGTTTCTTTCTTGACAAACAATCTATTAAAAAATGCTCCCCTGCCAGCCCCTTCCTCTTTTCTCTCAGCATTTTTTGCTGACCATGATGTCACATGGTATCAAATATCAACGTGGCTCAGGCAGCCTGGCTATGTCCTCTCCCAGCCTCTTGACCACATCCACCTTCATGACCTTTTGCAGAGGAGGGTGGAGAGACAGAGTTGGTGCTGGGCAAGCATGGCCCAGAAAAACCCAAAATATTTCTGTGTTATCAGCACCATTCTAGCTCCAACTGCAAAGAATCCATAGAAGGGTTAATTTGGTGAAATTGAACTCCATCTTGTGTAAAACCTACACAATGCTTTTATCTGTAGCCATGATATTTTCTGAAAAATCCTTTCCTTAGGATTTTTCCTCCTGAGAAGCTGAGAGGCCTCAGGAACAAAATGTAAACAATGGTTATCTGCTGCTGTGGAATGCAACAGGTGGATTTGTGATTGGTCTCATGTGGTTGTTTCTAATTAATGGCCAATCACAGTCAGCTGGCTTGGACTCTGTCTGAGCCACAAGCCTTTGTTATCATTCTTTCTTATTCTATTCTTAGCCTTGCTAGCCTTCTGATGAAATCCTTTCTTCTATTCTTTTAGTATACTTTTAATATAATATATATCATAAAATAAAAAATCAAGCCTTCTGAAACATGGAGTCAAATCCTCATCTCTTCCCTCATCCTCGGACCCCTGTGAACACTGTCACAATTATCCATCACTGCATATTTATCCCCAACAAACCCTCACAAAAACAGCTCTTAAAAACATATTTTCCCCTGGGCATGTTGAGAAAGAACCTGCAGAGGAAAGAATGACACAGACACACAGGCTGGGATGCAGCAGAAATTTAATGAGGCAATACACAGAAAAAAGGTTGGTCCATCTGGAGGTCCCAGTGCAAAGAGCAGGAGGGACAGAAGGGAATCTGTGCCCCAGCAGGAATCTGTGGATCAGCAGGATCGCCTGCCTCATCCAGAGAGGGAGCAGGGCCAGCAGGTGCTCCCCAGGATGGCTGTGTGGGACTCACAGCCCCGGGGAGCACAAGGGAACAAGGACACAAGAGGGAAAGGAGAGAGTGGCGGGGGACAGAGGCAGGACTGGGCTGTGCTTGCCAAGAGCCCAGGCTGGCCCTGTTCCTCTGCAAGGGCTGCAGGGCTTGCTCAGCCCCTCAGGAAGCAACAAGCTGATGCTCCATCCCCAGTGAAGAACCATCCTGCTGAGTCCTTAGGTTCACACCCTGGAATCATCACCAGCAGCTTCAGCAGGGGAGGCTCCTGATGCCACAGAGGCCACTGCCCAGGCCAGAGAGGCCAAAGCCCCCAGAGCTGATGGGCACTCCCTGAGAGCTGAGGATGCTGCCAACAGCAGCAGAGGTGGAGGATCCCACGGCGGTGTTCTGTGGGGAGGAGCTGAGGATGGGGCCAGGCAGGGTCACCACCACGGGCGAGGGCTGGATGAACACAGTGGAGTCCTGGCACTGCCTGACACAGGGCTCATTGCAGCTGCTGCCCAGCGGGGTGGGGCCACAGGGTTGGCAGGGCTGGCACCGGGTGTAGCAGGACATGGCTTGGGGCTGCAGGTGCACCTGAGAGAGAGGGAAGAGAGGAGCAGAACGTGAGGGGAGTTTGAAGAGCAGCCTCACCACACCATGAGGGAGATCCTTTCTCTCAGCCCCTATGAGCACCACCAAGAAGGCCAAAGCCAGGGACCACCCTCCCAACCCACAGCTCAGGAGACACCTCCATCTATATCCAGCCTTTCTCCATGACACATCTGCCCCCTCCCATGCAGACTCAAGACACAGCAGGGAACAAGGACAGAGATATCTGATGAGAAATCCCAGAGAATTTCAAAGTGGAAGAGAAAGGAAGGAGAAAGAGCACAAGGAGAACCCAGAGGAAGACAAGAAAGGGCTCAAAACTCACCTTGTTCCCAACAGGATGGAGCTGAAGGAGTGGATGGGAGAGTGAGGAGAAGGTGCTGCTTTTATACTGCTCCTGCACTGCCCCAGGCCCACAGGCACTGCACAGGGGCAGTAATTTTCCTACAGACTCACCTCCAAAGCAAAATATCTTCCCTAACACCACAGGCTGTGCTTTTATTTCCATCACCACCGCCATTTGTTTGCCTCATTCCTGACGTGATCATTAGGCATCCAAGGATTCCTTTCAAGTATTGAGATGAAAGACTGAAGGATTCCCCAGGCAGGGATACATCAGCACAGGCAGAAGATGTGCTGGAGGTGTCTCTGGAAGGAAGGGATCATAGGACCAGGGGAAAATGGTAACACTGATTTCCACCTTCCTTGGCAGACAGTAATGTCCTGCTGAGGGCAAGGCGTGAGTGTGGCTGTTTAGAGCTCTGGGCTTGGCGACAGCCCAGTATTGGAGATGTTTTCTCTTTGCATAGCAGGAGCTGCCCTTGCTGGAGGGGAACTCATCCTGGCAGACATCACACCCTCCTGGCTTGGCCTTTCACCAAAAGGCTGACACAAAGCCAACCCAAAACTAGAGCATGACTCCCCACAGGTAGAGAGAGTCCCTCCCTGGAAATTTGCCTACTGAAGGCATTCCCTTGCCCTCTGGGATGCATCCCAGCTGCCTCCATGTCTGCAGGGCAGGGAAGTGCATCACTCCCTGATGTAGCCTGGTTCTGTAGCCAGGGCCCTCTTGACCACATCTATGCTCAGAGTTGCTCTTGGTTTTCTGTGATTTTCCTGCACCTTTCTTAATCCTTGCCCACAGGATGCCTAAGCTGCTGACAGCTTTTCTAACCTCTCTTACTCGTCACAGGTGCCCCCATCCTGCCAGATGCCTGACTGGGTGTAAATCAAAGGTAACTCCGACGAAGAGAAGAGAAAATGATGCATCTGACTCCATTGGTATCAGAAGGCTAATTAATTACTTTATTATACTGTACTAGATACATTACATCTAAACTGAATCTGCCAAGCACTCAACTCTGCACACACTGCACAGAATCTCGTGGCTGTCAGTGACAGTCCTGACACACACACACACCTGGCCCCAACAGGCCAAGGAAACAAAACACCATCACTGTGGGTAAACAATCTCCATGTTGCATTCTACTTTGGCACAAACACAGGCACAGCAAGTGATAAGAATTGTGTTTTCCCTTTCTCTGAGGTTCAGAGAATGTGAATCTCGGAAACCCTTGGGAAGAATTGTGCCTTGCTTTTCTCTGTGAAGAGAATTGTGGCAGTAGGGCTGTCCCTGCAGAGGCAGCTGCCAACAGGGGCAAGGCACTGCCCCGAGCCAACATCCCCTGCCTGCAGGGACCCTCCGGCCTGGGGCACCTCCTGTGCCTGCAGGGGCCCCTCTGATCCCAGGGGTGCTCAGGCCTGGCCTGGCACACGTGGAAGGAGCTGCAGCACAGAGCAAGCATGTCAGCAATGAGGAAATGAAATGGCAGCCTGGATGGAAATCAAACCACAATGTGTGGCGTTAGGGCGGACATTTTGCTTTGGAGGTGAATGTGTTGGAAAATTACTGTCCTAGTGCAGTGCCTGGGGGAATGGGGCAGTGCAGGAGCTGTATAAAAGGGGGATCTGCTCCTCACTCTCTCATTCACTCCTCTCACCTCCATCTCATTGAGAACAAGGTGAGTCTGAAGCCCTTTCTTTTCTTCCTCCTTTGGACTTTCTGACCACATTCTCTGCCTTAATTCATGTTGGTTGTTGAGAGCTGTGTGTTATGGGAGAGGGAAGGGGCAGAAGTTGGGCATAGAGAGAGGTTGGGTTTTGGCTAAAGTGTCTCCTGAGCTGTGGAGGATCCTGGGCTTGGCCAGTCTTAGGGGGATTTCTTATGGCTGAGTAGGAGGTGAGGCTGGTGGGCCTCTCTAAACAACATCGTGCAGTTTTGCCCTTCTGGTAGATGATGATGATGGTGGACGAACGGAATCCCCTCACTCAGCCCTTGCTCTGCTTCTCACTTCCCTCTCTCTCAGGTGCACCTACAGCCCCAAGCCATGTCCTGCTACACCCGGTGCCAGCCCTGCCAGCCCTGTGGCCCCACCCCGCTGGGCAGCAGCTGCAATGAGCCCTGTGTCAGGCAGTGCCAGGACTCCACTGTGGTCATCCAGCCCTCGCCCGTGGTGGTGACCCTGCCTGGGCCCATCCTCAGCTCCTTCCCACAGAACACCGCCGTGGGATCCTCCACCTCTGCTGCTGTTGGCAGCATCCTCAGCTCTCAGGGAGTGCCCATCAGCTCTGGGGGCTTTGGCCTCTCTGGCCTGGGCAGTGGCCTCTGTGGCATCAGGAGCCTCCCCTGCTGAAGCTGCTGGAAGCTGGAAGCTTCCTTCCCTGGGAAGGAACCCAGGGACTCCCAGGATGGTCCAAGCCCAGGGATAGAGCATCAGTGCTCTATCTACCACTCAGAGTGACTTCTTTCTCTCCTTTTGATTCATTAAAGCTCTGCTGCATCCCAGCCTTTGCCTCTGTGTCATACTTTCCCCTGCACATGCTCACCCAACATGTCCAGCAAGAGAGGTGTTGCTGTGTGGTTCTGGGAAGGCCTTGTTGGAAGTGGTGTTCTCATGGTTTTCAACATCACATTCATAATGTTAACACAGCATTGATTACTCATATTTAGTGTCACCTTTTTAATTTACTTTGCCTCTCTCTACCTGCAAGAATTACCTCATACAGTTCAATGACCACCAATACTCCAAAAATACTTTTAGTTCTCCCAGAAATACTTTCAAGCTTCCTCTTCTCTGTTGTCAACACGCCTGCATCCTCAGCCTCTCATCAACAAGTAAATGTCCCACCTCACTCACCACCCTGGTCAATCTTCATGTATTTCACTTCCCTTGCTGGAGATGTTTTTGTGTTACAGTGCAGTAGGCAGCACAGCATGCTTGATGCCATCTGGGGAGTGCTGAGCAGAGTGGGATCTTTGCTCCCATCAATATCCTGTTCACAGTTGTGCTCCAATAGCCCAGGATGCTGATGACAATCCTTGGTGTCCAGGAACACTCCTGGCAGTTCCACCTGTTTTGATGGTGTTACCACAAAAGCACCTCATCCTTTTCAGAGACTGAAGTGTGGGGATTCACAGACATGAACTGATGCCAGCAGAGCAAAGCCAGTTTATTACACAAGTATTTATATGTCACTACATTCATAAAAAAACTTCCACTCAGACCTCTTTGTCCCAGTCCCTTTAGAAACACAATCTTCTTGATTATCATTCTCACACTAGTGATGTCCTTGTTGCCTCTTTCACTGGCAAAGTCCTTGTGAATTTTCCCTCATCAGAGTGGTCAGTATCAGAGGGTTAGAGGGACTAGACATGATGTCTTCACCTGCTGTTCTTGCCTTGAGTTTATCTCTTCCTCAGTTTTCACTGGCCAATAGGTTGGTGGCACTGCCCAGCTCAGCTTCTGTAGCTGTCTGATCTTCCACACTGAGCCATGTGACAGGGTTGGCTGCTACAAAGCCACCTTCATGTGGAAGGGGCTGACAGCTGGTCTGTTAGCCAGAAAGAGTTAGCTGATAAAAAAAGCTGGCAACAGTCACCTCTGCCCCTGAAAGGAGTTCTACCAAGGTTGTTGATATGGAAACTGAGGAGAAGAAAAGATAAACGAGGGGGCCTTGAGTTGGATGTTGGTGGAAAACAGTGGTGGAGACTGCTCTGAGGCAATTATGCTGATTTATTGTAGCCAAAGAATAGCTATAAACTTTGTGAGAAGGTATAAAAGACAGGATGCTGTTAAAATAAACAGTTTGAAGCCTTCTGAAGTGCATGGTATTCTTCTGTGTGTTGTGACTGTCTCAACAGCAACAACTTCAAATCTGGACTCTCTGAGGATGTGTGTCACTGTGCCCACCCGCATCCTGCAGCAGTTCAGCCATTCCCCTCCCTCAGCTGCTCCTGCACAGCCCTTTGAGACCCTCAGCCCACAGCTGATGCCTCTCTTTGCCTCCCTCTGCCCAGAAACTCTCCCAGGGAAGTTGAATTCTGGAAATCCACAATATCAGAACAGCCTGGAAGAAAGGACTGAGAGCTGACCTTTAACAAAAGGCATGGGGACACTGGAGATTGAGAACGGGACATGAGTCAGCAATGTGTGTTTGCAGCTCAGAAATTCCATCAAGTCCAGGGCTGCACAAACAGAAACACGGCCAGCAGCTAAAAGGAGGAGATTCTCCTCTTTATCTGCTCTTCTTAAACCTCACCTGGAAACCTGAATCCAGTCATGAGTCTTCAATTCAAAGTAGGAATGGACCTGTTAGAGCAGCTCCAGACAAGGGCTGCAAAAATGATCACAGGGATGCATTGTCCCTACCATGGAGAAGGGGGAGGGAGTTGAGTTTTTCAGGCAGGAGAAGAGCAGGCTCTGGGGAGACCTTTTGATATGTAAGGGGGATGAATGAAGAAGTTGGAGAGAGAAGTTTTCTCAAGGCCTGCAGTTACTGGACAAAAAGCAAGAGTTTTAAACTGAAATAGGATAAATACAGAAGTGACACAAGGAGAAATTTTACTGTGAGGAGTTTGATAAGAGACTGGGAAATGTTGCCTAGAGAATGATGGGGTGTTCCATCTTGGGAAGGGTTCAAGGTCAGGTTTGCTCCAACCTTATGTGATGCAGTGAAGGATGTTTGTGTCATGGCAAGAGTTGGACTACATAAACCTCAATGATCTCTTCCACCCAGCATCATTCTGTGCTCCCATGATAACAGGGGTCTGTGAGAAGGCAGCCCAATGCCCTCTGTCCCTCCCTTTCAGAAATGTTTCAGATCCAAGGGATCTGCTGGAGTCTGATGGGAATCCAGTACCTCTGTCTGGACAGTAACACATTCATTGCTGAGGATTTGTGTCACAGTGTTGAGCTGAGAAAGGAAAAGAAGTGCAAATTTCTAAAGTGGAGGTTTACCTCTGGAAAATGTCGGGAAATTCTATCCTCATCCAAAGAGGCAGAGAAACTCAGAACCAAGAGGGTCACTCTGCAAACTGAGCACTCCCAATGCCAGCCTGTGTTGAGAGCCAGTGCAAAACCAGCCCCAAAATCACCTCCCAAAAACATCCCTGGGGCAACATCTCTGCCTTGGGCAAAGGATGACACAGAGGCACAGGCTGGGATGCAGCAGAATTTAATAAGTCAAAATAGGGAAAAGAGGGGGATCCAGTTAGAGGGAGCAGCTTTAGCAGGGGAGGCTCCTGATGCCACAGAGGCCACTGCCCAGGCCAGAGAGGCCAAAGCCCCCAGAGCTGATGGGCACTCCCTGAGAGCTGAGGATGCTGCCAACAGCAGCAGAGGTGGAGGATCCCACGGCGGTGTTCTGTGGGAAGGAGCTGAGGATGGGGCCGGGCAGGGTCACCACCACGGGCGAGGGCTGGATGAACACGGTGGAGTCCTGGCACTGCCTGACACAGGGCTCATTGCAGCTGCTGCCCAGCGGGGTGGGGCCACAGGGCTGGCAGGGCTGGCACCGGGTGTAGCAGGACATGGCTTGGGGCTGCAGATGCACCTGAGAGAGAGGGAAGAGAGGAGCAGAACGTGAGGGGAGTTTGAAGAGCAGCCTCACCACACCATGAGGGAGATCCTTTCTCTCAGCCCCTATGAGCACCACCAAGAAGGCCAAAGCCAGGGACCACCCTCCCAACCCACAGCTCAGGAGACACCTCCGTCTATATCCAGCCTTTCTCCATGACACCTCTCCCCTCTCCCACGCAGCCTCAAGACACAGCAGGGAACAAGGACAGGATATCTGACCAGAAATCCCAGAGAATTTCAAAGTGGAAGAGAAAGGAAGGAGAAAGAGCACAAGGAGAACCCAGAGGAAGACAAGAAAGGGCTCAAAACTCACCTTGTTCCCAACAAGATGGAACTGAAGGAGTGGATGGGAGAGTGAGGAGAAGGTGCTGCTTTTATACTGCTCCTGCACCGCCCCAGGCCCACAGGCACTGCACAGGGGCAGTAATTTTCCCTACACACTCATCTCCAAAGCACACTGTCCTCCCAGATGCCCCAGGCTGTGCTTTGGTTTCTGTCAACGCTGCCATTTCATTTCCCCATTGCTGACAGGGCCATTAGGCCACAGAGGATCTTTTGAAGTGTTTCTATGAGAGGCCTGAGGCTTTCCCCAGCACCATCACGTCAGTACAGGCAGAAGATGGGCCCCCATGTGCTCCAGAGGGCTGTGGCTGTGGGCAAATATGTGGGGAGTGTTTTTACAAACCCCTGTGTGGAAACATGGTCATGTCTTCCCACCAAAGCAATCCCCTCCTGAGCTCCTGAAGTCTTCCCTCAGTGTGGGTGTGCTGCATCCCTCTCCCTCCCTGCTGCCTCCCTGCTCAGGCCCCACTCACTGGGCATTGCCTCTCTGGGCAGCTTTGGTGCATTGCTGGTTTCAAATGTCTTTACCCAAGGAAATCTTCTCCTTCAGGGAAGACATGTCCTGGTTTATTTGACAGAGTTGTCTCCTCTCACTGCCATCTCTGGGGGAGCCCAGCCTGTGCTCTCAGCAGGCTTGTGGAAGGAGATTGCTGCCCTCCGTAATCCTGTGATTCCTGAATAAGTCCTTTAGGGTTGGGCCTCACTGTCCTCTCTGTCAGAGGCGTCTGTTGGCAATTTCCTGCACATTTTTTACCATAATCTGCAGGACACACAGGCCACCTTTTCAATACACATTGTCAATCCTGCAAGAATCCCTGATCTGTGAGGGAGCTGCCAAGCATCCCTTTTCGCTGGGCCAGGATGGAGCTGCCCTTGCTGGAAGGGACTCAGCCCTGCCTTGCACAGCCCTGCAGACATCACACCCTCCTGGCTTGGCCTCACACCAAAAGGCTGACACACAGCCAACCCAACATTAGACTGTGACTCCCCACAGGCAGAGAGAGTCTGTCCCTGGAAATTTGCCTACTGAAGGCATTCTCTTGCCCTCCTGGGACGCTCCCCAGCTGCCTCCATGTCTGCAGGGCAGGGAAGTGCATCAGCCCTTGGTGTATTTTGAGAGCAGGTTTTGTACCCAGGGCTTTTCTGAGCACATCCCCTCCCTGAGCATCCCCGGGCATGTGGCACTGCAGGATCCTGCCAGGCCTCAGGATCCTACCAGGCCTCAGGGTCCTGCCAGGCCTCAGGATCCTACCAGGCCTCAGGGTCCTGCCAGGCCTCAGGGTCCTGCCAGGCCTCAGGATCCTGCCAGGCCTCAGGATCCTACCAGGCCTCAGGGTCCTGCCAGGCCTCAGGATCCTACCAGGCCTCAGGGTCCTGCCAGGCCTCAGGATCCTGCCAGGCCTCAGGATCCTGCCAGGCCTCAATCCTTTGGGCAACTCCACTTCTTTTCCAGGAAAACCATCTTCAAGCATTGGGCTGTCCCCACACCCCAGCAGGCAACCCAATGGCCATTGCCCTCAGCCTAACCTGCTTGGCAGCACTGGGGTGTTCTCAGCACTGACAGTGTGTTTTGAAAACGTGGGCAGGATTTTGTGTGTCCCCCAGGTCAGGGTGCAGCCAAAATGCATCATGGGGTGAGGAGAGGGGGAGAAAGAGAGTGATGTCCCAAGAGCCAGCATATCCCTGAGATGGTGAGAGCAGAGGCAACCTGAGCCCACAGGATTTGTTGGGTGATCAAGGGGGTTTTGATAGGACAGTGCTCTCCTTCCACAAGCCTGCAGACAGCACAGGCTGGGCTCCCCCAGAGATGGCAGTGAGAGGAGACAAATTTGTCAAATAAACCAGGACATGTCTTCCCTGAAGGAGAAGATTTCCTTGGGTAAAGCCATTTGAAACCAGCAATGCACCAAAGCTGCCCAGAGAGGCAATGCCCAGTGAGGGGGGGCCTGAGCAGGGAGGCAGCAGGGAGGGAGAGGGATGCAGCACACCCACACTGAGGAAGACTTCAGGAGCTCAGGAGGGGATTGCTTTGGTGGGAAGACATGACCATGTTTCCTCACAGGGGTTGCTAAAAACACTCCCCACATATTTGCCCACAGCCACAGCCCTCTGGAGCACATGGGGGCTCATCTTCTGCCTGTACTGACGTGATGGTGCTGGGAAAAGCCTCAGGCCTCTCATAGAAACACTTCAAAAGATCCTCTGTGGCCTAATGGCCCTGTCAGCAATGGGGAAATGAAATGGCAGCGTTGACAGAAACCAAAGCACAGCCTGGGGCATCTGGGAGGACAGTGTGCTTTGGAGATGAGTGTGTAGGAAAATTACTGCCCCTGTGCAGTGCCTGTGGGCCTGGGGCGGTGCAGGAGCAGTATAAAAGCAGCACCTTCTCCTCACTCTCACATCCACTCCTTCAGCTCCATCTTGTTGGGAACAAGGTGAGTTTTGAGCCCTTTCTTGTCTTCCTCTGGGTTCTCCTTGTGCTCTTTCTCCTTCCTTTCTCTTCCACTTTGAAATTCTCTGGGATTTCTCATCAGATATCCCTGTCCTTGTTCCCTGCTGTGTTCTCAGGCTGCTTACCATGGGAGAGGGCAGATGTGTCATGGAGAAAGGCTGGATATAGATGGAGGTGTCTCCTGAGCTGTGGGTTGGAGGGGTAATCCCTGACTTTGGCCTTCTTGGTGGTGCTCATAGGGGCTAAGAGAAAGGATCTCCCTCATGGTGTGGGGAGGCTGCTCTTCAAACTCCCCTCACGTTCTGCTCCTCTCTTCCCTCTCTCTCAGGTGCACCTGCAGCCCCAAGCCATGTCCTGCTACACCCGGTGCCAGCCCTGCCAGCCCTGCCAGCCCTGTGGCCCCACCCCGCTGGGCAGCAGCTGCAATGAGCCCTGTGTCAGGCAGTGCCAGGACTCCACTGTGGCCATCCAGCCCTCGCCCGTGGTGGTGACCCTGCCTGGCCCCATCCTCAGCTCCTTCCCACAGAACACCGCCGTGGGATCCTCCACCTCTGCTGCTGTTGGCAACATCCTCAGCTCTCAGGGAGTGCCCATCAGCTCTGGGGGCTTTGGCCTCTCTGGCCTGGGCAGTGGCCTCTGTGGCATCAGGAGCCTCCCCTGCTAAAGCTGCTGGAAGCTGGAAGCTTCCTTTCCTGGGAAGGAACCTAGGTACTCCCAGGATGGTCCATGCCCAGGGATAGAGCATCAGTGCTCTATCTATCACTCAGAGTGACTTCTTGTGCTCCTTGGGGCTGTGAGTCCCACACCGCCGTCCTGACCTGCTGGCCCTGCTCCCTCTCTGCATCAGGCAGGTGGAACCTGCCGGGATCTCTGCCACAGCCATGTGATGGAGATTCTGAGCTGCCCCTCGTGCTCTCTGCACTGAGGCCTCCACTCAGAGTGACCTTGTTCTCATCTTTTGACTCATTAAATTTCTGTTGCATCCCAGCCCGTACCTGTGTCATCTTTTCCCTGTTGTCGGTCTCCCAAGATTCCAAGGGAGGGAGGTGTTGCTCAGGGATGGTTCTGTGTGACAGATTTAGGAGAAGGTGTTTGAGTGCTTTTTTAAGACATAAGAGTTAAATCTGCTTTATCATGGTATTTCTGCTTTCTATCCTTCTTGTAATGCTTGGAGCTGGTAGAATAAACCAATCCTCTTCACTGGCCCTGTCTACTCCAAGGATGATTCTCTGTGTCCTGCAGCAGTACAGCCCTCCCTCAGCTGCTTCTGGACAGCCCTTTGAGTCACTCATCCCACACCTGCTGCCTCCCTTCCCAATGTCTTTTCCTGCCGCCATCTCTCCAAAAACTTTCCTAGTAAGCGCTGGGCAGAGACAAGGAAGGAGCAGGGCAAAGAGGACAAGCACTGCCTGTGGGTCTGTGTTGTGTTATGAGCAGCACTAAGCACTGAGCACTGGTTCTCATGATCTGCTGACCCAGTGGGAAGGGGGAGAACTGGAAAAGCAAGAGAGTGACACACCCTGGTGTCAAGATCACAACATTCTATGAAGGAATGGCAGAAAAAAGAGAAAACCAAGTGGTTCCAAGGCAATGAACCTTGTGGCAGCAGCAGATCAATGCCCAGTATCCAAAGAATGGCCACTCTGGGAAGACTGTCCACAGATTTATTGCTAAGCATGATATTATATGTGTGCAGTGTTGTGGTGGAATCACCATCTCTGGAGGGATTTAACAGCTATTTAGTTGTGACACTTGGGGACATGGTTTAGTGTTGAGCTTGGAAGAGCTGGGTTAATGGTTGGACCTCTTAATCTTAAAGGTCTTTTCATACCTAAGTGATTCTATGATTCTACATGACCCGGAACAGTCCTTTGGTCAGTTGTCCTTCTGCAGAATGAGCACCAAGGCCAGGAGGGAGGTTTGGGCAAAGCTGGACCTGATAGTCAGGGGATCAGTTGGGGCGTCATGGCTTCCTTCCTCTCCTGCAAGTTACAGAGAGAGATTTTCCAGAGAATTTTGGGAGCATCCAAGGATTTATACTCACGGGCTCAATGTCCAAGTGGAAACCAGTGATGAGTGGTGTCCATCAGGGATCGATACAGGGACCAATATTTGCTAATATGGTCATCAATGACATAGATAGTGGGACTGAGTGGACACTCAGCAAGTTTGTGAATGACACCAAGCTGAGGCTTGAGGAAAGTGTTTCAATTCAAAGGGAACTTGTCAGATTTGAGAATGGTCCCATGTGAAACTCAGGAACTTCACCAAGGCCAGCACTGGAAGAGAAATAGTTTAGACCAGCCCTGCAGAGAACAAACCAGAAATCATGGAGGTAGAAAAATTGGACATGAGCGAGCAATGTGTTCTTGACATCCAGAAATTCAATCATGTCTTGATCTGCACAAACAGAAACACAGCCAGCAGGTCAGCTCTTGTTAGACCCCACCTGGAACCCTGAATCCAGTCTAGAGTCCTCAATTCAAAGCAGGCATGGACCTGTTAGAGCAGCTCCAGACAAGGGCTGCAAAAATGATCACAGGGATGCATTGTCCCTGCCATGGAGAAAGGCTGAGGGACTTGAATTTTTTAAGGCAGTCTCTGGGGAGACCTTATTGCAGCATTTCAATGTGTAAAAGGGATGGATAAGGAAGTAGGAGAGAGACATTATATCAAGGCCTGCAGTGATTGGACAAAGAGCAACACTTTTAAACTGAAATAGGGTAGATGTAGGTGAGACATAAGGAAGGAGTTAATGATGTGGGGAAATGGAAAATGGCATGTCCCATCATGGGAAGTGTTCAGGGTGAGTTTTAGTGGAACTTTGAGTAACTGATAGAGTGGCACAGGACTGTTAGGAAGGGTTTGCCTGGCACCTGATGGGAAGCTGGAAGCTGTGTCCTTGCAGCACATTCACTGCTTGGTACCTCCAATGCAGTGCTGAGCTGACTGAGAGACAATGAGAAAGTGTGTGAAGTACAAGTTAGGCACTGAACTCGTTACAGAAATTCCATTCTGATGGAAAGAGGCAGAA
Organism: Camarhynchus parvulus; assembly: GCF_901933205.1. Lineage (NCBI taxonomy): Eukaryota > Metazoa > Chordata > Aves > Passeriformes > Thraupidae > Camarhynchus > Camarhynchus parvulus. The sequence goes on along the minus strand of NC_044597.1, from coordinate 2,015,127 downwards.
AAACTCAGAACCCAGAGGGTCACTCAGTGCACACTGAGCACTCAGGAAAAGCTTTGAGGTGATGTAATTGTGGCCTTGCAGTACCTGAAGGGAATCTACAGTCAAGATGGAGAGAGACTATTTACAAGAATATGCAGTGACAGGACAAGGGGAATGGCTTCACACTGACAGAGGGTAAATTTAGACTGCATATCAAGAAGTAATCCTTTATTACAAGGGTGGGCAGGCCCTGGCACAGGGTGCCCAAGGAAGCTGTGGCTGCCCCTGGATCCCTGGAGGTGTTCAAGGCCAGGCTGAGATGGGGTTTGGAGCAATGTGGGATAGTGGAATGTATCCCTGCCCATGACAGGGGATGGAACTGGATGAGCTTTAAGACCCTTTCCAACCCAACACATTCTGGGATTTTATCATTCTTTTCAGATCCATTGAGACAGCGAAACTCAGAACCCAGAGGGTCCCTCAGTGCACACTGAGCACTCCCAATGCCAGCCTGTGTTCACAGCCAGTGCAAAACCAGCCCCAACAACACCCTCCAAAAACACCCCTGGGGCAACAGCTCTGCCTTGGGAGAGTGTCTGCAGGGCAAGGATGACACAGAGGCACAGGCTGGGATGCAGCAGAATTTAATGAGTCAAAAGAGGGAGAAGAGGGGGATCCAGGTGCAGCAGCTTCAGCAGGGGAAGCCACAGAGGCCACTGCCCAGGCCAGAGAGGCCAAAGCCCCCAGAGCTGATGGGCACTCCCTGAGAGCTGAGGATGCTGCCAACAGCAGCAGAGGTGGAGGATCCCACGGCGGTGTTCTGTGGGAAGGAGCTGAGGATGGGGCCAGGCAGGGTCACCACCACAGGCGAGGGCTGGATGAACACGGTGGAGTCCTGGCACTGCCTGACACAGGGCTCATTGCAGCTGCTGCCCAGCGGGGTGGGGCCACAGGGCTGGCAGGGCTGGCACCGGGTGTAGCAGGACATGGCTTGGGGCTGTAGGTGCGCCTGAGAGAGAGGGCAAGAAAAAGTCATGAGGGGTTTTTTAAGAGCAACCCATCACCACACCATGCAGCCACCCTGTCAAGCCAAGATGGGAACAAGAGCTGGAGGTGTTGTACTGATGCCCACAGGCTTCTCTTTCTGTTTAGCCAAAGAAGTTCCCTGCCAAGAGCAACCAAGACCAGGGTAACCCCACCCATCCCATCACTCACTTCAGCCAAGTCCCAAACTCTCCCTGTGCACACTTTCTGTTCCTTTCCCTCTCCCACCATAAGCAGCCCCATGTCCTGGCATAGAACAAAGGGGCATGTATGTGCAGAAAACAGAAGGAGGGAGAATAGAAGGAGTGAGAGGAGAAAAATCTTCAAACTCACCTTGTTCTCAATGAGATGGAGACAAGAGGAGTGGATGTGAGAGTGAGGAGAAGGTGCTGCTTTTATACTGCTCCTGCACTGCCCCAGGCCCTCAGTCACTGCACCAGGGCAGTAATTTTCCTACAGACTCATCACCAAAGCAAAATATCCTCCCTAACGCCACAGGTTGTGCTTTTGTTTCTGTCAACGCTGCCATTTCATTTCTTCATTGCTGACATTCCTGCTCTGCCTTGCAAGATCCTTTCATGTGCCACAAAGAGAAGATACCCCATGAAGAGTCATGCCATTGAGTGCAGAGGTACAGGAGGGGTCCTGGGCAGGCAGATGTTGGCTTGGGACAGTGAAATGCTGTTTGTAATTGCAGTGAGTGAGCTCCAAGTCAAGGATTGCCTGGGAAAAATAATCCCATACAACCAGAGGGTAGAAGGGAGGCACAGGCCTCATCCATGTGGCCTGAAGCTTGTCTCAGAGCTGTCGTGGGGGGCTCTCCTGAATACTTTACAGTTAAGGGTTTGTAGAAAACATGTCCCCACTATCTGGGACACATCCCTGGGTTTCATATGACATGACTTCTGCTGCCATTAGCTCTTCCTCATGCTTCTTTTCCCCTGACCCAAAGGCTGCCTCAGCCTGGAGCACAAATCAGCACCCCTGGAGAAGCTGAAACATGCCCAGATCCTGAGTGAGAGCTGGAAGGACCCTGTGGTACCACATGCCTGGGGATGCTCAGGGAGGGGACAAGTTCAGGAGGGCCCAGCTCTCAAACCACATCAAGCAGGGCTGCACTTCCCTGCCCTGCAGACATGGAGGCAGCTGGGGAGCGTCCCAGGAGGGCAAGGGAATGCCTTCAGTAGGCAAATTTCCAGGGACAGACTCTCTCTGCCTGTGGGGAGTCACAGTCTAATTTTGGGTTGGCTGTGTGTCAGCCTTTTGGTGATGTGCTGTGTGCAGCCCATGACCCAACACTGCTGAATTCCCCTCCAGCAAGGGCAGCTCCATCCACACCTCAGCAAAACCATCTGCAGTCACTGGGCTGTTCCTTGTACAGAGCTCCAGGCAGCTCAAACAGAAATTGCCCTCAGCATGAACTTGTTACCATCACTCCCACAGCTCAGGGGGCTCTCAGGACAATCAGCTCGGTTTGGAAAAGTATCCTTGGCTAGTATGGGGCCAAAGTGTAGGGTGATCTGGGGAAAATGGGAAGAACAAGGTATTGTCTGAACCTCCACACACCCCAACGAGAGGTAGTTGGTGGACTATGCAGGGTAATTTTATTCTGTTCTAGGGTTATTCTGTTCTATTCTATTATATTCTATTCTCCATGAGACATCTCAAGGAACTCTATGAGACATCCCAAGGAATCCTGGCATTCAGGAGAGCAAAGTTTTCTTCCCTCTCAACTGCTGATGGCACACATTTGGTAACCCCACAATGCAACCACGAGAGGGGACAACCTTGCCAAACAAACTGCTACACGAGGAGAAGACAGGCTTGGTGGGAGGGGATGTTCAGCTGCCTGCAAAGAGGGTAGAAAACAACCAGAGCATATTTTCCAAATAGATGTCAACTGTCTGCACAGACCCCTCCAGCACGTGCAACTCATCTTCTGCACGTACTGATGTGTCACTGCCCAGAAAACCCTTGGGTCTTTCATCTCAGTGCTTGAAATAATCCTTGGAGACCTATTGGTCACGTCAGAAATGAGGACATGAAAATGGCAGTGTTGATGGAAACAAAAGCACAACCTGTGGCATCAGGGAGGATATTTTGCTTGGGAGGTGGGTCTGAAAGAAAATTACTGTCCTTGTGCAGTGACTGAGGGCCTGGGGCAGTGCAGGAGCAGTATAAAAGCAGCACCTTCTCCTCACTCTCACATCCACTCCTCTTGTCTCCATCTCATTGAGAACAAGGTGAGTTTGAAGATTTTTCTCCTCTCACTCCTTTTATTCTCCCTCCTTCTGATTTCTGCACATACATGCCCCTTTGTTCTATGCCAGGACATGGGGCTGCTTATGGTGGGAGAGGGAAAGGAACAGAAAGTGTGCACAGGGAGAGTTTGGGACTTGGCTGAAGTGAGTGATGGGATGGGTGGGGTTACCCTGGTCTTGGTTGCTCTTGGCAGGGAACTTCTTTGGCTAAACAGAAGGAGAAGCCTGTGGGCATCAGTACAACACCTCCAGCTCGTGTTCCCATCTTGGCTTGACAGGATGGCTGCATGGTGTGGTGATGGGTTGCTCTTCAAAACCCTTCATGACTTTTTCTTGCCCTCTCTCTCAGGCGCACCTACAGCCCCAAGCCATGTCCTGCTACACCCGGTGCCAGCCCTGCCAGCCCTGTGGCCCCACCCCGCTGGGCAGCAGCTGCAATGAGCCCTGTGTCAGGCAGTGCCAGGACTCCACCGTGTTCATCCAGCCCTCGCCCGTGGTGGTGACCCTGCCCGGCCCCATCCTCAGCTCCTTCCCACAGAACACCGCCGTGGGATCCTCCACCTCTGCTGCTGTTGGCAGCATCCTCAGCTCTCAGGGAGTGCCCATCAGCTCTGGGGGCTTTGGCCTCTCTGGCCTGGGCAGTGGCCTCTGTGGCTTCCCCTGCTGAAGCTGCTCCACCTGGATCCCCCTCTTCTCCCTCTTTTGACTCATTAAATTCTGCTGCATCCCAGCCTGTGCCTCTGTGTCATCCTTGCCCTGCAGACACTCTCCCAAGGCAGAGCTGTTGCCCCAGGGGTGTTTTTGGAGGGTGTTGTTGGGGCTGGTTTTGCACTGGCTGTGAACACAGGCTGGCATTGGGAGTGCTCAGTGTGCACTGAGGGACCCTCTGGGTTCTGAGTTTCGCTTCTCAATGGATCTGAAAAGAATGATAAAATCCCAGAATGGGTTGAGTTGGAAAAGGACCTAAAGCTCATCCAGTTCCATCCCCTGTCATGGGCAGGGATACATTCCACTATCCCACATTGCTCCAAACCCCATCTCAGCCTGGCCTTGAACACCTCCAGGGATCCAGGGGCAGCCACAGCTTCCCTGGGCACCCTGTGCCAGGGCCTGCCCACCCTTGTAATAAAGGATTACTTCTTGATATGCAGTCTAAATTTACCCTCTGTCAGTGTGAAGCCATTCCCCTTGTCCTGTCCCTGCATATTCTTGTAAATAGTCTCTCTCCATCTTGACTGTAGATTCCCTTCAGGTACTGCAAGGCCACAATTACATCACCCCAAAGCTTTTAATCTCCAGCAACCCCAATTCTCCCAGCCTTTCCTCACAGCACAGCTGCTCCATCCCTCTGATAATCTCAGATTCCTCTGGACTCACTCCAACAGCTCCACGTCCTTCCTGTGCTGGGACCCCGGAGTTGGAGGCAGCTCTGCAGGTGGGGTCTCACCTGAGCATGGCAGAATCCCCTCCCTTGTCCTGCTGCCCAAGCTGGTTTGGATGCAGCCCAGGACACAATTGGCTTTCTGGGCTGCCAGAGCACAGTTCTGGTTTGTGGCAGGTCTATCATCCCAAAGTCCTTCAGAATAGAATAGAATAGAATAGAATAGAATAGAATAGAATAGAATAGAATAGAATAGAATAGAATAGAATAATCCTAGAACAGAATAAAATTACCCTGCACAGTCCAGGGACAACCATACACCTCTGTCCTCTTTAAGCTGAATGTTTGACACATGTTCTCAGCAGTGAATGAGTTACTGACAAGACAAAGGACCAGCTTCCCATCAGACTCCAGGAGGTCCCATCCTAACCACAGGATTCCCAAAAGAAGGAACACAGTGCAGTGGGCTGCCTTCTCACAGACCTGTGTTCCCATGGGATCACAGATTGGGTTTGGTTGTGTTGCCCAGAAAATCAGATTTGTTACCCATTCCACAACAACTCAACAATCACACACTCAGCAGAGACATTGATTATTTATGTCAGAGTTGCACAAGCCTGGGTGCTTGGTGGAATTCCCCAAATCAAGCATACCCACCAGACTTTTCATGCCATTGTTTGTACACAGAAATTCAGAATTAGAAGCTTTCCAAGCACAGCTCTCTATGGGGATTGGTTGCTGAGTGCCATACAAGAGACACAACCCCAGCTCAGGGCAAGGCTCTTCACCTGGCCACAGGGTCTTTTTGACCTCTAGGTATGACTCTCAGTATTCCAATGAACATAATTCAGCTATAGGATACATGGACCTTGAATATTCTGCCAGGTTAGCAATGTATACATAGGCACACATCAACATCTTGATTTACTACATCCTTAAAAACTTCTTTTTCCATGGATGTCCCAGAGTAAGAGATGTCAACTGCAAACTACTCCACTGACACACAACATCTTGATTTATTACTGTTGTGGTTTAGGGATGGTATTCTCCAATTTAGTAGTCCTGCTAAAAAAAAACTCCACAGCAACACTGGCTTCCCCTTCCCTTCCAGCTGGAAGCATAAAAGTCAAAGATCAAAGGTTGAGATAAGAAAAATTTACTGGAAACAGCAATGAGACAAAAAACCCAAACAGTATCAACTACAATATTAATACCAAAAGCTATGAGACAAAGAAATTATTTACAGGAATGTGAAACAATTTCAAATGGTTTCACCCTCCCCCAGGGTTTTTCCCACTGGGAGGAACAGCCTTCTTCCTGGAAGCAAGAGAGAATAAATATGGAAAGGACATGAGCTGGAATGATAACATGGAGGTGTTGCCCATGTCCCCTCCTGCTCTCCTGGGCCAAACCATGACAGTGACATCTTTAAGGCTTGTTAGTTCCCAGATGTCCTTGGCTAGGGGAGGCAGCTGCTGCCTGTTCCCTCGTTAGGGCTCCTTTCTTACTGAATTAGGCTGGAAAGTACAGTGAGATCTTTGTTGTGGTTGGACAATGGTATTCTCCATTTAATGCTTCAAATAAAACCATGTGCTGCTGTCACAGACATTTCTTTTATGAAAAATCCTCTCTTAGGATTTTCCTGCTGAAGCTGAGAAGTTCAGCAACCAGACATAAACAATAGGTTATCTGCTGCTGTGGAATGTAACAGGTCTGCCTGGATTGGCCCAGTTTGGATGTTTGGGGTTGGTGACCAATCCAGAACTGAGATCTCTCGGACACAGTCTGAGAGAGATGGTTTGTTATTCATTCTTTACTTTCTATTGTTAGGTAGCTAGCAGCTTCTGGAAACTCCTCTTCTTTTTCTTTTTAGTATAGTTATAATAGATGTATATATCATAACTTAATAAATCAAGCCTTCTGATCATGGAGCCCATCTTGTCTCTTCCTTCACCCTGAAACCCTTGTGACCACCGTCACATGCTGCTCTCACCCCTTCCCCTCCTTCTGTGGAGGGCTCTGGAGATGAATTGTAGGCACAAAAAGCAAAGATCATAGGCTTAGATAAGAACAATTTACTGGAAGCAGCAATTAGATGTCAGTAGAGAAAATTAGAAAATGGAGTTACCTATTGCATCATGATGAATATTTAAATGGTGCCTGTGTTAACACCCTGTGAACAACCATCCCCCACAATCCCTTCCCACATCCAGCCCTGAGCAACACCTCTCTTTTTGGGCATGTTGGGAGAGGATCTGCAGGGGGATAAATGAGAGGGAAACATGGACTGCAATGCAAAAGAACTTTAATGAGTCAAAACAGGAAAATTAGGTCAATCCAAGGTGAGGTGCCAGTGCAGACAGCACCAGGGGCAAACAACAGTCTGTTGTGATTTCCAAGGAGGTGCCCACAAAGGGGTGCAGGGCCAGCAGGTGCTCCCCAGGATGGCTGAGTGGGACTCACAGCCCCGGGGAGCACAAGGGAACAGGGACACAGGAGGGAAAGGAGAGAGTGGCAGGGGACAGAGGCAGGGCTGGGCTGGGCTTGACAAGAGCCCAGGCTGGCCCTGTCCCCTGCAAGGGCTGCAGGGCTTGCTCAGCCCCTCAGGAAGTACCAAGGTGATGCTGCGTGCCCAGGGCAGCTCCATCCTGGCACTCCCTGGGTTCCTTCCCCAGGGCAGCGCCAGCAGCTTCAGCAGGGGAAGCCACAGAGGCCACTGCCCAGGCCAGAGAGGCCAAAGCCCCCAGAGCTGATGGGCACTCCCTGAGAGCTGAGGATGCTGCCAACAGCAGCAGAGGTGGAGGATCCCACGGCGGTGTTCTGTGGGAAGGAGCTGAGGATGGGGCCAGGCAGGGTCACCACCACAGGCGAGGGCTGGATGAACACGGTGGAGTCCTGGCACTGCCTGACACAGCGCTCATTGCAGCTGCTGCCCAGCGGGGTGGGGCCACAGGGCTGGCAGGGCTGGCACCGGGTGTAGCAGGACATGGCTTGGGGCTGCAGGTGCACCTGTGAGACAGGGAAGGGGGAAGCAGAGTTGACTGCACTATGTCCGTGCAGTCTGTTGGCACACCTAGGTGGAGAATAGCAAAGAGATGGAGAAGACAGCAGGAGGCTGCTTAGAGAGACCCAACCCCTTCACTGTTTGCTCAGGCCCCCAGGAATCTCCTTAAGAGTGACCGAGTGCAGGGACTTCCACACTTAGGCCAGAACTCACGGGAAATCTCAGAAAAAACCCAGCCCCTCTCCATGCCCAAATTCTGCCCCTTCCCTCTCCCACACAGCTCTCAACAACCAACATGGAATTAAGGCAGAGAATGTGATCAGAAAGTCCAAAGGAGGAAGAAAAGAAAGGGCTTCAGACTCACCTTGTTCTCAATGAGATGGAGGTGAGAGGAGTGAATGAGAGAGTGAGGAGCAGATCCCCCTTTTATACAGCTCCTGCACTGCCCCATTCCCCCAGGCACTGCACAAGGACAGTAATTTTCCAACACATTCACCTCTCAAGCAAAATGTCCGCCCTAACGCCACACATTGTGGTTTGATTTCCATCCAGGCTGCCATTTCATTTCCTCATTGCTGACATGCTTGCTCTGTGCTGCAGCTCCTTCCACGTGTGCCAGGCCAGGCCTGAGCACCCCTGGGATCAGAGGGGCCCCTGCAGGCACAGGAGGTGCCCCAGGCCGGAGGGTCCCTGCAGGCAGGGGATGTTGGCTCGGGGCAGTGCCTTGCCCCTGTTGGCAGCTGCCTCTGCAGGGACAGCCCTACTGCCACAATTCTCTTCACAGAGAAAAGCAAGGCACAATTCTTCCCAAGGGTTTCCGAGATTCACATTCTCTGAACCTCAGAGAAAGGGAAAACACAATTCTTATCACTTGCTGTGCCTGTGTTTGTGCCAAAGTAGAATGCAATGTGGAGATTGTTTACCCACAGTGATGGTGTTTTGTTTCCTTGGCCTGTCGGGGCCAGGTGTGTGTGTGTGTGGGTGTGTTAGGACTGTCACTGACAGCCACGAGATTCTGTGCAGTGTGTGCAGAGTTGAGTGCTTGGCAGATTCAGTTTAGATGAAATGTATATAGTATAGTATAATAAAGTAATTAATTCGCCTTCTGGTATCACTGGAGTCAGATGTACCATTTTCTCTCCCCTTCATCGGAGTTGCCTTTGATTTACAACACAGCCCCAGCTCTGCCCTGACCCAAAGAGCAGCAGAGCACCCAAAGGCTCCTCTCCTCACAGCACGTCCTGCCTGCTGCTCTCTCGTCCCTCTCTCCTCACTCCAGCTCCCACTGGACAATGCTTCTCCAGGGAAATGCTCTCCTCTCCCTTCCTCTTGATGCAGATCATTTTCCAGGCTGAGTGTTCCAGGGCTGGGGCTGGAAAGCCAAAGCCCACCTGGAGCTGAACCAGGAAAGCTGGTGGTGGGAGAGAAGAAGATCATCCACACAGAGCAACAGCAAAAGGGAGGCTTGAGCCAAGGCTGACTGGGGCAGCTTCACTGGGGCCAGAGCTTACAGGAAAGGGGAAGGATCTTCAAAGCTTCTGGGCCTTGGTCTTCATTTTAGTGTCACAGGAAAAAACCTCCTGATATTCTTCAGAAACAGGGGTAGGGAAAACCTCCCCACGACAGAGGAGGAGGATCAGCTGTGGGAACATCTAAACAGAGTAGAGCAATGTAAGTGTGTGAGCTGGTGATGGGCACAGCAGTGTTGGTGTCAAAGAAAGCGCCTCTGAGCTCCCTTTGGGAGGTGCCAGCAGTCAGGGGATGCAGCTGAGGGCAGAGAGAAAGAGATGGTCAGGGAGAATTCAAGTACCAATGTACAGACCCTGGACTTCAAACATGCCAGCTATTCCACTCAGGTATCTGGCAGGTCAGATGTGCCTTCACAGGCACCTGTGAAGAGATCAGACAAGCTGGCAGCATCTTAGGGGCACCTCGTGGTTCCAAAAACATGAAAAGTCAAGGCAAAACACAGGAAAAGAGGAGGAGATGCTGATGGAGGAACAGAATGGACACAAGGACTCATCTTCCTGGTCAAAGATACCTGGCTGTGGAGGGGAGCTCTCCTGGAGGCCCAGGAGCTGAAAGAAGGGGTTTCAGAAAACACTGCCCCACTGCTATGGGGTCAAAGCTTTCGACATCCTGGGGTCCAAAGCTCTCTGGCTTCTGCAGGGAATTGGGACTTTCTAACGCTCCAAATGCCTCCTCAGTCTAGAGAACAACCCAGCACCATTGGAGAGGGAAGAAAACCTCCTCCATTTCCCCACATGTGAGAGCTTTGGGGAAACTGCAGTGCCACATCCCTGGGGATGCTCAGGGAGGGGATGCACTCAGGAAAGCCCTGGCTACAAAACCTGCTCTCAAAATACACCAAGGACTGATGCACTTCCCTGCCCTGCAGACATGCAGGCAGCTGGGGTGTGCCCCAGGAGGGCAAGGGAATGCCTTCAGTAGGCAAATTTCCAGGGGGAGACTCTCCCTACCAGTGGCAAGTCATGCTCTAATTTTGGGTTGGCCATGTGTCAGCCTTTTGGTGTGAGGCCAAGCCAGGAGGGTGTGATGTCAGCAGGGCTGTGCAAGGCAGGGCTGAGTCCTCCTCCAGCAATGGTGTCACAGACATCTTTCATGAAAAATCCTTTCCTTAGGATTTTTCCTCCTGAGAAGCTGAGAGGCCTCAGGAACAAAATGTAAACAATGGTTATCTGCTGCTGTGGAATGCAACAGGTGCATCTGTGATTGGTCTCATGTGGTTGTTTCTAATTAATGGCCAATCACAGTCAACTGGCTTGGACAGAGAGTCCAAGCCACAACCTTTTGTTATCATTCTTTCTTTTTCTATTCTTAGCTAGCCTTCTGATGAAATCCTTTTTTCTATTCTTTTTAGTATAGTTTTAATATAATATATATCATAAAAGAATAAATCAAGCCTTCTGAAACATGGAGTCAGATCCTCGTCTCTTCCCTCATCCTAAGACCCCTGTGAACACTGTCACACAAGGGCAGCTCCATCCTGGCCCAGGGAAAAGGGATGCTTGGCAGCTCCCTGAAGTGTCACACGTGTTCTCAGTACTGACAGCATGTATTCGAAAAGTGGCCTGTGCTTGTTGTGTCATCCAGGTCAGGCTCCACATTGTGCAGCCAAAGGGCATCATGGGTGAGGAGAGAGGGAGAGCAAGGAACAGTCCAGACACCCAATACCTCCCTCACACATTGAGGAGCAACCCAGGGCTCTGTTTGAGACTTGATTCCTGCCAGTGATCAGAGAATTAACGAATCACAGAATCAGAAGGATTGGTAAAGACCTCCAAGATCATTGAGTCCAGCCATTACTCATGGGTTCCTGCAAGAAAAATCGTTTGGCTTCTCATCCCTTAACATGAAAGGGATCTTCATGACCCAGTGGGGATGTCAGAAACGTGGAAATTAAATTACAGTGTTGATGTAAACCAAAACACACCCTGTGGCATTAGGGAGGATATTTTGCTTTGGAGATGAGTCTGTAGGAAAATTGTTGCCCTGCGCACTTACTTTGAGCCTGGGGCAGTGCAGGAGCAGTATAAAAGGGGGACCTGCTCCTCACTCTCTCATCCACTCTTCCTCTCTCCAGCTCCTTGAGAACAAGGTGAGTCTGAAGCTTTTTCTCATCCTTCCCGTCCTCCCATGTGATTTCTCAGTCTATACATGCTTTTTTTGTCTTACATGGATTCTTGCCATAGGTGACGGAAGGAGGCAGAAGGTGTAATATGGGGAAAGGCTGGGGCTTGTCTGAGGTGCTTCCAGAGTTATGGACCAAACAGGGATCTTCCTTGGGTAGCTCTTGGCAGGGCTCTTCTGAGGAAAGGAGAAGCTTGTTGGTCTCTCTATACAGCCCCTGGGCTTGTCTCCAGTTCATGCTTTTGGTCCTTCATGCTGAGGTGCCAGGCTGATCCTCACCCACTTCTTGTGCTCTACTTTCCCCTTCTTCATCTCTCAGGTGCACCTGCAGCCCCAAGCCATGTCCTGCTACACCCGGTGCCAGCCCTGCCAGCCCTGTGGCCCCACCCCGCTGGGCAGCAGCTGCAATGAGCCCTGTGTCAGGCAGTGCCAGGACTCCACCGTGTTCATCCAGCCCTCGCCCGTGGTGGTGACCCTGCCCGGCCCCATCCTCAGCTCCTTCCCACAGAACACCGCCGTGGGATCCTCCACCTCTGCTGCTGTTGGCAACATCCTCAGCTCTCAGGGAGTGCCCATCAGCTCTGGGGGCTTTGGCCTCTCTGGCCTGGGCAGTGGCCTCTGTGGCCTCCCCTGCTGAAGCTGCTGGTGCTGCCCTGGGGAAGGAACCCAGGGAGTGCCAGGATGGAGCCGCCCTGGGCACGCAGCATCACCTTGGTGCTTCCTGAGGGGCTGAGCAAGCCCTGCAGCCCTTGCAGGGGGAGAGAGCCAGCCTGGGCTCTTGTCAAGCCCAGCCCAGCCCTGCCTCTGTCCCCTGCCACTCTCTCCTTTCCCTCCTGTGTCCTTGCTCCCTTGTGCTCCCCGGAGCTGTGAGTCCCACTCAGCCATCCTGGGGAGCACCTGCTGGCCCTGCACCCCTTTGTGGGCACCTCCTTGGAAATCACAACAGACTGTTGTTTGCCCCTGGTGCTGTCTGCATTGGCACCTCACCTTGGATTGACTTAATTTTCCTGCTTTGACTCATTAAAGTTCTTTTGCATCGCAGTCCATGTTTCCCTCTCATTTATTCCCCTGCCCAAAAGAGGATTGAGACTAATCGACAAGAAGAGAGATTTAATCTGTGAAATCGAGAGCAGCCAGCAAACTATGTAAGTCACATCCAGGTGTTCGACAGAAAACTTGTCCCTGGAATTGCCTTGTTAAGGTTTAGGCTGGGCATGCTTCATTGATCTCAGAGCTAGGGAGAGGTTAACAAAGCTTGTGAAGGAGGGCAAAACACTGACCAGGAATGCAGAATTCACAGCCTTCAAGGACATCTGGCAGAACTCCCAAGATAAGGAAGAAACTAACAAAGTCAACTCAGCAATTTTGTTAAAATCAGCTCCAAGTGGGTAAAAGATAATTCCAGCAGGGGCAGATTTTGGGTACCAACACATAGACCACTGACCCAAGAAACCCCCTGACCCAGAAGAAGAGAAAGACTGAGCATGTGGACTAATTAGCATGAGAAATGAGAGAATCATTAGCAACAGAAGATAGAATACTAATTAATAGAAGAGCTATGTTACATGTAGCCAACGAATTATTTGCTAAAATGTACAAGTAGTAAAAAGTTTTAATATTTGGCATTGTGGAATTCCACTGAGCTTGTTCCCAGGCTTGTGCAACTCTGACATAAATAATCGATATTTCCCTCGAGTGTGTAATTATTGGCTTGTTACACACCAGGTAATCAATGCAATTTTTGTGGGCAACATTATCAGTGTTCTTCCTATACTAAAGTCAAAGCACAGCACTGTGCCAGCTACTGTGCAATCACAGACAGAATCAACTCCATTCCAGCCAAAATAATTTGTCTTATGTGGTCTGGTGATTGGCTCTTGCAGATGAGGAATAGATATTATGTCTCTTAAAAGAAGCTTTGTTAAGATATAAAGTTCTTCTGATGTGTGACTTTTTGTCCTCCCTTTATTCCTCTCTTCTCCCCTCTGTGTTGTTGCCACCAGACAACCCTGTGTTATAGATACATATTATAATATTGGCTTTTTGCAAATATTAAAATGGATTTTTTATGTGTGGTGTTAAAGTGACTTTGTTATAAAGATTTAGTTTTTATTTCTGTTGTTAATGAAGCTTAGACATAGTAATGAAATAGCTGATATCAGTGTGCTTGTGTTAAAATTAGATGGGATAACATCCAATGCACACAGGATGAGGACACCTGTACAGATCTGCCAACCATCAGCACTCACTGGCTGAAGACAGAGTGCACCAAGGCCCAAAAACTGGAGGTGATGATAAAAAAGGACTAAAAACACAATCAAGGAAGCTGCATGCTCTGAAAAGGCGAATCCAAGGAGCAGCCAGGCTGAACAATAATTGGAAGATGTAAACTAGTTTGGGGGAAAAGTTTACTCTGCATAATTGTTTATGAATATGGCACAGGCTGATGTAATTAAAAGGTATTCAAGGGGTATCTCTGAAGATAACAGGGTGCTCTTAGCTGAATGCCAAGCACCCAGCCATTTTAACCCTTTGCTTTATTTGTCTCCTACTGTCTTTTTATTAAACTTTTTAAATTTTCACAGGAGAGTGAAGGTGTTTTTCACACCTGGGACATGTGCAGGGAGGGCAGCACATTCTCCTTGCACCAGGCAGCCGGGAATGGGGAAGCCTGTCACTGGGGGGACCTGGCATTGATATAAAATTTCAGTTTTATATCTTTTATTATAAAGAAAATAAAGCAAGCAGCACTGGGTGGCTGGGGAGTCACTGCTCTACTCATGGCACACACCACTTTCAAGTTCAGCAAAGTATATATACTGCTTTTAAGCCTACAAAGCATTTTCCAATGTGAAAAACGCCAATCACTTGTTTTTAAAATTTTAAAAGTTTAATAGTAATAAAATGGTTATAAAAATAGTAATACAATTAGAGTAATAATAATTTAGACAGATTGAATTAGGACAATATGAGACAATAAATACAAAGAATTACAGATATCCAAGTACCTTTTTCTGGGCAGCACAAGCCCAAAAAAGGACTCACATTAAAAGAGGATTAACCCTTAAAAGCAATAGCCTGTTGCATATTCATACACTTCATACATGATGCATAAATTCCATTCACATACAGGATTCTGTCTGGTCATCGTCAGCTTCTTCCTCTGAATCCTAACAGTGCCTTCCAGGCGGGAAGAAGTTCGTTTCTTCTGATAATGGAGCAATAAATTATTTTTCTGTGAAAGATTCAGGTGTCCTGTGGCTGCTATCTCACTGCAAGTCCTTTCTTTAAAAAAAGTATCCTACATATCATAGTTTCTATTTTAACAATTTTTATAACCTAAAACTATATTTAACACACTACTTAAGAGAATTAATACAGCATCACTTTCTAACACAACACATATAATATTCATTTGAATATTTGCGAAAAGCCAATCATAAAATACATGCATTTTTCACACCAATGTGCTTGGTTAGTACAAATCAGCAAATACCAATAAGCTGGTGTTATAAATAATCAACGAGAAAGCCAAATTAATAATAATAGTGAAAGATTTTATTTTTGTGACTGAAAATGCAGTCCTTGATAGCCAGAGTCAAAGAGACAGTGTCGAGCCCGGGATCAGTGCTGGGTGAATTTAGATTCGCCCTCTATCACATCGAATCCCCTCTGTTCACCAATGCCATCTCCAGCAGGGCTGTTTTATACAGCTTTTTCTGCCTGAAGCAGAGATGCCCCCATTCTTTTTGTCACTCCACATATCTTTTCTCTGTGCAGGGCTGGACAATGCTGTTACTGGGAGGTGATAAGTGTTGATTGAGTTATGGGAACCCTGTATTCAACGTGTGTTCCAGAGGACTCTGGTTATCTTGATTGAAGATGTTATAAATAAGAAGTTTGACTAGGCCAATATTCAAGCAGCAATCAATTTATTATTTACTATGGTAAAATATGAGCAATACAGCGCTGGATACAGTGGGGGAAGTTTTCCCTCCAACTGCACACCGATAATTGAGGATTACAATTATTTATAGGGGTACTCATCAGGTTTTTTTCAGCAGTTTCTATTTCCAATTTTTCATTCATCAGCAAGATTTATTCCAAATTATTACGTCACAACTCTATACACTATTGTGATTTAGTTTTTCTCAGGATGTGTTTTTAAAGGAGTATCCCCAGATGGTTGTGGTCCTGTTTCCGACAGAAGGAAGATGAATCCCATCTGGTGCAGTCCAGCTCCCCAGATGTGGGTCCAACTTTTAATTGCAGAGACTATAAATCTTGAGGTGATGTTCATCTTCCTTTCTCAAGCTGTTTTTCTCTGCTTCAATAGGGTGTGAGATAAGCATATTTCCTTTAGATATATTCCAAACTATAGTTTCAAGGATACAAGTAATATTCTAAAATTATACTTCAAAAGGTTATTATTGCAGAGCTCTTTATGGATTAACTACAAGCAAAAGAGAGCAACATCTTTAACGCTTTAATTCCAATGCTCCTAAATCAACCAGGGTTAATTGCAAACAAAAGATAAGTTCAAAGGCCTTTTTCCATGCTTTATTTTCCTCAGTTATTATTAGAATTGACAGCTCTCCCACTGTAGGTGTCCACACATTTGGCACGCACAAATACACACATCGCTGTTTGTACCTGACACGAAACACAGCTTTGTATTTCACAAAGATATTTATCAAGTGCTGATCGCTCTTGGGCGCTCCCCGGATAGTCTCGGGAAAGGCCCATCTCCCACTGGCCACGTCCTTTTGCTTGCTCATTAGGCTTTTTTTCCTTGCTGCCATCCGGAGTTCCACAATTTCGATGCGGCAATCTGTCTCCTGACTGTCCCTGGCCTTAGGCTTTTTGATTTTTGTTACAACTTTATTCTATATATATGTCATATAAACACGAATTATCTCACACCACGTATTACAACAACCAGCGCCTAAGGCTGCAGCAGCCCAAGTTAAAAACATCGGGATGAGTCTAAGCCTAGACTCATCATAAGCCTAGACTCGTTCTATCTATAAATGAGTTTATTTCTGTGCTGAACATTCCCCAACATTTATTTCAGTGCTGAACATTCCCCAACACCTCAGGGCGGCTCCAGGGTCCCTGCCCGGGCTCGAGGCCCAGCGGCGCCTCCAGCCCCGGCCGCCCTCGATGGCGGCGCGCCGCCCGGCCGCGGCTGGGCGGGGAAGGGCGAGGCCGCTGGGCGGGGGCGACCCGACCCCACAGGCGACCCCACAACCGACCCCGAGGCGGATTCGGATCCACAACCTATCCCACAACCGACCCCGAGGCGGATTCGGATCCACAACCTATCCCACAACCGACCCCGAGGTGGACTCGGATCCACAGCCGACCCCACAACCAACCCCGAGGAGGACTTGGACCCACAACCGACCCCGAGGTGGACTCGGCCCCACAACCAACCCCGAGGCGGACTCGGCCCCACAACTGACCCCACAACCCAATCCCAAGGAGGACTTGGCCCACAGCCGACTCCACACCCACCCCCGCAGCCGGCCTTGAGGCGGAGTCAAACCCAAAGCCGACTCCACACCCACCCCCGCAGCCGGCCTTGAGGCGGAGTCAAACCCAAAGCCGACTCCACACCCACCCCCGCAGCCGGCCTTGAGGCGGAGTCAAACCCAAAGCCGACTCCACACCCACCCCCGCAGCCGGCCTTGAGGCAGTCTCGGACCCAGAGCCGACTCCACACTCCGCCCCACAACCAATCCCGAAGCAGACTCGGCCCCCGCAGCCGAATCCACACTCAGCCCCAGAGCGGACCCCGGCCGGCCCCGCCATGGAGCTCGAGGAGGACTTTGGGTGAGGCTCGAGGCTTGGCTGGGAGGGACGGGGAAAGCGCCCGTCGGTGCGGGCATGGCCGGACCACACCGGCGCCACTGGGGTCTGTTCGTCCTGGGGCCGGGTCTGTTCCCTCTCGGGCCGGGTTTGTCACTCCCCTCGGCCCGGGCCTGTCCCCTCTCGGCCCGGGTCCGTCCCCATACCCAGTGCCCGAGCCGGGCGGGCTCTCTCCCGCTGATTCCAGCCCAGGTCGCCACACCAGGTGCTGCTGGTGCGGGTGAGGTCGGCCTGCAGGATTTGACTGAATAAAGCGACTTGGTTTTGTCTGGTTCGAGCGTGGCTTCCCCCCGTGTCTCTCGGCTCAGCCGCTGCAGACGGTTTTGGGATCCGTTTCAATGCAGTGTGAGCAGGTACAAGGATCTCCCTGCACGTGGCATTGTTGTGCTGGTGCCTTTGGTGGTTTCAGCAGTGTATAAATTACGGCTGCTTGGCTGCCTGAGCTGCTCCGGGCTCTGTTCTTCCTCTGCTGCTCGTCTCTGTCCCCGTTCCCTTCACTGACGACACACTTGGTCTTGTGTGGTGCCAGTTCAGAGGGAGAAGCTATTGGAAAAATCTCTAACAAGTAGTGTTTAGTCTTGTGAATTCCTTAAACAGACAGTGCTTAATCCTGTATTTATATGTATCAGTGATTAACGTGCACTTGTGGGTATCTTAGCCGGGAGAATAAAGACTGTGTGCTTGATAAAGGGTGAATCTTGGCCACACCCCATAGTTGGAATGCATTCAAGGAGAAGAAACCCTCCTCAGAAGGGAGAAGGGGATGTTTGGAGGAGCACCCCCCACGCAGCCAGTGCTAAAAAAAATTAATGCTGCTTTCTCATACTGAAATAGCAGTGTTAGAGTGTTTAATTTTTCACGTTTTCGGTGGCAAAGCCACTTGTGATTGCTCTTCCAGGGGCAGCTGGGCCAATGCAAAGCCAGGTGCTCTAATTCCCCTGAGTGGGCTGTTGAGGTGAGGTGAGAGGTGCTCAGAGGCAGCAGCACTGCGCAGCCCAGGTGGATACAAGGATCCTGTCTGTCTCTTCTCTTTCCAAGTTCCTCTTAGCCTGAATTCTGTTCGTTGGGACTTCTGGAACAGCATTTTACCAGCTGCCAGCCTGGAGCCTGATGGAGCCACGTGTGTGAGAGAGGAGGGCAGAGGCAGCAGCAACCAGTGCCTAGAGCTGGGTTAGCTCCTGCATAATCAAATCCTGAATGTGCTGAAAGCCCCTGCAGCAAGAGTGGCAGAGCAGAAGGGATGGGAGCAGCCCAGGCTGCTTGGTGTGTACCCCATGGACAGACCCACAGGCAGTACTGGGGCCCTGTGTCTCCTCCTGGCTGCCTCTCTTCCTCACTGAGAATATGGATATTTATTAATATTTATATTTTAATTTAATTATGTATGCGTGGATTCACGCTGCTTCATATTCAATGTTTGTTCCTCAGTGTTTTTGCTGCTTTAGTAACGCCTCAGCTCCTGAATAATTACATGATTAAAAGCTTCATTCAAAGTCTCCTGTACCAGTTAGGCCCGCTGCTGCCTCCAGAATGTAACTCAGTTCCTTCACATCCTGCCTCCAGCAAGACAAGCTGTTGATGGAAAAACGATTTGGTCTGGCTGCTGCAGGTGCTGGTGGGTGTGCCATGATCCCACTGATGCTCCTCCAGGAGAGCTGGGAAGTGCTGCTGGCTTTCCCTTGGAGCAAGGGTGGTTGCCTCCCTAATAAGGTAACCTAAAGAGTTATTGCACTCACTGGTGCCGACTCTCCTCTGTTTTAACTGATGTCCCAGTTATGAGAGCTTCAAGTTTAATTAATTTGGTTATGCAAAGCAGGTGCCTGCCTTAATGAATGGTTTCAAACTAAGAGCAGCTGGTTGAACTCCCTCAGACCACAGCCCTGTTGTGGTGCTGTGGGGTTTTCCCCAGTGTGTGAGTGATTCTCATTTTCCTAACCAGATGCTCTTCCCTGTTCTCTGTTCCCCCAGATATGTTGGATCCAGAGAGGTTAATCCAGTGCCCCCTGGTTAAACACCACTGGATCAGAGCGCGGAGGTTTCCCTATCACCTGGTGAAGTGTAAGGAGGTGAGCTGGACAGGCAGTGACTGAGTGACTCTGTGCTTCCCTGGGCTCCTGCCTTTCCTGACAAGTAGCCCTGTTTAACTTTTATTTCATAGAACTTGAGGATTTGTTTAGTGATAGCTCCAGGCACACAGGAATTCACCTGTCACAGTGTTCACAGGGGTCTGAGGATGAGGGAAGAGATGAGGATCTGACTCCATGTTTCAGAAGGCTGATTTATTATATTATATATTTTATATTAAAACTATACTAAAAAGAATAGAAGAAAGTATTTCATCAGAAGGCTGGCTAAGAATAGCAAAAGGAAGAATGATAACAAAGGCTTGTGTCTGGGACAGAGAGTCTGAGCCAGCTGACTGTGATTGGCCATTAATTAGAAACAACCACACGAGACCAATCACAGATGCACCTGTTGCATTCCACAGCAGCAGATAACCATTGTTTACATTTTGTTCCTGAGGCCTCAGCTTCTCAGGAGAAAAAATCCTAAGGAAAGGATTTTTCATGAAAGATGTCTGTGACATTCACCCATTCACAGTCTGGCTCTGTTGGAAGGAGACAGAGATCCTTCATGGGTAGTTCAGGGAGGGGACTCTGGTCTCTTCCAGCAGCTCACAGGGAGGCCATGTTCATTTTTCCACTTTCAGGATGAGGTGAGATAGTGATCATCAAGCAGATAAAGCCAGTGTCTAAGTAATTAGCAGAAGAGCTTGAGGATTGTCACTGGTCCATCTGAAGATGTCACAGTGTGTTATTTGCAGTGGCAAGGGTCTGGGTGGAGATTGTCCCTCTTGCTTGGGACAAGTTTGTTGAGTTTCCTTCGCATCGCTTATGCATAAAATCCAATTAACACTTCCACCCAGCTCAGTCTGCCATTGCTTTGTGCAGAACACAGCCCGTGACCCAACTGGGGACACTGCAAGCAGAACAAGTTGGATCTTCTTGGCTGGAACTGTTTAGGAATCATGGAATCACAGCATGGTTTGGGTTGGAAGGGACCTTAAAGCCCATCCAGTGCCACCCCTGCCGTGGCAGGGACACCTTCCACTGTCCCAGGCTGCTCCAAGCCCTGTCCAGCCTGGCCTTGGACACTGCCAGAGATCCAGAGGCAGTCACAGCTGCTCTGGGCACCCTGTGCCAGGGCCTCACCACCCTCACAGGGAGGAATTCCTTCCCACTATCCCACCTAACCCTGCCCCCTGGCAGTGGGAAGCCCCTCCCTCGTGCCAGGTGACAGCAGGGATGGGCACCTATGGACATGGCAGCCCTGGCTGTACCAGTCAGAGGGTGCCAGGGGCCCTGGGTGTGCTGAAGCCAGGGATCAGCAGTGGTGCAGGAGGACCTGCCTGGAGCAGCCTTGGGTGTGAGTCTAATCCCTGCCCAGCAGAGCCAGACAAGCACTGGTCCCATGGCAGAGCTGAGGTTTTCCCAGTAATGCTCTGTCCCTTGCAGGGGATAATTTGCTGTAGTGACAGCTGAGCTCTGCCTCTAGAACTGGTGCCTGCCATAATGGAAATCCAGGTGGAATGCTGCCAGCTCCCTAGCTCTTCTAAAAATTCTTACAGAATTTCTCTGCCTGTGTGCTCACTTAGTTAAAATACATCTGAAGGGTTTAGATTTGCCTGATGTCTCTCCCCTACTGGTTTTAAAATTATTTCATTTGTGGTTTAAGCCACTCAGTCAATATCAGCAGCACTGCAGGGAACTGTAAGGAGTTTGCTGAGGGTCTGTTCCACTTCAGTCAGGATGGCTCAGTTTCTGTGAATGGAAGAAAAATCATGTTCATTTCCCCTTTTGTATTTAGTGAGTGTCTAACCAATACACTGCAATTTCTTGTTCGTTTTGTATTTTTCAGAGCAACACCACAAACATCTCAGTCTTTTTTTTCCTGTGTATCAACAAGAGGTAAGGTGAATTTGACAGATGTGGTGCATAATTTTGGTTTTCCCTTGTCCAGAGCAACCCTGAAATTGCAAAGAAATTGGCCACGTGTCCCTTCAACGCTCGTCACCTCGTTCCTCAGGCTGACCTCAGCAACCACATCATGAAGTGCAATGACAAAGCCTTTGTGGAGCAAGATGTGGGTAAGAGACCCCTTGTGCACCCTGGGACTGAGGTGTCCTCATGGAATAACCCAAAAGTGGGAGGCAAGTGGTTGTCTGTAATTTTGTGTGACACAGCAGCTCTGGGGAAGCTTGATCTTATTTGCTTGGCTTTATTGGGCGGTTTCCTGAGAATATGGCAGCTGCTCTGGGTAGGCCTTGTATGTATTTTGTTTCCAGGCTTGTTGAATGGAAAGGTTTTACCCAAAACTGTGCAGGAAGTGCCTCTGGAAGGAGGAGTGGGATGCATTAATGGCCACAAGGACTGCTCCTCTTGCAGAGCTGATCTCTCTTGCACAGCACAGGGCACAGAGTTTTTCTGTCTTCTGTAGAGGTGCACAGGCAGTGATGCCTGCATCCGTGTCAGCAGGTTTCCTCTTCACTCCAGAATTCCTGCTCTGAGTTCCAGGGAGCAGAGACTTCTCTTTTTCATTGAAAAAAGCAAATTTGAAGTTGCTGCATTTCAGCTGTCCCCAACCTATTTGTCACAGCCATTTCTTTTACGAAAAACCCTCTCTCAGGATTTTTCCTGCTGAAGCTGAGAAGTTCAGCAACAAGATGTAAACAATAGGTTATCTGCTGCTGTGGAATGCAGCAGGTCCATCTGGATTGGCCCAGCTTGGATGTTTGGAGTTAATGGCCAATCCAGGACTGAGGTCTCTCAGAGACAGTCCGAGTTTGTTATCATTCTTTACTTTTCTATTCTTAGACAGCTTAGCAGCTTCTGGAAACTCTCTTTTTCTTTTTCTTTTTAGTATAGTTATAGTATATGTATATATCATAAAATAATAAATCAAGCCTTCTGATAATGGAGTCAAGGATCTCGTCTCTTCCTTCACCCAAGACCCCTTGTGACCACTGTCACACCTATTTGCTTTGCATGGGGCTTGCTCTAAAGCCCAGAGGTGTTTTCCAGGTTTAGCCCGAGTGTTTGATGGATTTAGGGACTGCTGGTCACTGTGTTTTCTCTCTTCCTGAAGTGAGCCGATCCTGCGAGTCCTCACAGGAGCAGCTGAATAATGGGAGCACATGGCAGGCACCTCCAAGTGCTGAAGACTGGGAAACAGGTGAGGAACTTGCCCATCTGCTGCCTTCTTCCTGGCCAGTGTGAGGCCAGGAGTGCTCAGGGCTGCCCTGTAGGACACTTTGCTTATGTCCTTCCTATGAACATGGATCTCTGCACCCAGCAGGCTTGGCTTGCTATAGAGAGCAATCCAAAATGCCTGCCAGAATGAGCATGGGAAGAGATTTCCAAGCATCCCTTCCTCCCATAAGAGCTTTTGTACCTTATGTGTGGTGATAGCAATGGAAACATATTCCTCAGTGAAGCAGACACATTCCTCATAGGTCAGCTTTGCCTCCCTCTTGAACATGTGAAAATATGACTGAGATATTCCTGATCACAGAATCCTGAATGGTTTGGCTTGGATGGCACCTTAAAGTTTATCTCATTCCATGAACGAGGACACCTTCCACTGTCCCAGGCTGCTCCAAGTCCCACCCAGCCTGGCCTTGGACACTTCCAGAGGTCCAGGGGCAGCCCCAGCTGCTCTGGGCACCCTGTGCAGGGCCTGCCCACCCTCCCAGGGAGAAATTCCTGCCCAATATCCCATCCAGCCCTGCCCTCTGGCAGTGGGAAGCCATTTAAGCCACTGATCTGATGGTGGTTTCTGGGCTTTCTTACTTCTGAGCCACAACATCTGCTCTCTTTCACAGACTTGCTGGAGGGATCTGAGTCTACTTTTGTGTGGGGTGTGATCAACTCTGCCATGAACAGGTAGGGAATGCAGGTTTAATTCTTTGCATCAATTTTGTTTATACAAATATTGCAGCCATCTCCCAGCCTCACCTCAATGGCTGAACAGGAGCTGCCTTTGCTGCTGTAGAGCCCTGGGAGGAGAGATGCTGCTGGCTCAGTGTGTCCTGCTTCCTCATATGACCTTGATCCGAGCAGGAAAACCCTCAGGAGCACTGATACTGCTCCCTGTGGGCCTGTGGCAGGCTGCTCTTTGAGTCCTCGGGAGATCCCTTGTGAGCTCCTGCCTCCTGGGGCCTGGCAGATGTGCTGAAATTTGGCTCTGTGTCAGCAGAATCCTCCCCTTGTGCCCTTTCCAAAGGGAGTTTGGGGCAGGGGGAGCAAGCATGAACAGGAAGGGGCTGCCCTGGCTGGCAAAGTGTTTTAAGGCTTATTTAACAGATTTATTTAACAGGTTCATGTACAGTTCAGCAATAATCCTGCCCCTTTGCAGCTCTGAGTTCTGTGTGAGCTCTTCCATAGGGGCTGACAGCAGCACTCCCTGGTCCCACCTGTCAGACCCTTTGCAAAACCTTTGAGCGTTCAGAGCACATCCAGCTCTCCTCAGCGCCTCTAGCAGGGTGGCACAGCAGTAATAGTTGCCTCCTCCAGCCAGATCTCCTAAGCTCTTGGAGGTCTGTTACTCACCCAGGATAGCTCAGCTGCCTTTGGAGGCATAAAATCAGCAGGATGGCTTCTGTTGCAGTGTTGGAAACAAAAAGGTTTAATAAAAGGCAAAATAACAAAGCTCTTTGCAGAAAAAAACGATCCAGGTGCAAGCGGTTCTTGCTCCTGGTAAAACACCTCACAAAAGCAATTTAGTTCCTTTGTTCTCTTCTTTCTCTAGTGAATTGCTTAGGTGGGACTTTTTGGCTGTCCTTGAGGTGAAGTCCCCCAGGCCTATGAGGTGTCTTTTTCACCTAATTGAAGAGAGAAACTTCTGGGCTTTTTTCCTTTTTAAGGGGACAAAGGATAGTTTTGTCACTCCATCAACAAGGAGCACATTCCTATAGCACAGCACCATCCCCCAGGGCCTTGCTGCAGTAAAATGCATAAATGTGAGCCAGGAGTAACCAAAGTCACTCAATTCCAGCCCCATCAGTGACCAGAACAACTCGTTGCCCTCCCGGATACGGCCCCCTGAGACCCTCCCATACAGCGTGTCTGCAGGCCTGTGAGTACTGAGCTCCTAAATCTCTGTGGCAGCACTTTGTGGCTCCCCCTGCATGGACAGGAGAGGCTGTATGGAACAGAGCAGCTTCTGAGGGAATCTGCTGCTCAGATCATCCCCTGTGTCCTTCCCTTGAGGCATCCTCTCTGTTTCCTTGCTCCATTCCTGTGGCCCAGCTTAGGCAGAGCTGTTTCTGCCCACATTGGCTCTGTCTCCCTAAACACAGCACCCCCATTATCCCCTTTCACTCCCCACCCTGCCCCTGACTTAAACCAAATTATTCCTTTGCTTTGTGCTCTGTTCACTGTCAGGCCCAGCTGAGTCAGAGCTGAGGTGAAACCGGGTCCTTAAATCAGCATCACTGGGAGAAAAAAGTATCAAATTCCATCTGGGGGAGGGAGAGAAGGAGCTCTAATGCTGAAACCAAAGATTTTTATTTGCCTTCAGCAGCAAAGCAACAGCTTAAAGATGCTTTGAGGAATGATTGACCTGGTTCCCACTGGGAGCAACTAAACCTGTTGCTCTCAGGGCACTGCAGACACAGCTCCTGCACAGCCAGGGACTGTGCAATTGCCACAGTGTTGGGCTGAATCTGGCAAACCAAACTGAAATGGCAGTTGTGGACAAGCCTTGTTGCCAAGGGAGCAAGTGCTGACCCTGCAGAGGCCACTGTCCCTTGGGGGATGGGGGAAGTTGTTGTTTCTTTGCCCATCTCATGCAAAAATTGTATTTTGTCCTTTCCAGAATTCGGAGTATTAGTTCCTCCCCTTGGAATGCAGTTTTTCCCCAGCAGTAAGTGTCTCCCTGGTTTGGACAGAAGAGCTCCTGCAGAAGACAGACATGCTCTGGACCTGATGGCAGGACTCTCTACACCTGGCTTTTGTTGCCTGATATATTTCTTATAACATTTGAATATGTGGAACTGTCTTTGGTTGGGAGATGTTTCCCCCAACCACTTGTTTTAAAAGTTACCCTCACCTTTACTTGATGAATTTCGTTACTGTTTTTGAAAAAATAGACTGATAAATGTACAGAGAAACCTTCCTAGCCCAACCCTGGGTCATGGTGGCTCCCTGTGAACAGGAAAAACATCATAATTGCCAAGCCTCTGTTTTTTGTAACAAGAAAACTTAGAAGTATTTTACTGTGCGTGCACATCTTGTTTTTATTTTGTTGGAGTCTGAGTTTGTCCCCTCAGAGTATGACAAGCATTCAGGTTGGGTTTTAAACTGTGCTGACATTTGCAGAGACTGCTTTGAGAGCATCCTGACCTTAACTTTTGCACCTTCACACCTTCAGCTTTGCCTTTGTCACCTTAGGCCTTACCTTTGTCTCCTGTGTGTTGAGGGACTTCCCCAGGCAGACCTTAACAGAGAATCCTCTGCAAGTTTTTGCATCACACAACTCCAAACAGGGGAAGTTTCAGGAGGACACTGAGGTGCTTTTTCCAGTTTCCATTCGAGTTTTGCAGTTTTCTAATGCTTGAAACATGTTTGAGAGCTCTCAGGTACCTGTTCTGTATTGGGGGAGGAAGGGAGTAGGAATGGTTTAAATCAGTAAAAATGTGTGTTTGGGACTGAAAATATTCACATCAAGCAGTCTATTTCTAAACATGCAAAGTACAAAATGGGATCTAAATATACAACCGTAAAGAATTAAGAAGCCAGACATGATGTTTGTCTAGAAAGAGATTAATGCCTTCATATTTTTCCCTAAAAACTGGATTTCCACCATCTGTATACTACCACTAGAAAATAATACATGTTGACTTGAATGTGCAAAATTAATATTCTTTTAAAGTTCTGTCAACTTATGTCAAGTTCTTGTTAGCAATTTAGAATAAAAATGTTTTAAATTCCCTTCAACTGCTTTTCTTTGGAGTCAATAAGTGCTGACATGGGAAGCTCTTGATGAGACCAAAGATCCACCTGTTGCATTCCACAGCAGCAGATAACCATTGTTTACATTTCGTTTCTGAGGCCTCACTTCTCAGGAGAAAAAAATCCAAGCAAAAGGATTTTTCATAAAATATGTCTGTGACAGTGCCCTCTCCTTGGCCATTCTGTGCTGACCTCTATCCTTGCCATGTCCTGTTCCATCAGGGCTTTCCTGACCCCATCCCTACACACCCAGTGCAGACATCCCATAATGACCCAAGGCAGCAGCTCCTTTTTGCTGTGTCCAGCGCAGCCAAGGGCTCTGACAATATTCCTGCCCTGTATTTGCAACTCCAGGATAATTTCCAATCCTGCTGGGCTTTAATTTCTGCTGCCCCTTTCCAGAACGTTGACAGGACTCTGATCCCCTTCCTTTCTCTTGGCCCTTGCCCTCCCTAAGCCAAGGCACAAAGATTTCCAAGAGGGGTGGAACAGGAGCCCAAAAATGCTGGGGTGGGGGGAAGAGAGAAACTCCATGCCAGGATTCCCTGGGACTGGGAAATCTCCATGCCAGGATTCCCTGGGACTGGGAAATCTCCATGCCAGGAATCTCCATGCCAGGATTCCCCTGGATGCAGGACTCACTCAGGGGGCTGGGGAGGGAAGAGCTCCATCACCCCCAGGCCTTGTGGAGAGAAAGTGAGGCAGGAGCAGGGAGCTGACAGAGCTTTTCCCTTTACCCACAACACCTTCACCTTTTATGGCCTGGGAAGAGATGTTTTCCTCCTCCAGCTAAGAATTCCAGCCCTGGGCAGTGTCACCATGGGCTTCTAAAGGAGGCTGATTTTTAACACATCTCCTTGAGCTCAGACATTCCAGGGTTAACCTGAGGAAGAGTGAACAGGGAGAGGCAGACACAGCAGGCTTTGGGCCAAGTATAAATATCCTCTGGTACTTACTTACACTATCTTCCTTCTAAATTAATTCTGTCCCATCCAATCATCATCTCTTATCAGTCATTATCTCCCCCCTATTCTGCACATACCTTACCCCCATTTCACTGGTTTTAAGTGCTCAAATACTGACTGGTTTAACTTGTTTAAAAACGTTTCCCTCTCAGATTTAACCCCAGCCAGCAACTAAACATCACAGCTCGCTGCGCCCCACACAGGGAGATGGGGGAACTGGGGGGAAAAATAAAACTCGCAGGTTAAGATAAGAACAGTTTAATAATAATAAAAAAATAAAGAGGGAGGGGGAGAGGGGGAGACATAAAACGCCAGTCAGACAAGTGCTGGCCAGTACAGTTGTTCACCAGCTTCTGACCCCTCCTGGCCCATCATTCCCAGTTTATACACTCAGAATGACTCTCTGGAGTGTGGAATATCCCTTTGGCCAGTTCAGATCACCTGTCCTGGCCCTGCTGCCTGCCAGCTTCTTGAGCCTCTGCTCACTGGCAGAGCCTGGGAAACTGAAAAGTCCTTAATTTAAACACAAACCATTGGTGTGTTATCAACATTACTCCCACACTGAATCCCAAACACAGCCCTGGGAACAGCTGCTGGGGAGAAAATTAACTCAATCCCAGGTGAAACCAGGGCATAAAACCTTCCCTGGATTTCTTCCACATGCCCAGTCCCACTCTCACACACTCCTGGAGCATCAGTCCCATTTCCAGCTGCTGCTCAGGGTATCAAAGCCCCTCAGGGCCCACCCTGGACAGGACCCAGTACAGCCCCATCCCAGCACTGCCACCTCTGCCTCAAGCTCACACATACAGCACTGACAACTTCCTGCATTCGTTGCTTGTATTTTCTGATTTAATAAGTGTTTGTAGCTGTGGGGATTGGAATTACTCCAAAACAGAAGAAGAGCAAGAGGGAGACTATCCAACCCCTTGATCTCTCATTTTAAATCCACAATCTCTATATCAACAACCACATTTTGCTCTCCAAGCTCTTCCTTCACTTCTCCTAATTAGAACTCCCTCACCTGCATCACTGGCAGGTAGAAAGGACATCACCCACCCATTTCCAGCTCCCTTTCACCACCAGCTCTGGGGCTGTTCCACCTGGAACATCCCACATCCCACCAGTCTGACCAGTGAGGCCCAGTGTAAAAAATGCATATTTTATGATTGGCTTTTTGCAAATATTAAAGTGAATATTATATGTGTTGTGTTAGAAAGTAATGCTGTATTAATTCTCTTAAGTATTGTGTTAAATATAGTTTTAGTCTATAAAAAAATTGTTAAAATAGAAACTATGCTATGTAGGATACTTTTTTAAAGAAAGGACTCACAGTGAGATAGCAGCCACAGGACACCTCAATCTTTCAGAGAAAAAGACTTTATTGCTCCATTATCAGGAGAAATGAATTTGTTAAGATTCAGAGGAAGAAGTTGACACTGACCAGACAAAATCCTGTATTTGAATGGAATTTATGCATCATGGATGAGGTGTATGAATAGGCAACAGGCTGTTGCTTTAAAGGGTTAATCCTCTGTTAACATGGGTCCTTTTCGGGCTCGTGCTGCCCAGAAAGAGGTACCTGGACATCTGTAACTCTTTGTTTCTATTGTCTCATATTGTCCTAATTCAAATTGTCCATATTATTATCACTCTAATTGTATTGCTATTTTTATAATAATTTTATTATTATTATTAAACTTTTAAAATTTTAAAAGCAAGTGATTGGTGTTTTTCACACCCAGCACAGGCTCCTGCTCCTTCCAACCCCAGTGCAGTGGGGCCATTTCCTACTGTGACCCAAAGGGGAGCCCCCCACACCAGCCCCGTGGCTCCCTCCCCTATCCACAGTGAACCAGCTTGTTTATTTTGGCCCCAACATGTTGGTTAAGGTAAAAAAAAAAAAACAACCCTTTCATTTTGAAAAAAATCTTTATTCACAGAACATCACATGAATCACGTCCCACCCTTGTTCCTTTATGTATAAAATACTGGTAAAATAAAAAGTTTTATTGCAGAGGCAAGTGAATTCCCACAGAGTCCCCTCCAGAGAGACCAGCTCACCCCAGAGCTGGAACTCATGCCACAGATTGGAAGCAGAAGTGAGTGAGGTGTTTGCTGAGGAAGGAAACACCACCAAGCTGCAGCAGCAAAGCCTCCAGGGCTCCAGCTCATTTCCTTTGGCAGGGACCACAATCCCAGCAGGGCTCCAGCTCATTCCCACTGCAGCTAAAGGGGAGATGTGGGGCTTGAAGGAACCACCCGTGTCCCATTGCCATGGGGGTTTTTGGGTTTCACACAAACCACCTGAGATGCCCCTGGAAATCTCTTTGGATTTCCTGGCACCACAAACATTTCTGATGTCACATGTCCCCAAATGCAGCACCCCAGGTGGTTCCTTCAAGCCCCAAGTGTCACCTTTGGATGTCATGGGTAGCAAGGACACTTGGCTGACCAAGGGGAAATCAGCCTGTGCAGGGACAAGGAGACTCCAGGAGGCAAAATAAATCAACAGGAAAATATCTATTAAAATGGCAAGCTAGGCTCAGAAACAGAAGAAAAATCCAGTTCCAAGTATCTTATGGCTCCTACCACAGCCCAAAAGGAAAGAGATTGGCCAGAGTCCCATCTTGGTGTAAGACAAACCCTGCTACACCAGGTCACAACTACAGAAACTTCAAACAGCGACAGCCTTAAACCCCAACACTGTAAAATCCAGTGGAACTGCATCAGTTCATCAGAACTGAGATTTGCCAGGGACCCCTTGCAAGTGCTCAGCTGCCCTCTCAAGGGCTGAATCCATCAGATTTCATATCCAAAATAAATTTCAGGCAAATTTGGATTTATGATTTCTGTTACACAGCCAGACAGATGCTCCATCACTGCAGATTCCCTCTTTTCCTTGTAATTCCTTACTTCCTTGGGCTCAAGTGAAAACCAGCTCCATGCGTGCTTTGCTGCAGTATTTCCTTGGAAAACCTGGACAAATGGGGAACTCCAAGAGCAGGAAACACTTGGAGAAATAGCAGAAAAGTATCAAACACATGGAAAGGCCCATGAACAGGGGCCACTGGTCACCCCAGCTCTGGTCACCAGCATGGCCCTGTCCCATATTCCCTAAAATTCATTCTAACAGTTTTTTTAGTTATTAAAACCCTTTCTCCCAGTTTGCAACAGACCACATAATGAAAGTAAAGCTCAGTGCAGTCAGCAGAATGTAGAACTTGTGATTAGTTACTAATCCAGAGACCCACAACCATTCCAGACAGGAAACAGGGGAGGAATTGCCAGCACAAGGCCACATCATCTGTGTATGACCCATGTGTGCCACTGTCAGACACCAGGGAATGCTCCAGAATTGCCACACATGGGGATGGGAATGGATCTGCAGGGTGATTGAAATGGATGATGCCCAAAATGCCACCTCCACCAGACACCCCCAGGCTGCAGGGGAAGCAGTGCCAGGCAAGGATCTCACAGCTCCAATGTTTCACTGGGACAGGGAATGACTCCAGAGGGATGAGTGTGAGCCAGCACCACCCCCAGGAGGTGACACATCTGAGCGTCCTTCACAGGAACTCCACAGGTGCAAAGGGTAGCACAGGAATGCCCTTCCCAAGGGTGGGGATTCTCCATCCCAAGGCACAGACTTGAGGAAACTCCCCTGACCAAGCTGATGTTCAGTGCCAGGGCCTGTTGTGCTGATCCCACCATTCCTCTGGTGTGCAGAACCTGTTCCAGCTCTGTGACCAATCCCACACCTCTAGGGAGTACAGGGGGCCTCACCTGCTCCACCCACTCAGAAGTTCCAGCTCCAGAGCCCCCAACCAGCACCTCAGGAAATGAACACAGCTCCCCAAAGCTCTGTGCTGCAGCATCAGCAATGTCCATTTTGGAGGCTAGATTGGGCAGAGGCCCAGGGAGATGCCACAGGCCTGATGTGCATCCCAGTGGAAGCAGGAGGGAGTGCCACTCAGCACCCCTGGGAAGCAGCAGGGCAGAGAGAGGCACCAGAACATCCCTCAGAGGAGCAGAGCAGCACTTCAGCCTAAACCAGAGATGTGTGCTGGGTAATACTGTGTGTGAAGTTAACTGAGGTTATAACAGTGTTCTAAGACTCTTCCCCACACCTCCTCCTCTTCCTCCAAGCAGATGGGAGCCCTTCACTTCCCAGCTCTTTTTGCACACTCAGTCTCACAGGCTGAACTCAGGCCCATGAACACTGTAAAATTCTCTGTACCATTCTAGCACTGCAAAATGCAGGGGGTCAGGTCAGTGCTGGCCAGCACAGGGAAGACTGGCGGCATGCTAGGATCCTCTGCATCCTCCTGTCCCTGCGTGCCCAAAGGGACATTCATGCCTTGCTAGAGCTGAGCACAACGTTCACTTCTGCTTCCTATTAACCTGCAGGCTTGAGGGGAGAGCAGTAAAGGCCAGGGGTTGTTTTCACAGGGCCATTCTCAAGCACAGTGTCCCATTTCCAGAAACATCCATTTCCCAACGTGCCTTCCACGTGACGCTGTCCCAGTGGGATTTGTAAACTCCGAAGTCCATGGGAAGGGCTCATCCAAAGCAGCACCCAGAGGAAATTCAGTTCTGGAGGCAGTCTTCTTGCAGGAGGTCAGCAGCTCATGTCAGGTACTGCACCACAAGGAACATGATGAGGCAGGTGACAGCCATGCCCCCCAGCATGAGGAACTTGTCCTGGAAGGCGCGCTTCTCGATCAGCCGCATCACCGTGTTGGACAGCCCCAGCATGTTGGCAACGTCCAGGATCTTCTTGTGCG
This sequence comes from Camarhynchus parvulus, assembly GCF_901933205.1. Taxonomy (NCBI): domain Eukaryota; kingdom Metazoa; phylum Chordata; class Aves; order Passeriformes; family Thraupidae; genus Camarhynchus; species Camarhynchus parvulus. The sequence goes on along the minus strand of NC_044597.1, from coordinate 1,983,173 downwards.
TGCCCTGAGGACAATAAAACAGCAAAGACACAATCACCCTCAGGCTCTGAGCCTTCTTATTCCACAGTGCAACAGTGTTTCATCATGGGGGGTGAGTGATGGGTGTCACAGACATGTTTTATGAAAAATCCTTTCTTTAGGATTTTTCCTCCTGAGAAGCTGAGAGGCCTCAGGAACAAAATGCAAACAATGGTTATCTGCTGCTGTGGAATGCAACAGGTGCATCTGTGATTGGTCTCATGTGGTTGTTTCTAATTAATGGCCAATCACAGTCAGCTGGCTCAGACTCTCTGTCCAAGCCACAATCTTTTGTTATTCATTCTTTCTTTTTCTATTCTTAGCCAGCCTTCTGATGAAATCCTTTCTTCTATTCTTTTAGTATAGTTTTAATATAATATATATCATAAAATAATAAATCAAGCCTTCTGAAACATGGAGTCAGATCCTCATCTCTTCCCTCATCTCGGACCCCTGTGAACACGGTCACAGATGGGTTCTAACTTCTCTCAGCCAACCATCCCTACCATTCACAGGAGGTGGCCATGGGACCCTGGAAACTCTCACCATGATATTTTCTGAAAAATCCCTTCGCCAGGATTTCTTCTCCTGGGAAGCTGGGAAGCTTCAGCTTCTTCCTGTTTTGCTGCTTTGGAATGTGACTTGGAGAAGAAAAACACAGTTCCATGGGATTGTTTACCCAGCATGTGAATTTTTTTAATTTAATGACCACTCATGGTCCAGCTGTGTCGAGGCTCTGAGGAGTCACAGGTTTTAATTATTCATTTTTGTTAAGCCTCCTGATGTATCTTTTCTCTTTCTTTAGTATAGTTTTAGTATAGCATTCTTTAATATAATATCATGAAATAATAAATCAGCCTTCTGAGAACTTGGAGTCAGATCTCTCACCTCGTCCTGGGGACCTCACAAACACCACAGGAAACAAGTGGGACTAATTAATTAATACACATGAACAGGAATGTGGCTAAAGACACAAAACAATCTGTCTGGACAGAGACAAGATAAAAAGTGTCTCAGAAAAATGCACTCCTTCAGGAGGAGTAAGAGTTCTGCTGGTTCTGTTCCAGTTACAGTCTAAAAAGAGCTCCAACCAGCCAAGGTTTTGTGCAGAGCTCCCCTTGCTAAAGTACAGTTCATACCAACAGAGACTGAGGAGGTGCAGACAGTAGCAAGGTAAATAGCAGAAAAAAGGCAGATAAACGTGTAATTAATGCCATTCCCTGAAATCCTTCCACAGAAAAGCACAGGGTGCTGCAGGCAGGACACCTGGTGTTATTGGGAATATGGATCCCACCAATAGATCAGCAGCAGGGACACAACAGGAATCCTCCCCTCCTGCTTTATTTCAGGGCAGTGGTTGGAGGAATCAGTATGAAATACAGGCCCAGAGATGTGCTCCAGGCACAGGTCAGGGTGGGACATTGCCCTGAGAGGGGAGAAGGGAGAGGACTCAGGGCTGCAGAGTCCTGGTGGCACAGGAGGTGAGGAGGACCCTTGAGGAAAGCTGGGCACAGTGACCTGTGGACTCTCCTCACATCCATGTGTGCCAGGAGGGGCCCTGCCACACCAGGGACAATGGACAGTCCCTCATGGTGACACCCGGGCTGTCCCTGAGAGAACACCCTACTGCAGGGTGCTGTGACACTGCCTTCATCTCTGAGCCAGGGCAACAGCACAGATTCCTGTCACAGTGATGAACCCCAGGCTTTGACTTTGAAATAAAAACTTCAGCCTCTCTTCTTCAGCCCACATTATTTTTGGTCTCAAAAGAGTGAAAATTGGGATTTTTTTTTTGAGTATAAACCTGACTCAAGATCAGGAAGGCTCTCCAAGGACAGAATTCAGACCAACTATGTTAGACCCACATGCAGAAGTTTCTCAGTCCATAAAACAGAGATTTGCAATGCCAAACTACATCATCAGTGCCTTGTGTTCCAGGCAGCTCAGGCCCTTCACTGAAGTTGGGTTGTGTCTCTGCTAGTCCCACATAATCAGCTTTCTCCAGCTCCCACAGCTCCTATTAACCCCCTGCATGCTGCTCTCAGGCTCAGCCCCTCCCTGTCTCTGCAGAATCCTTTCACAGTGCTTCAGAACAAAACCAAACCTTGCTGGGAGAACAGAAACCAAATATGAAACTTTAAAATGAAAGCAAACAACAGAAAGGGAAAACTCTTCAATTCCTGCAGTCATGGAAGAGCGGAATTGTACAACTGGATCAGTTAAAGGGACAATCTAGGAATACTCATTCCATACCTGTCTATTTATACCCAATATACACAAAGTTACAGAGAATAAAGCTGTTAGTGTGCAAAGGAGGGACACGAGGGTGAGGAAGGGTCTGGAGGGGCCAGAGGAGGAGCAGCTGAGGCCACTTGTTCAGCTGGAGCAGAAGGGACTGAGGGCAGAGCTCAGTGAGGCTGCAGCTCCAATCCCTGCTCTGGGACAGGGACAGGAGCCAGGGAATGGCTGGAGCTGGGCATGGAGAGGCTTAGGTTGGATATTAGGAAAATAATCTTCCTGCAGTGGGTGCTGGGCACTGCCCAGGCTCCCCAGGCAATGGTCACTCCTGGAGGCTGCCAGAGCTCCAGGAGCATTTGGACAACACTCCCAGGCATGCACAGGGTGGAATTGTTGGGGTGTCTGCAGGGCCAGGAGCTGGACTGGATGATCCCTGGGAGGTCCTTCCAACATGGGATGTTCCATGATTCCACATTAACCCATTTCTCTTTGCAAGCTGTCTCTACACCAGCTGCTCTGCCAGATGTTCTCAGGCAACAAAGTCTGTGTCAGTGTAAGAAAAGCTGAGTTAAGGGGAAAAGGAACAAGAACAGACATTTCCTCACCTGCAAGGGAGAAGCAACATCCCCCTGAACAGCCAGGAATGTGATGGCCCTGAAAGCACAGCCTGTGTGTGCCAGCAGCCATGGACAGACACCCAGCAATTCCCTGCCCAGAGCAAAGGCTGGAGAATAGCCAGGAGGCCCAGGGAGAGCCAGCAGGAACCAGGCAGTCACTGCAGACAGCAAAAGCAGCCACACAGGACTGGTGCTGCCCCAAGAAACAGCATTTCCCCATCCCTGCAGGGCACCAGCTCCTGCCAGGGCTCCTCTATGGCACCTGTGAGCTCTCCTGTGGTGAGATGCACCTTCCTCTCAAGAACCCTCCAGAATTCATGGGCTTCTCCCAGTCCCTCATGAGAGATTACTTTGGATCAGTGATTTCCCAGCTTGGAGAATCAACTCCAATTCCCTGTGTGCAGCAGCCCAGTGCTCAACAGGGTGAACAAATGTCTAGAATCCTCTCAGGGATGCAGGGACTTCAAGGAAGGTGCTCCTTCCAAAAAGCATTCACAACCCAAATCTTCTCCAGGCATTAGTAATGAGTCCTTCCAGCCTTTTCCTCATGAGCTGGCAGCAGAACTTCTCCCTCTCCCCACCACTCCTGTGGCCAGACTGCTCAGCAACACCATTCCTCTGCAATGAACACTGAGCCACTCACTGGGTTTTCTGCAAGGTTTTTCTAGTATTGGACCTTGTCTTAAAACAAATCCATAATCACCAGGTAAGTGAACAAGTGACCTGAACCAGAAGCTAAAACTCATCTTGGAAAGAACTCAGTTTCAAACTCTGCTTTAATGTCTTTATGTAAGACCTGTGGGTGCAGGGCCTGGTCACACCAGAGTGAGGGAGCAGAGGAGGAGCTGCAGCCCTGATTTGGAGCTGTGCTGGTCCTGTGCAGGGCTCAGGGAACACCAGGCAGCCTGGAACCCTGGGGTCAGGACAGCAAAATGCCTGTGCACAGCTCAGCTCCCCGAGTGCAAACCAGGCCTGCACTGCCTGCCACACCATGGAGCTGCAGGTGTGACAGACCTGACCAAACCTGGGATTTATGGCATTAAAAACGCCTAAATCTGGCAAATACATGCCAAAACAAAGCACAAAACTGAGAACAGCAGTTATCCCCATCAGAAGATGACTACAACAGGCATTTCCCTACATTTTTCACAAGTCCAGTTTTTCCACACACACTTTTTATTAAAAAGTTTTTTTTATCCTTGAGCTTTTCACTCAGAACTGACCATCACTTTGAACAGTCTGTAAAATAAAAGGCAAATATTTGCTCTGAAGAGACCTGCAGAAATGCAGCTGTTTTCAGCAGGGAAGGAGGCACTGTTGAGGTGCATTATCTTTATTACTAATCTTAATCACAGGTGCTCTACAGCAGCTTTGTGGCTGCTCTGAGTGATGCTAATCTGAACCAACACCCCCCTGCCAGCCACTTACTGCCCCTCCTGAACCTGAACAAACAAACAACAATCAACCAAAGAAAAACAAACATTCAGCACTCCAGAAGCTGCCCTGCAGGTGAAGGCCAGCCAGCCCCAAGAGATCTTGAAGGTATTCCTAACAGGATGGTAAAATGTAAAGATTTCAAGTTGTTTAAATGAAATTTGGGCCTTTCCAGCATCCTCAGCTTGGAGCAATGTACTGAAACAACACATATATTGATTTTACTTAGCCTGATCAGCATGAAGACAGAAAAATGTGGGGTCTTTGTGGTAAAAAGTGATGCCCCCACCTTTAATGTGACTCTCTGGTCCCTCAGCCCCGCCAGGATGTTGGTGCCACTGCCAATAAGCTCATCCATGCCTCGGTGGGCACTCTGCAGGGATTCATTAAACTGCAAGGTTTCGTCGATCGGGATGGTGGTGTCAGAGTCCTGTGGGGAAAGCAGGGACTCGGTTACCTGCTCACTCAGAAACACAAAAAGCACCAGCAGACAGCCAGAACCCAACAGGACTGCCAGGACTCTGCTTACATTATTTTATAATGATTTTAAATACAACATTGATATTTGAGTGAAAAGAGTCACTTAGAGAAGATAGGGAGGAAGCCAAAAGGTAAAGCTGAGCAGCTGCTCAACTGTAATGAGATCTCAAGGATGAAAAGAGCAAAAGCAGAGAATTTTTATAATCTCAGTGGGAAAAGATACTACAGGAAAGAACATCAAAGCTAACAGATGTTAAACACCAAGAAGGTGTTTAGTCATTGATCACTGCAAGTGAAAGATTTGTGGACGATTTCACACCACATTTCTGAGCAACAAAAATGAAAAAAATGTTTGGAGATGACATTCTAAACAAATTTCTGGCAGTGAGGGCAGACATGGGCCTGGTTCCCTGAGCTCTGGCTCACTCCTCACCCAGGGCCCTATTTTAAAAAAAATTATTAAAAATTAGTATTTTTCATGTTTTTCCAGAAAAGATGCATTCACTCAACTAGGAGCTGAGAATCTTGAAATGGAAGTAAAAAGGTAAAACTAATCTGCACAGGAAGGTAGGGATGGGATCACCCCTGTGCCAGAAACAGGAGGCTGTTTCTGGACACAACTCCATCCAGAGGGGCAAGGAAATGCCTCACTACCCCCACATGGTTTAGAGCAGGAACTGGGGACTGTAAGGGACAAGTGTTTGGAACACTGATCACTGCTCCAGGTGCTCAGAACAAGAACCAAAGGCAGAATTCACAGTCATGTGAATTGTCTGAGCAGAAGCACTTGGGTTTCCATGTGACTGGCTCTTATTCCAGATATTTAACAACCTTCAAACCAGCAGATTTCATTTCTGTACAAGGTTTTTTTATCCACTACAAGGCAGCAATAAAAATAGAGAAGTAGATTTGTGACCCCCCCCACCACAAGGAGATGGGATGGCACCAGAGCTCTGTTTTGCTGCTTGTGATTTTCTCCAGGTACAAAGAAAGGCTTTAAAGATAAAAACCATTTTTAACTCCTGAATTAAGCAAACTGTTCACAACACTGCTACATCTGATTTCCAAAAGCTGTTCTGGATGTTCCAGTGATTTACTCACACACTCAGCTGACATCTCTGATAGAATAAGGGAGTATATTAATAGGAACTGTGGAAAAATGTAACCAAGAGAGGCTGATAACTGATAAATAAATCATCATTTTCCTATTAAGGGATCATTTTAAAGCCACATTTTTGTAGCAAGCTAAAAAGAAATACAAAGTAATTGTGTATTTTTAAATCTACCATACCTTTCAACATCTGAAGGAGAAAATAACCCATCTGCTCTATATTTTGCATCTGTAAGCCTGTTGATTCTGAACAGCAAATTTTCCTGTAGGAAAACTTGTCCCTACTTGCAGGGAAACACCACAATATTTAAAAACAGCAAATGGCAGTGTTTCCTTCAAGACTTGTTTATAATTTTAAAATAGCCAACAAAATACCAGACATTATCTTTATGGCAGGCTTTGAGAAATGCATCAAACTGCCCAAATCTCAATTTATTAGGATTGCTCATATGGTTTCTTTCTTGTCCTGACAATGACTGACAAAATGTTAGGTGAGATGCCTTTAACAAAGAAGGGAAATAAAGAGGGAAATCAAAGAAAAATGTAAAAATAGTCTTAGAAAAACAAAACCAAATCAAAACAAAACAAAAAACTTAATAAAAACAAACAAACAAAATTTAAAAAAAATAAAACCCCAGACTAACTTTTCAGTTGCAGAGAAGTGAAATCTGAAAGCAAGCCTACATTATTCAGAGCCAAATTCCTCCAGCAATTTGCACTGGGGTGACTTCCTAATGGAGGAACTAACAAGAACAGCTGGACCACATTGATGTTATTACAAACTTTTGACTCATTTCTAGGCAAAAAGCAAGAGCTTTGTCCCACCTGTGTGATTTGTGTTCAGCTACACTGAAGTTTGCTGACACCTGCTGCCAGCAGGGTGTGTAACACCCAGGCTTTTCACAGATTTTAGGATCTGGCAAACATTTGACAAAAATCCTGTACACTTTGGTACCCACCTCACTGACCCTTTTACAACTGCTATGTAAATCCAAGTGGATTGCACTGGATAAAAGAGGAGCAGCAGCTTCTGGAGTCTTTTTCTGTTACCTTATGAGCCCAGCTTTTCCTCACGAGAGCTCCTCAGTTATTTTGATTCCTCTCCACCTTTACTCACACTCCCAGCAGCTTCCAACAATCCTGTTTACAATCTCCCTGCCTCCTCCCTGCTGGAGGGAGGCTTTTCACAGATCTCAGGATCTGGCAAACATTTGACACAAATCCAAGTGAAATGTACACTTTGGAACCTACCTCACTGACCCTTTTACAACTGCTATGTAAATCCAGGTGGATTGCACTGGATGAAACAAGAGCAGCAGCTTCTGGATCCGTTTTCTATGAGCCAAGCTTTTCTACAACTGCTATGTAAATCCAGGCGGATTGCACTGGATAAAAGAGGAGCAGCAGCTTCTGGAGGCTTTTTCTGTTACCTTATGAGCCCAGCTTTTCCTCACAAGAGCTCCCCACATATTTTTATTCCTCTCCACCTTTACTCACACTCCCAGCAGCTTCCAACAATCCTGTTTACAATCTCCCTGCCTCCCCCTGCTGGAGCTGAGCTGCTGGAGCACAGAGAGCCCCAGCAGGGATATTTACATTGGTGGTGAAGGTGCGGGCCAGCAGCTCCTCCCGCTGCCGCTCCTGCTGCTCCCGCAGGTACCGGCGGTGCTGGAAGTTCCTCAGGGCTGTCTGCAGGTGCTGCACGTCGTATTTCAGCTGGTCCACTCGCCTGCAAAGGAGCAGCAGCACAAAAACACTCTGCTTGGTGGGAATCCATAAAATCAGAGGGGTTTGGGAAAGCTGCAAAAGGCAGGCCTCAGAGACAGCAGAACTGTGATTAGAGCTAAGCAGTAGCCATGAGATAGATCAGCAGAAAAATTATGTAAAAAGTAGAAAAGGAAGGACAAATAGAACAATGGTCTGTGTATGAATGCTTGGCTAGAATAACTCCCTAAGCTTGCACTGCGTGCCACACCATGGAGCTGTAGGTGTGACAGACCTGACCAAATCTGGGATTTATGGCATTAAAAATGCCTAAATCTGGCAAATACATCCCAAAACAAAGCAGTGTCACAAAACTTGCATAAAAGTGCACCTAGCAAGATATCAGGAAGTTTTAAGCTTAATAATGGAGCTCTGTGCATTGTGTTTTAAGGCTTACAAGTAGGTATTGCATTCTAAATAAGCAATATTGTTTTAACCACAGGTATGTGTGCTTATGGTGGTTGGATAGAACTACTGTCAATATGCTCTTGCTTTGTGTGATTGGGCAAAAAAGTTTTAAAGTAAGTTGTAACATGAAGTTTTTGGTCTGCTGTCTGGGATGTGAGCTGATGGCATCTTCCCATTGTCACAGCCATGTAATGAGACTGATGCTGGAAAATCAAACAGCTCAAGGCACTTTCCTAGCAGTCCCCTCCTGTTTCGTGATTTGTACTTAGCCCCCAGCTGGCAAACTGCTTTTCTGAAGACTCTGCTTTTCTGGTGCTTTTTGTACCAGCAAAGGAGCACTGTAAATTAACAGCAATGAATAACAAGGAATGATGGGTTCTACTTCTCTACAAGATGCAGGACATCCTATGCTAGGCTGAAATTCCACACCTACATCCTCCCTGTCTCATTTTTCTACTACACAGGTGATTACTTCACAGGTGATTATTCATTTTAATCAATTATTTAGCCTCCAGGCTAATGACAGAATGTGAAGCAGAACTCCTGAGCTGTCTTGGACACCCTATCCCATGCATTGTCTCTTCAGGTGTTATAATCTTTCATTTAACACAGATTTGGGAGGATGGTAGGATTTGTACAGGTTCTATGTTATGACCCTCCCCCTTCACATAAAAGATGATGCTTTCCAGTTTCTTTAATTAGCATCATGTTCTGAAGTTTGAGGTTTTATTAAAAGGAGCTCAAAAGTCACTGGGTAATACAGGAGACACCTGAGACCTCTCCACTGGGCTGAAACAAATCATGTCCAGCAGTCCACTGGCCCTGATTAAATGATTGATAAAATTTAATGTTTGATTGGTAAATTTTAATGATCCCCAGACTATCCTGGTCTAGTGGAAGGTGTCCCTGCCCATGGCAGGGGTTGGAACTGATCTTTAAGGCCCTTTCCAACCCAAACCATTCCAGGATTCTACAAAGAAATCCATGACTATTTAAGATACTGGCCTCTTTCATTAATACAGGTGACATGAAATCCACCCCTACTATCTACAAGGACCTTTTTGGACTGATCATTAATAACTGAGTCACAGAATTAATTAAGAACAGCAAGTCCTGATGTCCGTGGTCCAGCCTCCTGCCCAAAGCATTGTTCACTTTAGAAACCTCTTTATTTCAGTCACCAACAGCTTGGAAAATGGCCCAGAGCAAATGACACCAAATGAAGGAATTTTACTCTCTACCTCCAAAATACCATTAAAAGCAAGTGACAGAGAGAGCATTCAAGAGAACAGAAGAACATCATCTGAGAACAGAGCCATGAATCCAGCTGCATCACCAGTCTGGACTTGATGATCTTTGAGGCCTTTTCCAGCTTTAAAGATTCTCATGATCCTGGGGTTAAATGCAGGAAAGTGATTTTGACTCTGTGCCTCAATTTTTCTACTCTAGAACACAGAGATGAGTTATGCAAAGTATAAAGATTCCACACAAATGAAAAGCAAAGGGCTTCAGTAAATTTAATTAAAATAATTACAAAGACTACCCTGCACAATCACAGCAAAGCAGTGAACTCACAGTTTGGCACTCTGCCTCTTGTTGGGAGGTTCTTTGCTGGACAGGATTTCCAGACGTTCCAAGTTGCTGAATATGTTGTCTATTCTTGCCTGAATCTCATTTTCTACCACTGCAAGGAAATAAAAACAGGATTTTACTTGAATTAGACAACTGCAATCTGATAAAGGCAAATGCTCAAAAGCATTCAAAGCAATATGTAAAAACTGACAGATTCAAATCTTTACCGGATGAAAATAATCAGGTAACTGAGAACTATAAATACAATGAAATGTCACTTCTTTAGCCCAGTAATTTGACACTCTCACCTTTCCCTCCTCCTCTGAGAAGGCAGCTAGGAAAGCACCTGCTTGTTCCAGACATCTGAGCCTCTTTCCCCATCAGAATTAGGATTTCAAGCCCACATATTCCCCCATGCAGCCCCTTCCTGTTCCCTCAGCAGTATCTGCTGTCGCAAGAACACAGAGAAGCATCATCAACCACTTGCCAGCCACTCCACACACCAGGAGTGCCCAGAAAACCACTCCCAGCAGCACCCAGAGAAGCAAAGAGCACTCACAACCTCATCTCTGCCCCGGGATCTCACACAGCCAGGGAGTGACTGACTCACATCCTGAGACAAATCAATGAAATTGTGCTAATCCAGCTCCCCCCATCATGTACTGCAGCTGAATTCAACACAGGAGAGCTGACAGACAGTTACAGCAGCTTTTGTCAGACCAAATTACATCACTGCACATTTTTTCTGAGCAAGAAGGGACTATTTGTGCTCAAAGTTGGAAAGTTTGATTTCCTACTCCCTGTTCCTGCTCTTCGACCATGGATAATCCCGTTTTCCATACATTCTGAAATACACACTAGTAAATTTACAGACATAGATGCATATATTTATTCATTTATTAACTGTGTACTGGTGAACTGACTGTAAACTGTGTAAACTACATAATCCTACCTCTTGAAATGGTGTCAAGTAATAGAAGCAAAATGGCAAATTATACTAATTTTCAGGACTTTCAAAATCACCCCCAGTGAACAGCAGTCAGGGAAGTCTGGCATTGCAGAAGGAGTAATACAACCACCACAAAAACCACACAAGCAGAATTAGTAATTCTATTTTTTGGAATAAATTAAAATTCATACATTACATATGTATATAGTTATATATATAATCATACTATAAATATAATAAACAATATATACAATAATATAATATTATATAATATATATAATATAAAACATTATATTATATTAAATTATATTACATTACATTATGTTACATTACATTATATTACATTACATTATATAATCTATAGCATAATAATATATAATGTATAATAATAATAATAAGTTATATATTATACATATAGTTACTAATTCTATTAGTAATTGCTATTTTGATAGGAAATTTATCACAGCTCTTCCTAGAGCCCAGTCATGTTTCCCAGATGTGTTTAAGGCAAGAGAAGTCAGTGAACATGTGCAGAAATGCATCCAGCCAATGCAGTGTCCTTTCACCTCAGAAGTTCCTGATGAAACCCATCATTAGTGACTCAGGCAGGAATCAAGGGTTCAAACACAGGTCCAAAATTCATGTGCCAATTGTGCACTGGGGTAAAAAGTCCTGTCACACATATCAGAGCATCTCATCATTACAGTCATTTATCAGGACAGGGTTATAGTCCAATTTACTGAGGTAATTTCAGACCCAGTGGTTCTACACAGTTCCCATAAGCAGGTGGAATCACAGGTTCTGACTGATGGAGCAGGAATGTCAGGAGCACACAAAATCACAGCATTTTCCCCAAAACTGCACTGAGCATCTTTAGGGGAAAGCTGCCAGTTGGTGGATGCTGAGGGAATAACACCACAGCAGGGCAGGCTCAGTCACATCTCAGCTTTCTGACAAACCAGCCCAGAGATGCTCTCAGTCTGAACTTCTGTCCACACCAAGGTGTTCATTAACTCCAGGTGTTCAAAAACCTCCATGAGTGCTTCAGTGTGGGGGTTTTGATCTGATTATTCTGACGGCTGCACAGACACCCTGACCATGAGCTCCAAAATCTAACAGCACCAAAAATCTGGCATTCTACCATGAGATTAATGAAGCATCCACTCTCTGTCAGTTAAAGGATTATAACAGGAAGATGAAGCAAATTCTTGTCCTGTCTTTTCTGCTCTGTCCTCATACAAAATATCACCTTATTGAAGTTAAACAGCAACACGATTTCAATGCTTTCTGAATTGGTGATGTGTCTCAGCAGCTGATCACAGTGGGTCAGGAGCTAAATTTGTTCCAATAATGATTGTAAATTTAATGAGAAGGCACACAAGGTTAAAGATGCAAATTAAATCAACCCCACTCATCACTTACAGTGCACTGACTCTTTGTCTGAAGTCTCCAGGTGCCCCATGTAAGATTGGACCTCATGGACCTGCCTGTCAGGACACAAAGAGAAAATGAACAGAAAAGTCAGCAAACAGACATAAAAGCATTTCTCAGCACCTCACTTTTCAGCTTTTTTTTTACTGAAATGCACTTTTTAGAAGAGCACAGGAATCAGCAACACAGTGCCAGAGCAGACAGCCCAGCCCTGACCACCAATCCAGGTCCTCAGCAGGAAGCAAGTTGTGCTCTCACCTCATATGCACCTACAAAGTAACTTTATTTAAAAACACAAATCAAGGTGAAGGTTATGAAAAACACAGATCAGCTTTTCTACAAGAAAACAGCTGTTCAGCTTGGTCTGGAGATGACAGTGGGAATGATTTTCATGGTCTCACAGCATGTGAATTCACAGGCATCAACTGAAATTAAAAGCTTGTAATGATAAGAAAAAAATATTGTGGCTGGACAAGCAGTGGCATAGAAAAATAAAAGAAAAAAAAGTATTTATGGTTGTTAAATTCTTCTGGAACTAGATGGGCTTTAAGGTCCCTTCCAACCTGAACCACTCAATGATCACAAAATGTGGCAGTTCAGAAATGGGAACAGGACAACACCAGTGCCCATATCCCTAACAGCTGCTGCGCCATTCCTGCATTTCCAGATCTCCAGCAGGATGTCCTGCTCTCCCCTGCAGGGTCACTGTATCACTATTCAGTGACAGAGAAATGAGGATTCAACACAACATTCAATTCAAGTCTGTTACCACCCCACCTTCCTTAACAGAGCCCCACAAAATGCAAATTACCACGGAAATCTGGAATATTGGCTGAACTGTGTCCTTTGGCCCCTTTCCCGTGAGTTACTCCACATGGATTACCAACAGAACCACGAGATTTTTTGCCTTATTTTGCAATTCCCAAACCACTCCTCCCTCTCCAGACATTATCTGTGAAATGTGGGGCTTATCCTCAAGCAGCCCCACGTCTCCAGAGGTGGTTTAAATTGCGGCAGCCCCTCAAACCCTGCTGCAGAATTCCTTACAAACGGGTGTGTTTTAAATAAACCGGCAGCGATGAGCGGCAATCCCCGCTCCCGGTGCCCCGGGCCGGCCGAGCCCGCGGGGCTGACGTGGCACACGCGGTTCTGCCCCCTCCAGAATTGGGTTTTTTATGGGGAAACGCTTTTTAAGGGTGCTGAGATCTGTGGGGTGTCAGCCCCGGGATCCCGCACACCCAGCCCGGCCCCACACACACTCGGTTTGCGGGTCTGCCCCCGATCCTCCGGACAGCCCTCACACACCCCGAGCCCTCACATCCCTCTCACTCTCTCCCGCACCCCTCGATCTCTCACGGAGCTCCCGAGCCCTCACACACCCGTCAGCCCCTCACGCACCCCTCAATCCCTTACACCCCTCAATCTCTCAACCACCCCGAGCCCTCACACAGCCCTCATTCCCTCACATCCCTCAATCTGTCACACACCCCGCAATCCCTCACGCACCTGTTGGTTTGCCGGTACAGCCCCTCAGACCTCCCTCGATCCCCCACACACCCCTCAGCCCCTCACGCACTTGTTGGTTTGCTGGCACAGCCCCTCACACATCCCTCAATCCCTCACACACACCCCAGTCCCTCACACATACCCCGGAGCCCCCCACGCACCTGTTGGTGTGCTGGTACAGCCCTCACACATCCCTCAATCCCTCATATCCCCCTCAGTCTCTCACGCACTCGTTGGTTTGCTGGTACAGCCCCTCTACGCGCCCCTCAATCCCTCACATACCCCCCAGTCCCTCACAAATATCCCTCACCTCCCACGCACTTGCTGGTGTGCTGGTACAGCCCTCATACACCCCTCAGTCCCTCACGCACTTGTGGGTTTGCCGGTACAGCCCCTCACACCCCCCAGCCCCTCATGCATTTGTTGGTTTGCCGGTACAGCCCCTCACACACCCCTCAGTCCCTCACACGCCCCAGTCCCTCACGCACTTGTTGGTTTGCTGGTACAGCCCCTCCATCCCGCACCGGCTCCGCTCCGCACACGTCACCTCCCGCCACTTCCGGCCCCGCCGCCTCACGCAGCTTCCCCTTCCACTTCCGCCTCCTCCCGGGCCGCGCTCCCGCCCCTGCAGAGCCCCGCGGGGCCGCCAGGGGGCGCTGCAGGACCGGCATGGCTCGCGCGGGGCGGGGCCGGGAGGGACCGGGCGGGACCGTGAGGGCCGGGAGGGACCGGGCGGGGCGGTGAGCGGTGTGGGGACCGTGAGGGGCGGTGAGGGACCGGGAGGGACCGTGAGGGACCGGGCGGGGCGGTGAGCGGTGTGAGGGACCGGACGGGGCCGTGAGGGGCGGGAGGACCGGGAGGGGTGGTGAAGGACCGGGCGGGGCGGTGAGCGGTGTGGGGACCGGGAGGGGCGGTGAGGGACCGGGAGGGACCGGTGAGGGACCGGGAGGGACCGGGCGGGGCGGTGAGCGGTGTGAGGGACCGGACGGGGCGGTGAGGGACCGGGAGGGACCGTGAGGGGCGGGAGGGACCGGAGGGGTGGGGAGGGACCGGGCGGGACCGTGAGGGGCGGGAGGGGCACAGGTACGGCTACGGGTACGGGTACAGGTACAGGTACAAACTCTGATTGATTAAAAAGCTGAAATTAGGACCATAACTCTGTCTTGTCACTGTGGTTTAATGGAAAATAGGTCTTGTCAACAAATGTAATTTCACGCTAATAAAAGCTTGATTGGGGAAAATTGGGAAAGGCTTGTGTTCTGTAAAGCATTCAATTCCGTACCACAAGATCAATAATTGAAAAGTTTGTAGCCTCTGTCCTCTTGGTCCAGACAAGCACTCAGCTCTCTCCTTCTCCACTATTTCTTCCTTTTATTAAATATTGTCATTTTACACTTGTTCCTCAGGCTTTGAATGCCCCCTGATGCTGAGCCCTTTTCTGGGTTTGTGCTGCCTGTCCCACTTGTGGTGTGAAGGGAAACCTGCTTTATCAACAATAATAATGTCTTAAACTGTGTCCATCCAGATAAAATACTCAAATACTATTGAAAAAAATGCACTGATTTAAATCCTAAGCTTCCTTCAGCACCCTCAGCGTTGTGCTGCACTTGACTTAGGCAAAACCAAAATAACTGTACAGCAAAAATTCAAGCTACTGAAAGATGACAAACGTTGGAGGAAAAGTGAGAAAATATTTTCCGAGATGGGGAAGCTGAAGGCAGACACCTCCTGATGTGAGGCAGGGCAAATTGGGAAACCTGGGGGCTGGAACAGCCTCCAAAGTGTTGGCTTGTTTCTGTTGCTGCTCATTTGCAGTTCAGGGTGAGCACCTGAAGAATGCAGCCTTGTCACAGGAGAACACATCCCTGAGCACCACACAGCTAGAAAAGAGGGGAACAACAACACATCTTTAATTAATGAGAGATTCTGTCCCTGTGGGTCCATCTCTTGTGTCTCAGATGATGCATCAAGCTCAGTCTGCCCTGCCCTGCCGTGCAGCCAGCCAGCCTCTGGCAAGAGATTATCCCCTGGATGTCAAACAGCAGCTCAAGCCCCAGAAATCACATCAGCCCAAGGATAAACAGCATATCAACAAAACCATTAACTGCAGCAGCAACAAACACATCCACTCCCCCTTCCCTGAGCCATTAGACCCCATTTTCAAACACTTCTGGAAATAGGTTGAATGGAAATAGACTCTGGGATTCCCTCCTGGCCAAGGCTGGGAGAGGTATCACAGGAGCCCTGATGAAATGGCAAGCACTGAAATACAAGAACAGATTTCTGTTCTTTTGTCAAGAAATTGATTTTTGCCAGAAACAACATGCTGCAACCCAGCGTCTGTTCTTGTTAGACTTCAAGTCCTTCCAGGAGGAGTTCTTCAGCAAATTGGCTCATTTAGACACAACAGCCAGGAGCATGGAGAGGAAAAAAAGGGTTTTGTTCAAGGAAAGCCTCTGTATTGTAAACAGGATAAAAGGGGATGGAGAGAGTCACTTATCACTGTCTCTCATGTCCCCAGGTCATTCCTGTGTAGAATCTGCTGGAGAAAAAGGATTTCATATTCCCTGCTCTCCCAGAACCCCAGCTGGGGGATTTTCTCTGTCACACAATCTGCAGACCCTGTGTGCATTCAGCAGCAGTTTCAAACCCCATTATTGCTGTTCCCATTGCTGTTCCCATGGCTCTCCTCTGCCTGTGGAGCTCCCAAGGGGGAGCTGGATCCTCACAGGGCCGCCTCTGCTCTGCCTGCACCAGCCCATGTCCCCTCACAGCCATGGCACTTGGGGCTCTCCCCAAAAACACTGATGCTCTGTTTAATATCAAATCCAAACAGGGTCTGCGTGCACCAGCTCTGCCTCTGCTCTGCCTGCACCAGCCCAGGTCCCCTCACAGCCATGGCACTTGGGGCTCTCCCCAAAAACACTGATGCTCTGTTAAATATCAAACCCAAGTAATGCATCTCTCCCTGTTTCTCTGTGTGATCCCATCAGGCACAGAAACTCTCTGCCCCCCTCCCTCTTTCTCTCCCCCCTCCCTCTTGCTTTGGGACACTCTTTGCATGCTTTGCTGATACAAATAACTGTGACTTTCAAAACAAGGGAGTGCCGAAGCCCAGGGCATTGTTTGGATGAGTGCTTGATGGAGGCTGCTGTGAGTCCAGCTGCAGGCCATGGGCTGCATGTCCCAGCTCTGACAGGCTCCTGGACACAAGGCAGACCTCACAGCACGCCTCTCAGCACTTCCAGCCTGGGGAAGGGGGCAAAACGAGAAGGGGAGACATGACAGGAATGTTGGAGACTCATCTATCAAATTTCTCGGGCTCTTGGGTGATGTGCTGGACCCAGGTCTCCCTGGGCAAGGAGCTTTTTAAAGACACATTGCACCTTCCTGCTCATCTTCCCAAATTAAGAAAATTTCACAGTCAGTTTTGAGACTGATCTGTGGCCATGAGAGTCACAAATGCTCAGAACATCATTCCCTTCTGCATAAATATCCCAGGGAAAGGGATATGGAAAGGATGGGGAAGGCCAGGCAAGGGAAGAAGGAGTCAAGGAGCAACTCTGCTATTTCATTCCCTCCCTTCCTCCTGTAATGAGGCAGGAAAACATGGCATGAATAAATAGCAATAGGAATAGGAATAGGAATAGGAATAGGAATAGGAATAGGAATAGGAATAGGAATAGGAATAGGAATAGGAATAGGAATAGGAATAGGAATAGGAATAGGAATAAAATAAACCCAGTGGTGAGGAACACTGCAGCATCCCCCAGCCTGAGGGATTTTTGACACACAAATGGCTTGGAGGTTTGGAGAATATCCTGGGCAAGTGTATTTTCCTCATGCTTTCATCTTTTCCCTGGTGGCAGCCACACAGGGCTGCTGGAGGTGGAATACTGACCTTGATGGATTTTTGGTGCAGGCTCTCCATGGCTCTGTTAGTAGCCCCACACCTTCACTGCACTATAAATGTTATATTATCATAATAATGATTAAATACAACTCACTTCTCCATGCAGGACTGAGTTCCTCATGCCTTTTCCCTGCTGATCCTGCCTGTTTGACCTTATCAATGAAATTCAGCAAACAGGAGCAAAGAGCCTCCTCCAACAGAGCCAAGGAGGCAGAAGGGGCAAGAAATTACATTGCCTTCCCCAGACAGTGCACAAATGAAATTCCAATAATCCTGCCACTTCTCCTTCCTTTTGCCCAGCATCAGGAACCTGTTAGGAGCCTCAGCTGCCTTCACCTGAAATGGCATCCCCCCTGAATTCCAAATCCCACAGAAATCTCTGAGTTTTGGCCTTAAAAGTTCTGGCTTTGAAAATCTTTTGAATTTATTTACTGGGCAACCCTGATTAATAGTAATACGTAATAAATTTATTATGGCAGATTCTGTCTGGGCATTCTTAACCCTGGACTGGATGTGAATAATGTAACACTTACATAGGAAAATCTTAAAATCTGTGAGCAATACCATGTGCCATTATCCTGATTTTTCCAGGGGGTCAGTTCGCTGACAGTCAGTCTCTCTGAAATGTGTCAGGTTAAGAATTCCATCAAAATTAGACAACCTCATCAGCTGCTTTGGGAAATTTTAGGGGCAGATCTTTTATGTTCTCTTGCCCACTGAATAAGCAGCCATTTCCTGGGTCTAATTTTGGCAGACCAATCCGGATAACTGCAGTTCATTAGCTTAATAGGTTAATGCTGAACTGTTTCCCAAGTCAAATCTGGATGTCAATCTGCCTCATACTCATATTTTGTCACTATGGGGACCTTAAAATGAAAAAAAAAAAAGGGAAAAATGTTTTTTATCTGCGTTTCCACGGGGCAATCCAGGTATGCAGAGTGGCCGTGCTGGGTCCCTCTCCCCGTGTCCCCCAGCTGGCTGGGATGCTGCAGGGGCTGTGCTCTGTTTGTTGTTAAAGCAGCCTGACACAAAGAGGCCCCAGGAGCTGCATGCACCCACAGGATGGATGTCTGCTCCTGTCAATCCAGCCCCAGTCCCCCAAGAGGGAAAAGGGGATTGTCTGCAGCACTGAGGGGGAGAGTTCTCTCAAGCATGTCATAGAGGAATTTTCCTAAAACCTTCCCCGGTAATCTGAACAAAACCTTCCCGAGGCTCTTGTGTTAATGGAGACCAGGAGAAAGTGTGGGGGCATAAAAGATGGAATTCACCATTCAGTGCTGCCTGTGCCAGAGCCACAGAATCGTGGAATCCCTGGATGGTTTGGGTGGGAAGGGACCTTAAAGCCCATCCAGTGCCACCCCCTGCCATGAGCAGGGACACCTTCCACTGTCCCAGGGTACTCCAAGCCCCATCCAACCTGGCCTTGGACACTTCCAGGGGCAGCCACAGCTGCTCTGGGTATCTACTGTGGGTCCATAGTAGCAAGCCTGGTGCTGCTCAGTGTATTTTTTATATTCCAGGCATTTCCCAGGGCCCAGGTGAATCAGGTGCTCAGTGAGAGGGGTCCCAGGAGTTTCTGATAGCCCAGGAAGCTCTGGACTGCAGTGACACTCAGGAATGCACAGACAGCTGGATGGAGGGATCCGTTTGGAGTGGATCTCTTTACCAAGCTTGCACACAGCGCCCAACGCACCCCATTGAAGAGAAGATCCCTCTCTAGCCCTGATTCTCCTGATTCTCTAGTACTGACTCTCCTGATACTCTTACAAACTTTTTCCTCAGGAATTTAATTTTGCCATCTTCTCACTAGATGATTTTAATGCCTGTGGGTGACATGAATTTTATTTCCTTGGGGCTGGAAAACACTTGCCAAGGGATGGAGAGGCAGAGTGTGTCTCGTGAGCTTTTATATTCCTTAAGATTGAGGCTGAGGCTGGCAGTGGTTTGGCTCTGCTTGGCACTGCTGCCACAGCTGGAGCTGCACAGGGACATGAGGTCACTCCTTGGTGTGGTGGCACTTCCCCACCTGCAGGGACAGGGAGTCTGCCTGTGTTGCAGATCTTATCTCCAGTGATTAGCCGGCCCTGCACTGCCCCTGCTATCCTGAGCCATCTGTCAATTTGCTGCTTCTATTTCACATTCAGAGAAGGGCTTGTTTTCCCTACAGCTTATCTTCTGCTTTTTCTGACCAGACTAAATGGTGTAATCACAAAAAAAAATCTACCTCCAGCAGCCAGCCTTGCACCTTTTACCTCACATTTCTGACTCCTCCTGGGTCCAGTTGCATTTCCCACTCCAGTTACTGATTCCACTGGCAGCAGGGATTTGTCTGCCCCACTTAAAGACAGGTGAGTTTAACACCAAATGAAATCTGGAAAATTACATCTACCACTCTTCCCTCTTTTAATGAGATTAATTTACTTTATAGCTCCTTCAAGTTTCCCAACACTGTCCTAAGCATGATGGTGCAGCAACAGGGGACATGAGAGATGGAACAAGATTTATTGGTCTCTCCAAGAGTTTTGGATTATCCCATAATCACTTTAGTCCCTGGTAAACCAATGTGTCCTACTCTTGTCAACCTGAATTTTCCAAGATAAAATTTTAACCCCTGCTGGACAGTTTGATGAATTATAAAAAATATGTAATATTATAAAATTATATGCTATAATTGTATTAGTGTAGGATATTATAAATGTGTGTTGGTAATGGGCACTCACAGCTTATCCCTACCTGTCCAGTCACAGATTTTTCTGCATCACTTCCCCACAGCCTCCAAACCAAGTAAGTTTTTTGTTCACAGCAAGTGGTGCAAAATCAGCCCATCTTCACTGATGGCAAAAGACTTTGGTGCATTTCCTCCTGCCAATACCCTTTTCCCAGTGCCCATAGCACAAGCTATGGGAAAACCACTCTTGCTTCCCCAGCCACTTTACTTTTCTGCTACAGCTATTTTAAAACACTGAAATTTTGAGTGTTTCAGATGCCACATTTATGTGCCTATGAGCTAAAATTAGAACTATCACATGTATTTTTGGGGGGAATTTTTATACTCAAAATAAAAACATCATTTGCATTGCAGGTTAATTGTGTCAGGTGAGGTGATGCCTCAGACCTGTGTGATAAATACATTTATCTGAGTTGTCAGGCTGAACACAGGGATGCTCACAAAATCCCCACTTTAAATCTCCAACCCTCTGTCTGAAGGGAGACAGAGGAACAGCAGAAAGAGATGAGCCACTCTTGCTTCCCCAGTCACTTTTCTGCTACAAAAATCTGAGTGTTTCAGATGCCACAGCCTTCGTTTGCATGACTGTGAGCTAAAATTAGAACCATCACATGTATTTTTTGGGGAGAATTTTTATACTCAAAATAAAAATATCATTTGCATTGCAGGTTAATTGTGTCAGGTGAGGTGATGCCTCAAACCTGTGTGATAAATACCATTGTGTGAGCTGTCAGGCTGAGCACAAGGATGCTCACAAAATCTTTAAATCTCCAAGCCTCTGTCTGCAGGGAGACAGAGGAACAGCAGAAAGAGATGAGCCACTCTTATGTAATTACCAAGCACATCACCCTCAGCAAGGAGAGCTGCGTTTGTGAAACCACAACAATGACTGCAGTGGCCCCGGGTGCTCCAGCTCAGCCTTGTGTGGATTTCCAATGTAAATCCCTGTGCCTGCTCCTGCCAGAGCTGCCTCCCTGGGATCCTCATCATCATCATCATCATCATCATCAGCAGCAGCAGCAGCAGCAGCAGCAGCAGCAGCAGGACCATTCCTGCATTCTGGGGTCCCCCACTGCCCACGGATGGGGCCCAGGGAGGCTCAGCAGGAGCCTGTTGTAAACCAAAGGTGACTCCAACCAAGGGGAAAGAATGATGTATCTGACTCTATGGATATCAGAATATATCATATCATATCATATCATATCGACTATAACACAATATACTATAATATACTATCATATACTATACTATAATATAATACCTATAATGCCTATAATACCTATAATATCTATAATATCTATACTATCTATAATAAATATAATATAATATCATATAATATAATATAATATAATATCATATATAATATAATATAATATAATATAATATAATATCATATAATATAATATAATACACATATTATCTATCTAAAACTGAATCTGCCAAGCACTCAACTCTGCACACACTGCACAGAATCTCATGGCTGTCAGTGACAGTCCTGACACACACACACACACACACACCTGGCCCTGACAGGCCAAGGAAACAAAACATCTTCACTTTGGGTGACCAATCTCCATATTGCATTCTACTTTGGCACAAGATGGGCACAGCAAGTGATAAGAATTGTGTTTTCCCTTTCTCTGAGGTTCAGAGAATGTGAATCTCAGAAATCCTTGGGAAGAATTGTGCCTTTCTTTTCTCTGTGAAGAGAAATGTGGCAACAGGGACCCACCATGGCAGCACAGCTGGCTTGGCACCAGGAGGTGACATCTGCCTACAGAACTGTTCATGCCTCAAACTGGTGATAAGGGTGGCCATCTCCTCTTCCCTTCCCTTCTCCATTCCCCTCTTGGGAAGTGGGGATGTGTCACCCTGTTTTTTAAAGTTTTTCTAAGCCTTCTAATGTTCATATTCTTGTAACAAACTTTCTCACACACTTTATGTAAATAACTCATTGTTTTGCATTCTTTTATAGAGAAGGAGAAATTTGATGGACTGTTGGTTTGTCCAGTGTCATTGGGGAGGTGGCACTGTCATCCTCCAATCCACTGTCACTTTTGGAAATCTATAAATATTAAAGTAAAAAATTAAAACCACACTTTTTTACCTTAGAAAGTTGCATGTCTGTGTAGTTTTATTTTGTGTCCTGTAACAACAGGGATGCTCTTGTCACCACACAGCCCCAGGGTTGCTGGAGGTGGAGCTGGTCGGCAGGCTCCTGACCAGGGTGACACTGTCACCTTGTCCCCAGTGCCAGCCCTGGGGGTGCCTCAGAGGTTTGTCCACTCAGAGGGACAAACAGAGCAAGGACAAGGGCAGGGAGAAGCCTCTGAGAGGGGAAGCTGGGACCAGCAGCTCTGTGAGCAGCTGCAGACCAGTGGTGGGCTTGGGGCTGAGGGGTTCATTGCAGGTCTCCAGCTCTTCTTCAGCTGCTGACAGCTCCTGAATGCTCCCAGGGAAAGGAAGAATCACAGAGTCATAGAATCACTGAATTATCTGGGTTGGAAGGGATCTTTAAGCTCATCTACTTCCTGTGACGGTGTTCACAGGGGTCTTATGTTGAGAGAAGAGACTAAGATTTGACTTTATGTTTCAGAAAGCTTGATTTATTATTTTATGATATATATTACATTAAAACTATACTAAAAAATAGAAGAAAAAGTTTCATCAAAAAGCTAGCTAATAATAGAAAAGAATGATAAGAAAAGCAGTTGTCTCGGACTCTCTGTCTGAGCCAGCTGAGTTGTGATTGGCCATTAATTATAAACATCTAAGATAGGCCAATCAAAGATCTATCTGTTGCATTCTACAGCAGTAGATAATCAATGTTTTCATTTTGTTCTTGAGGTTTCTCAGCTTCTCAAGAGGAAAAATCTTAAAGAAAAGATTTTTTCATGAAAAGATGTCTGCGACAACTTCCAAACCCCTGACATGGGCAGGGAGAACTTCCAGTAGAAAAAATCCAAGCATCCAAGCCCCTGGTCTTGAACAGGGGCAGGGGGCACCCACAACTTCTCTGGGCTTAGTTTTGGACTGCTGGTTAGGGCCTGTCTGTGCTGGGTGGGAAGAACTCAGCAAAGGGGGGGAGATGGGATTTCCCAAGGTGCCCAGAGCACAGGAACATCTCTGCAGTGTCCATTCCTGCTGTGCTCCTGCCACCAGTGTCCATGACTGGTCCTGTACAGCCACACCTCCCCTCTTCTCACCATCACACTGCCCACAGCCATCCCTCAGACAGCAAAGTTCTTTTGGGGAGGTTTTGAGGCAGAAAGAGGAGATTTTAGATGCCCAATAGTAAATTTGAGGAAAGGCTTGAGCACAACCCTCCTGGCCCTGCTGCTCTGACCACTGCTCCCCACTGGTGTCTCCTCCTCTCATCACTGAGGTGCTGAGTGTTCCTGCAGCCCTGGCTGGGATGTTTTGCCCCGTTGCAGACTGGGGAGATCAGCACTGCAGCTCCTCCCAGGCAGCTGAAGGAGCGGCAGTGCCTCAGGGCACTCGGTAAATGAATAAAAAAAAAACCAGTCAGGACTGATTAGGGAGCTCAGGTTTTGGCTCGGACTCTCTAGAGCCTCCAAGGCATTGCAGAGGCTCAGAACCTCATTACTTCTATAAAGTGGATTCAGTAATTAGCTCAGGTCAAAAGTTTACAGCTTGGAGGCTGCTGCTAGGGAATGGTTCCTCCTGGACATTAGAAGCCAAACTGCAGAAAGCAGGAATTGGCATTGAGGCAAAACAATCAAGGGTCTTTGGGATGGGATTGTGTTGCTGTACAGGCTGACTGGACAGTGATGTGCCCTCAGAAGGAGAGACACTGCACTGGAGAAGCAGACAGAACCCTTGTGAGGCTGGGACTTGCCTCCCTGGGAGTGTCCTGGGTTAGCTGAGCCAAAATCCTGCCATGGCCAGAGCAAGGTTTTCCAAACAGGCTGCAGAAAGCTGCTGCATGCTCAGTCCTGCCCTGTTCCCTGCACACAGCCCAGCTGAAGAGACCTAAAGCAAGAACCTGTCCCCGTGGGACAGGGCTGGCATCAGTTTAAGTAGCCAGTCATTGCTTAAATGTTTCTGTGTTCCTGGTTTCAAATATTGCCCAAAGCAGCAATTCCACATCCTTGATTCATCTGGCATCCAAAAGCCTTCCAGTGGCTGACAATTTTTTATTTTCCAATTTCATCTAATGTCCCCCACTAATATGTTATGAGACAGGAAAGCCCAGCACCATTTGCTGTTCAATCATTTTGCTTCTGTTTTAAATGATTCACCTGACTCACAGACAATTCATTTTCCTTGTCATGATCAGACCTCTGGGTCTCATCCCACTCTTAGTGGCTTCTGCACCTCTGCTACATCCCATGGGATGCCAAATCCAAATTGCCAGCAACCAGAGCTGGGCTCTGCCATGGAATTGGGGGATTTTCCATCCCAGCCTTTCCCGGGGCTCCCAAATCCTGCCCACCTGGATACCACAGGACACCCTGCCTGCTCTCCCCTCTCCTGACTGTGCCAGAGAGAAAGTGGGACAGGGAGGAGGGAAGGGAGGGGCTGAAGGATTAAACAAGACAGACCAGAAAGCTTTGCATTTTTCCCCTAATACTCAGCTATTTAATGACTAGTTTGATGATAAGCATGAAATTAAATAGACAAAGAAAATTCTCTCATGTCTAAGAAGTCAGCAGATAATTAGGCTTTGATTGGGACATTCTGAGGCAGTTTCTGCTTATTTTGTGAGGCTGATTTAATGCAGGGGCTGTCTCAGTTGTCCCTGCAGCCAAGCTCTGCTGATCTCTCCTGGCCAGAGCTCTGAGATGCTCATGCTGGCTGCTGCCTCCTTACCCAGCAGGTGCTGATTCCCTGGAATAGCCTTCCTTACCAGTAAAAAGCTTTCTGCCCCTTTCAGTTTCCATTTCTCATGTTCATCCTATTTTAACCTCCATAGAGCTCACCTCACCCAGAGCAAAGTAACAGAAAGCTCTACAAGAAATTTGGAATTCAGATTTGTCGTCCCTCCTTGTGAGGGTAAAAGCAGCAGCAGTCCTTCAAGCAACTTTAAACCCAAATTCATTCTTCCTGTACCTATTCACAGAGAGAAGTCCTTCACTTCAAGCCCAAAAATTTTGAAATCCAGAAAATAATCGGCTCAGATTATTAAATAATAATCAGACCCAAATCCACCCAAATTTTCAGGCCCAAATCCACCAGCTCTGAGGGACTGAGGACCTAAATAAGAAAACCTGGTTCAGGTTTCTTAAAACCTGAACAGCACCCTGATTCCTCCAGAGGCAGCCAGAATCTGAGCACTCCTAAATGTCAGGGGGAAAAAAATCCCTTTTCTCCCATGTAAACACTCCTAAGGATATATTATGCTTTATTTTCAGGAAAATGTTGGTTTGTTATGGCAACACTTCAAGCCAAAATCACAAACACAAGCTGTCTCCAAAGTGGGAGCCATGAAATCAGAGGTGACCAGGGCTGCCAGCAAAGTGAGGCTCATCAGGCATCTCCCCAGGTTTTGAGAAAAAGTTTTTATCATTCCAGTTAAAATGTTGGAACTGGATCCAACTCAGCGATAAATTCTTAATTCTGGCTGTCCACAAGGTTTCTTTGTTTTTACAGGTTAGAGATTAGCATGTATTTTAATTAAACCATGTTTGTGTTTTGACTGAAATACAACAATAATCACAATAACATTAATAGCAACAAGATATTATTATTATTAATATTAATACTATTGTTATTGTTATTGTTATAATTATATTTTTATTGTTCCTATACCTCTCTTCAGGCCTCAAGTGAAGCCTCTGCTTTGTTGCCATATCCAATCCCATACAGTAAAAAGCTTTAATGGAGCCATAAGCCTAATCTTAAACATTTTACTCTGATACTGAGTCAGATCTTGAGCTTCTTGTTCAGTCTTGAGCGTGGCAAAGCCCTCCCTGAGCTCTCTGCAGCTTTGTCAGATCCTTTAGGATCTTTCTCCTAAGCATTTTCTCCCCTTGCTGCCAGACATAAAGCACCATCCTGATGTGCTTACCATCCACCAAGTGAAATTTAAATGACAAATCTGACAGACCCCACTGAAAAATCAAACTGACACTCCATGATTCCTGCTTTGATCACAATATATGATGGGAAAAATTCCAAATCTTTTGAAAACCTGCCCCACAGAGGCAAGAAAACCCATTAAAAACCATTTCCTACTAAGCCCTGATCTCAAATACATTTTGCTGTTTATTTTTGGAGGGAGAAGAGCAGCAAACTTGACAGTGCCCACAAGGAATGTCCAGCTGCCAGCAAGAGCTGCTCAGGCTGCTGGAGGAGTGATGGGAGGCAGAGTTCCACTCCTGGAATGCAGGAGAGCCCTGAGCATGGCCTGCAGCTATGCAGAAACCCAAAGCTCAAACATCCCATGGAAAGGTTAGCTTTTAATGGATGCTAAATGTTTGGGGAGACCTTTGACCAGTGCTAATACTGCAGCTGACTGGGCAGGAGTGGGGAGTGAATGACCTGCATTAGGCTGGGCTGCTCATTTAGTGAACAAAAACTGTCAGACCTCTGCTTAACCCCCTCCCCAAGCCCTCCTGCCCTCAGCTTATTAAATAATGACCAGACCCAAATCCACTCCAACTTTCAGGCCCAAATCCACCAGCTCTGAGGGACTGAGGACCTAAATAAGAAAATCTGGTTCAGGTTTCTGAAAACCTAAACAGCACCCTGGTTCCTCCAGAGACAGCCAGAATCTGAGCACTCCTAAGTGTCAGGGAAAAAAAATCAATCCCTTTTGTCCCATGTAAACACTCCTAAGGATATATTATGCTTTATTTTCAGGAAAGTGCTGGTTTGTTCATCCTATTTTAAACTCCATAGAGCTCCTCAGCCCTCAGGTTCTCCCTGGACAGGTATGGACGGGGCGAGAGCTGGCTTTGGGTCACGCACCATGGTCAGCACCATGCTGAGTTTGGAGAAGGCGCAGGAATACCTTAAGATGCTTCCAGAAATTCCTTTAAATTTTAATTTTTTTTAATTTAATTTTTTCCTTTTAATTTTCCAAGCATCCAAATTTGTTTCATCCCTGGACATTGTCCTCTGCTCTGGCAAAGATAAGAAAGCAGTGAGTGTGGAGGACTTGGTTCCTGACTGGGCCTTTCTGAGGAAGGGGGAACAATGGGGACATTTTGCTTCCTGTGTCTCAACATGCAGCACTGGGCTGAAATTCCTCTGAGAATCTCATACTTTAGGGTGTATTGTAATTGGGTATGGATGAGGTGAGAGCTGGATTTTGGTCACCCTTGTTCTGTACAACCAGCCCAGAGCACCATGCTGAGTTTGGAGAAGGTGCAGGAATACCTTCAGATGCTTCCAGAAATTCCTTTTAACTTTAATTTTCCTTTTTTAACTAAATTTTTTTTCCTTTGAATTTTCCAAGCATCCAAATCTGTTTCATCCCTGGACATTGTCCTCTGCTCTGGCAAAGATAAGAAAGCAGTGAGTGTGGAGGACTTGGTTCCTGAGGAAGGCATCAATAGAGACATTTTGCTTCCTGTGTCTTAGCACACAGCACTGGGCTCAAATTCCTCTGAGAATCTCACACTTTAGGGTGGATTGTATTTGGGTTTTCCCCAGATGAAGGAAGGAAGGATGAATCCCAGCCTGGCACAGCAGCAAAGCCCACAGAGACCTGGACAGTGCATGCAGAATGATGAAACAGAACAACACATCTGGCTGGGAACAACTAAAGAGGCTTTTGCATCATCATTCCCAACAGTGGCAGTGGCAGTCTGGGAAAATCTGGGCAGGAAAAGCAGAAAACTCAGCTGAACCTGGAGCAGACTGGCTGAGATGCAATCCTGCTGCCAAGGGCTGGTGCTGATGGAGGAAGCCAGAGTGAAAATGAGCTGGCAGGCACTCCCTGCAAACAGGACAAGCTGCCTGCTGCAGTCTGTGTGGAGCTGAAAGCAGGAGGAAGTTCTTGTCAGTGCTCACTGCCCCTGGAACACTGGCTTCAGCTGTGAGCTGCTGTAGGGATGTGCTTCTTGTTGACGGAGTGACAAAGCCATTTTTTATTTCTTTAAAACTTAGAAGTTTCTCTTTTTGAGTAAGTGAAAAGACACTACATAGGAGTCAGGGGACTTTACTTTAGGATAGCTAATTGGATAAGACCTAAAAAGTCTTATTTGAGCAATTTACTAGAAAAAGAAGAGAACAAAGAAACTAATCACTTTTGTGAGGTGTTTTACCAGGAGCAAGAACCTCTTGCACCTGGCTCAGTTTTTCTCTGTAAAGAGTTTGTTATTTTGACTTTTATTAAAACCTTTTTGTTTCCAACACTACCACAAAAGCCATCCTGCTGATTTTATGCCTCCAAAGGCAGCTGAGCTATCTTAAGTGTGAAATAGATCTCCAAAAGCTTATGAGACCTAACTCAAAGAAACTCCTATTTCATGTTGCCAGTTCAGAAGCAAAGGGGAGAAACTGCAGAGGGACCAGGAAAGACAATCCAGAGGGTCAAACCTGGGGTATGTGATCTGCCAGGAGAGGCAGAGGGAGAGGATGATGAGGCAAAGGGGTGGAGGGAAGGCATCACCTCTTCTGCTGGGTGAAAGGAGACTGAGAATGCCTTAGAGCAGCCTGTGACCTTTTGAAGCACCAACACACCAGGATGGCAGAGCCAAACTCTTGTCACTGATGCCAGACAGCACAGGAAGGGTCAACAAACACAAACTGGAGCTTAGGAGGTTCAGGTTGGGCATTAGGAAATATTCACTGCCCTTGGGCCCATTGCCAAGGGAGTTTATCCCCCAGAATTTACAGGATCCAGCTGCACAAAGCCCTGATTATCCTGATCTGGTCCTGGCCTCATCCTGCTCCAGGGAGGGCTGGGCTGGAGACCTCCAAGGGTCTCTTTCCACCTTGTTCCTGTGGCTCAGTTTCTTTGGGGGTTGCTTTCCCATGGATGTGCACTCTTCCCCAGGCTGCCACTCTTTCATGGAGGTGATGTCTTAGCATTCTTTCAAGGCTTCCCAAACACACTCCATGCAAGATCTCCAGCCTGTCACATTAGACCCCAAAGAAGCTACTAGAACAATGTGGGATCACCAAGCCAGGCAAGGCCCATGGGAAGGTCCATGACAAGGACAAAGAAGGTCCATGACAAGGACAAGGACAAAGAAGGTCCATGACAAGGACAAGGACAAAGAAGGTCCATGACAAGGACAAAGAGGCTCCATGACAAGGACAAGGAGCGTCCATAACAAAGACAAACAAGGAAGGTCCATGACAAGGACAAGGACAAGGACAAGGACAAGGACAAGGACAAGGACAAGGACAAGGAGGGTCCATGACAAAGACAAGGACAAGGAAGGTCCATGACAAGGACAAGGACAAGGAACATCCATGACAAGGACAGGGAAGGTCCATGACAAGGATAAAGAAGGTCCATGACAAGGACAACGACAAGGGCAAGGACAAGGACGGTCCATGACAAGGACAAGGACAAGGACAAGGACAAGGACAAGGACAAGGACAAGGACAAGGACAAGGAAGGTCCATGACAAGGACAGGGAAGGTCCATGACAAGGACAAGGAGGGTCCATAACAAAGACAAACAAGGAAGGTCCATGACAAGGATAAGGATAAGGACAAGGACAAGGACAAGGACGGTCCATGACAAGGACAAAGAGGGTCCATGACAAGGATAAGGAAGGTCCATGACAAGGACAAGGAAGGTTCATAAGAACATGTCGAATATGCAAGTGGAAAGAAACACAGAAGGCTGTGATCTACATCTGGGGGAGGGTGATGATGTGTGGAGGCAGCCACTTGAAGTTTCCATGGGTGGGAGGAGAGCACCAAGGGCTGATGGAAAGGCCCCCAGACAGGCTGAACAAGGTCCAACAAAACTCTGCCTCTCTCTGCATGCTGATGGCACATCTGACATGAAGCAGGCTGGCACAAAGTTAACCAATCAGCCCCATTTGAGCAAACCTGAGCTGGCATAAGAAGTTTATTCCAGCTCAGCTCCCTGAGTGGGGAGTCTGGATCACTGAGAGCCCTCCAGTCAGATTTAGCTATCACTGAACTGCAGTTGTAAATCACAACCTCCCATGGATGCCTTCCTTTCAGAAAAAACAAGCATCAAAGGATTCTCTCAGGAGCTTCCCCTCCTACTCCTCCTATCTCATTTTTCAATTTGAGAGAAATCATTGTATGGTAATTTCACCTCCCTCCCCTCAGTTCCTTCCATTAGGCTGATGCCTTTGGACACTGCTCCAGTGGCAGTGAATATGCAAATGTCACTTTGTTTGTCTTGCCTTGGGACAATGAAGGCTTTGAAATGTAGATGTGGGAGCTTCAATTTGTCTTGCTAAGAACCTACTTTCTCTTTAACTCTTATGTTTTTATACAATTCAATTGAAGGACTCTTTCACTCTCACTCCCAGCTAAGCCATTCACCCTTATTTAGACACAGTGGAATATATTTCATCTGGTCTCTGGTTTTGTTTGCTGAACTGCATCACAAATTAGGTGTTTTTAAAAGCTGTTTCATTCAATCCTAGGCAGCATGAGAGCTGTCTGTTTTTTCCCAGAATTACACAAAGTGTAATATATATATATAATTATATAATATCACAAAATAGTATCATAGAGTATATTATATATATTTTTATATATATATTTATATAGTAAATATTATATATAATATAGTATATATAATATATATTTTATATATCATATATATTTATTATATATAATATTTGTACATTATATATATTTATATTTATTTATTTAATATAGTATATTTTCTAAATATTTATTAATATTATATTATTAAATATATTTATATTATTTATGTATTAACTTATACATATTTATATTTGTATGTAAAATATTATATTATATCTATTTATATATATTTATATGATATAATATAGTAAATATTATATTTGTTTATAGTATATAAATAAATATCCTTTTAGCCCAAGATCCTTTTAGCTCCGTGCTGTATCCCTTGCTCTGCCCAGGTGAAATCCCTAAGGGAGGTGACAGGAGCAAGTTGGTCAGAGAATGAAGCCAGTCAAAGATGTAGCAGGAGGTCTTTGTGTTGTGCTTTAACCCCAGACAGCAAATAAACCCCCCAGAGCCTCTCACTCACCCTACACACACCCCTAGCAGGGAGAAGAACAGAAAAAAACCCCAAACTCATGGGTTGAGATAAGAACATATTAATAATTGAAACAAAATAAATGCAATCAATAATAATGATAATAATAATAGTAATGAAAAGGGGACAAAGGAATAAAACCCAACAAAAACCAGCGGCGCACAACACAATTATTTATCACCCACTACCCACAGCAATCATCAGCTCCTGGGCAGCTCCCCCAGTTTATGTCCTGGAAATGATGTTCCAAGGTGTGAAATATCCCTTTGGCCATTCAGGTCCCCTGTCCCAGCTCTGCTCCTTCCCAGTTCCTTCAGCACCTGCTTGCGGGCAGAGCCTGGGAAAGAGAAAAAACTTTGATTTGAGGTAAGCACTGCTCAGAAACAGCTAAAACATCAGTGTGTAATCAACATTATAGAAATTACAGCTGGTGATTGAGCAGGGTGAGCCCAAAGTGGCCCTTGTGGAAGAGCTGGGTGCAGATGGGACACAGGAATCTCTCCATCTTCATTCTGAGCCCTCTCAGGGGGTCCCAGCAGAGCCAGGGGAGCTTCAGGGTTGTCCTGAACACAACTCTGCCCTTTCTGCAGCTCCTTCTCCTCACTGGTGAATGGACACCCACTGCAGGGGCATTTCTGCTGCTAATTCCCAATGACCTGCTGG
The DNA here is from genome assembly GCF_901933205.1 of Camarhynchus parvulus. Taxonomy (NCBI): domain Eukaryota; kingdom Metazoa; phylum Chordata; class Aves; order Passeriformes; family Thraupidae; genus Camarhynchus; species Camarhynchus parvulus. Next base: position 1,951,183 of record NC_044597.1, on the reverse strand, counting down.
GAAATGCCAAGACAATTTGAGGTTTCACTCTTGGCTTTGAACCCCTTTCCTGATTTCTGTCCCTATGGCCTGTGACCCCAGAGGGGCAGAATTCACCTCACTTCTTTGCCCTACCATTGCCTGTTGCCTGATCCATCACCCCACAATGTCCTGCTTTATGGGCAACTCCTCAAAAATGCTGGATTTGGGATTGTGAGTGACTGAACACCCCAAATCACACATTGCACATTTCAGTCACCACTCCTTGAGCCCCTCAGGAGTTTACAAAATGACCCACGAGCAGATTTCCAGCACAAGTCAGGACTGGGGGAAACAACAACTGCAACAGGAAGCAGAAAAAATCTGACAAGTAAAAACGGCTTTAAATTAACATACAATAGCAGATTCTTTCCAAAGATAATTTAGGGAAAGTTTTCATGAGGTTGTTATCTTTTAATTTCTCGATACACTTGTTCACCGTTGCTCCAGGTTCTCCAGGATTTAAGGATGCTTGGAACACATTCCTTAAAAGAAAAGGAAATGCTCTGTATCTCACAGTGAAATTACAAAACCTCTTAAATATACTTTCAAGAATAGAAACAGCCTTGTTAAAAGAATGAACTGCCAGTGCACTGAAGGGTGAAATGCAATAGGAAACTGACTTGATAAAAGGATAATTCCAGTAAATGAATAACACTTCCCTTGTATCACACAAAATACATAATGCTCAGCTGATAAAAATAGCAACGGCAGCGAATGTTCTGAGCAGCTTTTCTGGCAAACTCGGGTGGGAGCCTGTTGAGAGGAAGCTTTACAATCAGTCCACATGAGGAGTAAGTGTCTTGATGCAAAGCAATCCTAGATGATCAGCAGAGCTAAAAATTGTTTCAATAAATGTCATTCTTTCCATTGAAAACATTGATACTTTAATGAATTAATTAATTCTTGCCTTGTTGCAAGGGGAGGGTGCAGGTGAGTGTCCAGGGCCTGACACTGTGGATGGGACTCAGATCCTTTCTGGAGCTGGGAAATCAAGGATCAGCCAGGTCCAGTAAAACCTGGGCTCTGCTCATGCTCAGAGAAGGGAAAAGGCTCAGGGCAACGCACATGGCAATTCCTAGAGAGTGTTTGTCCTTCATGGGCCTGATTCTGCCACTGGCCAGAAAGGGAACCCAGAGCTCAGGTGGGGCCACTGGATGAGCTGAGGAAGCTCTGACAAAGAGCCCTGACCATGTCACACAGACACCACAGAATGTCCTGGGCTGGATAGGACCCACAGGGATCATCCAGTGCAACTCCTGTCCTGCCCAGACACCCCAAAAATCCCACCCTGGGCATCCCTGGCAGCACTGTCCAAACCCTCCTGGAGCTCTGGTTGAGGCCAGGGCCATTCCCTGGGGAGCCAGGGCAGTGCCAGCACCCTCTGGGGGAGGAACCTTTCCCTGAGATCCATCCTGAACCTTTCCCTGAGATCCATCCTAAACCTTCCCTGGCCCAGTTACATGTCAGGACCCCTCAGGAAGGATCCCTGACTAAATGGCAAGTCTTGAAATGGATTATCCTTGAAGTTCTTGCCAGAAGGAATGCCACCTTCACTTCATGGCTGTAACTCTGATTCCAGATGAATCTTGTCCTCTGCTCTTCCCTTTCTAATTGCCCAAAAATGAGGGAACTTGAGGCTCCATGGAAAGCTGTGGATGGGATGTGCAGCACATCAGTCAGCCAGCGCTGCTGCCTCAGCCCTCACAGCTCCAGACAGGGCCCAAAGTGCCAGACACACCATTCCCCTGCCATCCTCCCCTCAGGTTCTGAAGTCTCAGACAATGGGGACAATTTCTGAGCACCCAAAGCCAGCTATGAACGTGGTCCCATGGTCACAGGAGTCAGAGCAGACCTGTTCATGCTGGACATTAACACTGATGGCCCTGCAGAGGAGGAAGGTGTGGGAGCTGCCTGCCTGAATCACCATCGAGACTGACTCCAGTGTGTTCAGAACCATGGGATCAACCCATCCTACTAAGCACACCCCAAATGGAAAGTGTTCTCCTAATCTTGTGAAAATATTTGTATTCCAGTAAGGACCAATTTGTATGCCAGTGAGGAGCAATGTACTGCTTTTAGAGGCTGGAGACCTTAGGAATGAGCATGGCAAGCAAGGGGAACATTCAATCCTCCCACCTTGGAAGAAGTGTCCAGGTCCTAGAGTAAATCTCCATGGCCTGGTGCCCTCCAGGCACTCATGGGACTGTGGCCAACGCTCTGCCATGCTGTGTGAGCACTGGGGCTGAAGTGAGGAAGATGAAGGCTCTGTCCCACCAAAAATGGGCTTCTCTTTCAGCACGGCCAACCTCTGCCAAACTCTTCCTCGAGTTGCTCCCTTGGTGGCAGAAGCAGCTGGAGCCCTTCTGAGGTCAGATAGTGGAATTTTAGCTGGAGGCATTTTTTGTCTCAACAGAGATGCCGCCAGTTTGTTCGGCTGAAAGATCTAAAGTGGAGGCCGCTGCAGCAGAAATCCACTTGCTTGGGCCAACCACTGCCCACCCACCCACCCTGGAATGACTCCAACACACTCCCCTGGACCCCCCAGCTCTTGTTTAATCTTTAATGCACCTCCAGTCGCCCTGGGCTGGACAGCACAGCGAGATAGCAGTGATGATTAGCTGCTGACCCCTGGGCTGAGCTGGGCACTGGGAAATGCTGCTGACCCTGCGTCGATCCCGCCGTGTCCTGCGGGCAGGAGGAATCATTAGTGCTCCCATGGAGGGGCCTGCAGAGCCTCCCACTCTGCTGGCTGCAGGCACAGCAGACCTGTCCTACCTGTTCCTGCTGCCCTGGCTCTCCTTTGGGCTGCTCTGAGGTGTCTGGTGGAGTCAGGGATGGGGGAGGGATGCAGCGGTGTGCCCTGTATGAGCCTCTCTCCTGCTCTCCCTGTGCCAAAGGGAGCCAGCACAGCTGTCCTGCAAGAAACAACACCTCAGACATCCCTGAAGACACCTGCACTGCCCAACCCCTGCCATCTGCACCTAGCTTTGGTGCAGGGATGGAAATACACACAGGGAGGGAAAAGGATCAGGATAAGCATGGCCCCACCAAAGAGGAACTTCTCCAAAAGTGGAGAAAGCCAAGATGTGGGGTCAAGCATCGTTATATGTGACAAAAGGTGGGGTTGACAATGACATCCTGCACTCCCTGTGCCAAAAGGAGCCAGCACAGCAGCCCCTGCAAGAAACAACACCTCAGACATCCCTGCACTGCCCAACCCCTGCCATCTGTGCCTAGCTTTGGTGCAGGGATGGAAATACACACAGGGAGGGAAAAGGATCAGGACAGCCATGGGCCCACCAAAGAGGAACTTCTCCATAAGTGGAGAAAGCCAAGATGTGGGGTCAAGCATTGTTATATATGACAAAAGGTGGGGTTGATAATGGCAGTGAGGGAACTCAGATCAGACAACAGAAAATAGCAAAAGGAGCAGATGTTATGGCCAGTGAAATGAGATAAGGGAACTTGAAGGGAACATGAAATAAGGGAACTTCTCCTAGTGAACAAAAGGAACATTTGGGACAATAAGAGAAGAGGTTGAGAACCCAACTGTAGAAGAAGAAAGTAGAAAGAAAATGAAAAGATGAGGGAGCTTAAAGATAACGGCGATCATGCCCCATGGCCTGGACACCAACAGGGCAAAGGCTTCCCCTTTTTTAAAATTCTTCCTTAGACAACTGAAAAGAATAGTTTTATAATAATAAACAATTATTATTTATAGCATGAAATAATTTTTATTTTAAAATTACGTCCTAAATAAACTAAATATGAATTTCCCTTAAGGGAAATTATTTCTCTAAGAGCAAGCAATGAGATAAACATTACTGAGAATGTGTTTTGTGCAGGTTCTCTCCAGGGTACAGCTCTGGGTGGGGATCATGCCTCAGTTGTTATATGAGAATAGCCTAACATGGCAGGAAGAAATTCCCCACCTGAAAATATCATTCCAAACACCAGTGCAGGTGTAACCGTGTTCACAGAGGTCTTAAGATGAGAGAAGCGATGAGGATCTGACTCCATGTTTCAGAAGGCTTGGTTTATTATTTTATGATATATATTATATTAAAACTATACTAAAATAATAGAAGAAAAGATTTCATCAGAAGGCTAGCTAAGAATAGAAAAAAAAAGAATAATAACAAAAGCTTGTAGCTCAGACTCTCTGTCTGAGCCAGCTGAGCTGTGATTAGCTATTAATTAGAAACAACTAACATAAGCTAATCAAAGATTAACCTGTTGCATTCCACAGCAACACATAATCAATGTTTAAATTTTGTTCCTGAGACCTCTCAGCTTCTCAGGAGGAAAAAACCTGAAGAAAAGATTTTTCATAAACAATGTCTGTAACAGTGCAGGGGCCTGGAGGAACAAGGACTTTGTTGTGAGAGATTTACTGAAGTCGTGCGTGGCAGCACCAAGATCAGTGACACCTAAATGAGTTAATTGGCTGCTGAGACAGAAATGAATACCTGGAAATGGTCCTGAGACAGAAATGAATACCTGGAAATGGTCCTGCCCACATCAACCTCAGGCACACAGGCCTGGCAAGGGAGAGGGACATTTCCAGCAGGTGTCAGACCCAGGAGAGAACACATCCAGCAAGGTGAGTGCCCATCCCAGGGCATGACTGAGCCCCTGAGGATATGCAGGCCACAGCCTCTGATTCACTCAATAATCTTGGGATATAATATAATATAATATAATATAATATAATATAATATAATATAATATAATATAATATAATATAATATAATATAATATAATATAATATAATATAATATAATATAATATAATATAATATAATATAATATAATAATATATAATAATATATAATAATATATATATAATATATATAATAATCTCCCCACTCAGTCCTGCTCAGATCAATGCCACATCTATGTTGTCTCCCACAGGAAAGCCAGAAGGTATAAATCCCATCAGATAAATGGGGCATGGGTTCTTCTCCAGGTATGTGATTTACAATTGCTTCTGCTCCGAGTTCAGACAAGTTTGGGAGTTTATATCCTTCAGAAATCAGTTTCTGAGCTGCAGGAGTTGTTGTGGCAGCTGATATTGTGAAGTCAGGGCAGAAGCAGTGTGTTCCTCCAGCAGAACTCACTCAGGGTTTCTGTGCCCATCACTGGAAATTTCTTCCTGTCACAAAGACAGTGAGAGGCATTTCCATAAAGCAACTTTAGCAGGACATTCAGTTCTGTTTTAGGTGTTGGGTGGGGGTTCTTTTCTCTAACTGGAATGACAGAAATTGCCTAGATAACTGTAGAAACTCTTTCACTGTTATCTCTGCTCAAGGCTTGTCTTATCTCTCCCCCAATACCACACTATGAGCTCCCTGTACTTCTCACCCCTTCCCTATATTTTGGCTTTTCAATATGTCCTGAGGAATCCAATAAAGGCTCCTGCAGGAATTTGCAGCAGCACATTCCTTTTCCATCATCATCTGCACTTTTGAGAAAAGCTCTTCTCTTATATATATCTCTCTCCTGACAGAATATGAAACCACAAGTATTTTAAGCTGAGACAAAGAAGGCAGAGGGCTGTAATCCAACCTGACAGCAAGGTTATTAATTGGGCAAGGAGAGGTTGAGCAGAGATTGCTCAGAGAGATCTAAGAAATGGCAGAAATGTTGGGAGGGGGCTCTCAGGTAGTTCTGGGCACTGTGGATGGGCTGCAGAGCCTCTCACCCACAGGACACCCAGCAGTCCCCAAAGGCAAAGGTGGGAGCAGAGATAGGGAGACCACACAGGGCTGGAGTGCACCCAGTGCCAGCATCTGCTTTCCTTCAGAGCCTGCTCTGCTTTTGATCCAGGGGAAAAGGGGGGCAGGAACTCTTTGCAGAATGTCTCAGTGGGATTTTGAGCAGCACAGGACCCTTTTCCTGAGAGTGCTCAGTGCTCTATGGAGGCAGGTTTAGGATCTGGGTGAAGGTTCAGGATCTGGGGGCAGGTTTAGGATCTGGGGCAGGTTTAGGATCTGGGGGCAGGTTCAGGATCTGGGGGCAGGTTTAGGATCTGGGGGCAGGTTTAGGATCTGGGGCAGGTTTAGGATCTGGGGCAGGTTTAGGATCTGGGTGAAGGTTTAGGATCTGGGAGCAGGTTTAGGATCTGGGGAGGTTTAGGATCTGTGTGAAGGTTCTGCCATCATAACCAGGTCAGGATCCCCATATCTGGACAAGCACCCATGCCACATTTATCTCATGGGATTTATTCCTTCTGGCTTTCCCGTGCAAGACAACATAGATGTGGCATTTACTTTTTAAAAATCTCATTTCCTGATTATTTAAAATATTATTTCCCAGTATCTCAGACATATTTTTATGTTGTCTATCCATCTGGATCTGTGCTCCCTGTAAATGAGGGATATTTGTTGTAACTCCTTTTGGGCTTGCTTTGCTAACTGAGACAACAATTGTTCCACTTTTCAGATTTTGATACTGGAATGGGCTGAACTCCTGTAAAACAACAATTGTTCCACTTCTCAGCCTCAGATTTTGATTTTGTCACAGGTGATGGAGAAATAAGGGAGTTGCACTCAAGGCTGGGGACCTGGTGAAGAAGAAGATATTGAAGGGTCTGCATGGTGCTGGCATGGCATGGATGGGCCTTAACCACAATATTTAAATAATTTGGTTGTAATGTAATCCAAATCCTTTAAAACTAGATTCTGGTTTTAATTACACAAGATTATTATTTGGGTCTTCTGCAACTTTTGCTGATATTAATTTACTCCAGTCATATCACCAGTAGGAACAAGTCCTGCCATGAATGTCCCTATTAGAGAAAAATTCCTTTGCAATTCCTTTATCAGTCTCATTTATATTGATTCATAATGGGCAATCTTTATTTTGGATTTTTAAAACAGAAGATGTGCTGTCACTTCATCAAATGAATGACAGAAAGTATCCTTCATACCTAGAAAAATCCGGCATATCCTTCTGAATTGATCAAAGAGGGAGATAAAATGGCAGACCTGGAAGAAAGAGACTTCCAGGATCTGTTTATTCTAACAGGGAATGGACAATGTGAGGCAGCAGTTTGCAGCTGAGGCTACACAGATTTATATTCTATCTCCTGTCAGCTTTTCCATCATCTCCTGGGCATCAGTGAAACCAGCCCATGGTTCCACAGAACCTCTGCCCCTCCTCCCCACTTCTCCAGTAACCCAAGGTTTGTTAAACATCATTGCTAATGACCCCAAGCTTCCCAGACATCTCCTTTTAACTTCACAGCAGCAAATTACCTGGCCCAAAACCACAGGAGACCTGATAGGCCAAGGAAACAAAATGCCATCACTCTGGGTAAACAATCTCCATATTGCATCCTACTTTTGCACAAACACAGGCACAGCAAATAGTAAGAATTGTGTTTCCTTTCTCTGAGGTTCAGAGAATGTGAAACCCAGAGATATTCTTGGGAAGAATTGTGCCTTGCTTTTCTCTGTGAATAGAAATGTGGGGCTACACACTTGGATCTGGTAGGCCGAGGAACGCAAACACCAACACTTTGGGTAAATAATCTCCATATTGCATTCTACTTTTGCACAAACACAGGCACAGCAAATGAGATAAGAATAGTTTTTCCCTTCTCAGAGGTTCACAGAATGTGAAACCCAGAAATATTCTTGGGAAGAATTGTGCCTTGCTTTTCTCTGTGAAGAGAAATGTGGGGCTACACACTTGGGCCTGGTAGGCCGAGGAACCCAAACACCATCATTGTGGGTAAACACTCTCCATATTGTATCCTACTTTGGCACAAACACAGGCACAGCAAATGATAAGAATCGTTTTTCCTTTCTCTGAGGTTCAGAAACCCAGAAATATTATTGGGAAGAAATGTGCCTTGCTTTTCTCTGTGAAGGGAAATGTGACAACAGGTGACACTGGAGTTTTGCCTCAGAGCACATGAGGGTGGCCCACCCTGCTCATCCCCAAACCAAACCTCTGCTTGGGGGGTGTTGTGTTATCCTGTCAAAGCAGCCCAGTGGGACATGTTACTGTCTGTCTCACAGAAATCTCATTTTTGACCTTGGGCTACGAGCCCCAGACTGAAGCTCCTGTTCAAACCTGACCCGGCTCCCTCCAGAGCCGAAACGTGAGCCCAGCTCTGGCTCCTGACGTGTGTCACCCCCTCCTGCAGCCCCCCCATCCTTCCTGGGGCTGGGGGGGAGCAGAGCCCCCCGTGCTCCCAACACCTGCATGGGCTGAGGCTCCCAAAGCCCCTGGGCACTCGTGGGGAGCAGCTCAGCTCAGGGGCGGGAAATGCGCTTAAGGAGATTTTTTTTGAAAGGAAAAAAAACCCTAAAATGTGCTGGTTTCAGGTGACCTCAGGGTGTTTTTAGATAGCAGGGAGGGGATCCTTCTCCCCCTCTCCCAAGTCAGTAACACAAAAGTCACAGCCTGGATCAGTACAAGTTACTGATCTTTATTTCCCTGTATTGCATGGTGCTGGGATTGTCCAAGACCAGTACAAGTTACTGATCTTTATTTCCCTGCATTCCATGCTGCTGGGATTGTCCAGGGAAACAGGCAGGTCTGTCCTGACCTCTCCTTTCCCAACCATGTTTCCCACCTCATCTGCACTCATGTCCTGGCTCCTGCCCTCCCTGGGGACCTGTTGTCTCCTTAGCTGGGTGATGCTGCAGTTCCTAACCAAGAGGAACTTGCTGTTCTTTTTCTTTCCCTCTGTTTCCTCCCCTCCATCTCTAGACCTGCAGAATCCAGGGAGTGGATTAAACACCAGAACTGAAAGAGAGGAAAAGCAAAACAAACTTGATTTTGGACAGCAGCTGAATACTCAAAAATGGACAAGTACCTGTTTCCATCTCCCAGCTCTGTCATCAGGTGACTCTGATGGGCACAGGAGTGACTTTGTGAGTATTGACACCAACCCTGCTGACAGCTCTTCCCAGGACAAGCCCAACTCCCAAAACCTGGAGAGATGGGTGTGAACCATATCTGTGGCCACACCAGGAGCTGGGAGACCCCCAGCAATCCTCTTTTTCCTTTTTCCAGCTGCCTGTGAGTGAGGTCTGGCTGCAGCCCTGCCTGCCCTGCTCACCCCAGCCATGCCCCTGTGCTCCCAAGGTATTTTTGTGCTGCAGTTTGCCTGGGGCGGTGCAATGCCATGAATAACTTCCCTGCTAAAAGCAAGAGGGGATGGAGAAATGGAAGAGGCAGGTGGGTTTTTGGCGAGAGCAGCACCGAGGGAAAGATAAAGAATTTGGTTGAGTTAAAGAATTTGGGTTGAGTTGAGGGTGGGGGAGGGAACAGAAATTGCATAAAAAACAAGGGGAGGTAAAGGACATTGGAGGAAAGCCAAATGACAGCAGGCTGCAGGCAAGAAGGTGGAATTGAGGCAACACCAGGGCATGGGCTTGTGTCTCTACAACAGCATCAGATCCATGACAGGGCCAGCAGGTGATCAGAGTAACTGAATTAATGGGCAAGAGCTGAATCCAAGACCTTATGGAGACATTTCAGCCATGTAGGGTTGTCTTGCCCAAATCTCCATCCTGCCCATCCATGGAGTTGTGTCTCCAGACCCACCAGGGTCAGATGGAGACCAGAAAAACTCTGCAGAGGAAACACCTGGGGGGATGTGGGGTGGGATGGGGGAGACACAGCAGAGCTGATCAGCATTTTTCTACAACCATCCACAATTTCTCCACATAAGCACAGGTCTGTGGAGGTGCAAAGCAGTGGAAATGTGAGAATCTCACTCCTCATCACATGGCACTGCACCTGGTGCTGCAGCAAATGGCTTCTGGCTCAGCACATGCTGGGCCTGGGATCTAACAGCCAAAAATCCACTCCCAACTGCTTGTAGGGCTGCAGGAAAGCAGTTGGCAGCAGATGGAGCAAAGGTGGCAAAATCTAAGGGCTGTGTTGTACATTCAGCTAAAAGCTGAATCCCTGTAGGTAGAATATCTCCAAGGGTTCTGCCAGGGCCAGCAGCTGAGCACTTCTAATGTGCCATTTTTGGGACCTTTCCCTTGGAGTCTTGGGAGTCTTGGGAGTCTTGGGAGGCAGTTATTTCTGCCTCCAAAATGTTTCACCAACAGATATTGGCGACATCATCAAGATCTGGTAGATCCGAGGCATCAGGTTCTACAGACCTGATATCCACTACCCAAGACAAAAAGGAGAAGAATCTCCAAAATCCTCCAGAAAACATTCTCAACACTGGGTTAAAAAAGAGCAGATAAATGTAATTTCAGTGGGAAAATACCTGACTAGGAAATGAAGATTGTCAGTAAGTGCAGAAAACTTGGGATGTGCCTCTATCCATGGACAAAATGGATACAAAGATTTCAGCAACTGATATTTTGATGGGTAGTTTCTGTCTCATGTGGCTTCCAAGATGTTTTACCTATGGCCATTTCAAATTCCTGGGTCACAGGGGATGCTGTCACTGACGTATTTTCTGAAAAATTCCTTTGCCAGGATTTTTCTCCTGGGAGGCTGGGAAGTTTCTCCATGTTTTGCTCCTCTGGGATGTGATTTGGAGAACTGTTTACCCAGCATGTGAATTGTTTTTAATTAATGGCCAATCACAGCCAGCTGGGTCGGACTCTCTGAGTCTGTCACGAGATTTTATTATTCATTCCTTTTTAGCCTTTTGATGAAATTCTTTCTCTCTATTTCTTTAGTATATAAATTTCATAATGTAATGTAATATAATGTAATAATAGAGTATAATATAATATAATATAATATAATATAATATAATATAATATAATATAATATAATATAATATAATATAATATAATATAATATAATATAACATAACATAACGTAACGTAATATATAATATTATAAAATATTATATATTATATATACGCTATAATTATTTTATAATGTTATATAATTATATTATATTATATATTATAATGAATAATATTAAAATAATATAAAATATAAAACTAATATATAGATTAGATTAGATTAGATTAGATTAGATTAGATTAGATTAGATTAGATTAGATTATATCAGCCTTCTGAAACATGGAGTCAATTCTCATCTCTTCCCTCATCCTGGGGACCCTCAAGCACCACCACAGGATGCTGACAGGAATGTGTTGTTTGGCTGGGAGCTGGCAGAGCTGATCCCTCCAAACTCTCATCCCAGGTTTCCATCAAAGGCTGGAAGCCAGAGCCAGGCCAGGCCCAGCAAAGCTGGCAGAGGGTTTCCTGCATTTCAAAAGTGAAACCTGGCAGAAGCCTTTACCCAAAGCCCTTCAGACAAGTGCAGAAGGAAGGCATTAGCAAACACAGCACAGGTTGCAGAGGCCACTGTCCCAGGCACGGCTGTGGGATTTAAAACTTGTATAAACTGGGAAAAAGTAGAGTGGAGTTCATTTGTCCTAAACCTTTAATACACCTCCTGCCTGGGAGCTGCCTCCTTCTCCTGGGCTCGCTCAGATTTGCAGCTTGAGACACCCAGGGTTAGGCTGGAAGCCACAGAAATGGTCAGGTTTAGAAAAATGGAGCCTGAGCACACACAGATACAGGGTCAGGGATGTGTCCTGGGGCCTGGCTCTGCCACAGCACAGCCCAGGGCACAGGAAAGGTTCAGCACAAGGAGCACAGGGTGGGCACAGGGATCCCAGCCAGATTTCACCCCCACAGGTCAGAGCAAACAGCCTCAGCTGCTGTTTCAGCAGCCAGGCTGAGAATAGGGACAGTGATGAGGGACACACAGCTCACACTTTGCTGCTGTGTTGGATTTACACAATAATTTAGGTGCAGTTGTGGAGGAGAGGGAAAAATTGCTTGACTGGGAATTGCCAGAGCCCCCCAATAATGACATCAAACAGGATTGTGATTTGTGCTGTTCATTAAATGTTTCCATTGAGCTGCTTGCCCCCAAAGCAATGGTACTTTGGTCTTCCATGATGCTGCTTAGAGAAGGAACCTGGCTGGGAAGACACTGATGTGTCAATAAAAGACATTTCAAGCATTTCTATATTTAAGGTGTGACTAGCAAACCACCTTGTGTTTTCTCACAGAATCACAGAAATGTTTTGGTGGGAAGGGACCTTAAAAGCCTTTCTGTGTCCAGGGTCCTGCTGCTCTGCTGTGATTTCAAAGAGCTCCCTGGAGTCCCCAGTGCCTGGGGAAGAAGTGGCAGGAATGGTTGGGAGCTGTCCCAGCGCCTGCCCCAGCCCAGCACATCTCCCAAAACACAGGACCCAGCCCCAGAAGTCCTGATTTCCTGCACCCAGCAAGGGCAGGGATTTTGAGCGTGGGATTTTCCTGCCCAAATGAGCAGGGATCCCTCTGGCCTGCTTTGCCAGGAGCTCTTTCCCATGACACTTTAATCCCACTGGGACAGGAACAAGCAGCACCAGGAGGTTTCACTGCACCCACCCAGGGCTCACACAGCCCCTTCCACTCAACACCATGAAGAAAACAAATCCCTCACATCACCATTCTGCCAGGAACACATGATTTCCCCTGGGCTGGCACTGGCACTGGAGAACCCCTGGGCTGGCCCTGACACTGGAGAATGCCCTGGTGTGGCACTGACACTGTAGAGTGCCCTGGTGTGGCACTGGAGAGTCCCTGGTGTGGCACTGTCACTGGAGAGTGCCCTGGTGTGGCACTGACACTGGAGAGGCACTGGGCTGACACTGGAGAGCCGCTGGTGTGACACTGGAGAGTGCCCTGATGTGATACTGGAGAGTGCCCTGGTGTGGCACTGACACTGGGGAGCCACTGGTGTGGCACTGGAGAGCTCCTGGTGTGACACTGACACTGGAAAGCCACTGGGCTGGCACTGACACTGGAGAGTGCCGTGGTGTGGCGCTGAAGAGCCCCTGGTGTGGCATTGACACTGAGAGCCACTGGTGTGGCATTGACACTGGAGAGTGCCCCTGGGCTGGCATTAACAGTGGAGAGCCCCTGGGCTGGCACTGAAGGTCCCTTGGTGTGGCACTGACCCTGGAGGTCTCTTGGACTGTCACTGTTGCTGCAGCACGAGGCCAGTCCCTCATCCCTCCCTGCAAAGACTGAGCTGGGGTTCCCCAGCTCCCCTGGAGAACCTGCAGAGCACAGGGCACCTTGCAGTCCTGTCTTTGAGGCTCAACAACCTGCCCCAGTTCCACCAGGCCAGTTCCCAGGCTGCACAAGCTCTCACACCCAAACACGTGGCACAGCCAAAGGAGCATTGTTGGCTTTGCTGCCCCAGGAAAGGTGCCACTGATGTGTCATGGATGAGGTTTGGCTCCTCAAGGCAAAACCACCTGAGCTCAACCCACCTGGGCAGCCCTTACAGCTGGGCTGGAATGGGCCTTCCCAGTTATCTCCTGCACAGGGTGTGTGAAAAAGAACTACAGGAATAACATCACTGTGACTGTGGAGGAATGGGGTGAATCAAAGGGATTTCCCAGGGCTGCTCCCTGAAAAGCAGAAATGAACATTTTTAAGAAACAACTGGTATTTATTGACTGACAAGAACACAGCAATGCAGACACTTGTGCAACATTGGACAACACATTATAATCAAAATGAATTTATAAAAATTAACACAAGGTACAAGCAGGATTGTAATGCAACTTAAACCCCATAGCACCACTTTCTTTCTAGAGGAAATACAAGAAACATAAATAACACCCATACTTCTTGTCACACAAGTTATACATCTTGAGGTAGACATAAGTTTTCTTTCCCTTAAAGCACAGACTTTTTTTTTCCTTAAGTGACATCTTTATTTGGCTGAAATTGTCCTCCACGTCTGACACGAGGTGCAGAGTGACACTTGCAGGAGAGCCTGTGGGATGGATGGATGGATGGATGGATGGATGGATGGATGGATGGATGGATGGATGATGGATGGATGGATGGATGGATGGATGGATGGATGGATGGATGATGGATGGATGGATGGATGGATGGATGGATGGATGGATGGATGGATGGATGGATGGATGGATGATGGATGGATGGTGGATTTCAATTTCCCCCATAAAACAGACATGCTGGATCCATGACCACCAAGCCCGGGAATGCAACACACCAGGAGAGGTAATAAAAGCTGGAGTAGGAAGTCCACAGAGGGACAGGGACAGGAACAGGGACAGGGACAAACCTGTGTGAGCAGTGTAGCCCCTGTGTGTGCAGTAAGGACCCTGGTTTGGAGCTATGGCTGTTTCCAGGTTATTTGGATTTTAGGTGCAGAGGAGAAGATTCAGTCCAAACCAAAACATTCCCAGCAAAGCCTGTGCAGCTCAGACTTTTACCATCAGTAGTCAATGAGGTACATTTGCACTTGGAAAAGGGTTTTTTTATAGGCAGGGTATGAGATTTCAGCTTTGCTGGTGAGAAGATTTCTTTGTCAAGACCTAATGCAATCCCCTTGTTATTCCAGTCATTTACACATATAACCAAATCCACAGGATTTGCAGTACATTTAAGGTGTGTGGCACAACTAAAAAGTCCAAATGGACTTCCAGATCTACACAGCCCAGAGCTCCGGGAGGTGGCAGAAGAGCTTTGTTCATGGTTCAGAGCAAAATACAATTCAAGCCTAAGAATATTGAGGGCCATACAGACTCAGGTTTTGCTCCCTGCTCCCACTGGTGTCAGTTGAATTAAATCACATTTGGAATATCAACCCAACAAAATAGCCCTGGACAACTGAATGAAATAAAAACCTCAAAACCACCACAATATCTGTCCCAAGCAAACTTTTTCCCTCCCTTACCCATGGGACCATCTCTAAAAAACTCAGTGCTGAAGGACACCAAACAGATTGACATCAGTGTTGCCTCAAACTAAAACTATGCTCAAGTCTCTTTCCAATCCTCAAACTGGGCATTTGTAATTATTTATTTCTTTCCCATCAATGTTCATAATTTTGTTTCCAGCCCTTGAGGCTGGGCTGCCTGGCAGGGGTTGGACAGGAAGATTTGCAGCAGTGCCAGGAGGGGCTGAAGGGGGCTCTGAGTTAACCAGAGCAAAACTGGGGGACATCAGATGTCCTTGTCCAGACCTGGTTTAACAGTGAACAACCCAAATTCACTCCAGCCCAATGCCAAACCTCCACAGCCCACTGAGCCCAAACCCACCCCTGGGTACCAGAGACTGAACCATCTCTTCCTCAGATCTTCTCCAGCAGCTGTAAGCCACACAGGACAAAGAATTTCCAAAAGTCCCCTTTGGTACATGAAGAAACTTATTTTTCCCTGACATTTGGTTTTGTCCAGTTCTTATTCAGCAATTCCTGTGCAGCTTTGATAAAAGCAAGAGGACAGAGTGGTGCCTCCTCCACTTGTTTCCCAAGGAATGGGATCCAACTCTTTCCACTGAGCCACAGATCCTGTTTAAATGGGAATGATCCATGTAATGGCATGGGATCCCAAAGTACCCTCCCAAATTGGGGTATTCCCTCCCTCTCTGGTGCTGGACAAGGCTGGAGGTCAGTGGGGCAGAGGGTTTGGGATCAATAGTTCAGCCAGAGCAAGTTCCCCGCTCACTTCACCCACAATGCCAATTTTAGCTTATTTGGAAGCTTTTTCATTGAGTGCTCAAAATTGAGACTCGTGGGAAGATTTCAACTCCAAAAGGATTAAAAGCAACATATAAATAATGGTCTGCTCTTGGGTATTTAGGAGGTAAAAAAAAAGTAAGGCTAATTAAGCCTATTTGCAGTATTATGTCTGTCATAAACTCTTTAATTCAGTTCAAGTCAACGTGAGCCAGAAAAGGGATAAAAAGGAATAAGCCCTTTAAAGGACCTGTAGCTGGTGAGAGGGAAGTGGCCTCCAAACAGCCAGTTAATGCTTGATCTGCCTGAGACTGCTCCGTGCCAGCACTGGAGGGAGCAGAAGTCAAAAACAGTTGTAAAAACCAAAAGGGCAACAAAGTCAAGGTAAAGAGAGTGTGAACACACATTCTTCACTGCAGGGGATTGCTCAGAGCAGCTGTAATGAGTTGCTGAGCTGCTCCACTCCTGCAGATCCACACAGGCAGATCCCACACCTCTGGGGAGAGCTCCATCCTGCTGGAATTCAGCCCAATTCCACCTGTGGATGAGTCCATCTTGCTACCCACACCAGCATCTTCACCCCTTACACTGCCAGTGAATTTGGATTTGAGCTTTAGGGTTCCAATATTCTTTGCAGCACCAGCCCATCTGCACTCTGGCTGGTTTGTACCCAGAGTAAATACAGCAGGTTTGTTACCTCAGGGACAATCCAGAGCTGCTGCAGGATCAACCAGGAAAACCCAGGAGCAGAAAATGCACACCCAGAGAGGCTGTGCTACACCTCCATTTACCTGGTGGCCAGGTCAGGGGGTGCCTATGCCATTCCCAAAACTGCTCCCTAAATCAGCCGAAGGAACTGAACAGGCTGGGTCTGGTGTGTTTAGCTAAAAATCAAAGGGAAAAACAAGGTTTAAAGTAAGCTCATGACTCTATAAGAGCCTGTGCTTTTTTCCCCAGGCCACCTTCCCTCACCCTGCACAGGCTGGACCATACCCAGGGGCTGGACATACCCAGCTTCTCAGGGCAGGGATTGTGACTCATGACTGGCAAATTTTTCAGTGGCTCCCGTGGTTCCTAATTCCCTTTCAGAGGCTTTACCTGTCATTGGCACAGGGCAGGACTGTGGGATGTGACACACCTCAGGCACCAGGCAGAGTGTGCTGCACACAGTACAAAAAGATGATTGATTGATTGATTGATTGGGGAGGAGGAGGAAGAAGAGAGATTTATAACTGGCACCATCCCCTGGATCACCACCAATAAATACCCCCTGGGAGGCCAAGTGCTGCAGAGGGGTGACTTCACAGCCCTCAGCTGAGTTCCTATGGCTCAAACACTGTCACTGCAGCAGTTCCAGGTGACCTGGAACAGCAAGGTTAAAATGCACCTGGAGTCCAATATCCAAACTACAGACCTGGGAGGTGATGGGCATGAGCTCCCTTTGTAAGCTGGTGTTTCTGAGGCACAATTCTTGAGCCAAAATGAGATTATTCAGCAGTGCGTGGGTGAGTTGGCAGCAGAAAGGGTTCAGCCAGCTCCTAGGGCATGGCACTGGCAATTCCCCACTGCCAGAGTCCTTCTGCCCTGGTGCAGGAGCACGGCTGGCCCTGCCACACCTGGGCCAGTCTGGTTGTGGCCTCCCCAGTCCCTTAATCCTCTTCTCTGCAGGATCCAGGGCACAAGACCTCAGTGTCCTAATGTCACCACCTCAATGCATCTCCATGAGTAAACCTGAGGGGCGCAGAAGGAGGATTTTCCCACACAGGTGAGTACAAGTTTGAACTTGAGGGACATTTGTGGCTGCATCAGGGCTTCTGCTGTGCCCACATCCCCTCTGCTCTCTGTCCCTCCTTCCTGACCCCATATCCAACAAAAAACCTCTGGTTTTCCCTGCTCATGCAGGGGCTCTCCCCAGGCTGGAGCGTCTCAACGCTGAGGTTGGAGCATCTCAATGCTGAGGCTGGAGCATGTCACACCGAGGTTGGAGCATCTCAACCCCAAGGTTGGAGCATCTCAACCCAAGGCTGGAGCATCTCAACGCCAAGGATGGAGCATCTCAACACTGAGGTTGGAGCATCTCAACCCAAGGCTGGAGCATCTCAGTGATGAGGTTGGAGCATCTCAATGCTGAAGTTGGAGCATCTCAGTGCCAAGGTTGGAGCATCTCAATGCTGAGGTTGGATCATCACAACACCCAGGCTGGAGCATCACAACACCCAGGCTGGAGCATCTCAACCCAAGGCTGGAGCATCTCAGTGCCAAGGTTGGAGCATCTCAACGCCAAGGCTGGAGCATCTCAATGATGAGGTTGGAGCATCTCACGCTGAGGTTTGGGCATCTCAACGCTGAGGTTGGTGTAGCACAGCACACATTTGGTGCTCACCTTTACCCTGACCCCACAGCAGAGAGCCATGTCCCTGTCTCCCTGCTGCTCCCCTGGACTCGCCTTGCCCCTTGGGGCTGTCCCTACTGCTTGCAGCTGTAGACCACCTCCTCCTGCATGCACTGCTGGCACTCCACGTAGCAGCACCACTGCACCTGGCAGTGGCACGAGAAG
Source organism: Camarhynchus parvulus (assembly GCF_901933205.1). Taxonomy (NCBI): domain Eukaryota; kingdom Metazoa; phylum Chordata; class Aves; order Passeriformes; family Thraupidae; genus Camarhynchus; species Camarhynchus parvulus. The sequence continues at coordinate 1,933,101 of NC_044597.1, read as the reverse complement.
GTGACCAGGCGGCTCTGGGTGTTGTAGCCCCGGCCACAACACATGCTGTCGCAGTTGCCCTCGCGGGAGCAGGTCCTGCCCGCGGTGCCCAGGGAATATTTGCTGGGCCGGCAGAAGCTGGGCGAGTCCTCCACATACACCAGGTCGGTGGGGCGCGGCAGGGCGGGCTGCTTGCCCGAGTGGCCGTGTCTGTGTGGCCCTGCCAGCTCCGAGTGTCCCACGGCGTCGTTGGTGGTGCTGAAGACCTTGACGGCGTCGTCGTAGCGCAGCTTCAGGAGCCGCCCAATCTCATGGAAGGGCGAGAGCTGCTTCCAGCACGTCCGCACCGCGCACGAGCCCGACACACCGTGGCACTTGCAGGTGGTTTTGAGGCCGTTCTTCACCGCCTAGTGAGGAAGAAAAGTAGGTGGTTATTACCTGCCCGGGCCTAGTTCTGGTAGAGGCAGCGGCTCAGATCGCAGACAGCTGCAAGCGCTTCAGTTTTATTGGCATTGTTTCTAGATTATGGAGGAGAAAATGTTAATAATAATTTTTAAAAAAGCAAAACAAAAAACCACAACCAAACAAAAAAAAACAACCCCAAAAAACTTAAAAAATCCCCACCAAAACAAACAAAAACCCAAAACTAAAAAAAAAACCAAAACAAAAAACCAAAACAAAACAAAACAAAAAACCCAAAACAAACAAACAAACAAAAAACCCCCAAAAGAAACAACACAAAAGAAAGGAACCCAAAAAAAACCAAAAAAACACACCAAACAGAGGAAAAGCTACAGAATTGACAGGTGAACCAGAGAGTGGATAGCCTGAGGAGGATAACCAGCTGAACACCAAATAAGTTCTTATTAATTCTACTTGGCGCAGTAGGAGTAGTCAATCATAAAACTGAGTATCTCCAACATGGTGAATTCCTTTAGGTGTATTCAAATGAAGACAGTGCTCTAATTAAACAATCAATTTGACTCAGTAAACGGAAGACAATGATGTTGAGTCAGTAGCCTGTAACGTACAGGTGAAAATGTTCAATCTGATGATCTCCCTGACCCAAACCTGTGACGGGACTCGTACCATAGCAAGTCACCAGCAGACTCATAATTGATCTCAAGAGTTTCAGTCTTTAATCAGCTTCACACATGCCACCAGCTCTAAACTCCAGCTGTTCTCAGAACCCCCTGTGGCCCTGGCATAACCCCTGGAGTCATTCAGCTGTGGAGTTTCACAGCTGTCACTGTGCTATGTCTCCCTGTCACCCACCCTGCTACCACTGGAGGACACAGGATGCTCCTCTGCCACACAACATGCATCTCCTCATCCAAGAGCTCAGGAGACTCTCAGCACCACAAGGCCCAGGACACACAGGTGAACAGGTCTGGTTTGTGAGCAGGGCAGTGAAAATTCCTCTCACATACAGGATGGGTTGGAAGAAAAGTCCCAAACTTCATCCCAAGCCCGCCAAGGCGCAGCTCCTACCTTGATGCCCACATTGGTGTTGTGGATGTCCACCTTGGCCCGCAGGTCTTTGCCGATCCTCTTCTGGCCCAGGAACTTTTTCAGGAACTTGGTGCTGTACTTGAGGTTGTCCCCACAGACGCCCCACTGCCAGGCCTTGCGGTTCTCCAGGCCTGGGGAGTCGTCGCAGGTGCAGCGCTCCATGCGCCCCGCGCTGCACGCCCGCGCCAGCGAGTGCGTCAGCGCCGCCGAGGACACGGCGTACAGGAAGGCTGTCTCCTTAAAACCTGCAGGGGACAAGGGTTGCTGGTTGTGGTAAATAGGTGTGATTCGTGCTGGCAAAATTGACAACGGTAATCAATATTGGTGCAGTAATTAATGTTTGGAAATAATAAAACAGTTACAAGGTGTAATGCTGTAGCAGGCTCTATGGAGCTTACGAGAGCTCCATGGAGGATTGAGACTTAACAGCAGGAACTGCTGAGTCATGATGAGACAGCAAAATAAGCTCCTGTCTTCTACTCCTTTCTCCATAGCTTATCTCTGTAACCTCATAGGTCACTTTTCCCTGACCCTTACTATTGGACAAGTTTGAATACCCCTATACCCTATAAAAAGGGGCTGTTTTAGCCCATTCGGCAGAAGAAGAGCTGTTGCTGGAGCCCTTTACATACTCCCCAGTAAACCATCACTGTGGAACCGCCAGGACCTCTCCTTCTCCTCTCTTGTGTTTGCTTCTGCCCCAGCCAAAGGTGCCCTAGCAAGCAAGCAAAGAGCTGAAATCCTAAGAGAGCTGAGAATCACTGGAGAGCTGACAATCACTAAGCTTGCTAAGGGCAGCCTGCGGCGGCTGTGAGCTGACTGGGTATTCGGGCACTCTGTCTCCCAGAGGGACTGAGTAACCGGACTATGCTGCATCGTTCGGTGATAAGGCCAAGATCGGGGCTTTATCACATAATGCCAAGAAAGAAAGGGAGAGGAGGGGTTCCACCCCCCCTTTGTCCTGCAGATGTTCAAGGCAGGAAAAAGCAAGAGATAACAGTTACTAAAAATTAACAGAAAGAAGGGAAAATCTGCTTGGGTCCCAGGAAAATGCCAGCTATAAGAGATTTATTGCTTTGATGCTTAAATATAATATTATGTTAGTCTTGGCTTACATTATACTGGCTTGGTATGCATGTGTAACCCAAGGGTGAGTTGAAGGACATTGAAGAAGAGGAGAGGCCTTCATCAAAAATGACCCCCAAAGACTGGTGCGACCACCAAAACGAGTGGTGGGGCGTGCGCGGTAAAGGTGGTGATGAGGGCGGAGGTAGAAGTGTGATGAATCGAAAATGGGAGGAGATGACATTGACACCTGGCTTATAAGGGGGAATCTTCACTTGGCAAGTTCGTACGTGAGGTGGCCGGGGTCCAGAGCCCTGCACTCCATACCCTGCAGTTTATCTTTTGCTTATGCGCTGTTATTGGAACCAAATTATCCCTTATTTTTAATCAAATTTTATTGTCAATATTTCAAGTGTATCCAATTTTATATATTTTCTAAATGATTCCATTAAAATTGCTGCTACCTCAAATATTGTTTGGTTTTTTTTAATTGATGGGATAATTGGGCAAACATAACACTGGTGATGTCATGGTTTGCCTCAGATACCCCAGGTTTCTCCTTCATAATTCCCTGCCAGGTGTGTCAGGCATATCTTCTTCCCCCTCCCCTGCCCTCTGCCGAGCACTGTCTGTCAATTTTGGCATTCCAGAAGTGCATTGAGTGATTGAGCAGATTCAAAAGATGCCTCCTACCCCTGGGGGGACATTGGGATCCAGGTGACTGTAAAGGTTCTGAAGCTGTTCTCCTCCCCAAAGCAGGATTCAATCCCTTAGGTCATGGTGTGACTATGACATTTTAACCAGGAAACAAAGTACAGTGGCTGAATGAAAATTTCATGTAGAGACATGAGATCAGACAGGAATAGGAATATTGATACTCACGAGCTTCACAGAAGTTTCAGAAACTCTGACTGACACAAACTTGACCCAAATGCCAAAATATTTTTATTTATTTATATTTACCTCCTCTCTTTTTCAGCCCTGGGGAAAATTTTAATATTTCCTCTAGAGTTCATTTGCAGGGAGAAAAAATCTATTAATGGGAAATTGTTTAGCAAGTCTAAAATTTAGGAATTAGTGCAAGGAAGAGAGAGACAGGTGACTGATCAATAGCTCTGAGTGCAGGAACAGATAAGATCAGCCAAAATAGACAAAAAATTGGTTTATGGAAGATAGAGCACTCATACATTGCATGGAAGAAAACATAATGAAGCAAACAAATATTCCACATGGGAAAATTCCAAATTTCCTTCCACATCAGAAGGAAAATCTGTTTTCCCCAATAATAGGAGAGAGAGAGAGAGACAACCACAGAGACTTGACCAAGACTTGGAAACCACTTCTAGAATTCACCAAGTCCAGCCTCAAATGTCTCCATCATTCTGTTCCCTCAGAGAATTCCCATCCTACTGTAACAGTGGATCAGAACACTGAGAGCTGAAATCTGAGTGATGTCCACCATAAACATGACCAAGAGACCAGGACAAAGAGTTCTCCTGGTGGTTGCCAGCAAGAAGAATGAAAAATGTGGCTAATCATGAACATAATGGAGAGGCTTCATTAGCAACTTCAATAGACTTCAGAGGACCTCTTTGGAATTGCAGAATTTTAGATAAAGATCTACCAACAGCATGGACATGAGGGGAGAGCTGGGGAAATATGGAGGAGACAAGGAGATCAACCAACAATCTGCTTCCTGCCTCAACATTGCCCCATGGCCACTGGGGCAATAATTTGCAATTAATCTCTCTGGTCGATGATCCTCTGCAAAATTTCTCGGGGTACTCTAAAGATAATGAAAGAATGTCACCAAATCCACCAAAAGTTTTGTAAAAGCTGGAATGGGATATGGTCAATGCAGGCTGTGGACAGCAGCATGATGCTCACACATTTTCCAGCAGTGCCTCACCCTCTCCAGAGGAACTAAGAGAGGAGAACGGATACTTGAGATCCTAAATCTGCTAAATCATTCCAGCAGCCTATCTCCAAATGCTTACCAGATTTCCAACACCCTCTCTGACATCCCAGAGGTGAGGAGAGCATTCCAGAGGCCCTTTCCCATGCCATGAGGAGCCAGCAGGCTCCACAGCCCCTGCTAAATCTGACTCTGTGGATCACCACACTGCTCCTGCTATTTCAGATGCTTTGGTTTCCCCATGTTTTCCTGGCCAGTTTTCAGCCCACTGGAAATCAGAGGCCATTGCTGTGGTCAGGCCACTGCAGACAGCAGCAACTGCAGATACCCAGCAGACGTTGAAACGTCTCCTTCTCCTTCAAACAAAGCTTCAACACCACCAGGCTGCCAAATACTTGTCCGAAAAGTCTAAGATGATTCCCTTCACTCTGTCATGAGGAATCAATCACCATTTAATTGTTAATTCACAGAACTAATGAGGGAAGTAAAAGCTGTTCTTCAGCAGAGCAGCTGCTGGATTTTCAGGAGGACACGCCACAAATGGCAGCAATCAGCTCCAAGGAGCACAATTTGGGATCTGAACAGAGGCTGCTCCTTGTGCCCTGCTATGTCTCCTCTCACAGTGACAACAGAGCTCCTGTCACCACAGGCAGTGTGGCCTGGAGCCAATTCTGGGCTCTCAGAGCTTGGGCTGGGGATGGGTCGCTGCCCTGACCCCACTGAGTTCTTGTCAGGGACAGAATGGAACCTGAAACTCTTGGTGCAGGGGGAACATCTGGGTGCAGATGTCTCTGCGGGGCAGTTTGGCTGCAAACATCCAGCACAGAGATGGATTTCAGGAGGCTGCAGCAAAGCAGCTCCCTCTGGTAGGACCTGCCATGTGTCCAAGCCTAGCCCTGAGCTCTCCAGCAGGATTTCTTAGCTCTGCAGCCTGTAAATACAGAAGGACTTTGCTGCAATGCACTGTTGTGTGCTGTGGTGTGCTCCAGACCACAGGGAAAATTGTAATGGGAGGAATTTTGCTGTGGGGTGACTCTGACAAAGGAAAGATGCTCAGAGTCAGAGTTTTCCATGCTGTAATGAAGGAATGTGAGCGTTTCAGAGCAGGTGGAGGAGGCATCTCTCTGAAAACAATAGCAAAACTAAAAACAAGACATAGAAATATAGAAATATTTAGGATGGGAGGACTTTTGAGGTCTTCAGAACAACCTCCTGCTCAAAGCAGGGCTGGCTCCAATGCCAACTGCTCGGGGCTTTTTTGCTCAGAAGAATTTTTTCCTCCAAATCTCCCATCATGGAAATTCTGTGTCTGTGAGTCACCCCTCCTCTGCTGTACCACCCCTGGATTGCTCATGACAACAGTGAAACCACTGCTGGAAGGTCAGAGTCCAACCAGCAGGAGGCAAAGGAGTGGATTAAGAGATGGAAGGATTGCAGAGCACTCATTTCTCAAGAATAATTTTGTGAGTGGCTGGCTCTGACCTCTTTGCTAAAGGTATTTATTTCCCAGATCACTGAGTTGTTTGAGATGAAATTCTGCTTCGCCTGACTTCCAGCAGCCCTTAATGGCACACCCAGGATGTCAGAAGGGCATCACTGCTTTCCATGATTTTATAAAGACACCAACTGCCCCTGTGTAACAAGGTGGCTTGAAATCATTTAACTCTTTCCATGGATCTTTAAAGGAGTGGAGAATGAATGCAGGGGGATTTTGCATGGATCACTGAGGAGTAAGAGGTGTCATAAAGGTTGCAGATAATGCAAAAGGAGTTTTCCAGTTGTACCCAGAGAACTATCAAGGGTAAAAAATGGTGTAGACTGGTAAAATAAATCTGGCATTTCAAGAGCCAGAAAACCCTTGGCTTATTTTTTTGTTTGTTTGGTTGGTTGGTTGGTTGGTTGGTTTTTGGCATCTCTAGAAGCAGGAAAAGCACTGATGATCCAGATCAGTCACACAAGTTTGTCAGCTGGGATTGCAAATTGACTGTGGCTTTTCACCTGGCCCATCTCACTGGGAAGGACCTTTTCCACTCTCTTGCACTCTTAAGACCATTTAAGACTGCTAAAAATCTGTATTTTTCTTCATGGTTTCCCTAGGACCATGGAGATATCAAATGATTTAAACATTCCTAAAATGCCTCATCACTACCTGACTGACAGGGGAGAGTTGCATGACCAACAATTTCCAAGAAAGTTCCAACAAATGTCACAAACAGATCAAAAGTGGCAGCTGAAAGCCATGTTCATGTTCTTTATGAAAGAAACAAACCCCTTTGCAAGCTAAAGGAAAAATGAGAACTAATAATTGCTCCCAGCCAAGTGTCCTGTCACACAGGGGCTGCACACAGCATACCTGGCTGTATTAAATCATCATTTGATCCTTAAGATTGTGTAATAAAAGTTTTCAAGCACTTATCCCCATCTGCCAAAACAGGTTTGAAATTACAGGTGATATTTTATTTTGTCAGTTGGGAGCCCATGGAAATGTTAAGGCATGCCACTGCCAGATAATTAAATGTTTTCCAGCTATTTGAAGATGAGGATTATTCAATTGTCATTTTCAAGTTCTTTGAGGTTGATGAAGGTGCAGATGTAAGAAAGACACTCAAAATTATCATGAACAGCTCCTTCCACTGCTTGCTAAAAATTCACAGTAGAGCCTTGCAATGAAGAAAATCTGATCTTGCATGTCCTGACTTAACAAAATATTAAGTTGATATTTAATGTAATAAAAATTGATATTTTAAAAAGGAAACATTAAAAAGTTTCGATCCCAATGTTAATTAAAATTAGCATTGATTTTCATCAAAATTAATATTGGCTTCTTCAGGTCCTTTTTTAAAAACATTGAGTTACTAAACATTATCAAAGGACTGAAACTCAATGAATCTGAAGGCTGAAGCTTAGTGAGTGCTAATAGAAATTATTGAAGGGCTGAGGCTCTGTTACAGTCAGGCTTTGGTTGGATCAGGGCAGGTCTGGCAAATCCTATATGCATTCTCTGGGAATTTTTACTAAGAAATAATTTCAGTGTCCATCTTCGTTGTATTTTTCTCAAGCATTGGAAGGATTTATTATCCTTCCCTGCTCAAATCCAGGCCTTACAGGACAATTTCTTCATCTAAAGCATTTGGGGAAAAAAAACCCAGTGGGTCTTCTGTCCACTCTGCCCAAATTTCTCCAAATTTATGTGAAAAAGTCTTAGGAGAGATTTGTCAGCATGCACTGAGATGTCTGCATGCAGATAAATAGCTTTTTCAAACAGCAAACAGGTTTAAATTTTGTATTTGAGAATAACAGGGGTTTACATGCATGAATATCCAAGGCATTAAAGGGATTTTTTTCTTTAACTGACCCTGTGGTGGAAGAGGTTTTACAGTGACTTCTGTGAGCCAGAGAGAAGGTTGAAAAGAGGATCCATGTTTACCCCTGAAAGGATTTCCTACCAAGGTTGTTGACGAAGAAAGAAAGAAGGATAAATAAGAGAAACCTGCAACTGCCTGTTCCAATGAGCACTTTGTCTCTGGTGACCAATGGGTAAAGTGTAAACTTATGAGCTTAGTAAGAATGCATAAAAAGCATGCAGGCCATAATAAAAACAGTTTGAAGCCTTCTGAAAATGGAGTGTGGCTTTGTGTTGTCTCCATCTCTACCACGACCTCGTGTGAGATGTAATTTGGGACAATCCAGAGTTTCTCTGGTTACCAACGGTGGAAGAGGTTTTACAACAACTTCTGTGAGCCAGAGAGGAGTTCGATGAGAGGATCCATGTTATCCCTGAAAGAATTTCCTACCAAGGTTGTTGACCAAGAAAGAAAGAAGAAATGCAAGAAACCTGCAACTGCCTATTCCAATAAGTGCTTTGTCTGAGTAAAGTGACTAAAGTGTAAACTTATGAGTTTTCTAAGAATGTATAAAAAGCATGAAGTTTGCAAAAATAGTTGAACAGTTATGAGCTTTCTAAGAACATATAAAAAACATGCAGTTTGCAAAAACAGTTTGGAGCCTTCTGAAAATGGAGTGTGGCTTTGTGTTGTCTCCATCTCTACCACGACCTCGTGTGAGATGTAATTTGGGACAATCCAGAGTTTCCCTGGACACCAGCGGTGGAAGAGGTTTTACAACAACTTCTGTGAGCCAGAGAGGAGTTGGATCAGAGGATCCATGTTTACCCCTGAAAGAATTTCCTACCAAGGTCCTTGACAGATAAACCAAGAAAGAAAGAAGGATAAATAAGAGAAACCTGCAACTGCCTGTTCCAATAAGTACTTTGTTTGTCTCTGGTGACCAATAAATGTAAACTTCTGAGCTTTGTAAGAGTGTATAAAAACTTTGCATGCCATAATAAAACAGTTTGAATGAAGCCTTCTGACAATGGAGCGTGTTGCTTTGTGTTGTCTCCATCTCTACCACGACCTCATGTCAGATTTAATTTGGGACGCCCCGGGTGCTGCAGCCAGGGTTTCCCTGCACACCAACTACCTTGTACCTCTCTTGAGCAGGCTGGGCCGTCCCTCCAGGCTGCAGTTCCAGCGCTCGCTGCGGAACTGGAACTGGCACTCGAGGACGCCCAGGCGGATGGCGTCGCGCAGCGTCTCCGCCAGCCCCGGCTCCCTCCGGCACAGCCGCCTCTGCTTGCGGGACAGCTGGAGCAGCTCGCACTGCTTCACGTGGCCCTGGCCTGGGCCAGAGCCCCCCGAGGCGCCCAGGGATGGGAACTGGGTCAGGGCTTCCTTCCCGGTCAGGCTGGAGGGAAAGAAGCGGGAGAGGAGGCGAGTTAGGGAGGACATCGCTGGGAGTGGTGCCCTAGAACAGAGACTGGGCAGAGCTAAAGAATAAAGTAGGGATTTATTAAAAAGCCTCAATGGATCCTAGACAGAGCCAAAGAATAAAGTAGGGATTTATTTGGAGGCCTCAATAAATCCACCTTGGGCAGCACAAGAGCCCAGCCAGGGCTGCACCCCAGGTGAACCCAAATGGTCGCAAAATGAACCCAAGATGAACTCAAATGGTCACAAAATGCCCCACTGGTCACGGGGTCTCTCACTTTTATAAGTTCTGCATCCCAGGTGAACCCAAATTGTCACAAAATGAACCCAAGATGAACTCAAATGGTCACAAAATGCCACACAGGTCACGGGGTCTCTCACTTTTATAAGTTCTGCTCCATTTGCATATTGGAGTTAATTGTCCAATTACAGCTCCATCCTATGAAGTCCTGTTACTGTCATATTTTATGAAAAATCCTCTTGCCAGGATTTTTCTCCTGAGAAGCTGAGAAACTTCAGAAAATAATTAATATTTGTATTAATTATCTGTTTTAATATAATATTATATATTTTTATTAAAAATATTTTTTTAATATATTAATATAATATATATATATATATATATATATAATATAATTTATATTATATTATATTATATTATATATTATATTATATTATATTATATTATATTATATTATATATTTATTAATATTATCTGATAGCTTAAAATGTAGTCTAAGGTTGCTTACCAACACGTGCATCTTTGATTGGTTCCATGTGAATTGTTTTTAATTAATGGCCAATCACAGTCTAGCTGTGTCAGACTCTCTGAGTCTGTCACATGTTTTTATTATTCATTCTTTTCTAGCTTTCTGATGTCTCTTTTCTCTTTCTTTAGTATAGTTTTAGTATATAGTTTTCTTATAATATATAATATAATACGATACGATACGATATAATATAATATAATATAATATAATATAATATAATATAATATAATATAATATAATATAATATAATATAATATAATATAATATAATATAATATAATATAATATAATATAATATAATAAGATATGATATGATATTATATGATATGATGTAATATCATATCATATCATATCATATCATATCATATCATATCATATCATATCATATCATATCATATATCATATCATATCATTATAATATAATATAATATAATATAATATAATATAATATAATATAATATCATATCATATCATATCATATCATATCATATCATATCATATCATATCATAATCAACCGTCTAAAAACTTGGGAGTCAATTCTCATCTCTCACCTTGTCCTAAAACCCACAACAAGACCACAACAATTAATAACCACAAAATCCCATCTTTGTTTTTCTCTCTTCAGCCCACATTGTTGATGCTCTTGGGCTGAGATTTGGATCATTTGTCCTTGGTCCCCAGCTAGAGAAGGAATTGTTTTGTCTGCCTACTCTGCGCAGAGAGCTCACCATTTGCTAATGTGAAGCCCAGACCCACCCACTAAAGCAGCTCAGAACCTGAAAAATAGAAAAGCCAAAACCTGAGCCATCAGGATCATTCAGGGTCACATTGGGCAGGAGCTCTGAGCCGCCCTGAGGTGCCCCTGCCCATGGCACAGGACTGGACCGGGTGGTCTTTAAAGGTCCAACCCACACCAGTTTGGGATTCTGTGATGATTCTAAGATCACCATCATGGAAAAGGTGAAGAAGGGAAGGATATTCAGGAAGCTGCAGGTCAGGGCATTTTACCAGCTCAGAAAATTAATCAATACAGATTGAGTAGATCTGGTATCCCATTCCCACCACACACCAAAGTCCCAGACTGATGCCATGGGGAGGAGGAGAAACCCATGTGTGCTGTCACCAGCAGCCCCAGGGGAAGGAGTCACTGCCCACACAGAGCAAAGACAGATGAAATTGCCTGCTTGGACATCTACAGCTGACAGATTTCCAAAAAACTTGTGTAGGATAGGCTGGATACCTTCCACAATTCCCACCAGGAGAGGAAGGGATAGCAGGAGAACACAGGGCTGTGGAAGCAGGACTGGCCTCCAAGTGAGTAGAGATTATTCTGATCTCTAAAATAGAAGAATCAGGGGGAATTGTGATCATTTATTAATTTTTAGACTTAAAATAAATGAGGCTGTAATTAAACTCACAGCCCTTCTCAATGCAGGGCACAAGGGATGCTGAAATATCCATTTATTCATACAAAGTCCTAAAGGGACCAGTAAACACAAAGACACTTTGGCACAGGAAATTCTGCATGTGCAGACTGCCAGAAGCTGGAAAAGATTCTGAGGGAGCATCTCAGTCTGCCACCCTGCTTCTGTTCATGCTTTTGTCTCCCCATTTTTCTTCACATTGCTGAAGCCACCCCAACTTTTGGCCTGAATTTTACAGTTCTGGGCAGGGATCGTCCCAAGGACGTCCCCACCAGTGGGATTTAGGAGAAGGTGGCATTGCCATTCTCCAGGCTCTGAAGGATGTTGGGTGCTGATATTTGTAGAAGAAGGGCACCATAAAAACCTTTGGAGAATTTGATTCAATTTCCAGAGCAACCTCAATAGTGCACAGCAAATACAGCCTGGAACCACACACAGAGATACTGAGTCTAATTCATCATTTTCACCATTCAAAGCAAAAGCTTCATGGGAAAAACACTTCCTAAAACTGGATCCAGCAATACTTTAAATTCTGAAAGAGGTAATGGAACATCCTACACAGATAGTTGGCTGCACAGGCAAACTTACTTAATTTAATTTTAATTTTAATTTTTTTTTATTTTAATTTTTATTTTTTAGTAGTAGTAGTAGTAGTAGTAGTAGTAGTAGTTGTTGTTGTTGTTGTTATTGGTGGTGGTGGTGGTTTTTTATTATTGTTGTTGATGTTGTTGTTATTGTTGAAATTCTGAAGCTGCAACACTAAGAGTAACTTGGTTTTTCTCTAAAAAAGAAGGTCAGAAATAACCAGATTGGTAGAACACAGCTGATGAAATAAGCAGTAAATTGGTAAATCCAAGTGGCTAACCTACCCAGAACACACCTATCTGTGACAGCCTCCCTTGTGCAAACTCTCACACTTGTCCCCTGAGGTAGGGCAATGTCAGCAGGAAATAATTATTTAAATTACATCAATAATTCCATCGCTGTGCTGGAGGCTCCCAGGATCAGGAGTCTCACGGTCAGAGCACAGATGCAGCTCCCAAAACTCATCTCTCACCCAAATTTCAGCTTAGACAAGCAGCAGAGGGATTCAAGGAAGTGCCATGCAGATGGCAGGGGCACAGCTGGGAGCAGAAACCACTCTCAGAGCCAGGACAGCCCCAAAAATTGCCCAGAAATTGCTTTGCAGGCTCCCACCAGAACTGTATTTCATCAGGGCAGAGCCAACACGGGATCTGATGGAGATCAGAGCATGCAAACATTTGTACAAGATTAAATACAAAATATGCAGATATTTGCAGTCAGGCAAACTGGATGGTTTTGGATGATTTAGAGTTTATTATCTACAGATCATACAGCAAAGAAAGTGAACTCTTTGAATTAATGCACACCTGCTTGCAATCTGAAAGAACAATAAGGATCTCCCAACTTTATTTCTCTCTCCTTCTCTGCCTAAGCCCTTTGCTAAATTCATTTATTTCCTTTAATCTCCTTCCAGCCACATTCCAGCTTCTTAAGAGACTTTTAATGAGAGCCTGTTCCTGTGCAATGCCCAATGTCCTCTGGATCTGAAAGGTCTTAAAACCCAGTAAAAATATGCCTTTCCTACCTCTCCCAAGTAAGGAGAGAATCAAAGCAGCCCACGACAGGGCTCCATATCTGATTTCAGGGGCCTTTCATGTTCCACAGGAATATCTGCACCCCACAGAGAGCTGCAAGGAGATTTCAGGAAGGGCTGAGAGAATGTGGGGCAGGACAGACGGAACCAAGGGCTGTGCAGGGCACAGAGGTGCCCAGCTCTGTCAAAAACCAGAGTTTTCATCCTTTCAGAAACAGCACAATTTAATGCTCCCCATCTTTCCCTGGAGAAGGGATGGGCTGTGAGTGTTGCACTCACAGGATGGTTCCTCTGTTTGCACCCCCACTTCCTGCAAAGGAGGTGGCAGAAATCCCCAGAGCACCCAAACTATAAAACTCCATAATCAATATTGAGATTTAACAGTTGCTATCAAAGCTCTTCACTTTCCTCTCTCAGAGTTGTCATCTCAGCCCCTCAGGTGTCTCTATACCTGTTACCCTCCAGGTTTGCTATCAAGTTTCTGCTCCTCACAATGAGAAAAAGCTGGAATTAAAACCTCAGATGGGTTCACATGATGCTGTGAGTCAGAATCCTCCGAGATGGATTGTTTGCTGCAAGCCCTCCCTGGGAGCAGTAACAGATGATGTGTCCAGGTCCAGACTCATTTTTTAAAAAGATTTCTCCTGAAATTCCACAGAGAACAGGATATAAAATTCCTGCATCAGAAGAGCTGCCAGTTTGGGAGGAGAGCAGTAACCAGGGCAGGGCTCTCCACCCTCACCTGCTCTGGGCATCCTTGGTTTGACTCCTTCCATGAAGGAAAATGAAATATTTCCATGTGGATCCCAATTCCAGGCCAGTTCCTGTTGGGGTGTTTGTTGCCAATCCCTCAACTTCTGGGACTCACGCCCTCTCAGGGGGCTCCCCTGTTGGGGGAGACCCTCCTGGGGTGGTTTTGTGTCAGGAAAGAGAGACACACTGGATTTTTTCAGTCTTCAGGTTCTTGTTTATTACTATCTTATCTAAAGTTTTGCATGCTGTCCATACCAGGCTCAGCACGCTGGAAAAGCACCACAAAAATGGCCAACAATCTCTTGGTACAAGGTCTTTTAAAGCTAAACTATCCAATGAAGAACTGACACCTAGATTATTTCCCCTTTTAACACAATAACTGATCCCAGTGTGGACTTTTCTGCCCAATTACAAAATGCCACCCAAACCCATGGAGAAGAAGGAAGAAGAAGCATGAAGAAGAAACCCAGGATGACACCCTGTGCCCTCCATCTTGCTTCCATCCACAGCACACTAAAAATCCCAAAACCTCAATTTCTCACCCAGTGATACACCTACACTGCTCTCTATAATCCATTTCACACTTTTGTGGATTCCAGTCTGTCTTGAAGTCTGGGAAACTTTCTCCATGAATGAGGGTCAAAGTCAGAGCTCCCCTGGGGGTCAGGGCACCCCAGAGCAGACACAGAAATACTCCCTGGGTTTCCACAAGTTCCAGGGCTGATCCCAGCCCAGGGCAATGCTGGGCAGTCACTACAGAGGAAAGCAGATTTTCAGTCTAACTCTGCACTGGCCACATTCCCCAGATCATTCCTGGCATGGAACACTCAGCACCCAGTGGGATGGGTTTTTAGAACCTGTGCTACACTAAAATAGTGACTAAAGAGAGTCTGGGGGCTGGGGAAAATCAAAAATCATCCATGAAAATCCTTTCCCTCTGCCCTTCTGCTGGCTCACCACAGACTCCATCCTCAGTCTCCCCAGATCTCAGCTGAAAGTTTCCTTCCCTCTCCCTTTCTGCTCTTTCTCTCTCTTTTTTAAACCCCCAGTACTGTGTGACTGACAGTGACAACAGTGATGCTGGAACCAACCTTCCTGAAAGAGGATTTGTCCTTTGAGGAGCAATGGTGCAGCCTGTAAATAATATCAGCATTTCATTATCAGCTCAACAGGAAGAGAAATTTCCTCAGAAACCATTCCAGGAGCGCTCAGAACTGGATAACAGAGTGTCCAGTTATTTGAGGTGTGTTTGGTCCATCAGATTTATCAGGGGAGTGCTGATATAAGACATTTACCAAGAAAAAATTATGGGATGTGGTAACTGGGCTAATGGGATGGAAACCAAAGCTAGCTGGACACCTCTAGGAGGATACAAGAGATTTGAGGACAGTTTTTTTAGGGATGATCATATTTACTTTATGGTATCATTTTGTGCTGTTTCCAAAATTATGCAAGGTCCTGCTTCAATAGCCCGGCAAGCCATGAACTACTTTTACCCTCTAACAGCCACCAAAAAATCCTTCCAGCAGGGAATGAGCAAAAATTGTGCCTTTTTTAACCTCTAACAGCCCCAAAAATCCTTCCAGCAGGAATGAGCAAAAATTGTACAAGATTAAATATAAATGAGCAAAAATTGTGCCTTTTTAACCCTCTAACAGCCCCAAAAAAATTCTTCCAGCAGGGAATGAGAAAAAATTGTGCAGGAATTTCAGGGTGAATTCTAAAGAAATCTGCCCATGGAGCAGGGGCCAGCCTGGCCCATGGGTGAGACAAGTCCCAGCCTGCCCCACAGGAGAAGACTTTGATCAGCTTTGGTGCTTCCACCTTCCCACCAAACCTCCTGCCTGGGGTGGGTCTGCTCTGGATTCTGCCCTGGGAGAAGCTCTTTGCCCTCCAGCACATCCCAAATGCCTTTTCACCTTGTGAAATGTGAACAAGGAGACAGCAGGAGGCTTTTAGAGCTTTTAATGAGGTCTGGAGACATTCCCAGCACCTGAGGAGCTGAACATCATGAGAGGAAAAGGAAGAAAAGGAGGGAATGCTTTACAGGGGGGTGGGGGAGGATTCAAGCCAAGGTGGAAGCAAAACCAGCTCAGAGGGACCCAGGAGGTGAGGACAGTGAACACTCCTGGATTCCTGCATCCAGAGAGCCCAACACAACCCCAGCAACAGCCAGGCCAGGTTTCACGCACAGCTTTTCTCTCCCTCTCCTCAAAGCAGGGTTTAATTTCCCCCCTGTGACCCAGCACCAGGACCTGCTCAAGCACAGACCCCAGTGAGCCAAAGCTCCAGGCACTGGGAATGGGCTCAGAGCTAAAAAATTTGTCCTAAAAACACAATACAAAAATTGCTACCCATTGCCAGAGGGAAGGGATAGGTGAGATATTGGGAATTAGGAATTGTTCCCTGTGAGGGTGAATCTGGCACAGGGTGCCCAGAGCAGCTGGGGCTGCCCCTGCACCCCTGGCAGTGTCCAAGGCCAGGCTGGATGGGGCTTGGAGCCACCTGGGACAGTGGAAGGTGTCCCTGCCATGGGCACTTTAAAGGTCTCTTCTAACCCAGCCCATTCTGGGTTTCTCTGGATTTCTCCATTGTAATGCTGTGTTCACTCTGGCAAAGCTTTGTTTTGTGTATTTAAAGGTGAGTTCCATTTTTGCTGCACTATCCCACACACTTCATGCTTTACCTCTGCCCTGATGGAATCAAACTTGGCATTTCCTTCACCTTTTGAACAAGCAGTGCTTCACCTTTGCCACATCCCCAGCAGAAAGGGCTCAGCTCCTGTCTCTGCACGTTGCCACCCAAAAGCCTCCTTCATTTCTTCTTAAATCTTTGCAGGTTTTATCCATGAAGTGTTTGGAAAGCCAATATTTGGCTCATGGCCTCAGTCTCTTCTCTTTGGCTAAACACAGAAGCAGACCACTGACCCAGGGTCCCCACCAGTTCAGTAATAATTTAGGTGTGAAATTGGTTTTCTCCCAAACAGCTACATCAAACATTCCCTTCTAAAATATTCAAGTCTATCAGCTCAATTTTGTATCTGAAAGCGCCCATGTATCACACTGCTCATCACCACCAAACTCACTGAGTTCTTAGATTTGGGTTTCTCCTTTTGGTTTTCAGATGAAGAGGTGAGAATACACAGGACACACCTGTGCCAGACCCCTCAAGGGAAAAAAAATCCACATTGAAAATTGACCCTACAGCCTCAGATCCTGAGCTGTGCACAATAAAGAGGCAGCACACACAGATTTCAGGTGCTTGTACCAAATAAATTCTTAAAAAGCCACATCAAACATTCCCTTCTAAAATATTCAAGTCTATCAGCTCAGTTTTCTATCTGAAAGCACCCATGTATCACACTGCTCATCACCACCAAATCACTGAGTTCTTCTTTTGGGGTTCTTATTTTGATTTTCAGATGAAGAAGTGAGAAGACACAGGACACCCCTCAAGGGAAAAAAAACCCACATTGAAAATTGACTTTACAGCCTCAGATCCTGAGCTGTGCACAGTAAAGAAGCAGCACACACAGGTTTCATGCGCTTGTACCAAATAAAATTTTAAAAAGCACATTTAAAATAAAATAAAAAAAAACCAATAAAATTAAAAAAATAATTTAAAAGCACATTTAAAACCAAATAAAGCACACAGTTCTGTGTGGCTGTACACACAGAAAGCTGCTTGTACCAAGCAAATCATTGACACAGAGCAAAGGATCACCCAGGCTGCTTTAACAGAGTCCAGCCTGATCAGTGGTCAGCGACAGCTCTGTGCTGTTATCTGCACAAATTCATCCACTTCCCTGTGCCTGGAAAGCCAAACTCTCCCTGCAGCCCAACTGTGGGCTCTGATTGTGACAGCATGAATTATAACATCTGTATTGTCTCACATGGCCTTCACATGGGCCTGGAAATGGAATAAAAGTTTTTAAATTCTTAAAAAGTTTTAAAAATTTAAATTTTTCAAAGTTTTTAAATTTTTTAAATTTTTCAAAGTTTTTAATTTTTTCCTCTCAGTTGCCCCAGCTCTGGGTCAGAAAAGGGATTAATCCAACACCCAACCCTTCAGGGAGTGAGTGCTGACACTGAGTGAGAAAGGGGAAACCCCCCCAGCAGATGCTTCCATGTGAATTAGGCTGAATGATGCAATTAATACATTTAAAATCCAGATTATTTTATGCAGCAGGAGTGAGAAACCAGTCGTGTCCCAGGTGAGAAGTGCCAAGCCAGCAGAGAGTTCCCAGCATGTGGAGCAGGACCCTCCACGTGTGCAAGGCAGGCCAGAGCAGCCCTGAGTGCTGCAACCACTGAGTCACAAATCCTCCTGTCTATTCTGCCCTCGCTGATGCGTGCACCAACACCAGAGTCTGGAAACCCTGCCTGAGGAGCAGCTCACACAGAAAACAAGGCAAAAACCCCCTGAACACTCTGCATGGGGAATTTTGCATTGACCCAGCCTGTTACAAACCCATCTCTGCCTTTATCCCGAATAAATTAAAATGTGTGGGGAGGACACAAACCCAGGGACAGCTGTGCCCGAGTGATTCTGAGCCTGCAGTGTCCCCTGTGTCCCTGTGCCCCCTACGCCCCCTGTATCCCCTTTATCCCCATGCTCCCTGTGCCTCCTGTGTCCCTGTGCTCCCTGTATCCCCTTTGTCCCCGTGTCCCCTGTGTCCCCTGTGTCCCCCGCGTCCCCGCCTGGTCCCAGCGCTGCCCGGGGATGCTCCGGGGGCGCTGCAGGTGCGCGGCTCGCCCGGGACCCCCTCGCAGGGACGGGGACGTGCCCGGGCACCGGGACAGCCCCGCGGAGCCGCCGCTCGCCCCGCGCAGAGCATCCGCGGGAACAGCGCTGCCACAGCCCGCTGCTGCACCAAAGTACGCCCCAAATTGTCCCAAAGGTCACCCCGACCTGCCCCAGCTCACCCCAAACTGTCCCAAAGGACACCCCGACCTGCCCCAGGTCACCCCGACCTGCCCCAGCTCACCCCAAACTGTCCCAAAGGACACCCCGACCTGCCTCAGGTCACCCCGACCTGCCCCAGGTCACCCCGACCTGCCCCAGGTCACCCCGAACTTTCCCAAAAGGACACCCCGAGCTGCCTCGCGAACACCCCGAGCTGCTCCAGCTCACCCCGAACTGCCTCGGGACACCCCGAGCCGCCCCATGAACGCTCCAAACTATCCCAAAGGACACCCCGAGCTGCCCATGAACACCCTGAACTGTCCCAAAAAACACCCCGACCTCCCCCACGACACCCTGAGCTGCCCCATGAACATCCCGACCTGCCCCAGCTCACCTCGACCTACCCCATGGTCGCCCCGAGCTGCCCTAGCTCACCCCGAGCTGCCCCAGGACGCTCCGTGCCCTCCCCGGTCCCGGTGCCTCCCCGCGCTCCCCCGGTGCCCGCGGGCGGTGCTGACCCGAAGTAGGCGGCGGCGGGCGGCGGCGGCAGGAGGAGGATGAGGAGGAGGATGCGGCAGGGCTTGGCGGAGCGCATGGTGCGGGCGGTGCCGGTCCCAGCTCGCTGCCGGTCCCAGCTCGCTGCGGGCCGCCCGGCGCCGCGGCTCTTTAAGCGGGAGGCGGGGCGGCCCCGTCCCGTCCCGTCCCGTCCCACCGCCGCCGGGAACCCCCGGGGCTCCCTGGGGACCCGCCGCCCCCCCAGCCCTCGGGGACACCGCGCCGGGTCCGGCCATCCCCGCCGGGTGCCTCCATCGCCGCGCAGTTCCTCAAATCTGGCGGGATCCCTTCATCCTCGCTGGTTCTCTCCATCCCCCCGGGATCCCTCCATCTTCTCGGGATCCCTCCATCCCCGCCGGGTGGCTCCATTCCCATGGGATCTCTCCATCCCCGCCGAGTCCCTCCATCCTCTCCAGGTCCCTCCATCCTCGCGGGATCATTCCATCCCCCCGGGATCCCTCCATCTTCTCGGGATCACTCCATCCCCGTGGGATCCCTCCATGCCTGCCCGTGCGTCCATCCTTTTGGGATCCCTCCATCCCCGCGGGCTCCCAACATCCCCGTGGTATCCTTCTATCCACTCAGGATCCCTCCATCCCCATGGGATCCCTCCATCTCCCCGGGTTCCCTCCATTCCCTCCGAGTCCCTCCATCCCCGCGCAGTTCCTCAGTCCCAGAGGGATCCCTTTATCCTCGCTGGGTGTCTCCATCCCCCCCGGGATCCCTTTATCCCTCCCGGGTCCCTCCATCCCCCCGGGATCCTTCCATCCCCTCGGGATCCCTCCATTCCGATGAGATCCCTCCATCCCCGCCGGGTGGCTCCATTCCCTCGGGATCTCTCCATCCCCAGGGGATCCCTCTATTTCCCTAGGATTCCTCCATCCCCATGGGATCCCTCCCTCCCCCGGGACTCGGCTCCAGCCTCCGGGATGCCCGCAGTGCCCCACGGAAGGACAGCCGTGCCTGTGGCAGGGGAACTTCCCCTTTCCAAGGCTCAGCGCTGCCTTCGGGCACTTGTTAGGGCAGGGAAGAGGTGAAGAGGCACCTGCTGCACCCAGCAGCCCCCAGCACATCCCTCCTGTGCTCCAGCTCGCTGCTCTGCTGCTCATGGAGGTCTATCCAAACACGTCCCAGGTCCCTCAGACACGAGTGACCAAACCTGCATTGCACAGGTGACATCTCCTGGAAATGCTGGGGGCAAGGAGACCCTTAGAGGGCTCCAGACAAACCTCCCATGCCGAGACAGGCAGCTGTCAAATCTAGACAAGGGTGGCTGAGTGCCCTGCCAGGTGTGGGGATCCTTTGTCCTGCAGACCCCCAAGGATCCCCACACCTCTCAGGGCACTCATCCTACAGATGCACAACCCTACAGGGGAAGGGGGTTTAACCCAGCCTGATTCCTCCAGGGGAAGGGAATTTAACACCCTCCAGGGGAAGGGTTTAACACCCAACCTGGTCCTCCCAAGGGAAGGGTTTAACACCCAACCTGATCCCTCCAGGGGAAGGGTTTAACATCCAGCCTGATTCCCCCAAAGGAAGGGAGTTTAACACCCAGTATGAACCCTCCAGGGGAAGGATTTAACATCCAACCTGATCCTCCCAAGGGAAGAGTTTAACACCTAACCTGATCCCTCCAGGGAAGGGTTTAACATCCAGTCTGATCCCCCCAGGGGAAGGGGGTTTTATATCCAGCCTGAATCCTCCAGGGAAAGGATTTAACGTCCAGCCCAATTCCTCCAGGGGAAGGGGGTTTAACACCCAGCCTGATTCCTCCAAGGGAAGGGAGTTTAACACCCAGCCTGATCTGCCCAGGGAAGAGTTTTACACCCAGCCTGATCTCTCCAGGGGAAGGGGTTAAAAATCTAGTTAAACCCTCCCAAGTGCAATCACACAAACCTTCACAGAAGGGCTCAGTAGCAAATTTCCAGACCCCCAAAAGTGGCCATTGGGATAAAGGTGCAATGCCTACCCTTGAAAACACTCCCACAAAATGCCAGCACTGTGGAGCTGCAGGTGTGGAAGGGTCTGGACAGGCACTTGAAACCAGCCAGGCAATGGGTGAGTGTAGGAAATGGATTTGTATTGTAATTAAGAAATAGTTGGCTTTTAATTGTGATGGCATTAATTATAACATCTGTATTGTCTCACCCTTCCCATGAGGATGAAAATGGAATAAAAGTTTTTAAAATGCCTCTTGGTCACCCCATCTCTAGACCAGAAAAATCCAACAGATGAGGAGGGCTCTGTGCCCAGCTGGAGGTGCCCTGGTGCCCATCCCACCCTCCTCCTGACCCCAGTGCCTGGGAGGTGCCTGGCACCAGCCTCTGTGTGAGAGGCTGACAAACCCAGCACGTCCTGGAGCAGAGAATCCCAGCAGGATCCTCAGGATGTGGAGGGACAGGACCTGTTCTCTGCTCCTGGGACCAGTCTGCACCTGGGCTTGTCCTTTTTGTTTCCCTTCTGGCCCACCTTTGAAACAACAGTTCAAAAGTAATGCGTCCTTCACTGAAATTGAAAGTGATTAAAGAAAATTAAAGACATATTGCAAGATTTGATCAGCTTTGTCCAGCATTTATGGGCACCCTTAAAATATGGGATCTGAGCACACATCACCTATCTGAATAAGTTTGTTTCAAGTTAAAGCTTGTTTATTAAATAATATTTATGCACTGTTAAACTTCAGAGGGAGAAATATTAAACCTATTACATTATATAAATAACCTATAAATATTATATTAAAAATGTAATATAGGCACCAAAATTGGCTGAGCATCCTGAGCCTTGTCTCTGCCTGGCTGGCAGAGATGACCTGTGTGACAAATATAAATTTGTGATTTTAGGTGATTTTAGGAAAGGGTTTGAGGTGAGCAGGGACAACATCAGCAGTCAGTATCTCACACCAGTCCTGCTACAGGAGGAAGAGGAAGATCTGCACTCCTACCCTGCTCTGTCCTGAGCTGGGCTGTGCCCCTGGCCCTGGTGGCACAGGGAGTTGAGCAGGGCTGTGGTTTGGGAAGGGAAGCAGAGGAAGGTGCACGGCTGGTTGTCACAAAAATCTGTGGCTTCACACAGGGGGCGAGACGGGAGTAGCAGATACCACGAAAAATGGAGAGAAGAAGGGCAGTGTAACTGTGTCAGCCCTTTCAGAGTTGCCCAACACCCAGGACTGTCCCAGGACCCTCCTGACTGCCCATGAACTGCTCAGCTGCAGCCTCATCTCAACCTTGGTGCCCAAATATTCAAGGAGCAGCAAAGTTCTATCTCTGTGCCCTTCTGAAAAGCTTTTCTCCTCCCTGCTCTTGGCAGGGCTCATCGGGTGAGACACAGAGATTTGCTGATTTTGTCCCTCCTGTTCAGGGATATTTGCATTTTAAAAAACCCACTTTTGATGCTATTTTTCAAAGAATCAAGAATGGTTTGGGTTGGAAGGAACCTTAGAGCCCAGCTCACTCACTCCCCTGCCATCTCCCACTAGCCCAGGGTGCTCCAAGCCCTGTCCAGCCTGGCCTTGGACACTTCCAGGGAGGAGACATCCACATTTTCCAGCCAATTGTACAGGAATGGCTGGGAGAGGGAGTTGCTTTTGACAACCTTCTCATTTTCGACTCCTTGCTACCACAACCTTAGGAAGAGGATACAAGACCCCAGGTGAGACCCCAGAGAGGAGGAGGTGACAGGGGAGTGCCACCACCATCCAGCCCTCCCCTCTAATTCAGACACAGTTTCCTTTCGGCTCTGTGCAGCACAGAGCTGGCAGCCCCCATCCCCAAGAGCTAAGCAATATTTCACATTTCTGTCATGCTGGCAGAAGTTTGTCCATCCCAAGGGACAGCTCAGATCTTCTGCAGTAATTCATAATCTCCTTCCTGCCCCTGCCAGCAGCGCTGCCTGGGCACAGCCTCACACAGGATATTTACAGCAATAAAAACCAAAATTCAGGAGGAAGGCCTGAGGGGTTCCCTGATATCCCAACACCCTCAGAGTCTGGGGCATCCCATGGCACTGCCACCCCAAATGTGGGCCAACAGGGAAGAAAAAGCACGCATCTTCCCTGGAGGGAACCCCTCAGGCACCAACCTGCTTGTTAGGGTGAGAAAAAAGCTTCTCCCAGCATGCCTTGCTGTCACATGCAGATGAGATTTATCCCATTGGTCCTTCCCTTTTGCTCCGCCCCTGTGCCCTCACCCCATTGGCCCCAGTGTTCTGCCCCGCCCCTCGAGATCCCTATATAAACCCCTGCTTTCCTCAGTGGCTCTTTGTTCCTGGACTCTCTCATGGAAGCTCAGTAAAGGCTCTCCTTGGAACGCCTCACAAAGATCCCAGAAGAGCTGGAATCACCTGGACTGAGCCCAGCTGTGCCTGCGCTCCCAGGTGTCCGTTTCCAGAAGCTTCCTTGGGAAGGTCATGGTGCTCTGACACCCAAAGACTCCTCCTGAGGCACCTTTGGCCAGCTCATGGTCCTCTTGTTTGTGCTGAGCTCAGCCCCTGTCCCAGCAGTGTGGGGACACACCTGGACCGTGACTCCAGGCCTGGGGGTGGCCTGAGTGTGCCCAGGCTGGCAGAGATCCTTCCCGTGGCTGCCAGGAATTACAACCAGCATGAGTAAAATTGCATTCATCCCTTTGAGAGAGCCCAGCTGAGGAGCTGTTGCGTTGTGATTTCAGGGTTTACCCCAGAACCCCGGGTCCGTCCCCTGATAATTCCCTCCCAGGTGTGTCAGTCACCTCTCCTTTCCCCTCCCAGCGCTGTCTGTCAATCTTGGAATTCCAGAAGGGCATCGAGTGATTGGCAGATTCAAAGGATGCCCTCTACCCCTGGGGGGCATTGGGCCATCCAGGTGTCCTTTGTCCCTTGAGACCCTCTCCTGTCCCTGGTTGGTGGCTCCCTACCCCTTCCCTGCCCCTCTCCCCGGGGTTCAAAGGAGCAGCAACCACGGGCTCAGGGAGTTCTGTTGGAGCTGGTGCTGCATTCAGAGGCCTGTGGGCCAGAATAAAGCTCTGGATCCAAACCCTCCATCAGAACCGACTCCTTTCCTTCACCATCGCCTTAAAGCTTCTCTGCCACAGGGAACCCCAAGGAGCAGCCCCTGTTATGGGGGGAAGCTCCATCCCAGCACCACCAGAGCTCCTGCAGGCCTGGACTTGTCCCCATGAGCCCAGTTGCAGCACCCAGCCAGCCAAAAGTGTCTGTGGGGTGAAACACCACACACCCAGCCAGCCCAAAGTGTCTGTGGGGTGAAACACCACACACCCAGCCAGCCAAAAGTGTCTGTGGGGTGAAACACCACACACCAGCCAGCCCAAAGTGTCTGTGGGGTGAAACACCACACACCAGCCAGTCAAAAGTGTCTGTGGGGTGAAACACCACACACCAGCCAGCCAAAAGTGTCTCTGGGGTGAAACACCACACACCCAGCCAGCCAAAAGTGTCTCTGGGGTGAAACACCACAGTGCTGCTGTTTGGTTCAGCACCAAGGCCCAGACAAGCTCAGGCACGTCCCCATGGCTATATTGGTAATTGTTCCAATAAGGAGCTCCAGGGCCTCTTCAGCCATCCCATCCCTCAGGACCTTTGGTTCCCTTCACCACAGCTCCCAGCACCTGGCCTGCATCTTCACTGGCAATGAGGAGAGCACAATGGCAGATATTCCCTCTATTTTTTCCTGTTTTGGTCCTGTTCTCCTTGCTGACCACTCAGGAGGTTTGAGATGATCTGTTTATAGAAGGCTGTGCTTAATTAAGCCCTTGTTGTTAATTGGGAACTCGTTGTCCATAAGGAGGTGATGAATTAGCTCAGATGTCAACGTTCCCACCCCAGACACAAGACAGATCCTTCCTCCCAGCCCCACTGGCCTGCATCATCCTGTGGTGCTTGGTGCTGAGGAGGGAATCAACCCCCAGCTCATTGCAGGGAATGTTCTGGAGCTCTGTAGCCTCACCAGAACTCAATGGCTCTGTAACCTGGATGATTTGGGGTTTTTCTCTGCTCATCCTAATGGCAAAGAGCAGCAGCTGTTGCCCATGAGCAGCCTGATTTCATGGTGCTTTAATAGAGATCAGATCAGGCCTTCTCCCAGCTCCCACCTCAGCCAGGGGTGCTGGGGAACAGAGAAAAGTGTGGAGAGTCACAGCAGCAGGATCAGAGCCAGAGATCTGGAGAAGGAGCTCCAGGGTTGGGATCCCTCAGTTTGGATGACACAACAAATGCAGGAACAGAACTTGACCAGACCTCTCTGATAGAGAATGGACAGGAACTCACAGTTATTGTGACATTGAGTTAAGCCATTAAATGGCATTTAAAATAGCTCATTTAAGATAAAATACCCCCCTCTCCCAGCCCCTACTGGATGCTGTCCCTCACATAGCCAGGACATTGTCACCAGGAGCTCTGGGACTGCAGGTGACACCAAGTCACAGAAGCCAAATGTTCACATGCAGTTTAAGGAGCGGCCATGTAGATTTATGGAAGGAAAAACCCCTCACTGTTACTAAAGCCATCAACACTACCTTGGGCTGGGGAAGTCCCTAAGCTGCAAATTCTTGCTGTCTGGGGAATTTTTCAGGAGAAGTCTCGTTACGTGCACATTCTGTTCCTGTGATTTTCCCAAGGAATCTGCTTTTGCACAGTGTTGCTGCTGGGCAGGAGCCAAATTTCAAAATCTAAACAGAAAATCGGGGAAATTGTGAAACAGATCAAAAGAAAAATCAAATTACAAAGGTGGCGGAAAATGAAAGCGGGGGGGACATGTCACAGATCAGAAACATGCAAGCCTGGGGAAGATGAAAGGCAGAAGGGAACATGATGGGACTCCTTGGGAAAAGCCCAGTGCTCCCTGACAGCATGCGAGGACCTGGTGGGGATTTCCTGACGTAGCTTTGTCTGGAGATGGAGCAGGTCAGGGTTGGAGCCACAGTCCCCAGAGGGGTGGGGAGTGCCCCATGTTCCTCTTTGTGCCATGGGGAGCAGCTCAGCCAGGGCAGGGCACACTGCTGCCACAGCAGGGTCCAACCTGCACTCAGTCACAAGTGGAAATCCTGGATTTCCAACTTCTTTTGGCAGGATATTTTGGTCTCAGGACATTTTGAGGTGAGCCACGGTGGTGTCACTTGTCCTCATGAAGGGGACAGTGGCCTGTGTTGGGCCACCCAGGAAGGGTGGAGAGGCTGCAGCCTGGTAGGGAGGCATGAGCAGGTCCCTGTCCACAGCATGGGGCTGGAACTTGATGATCTTCAAGGCTTCCTTCAACCCAAACCATTCCCTGATCCTCTAATGAGGACCCAAAATGAGGAGGAAGCAGAGCTGCATCTCTCAGTTCTGATCAGACAAGGGTTTAAACTGAAAGAGTACATTCAGATTAGATATAAAGAAAATAATAAAGGTGGGGAGGCCCTGGCACAGGTTGCCCAGAGAAGCTGTGGCGGCCCCTGGATCCTTGGAAGTGTCCAAGGCCAGGTCACACAAGGGTTGGAGCAGCCTGGTTTTGTTGAAGATAACCCTGCCCATTGCAATAGATGGTCTTTAAAGGTTCCTCTTTTAAAGGATTCATCTTTAAAGGAGGATCACCTCCTTTAAAGGTTCCATCTTTAAAGGTTCCATCTTCAAAGGATGAAAAAAGATGGTCTTTAAAGGTTCCTCCCTACCCAAACCACCCTGTGATTGCTCAGACAGGACTGGGGAGCAGGGGCAGGATAGTCCTTGCACACCCTGGAGAAAACAGGAGAAGAGAGAGGAGCTCCTCCACCCTGGTCAGTCTTTCTGAGCTCCTAGGAAAAGGCCAACAGCCCAGAGAGGCCTTGGTGGAGGTCTCTTGGCTGGATGGAGAAGGATTGTTGATCCCAATTAATAATCATTCCACAAGGAGCTGCTGGGCTGCAGGAAGGGAATCAATGACAAACTGAGCCTGGTGCTGCTGCCTAAAGAGGAATCACCCTCCCTGTCCTTTCTTCATCCCCGTCTGCTCCCAGCTGCAGCCCTGAGCACTGTTTGACACCATTCTCTGCATAATTCTGCACAATCAGGGACCTGAACCAGTCCATGGAGAGCTCTGTGGGCCCCAGCTGGTTCCAGGGGGATGTTTGGGTGGACATCCAGCTTTTGGCAGAGAGGATGGGCTGAGCTGGGCTGAGCTGGGCTGGGCTGGGCTGGCTGAGCTGAGCTGAGCTCACCCAAAGTAGCTCTGTCAGCATTCAGGAACACATAATCACAGAATGATTCTATTCAGGTTCTTTTATTGAGAGCTCTGGGTATCAGGGGTACAGACCCAAATCCAATTCCACCATGGGTTTGGGATGAACAGGTTTTAAATTCTATCATTATATAATTTACATATTAATTATTAAACTTACATTGTTCTATTGATGTTACAATATCACAATACAATGTTCTATTACATTGCTCTGTACATTGATTCCATCCAAGCATGGGTTTCTCGTGATCCCCCTCAAACCCCTAACATAGTTTCTCATGATTCTTTCAACAAAAATGATATCTAATCCCATCTAACAATGATATCATTTATCATATACTGGTTACACAGGTGAAGTTTCACATGATCTAGCAAACACAAGATCATGTGAAAAATACATTTACATTTTTACATGTATTTTTTACAAAAATACAAATACATTTCCCAGGGCCTACTAAGCCTAACTTTCTAACACCCCAAATTTTCTGTGATTTTAAAATCTTTTACTATCAGCTCCAGCTGGCTCCTTTCCCCCATGAGCCCAGCTGGGCCTGCAGCTCCAGGTGCTGCCCTGGGATGAACTGGTGGCTTTGCAGGGAAGAACAAATTGTAATTCCCAAAGCACTGAACACACTCCTCATCCATCAGGTGCATTTGGGTGGATGAGTCAGGCTGAGGAGAGCAAAAATCCAGGGGGGTGCAGCCAAGCAGGGCCTGCCTTGCCCCTTTACCCATCCTCAACCAGTTCCAAGAACAGGATCAAGTCCTGCATCATTTTTGAACACATATCACTTAACAGATGCTTTTGGGATCTGTGTTTTGAGTCCTCTGGGTTTGCTGCCAACCACAGTTTCCTGGCCACAGTGTGTGGGCCAGTGGCTACGTGCTCTGGGCTTCCTTCCCTCCAGCCACTGCTCTGTGGAACGGCCACGGAGGGGACAAACGGGAGCAGGGAAGTGATTAAGAGGAAACAAAGTGGATGTGGATGCCAGACTGGAGGGTTCTGAGAGCAGGAATGAACTACAAACAGCCTCAAATCGATCATCTGCTATTGCTTCAGCAAATAAATGGAGCTGGGGTAGGCTCGGAGGCGAAGCACGGCGCTGGGAGGAATAGAAAAGGACAGAACAGGAATAAATTGGGGCTGAGAGGGAAGGCAGGGTGTGCTGATGTAATGTACACCCAGAAAAGAAGAGGTTAAGGGCTGAATAAATTAATATTTAAGCTTACAGATTAGTAAGAAACCAAGGAAAAAAATGATCATGAACCTTCCCCCCAAATTTGGCAAAGTGGGTCTGTCTGGGGATTTTCTTTCCTTCCTTCTGCAGGTGGAAAAACATCACAGCCCGAATTTACCACCCCGAAACCTCCCCCTCGCGGGGATGCGTCGAATTTAAACTCTAAATGTGCAACCTAAAGGTGTTAAATTGGACCGAACTGACAGAAAACGTGAGTTCTGATTTGATTGCGGCTAAAGCCGAGCTCGCTGCCCCTCTCCCATCTCCGGCTCCGCTGCCCGGCGCTGCCAGCAGATGGTACTGCGCCCCCGAGGATGGCCGAGGACGGCGGATGCTCCGCCAGGGATGCTCCGGAGCTGGGCAGAGGCGTTTGCGGCTCTTCCCGAGCCTCCCGACTCACCCCACCGCCCCTCTCCGAGCCCCCGAGTGTTGTGTTCGATAATTGTATTAGCGACGAGGGGAGGGAATGATGCATCTGACTCCACGGGTATCAAAAGGCTAATTAATTACTTTATTATACTGTATTATTCTATACTATGTTACTCTATATTACACTATTACTATATTACACTATATTATTACTGTATTATACTATATTACACTATATTATTACTGTAGTTTACTATATTACACTATATAATTACTATATTACACTATATTCCCTGCTGCGGACGAGGGGAGGGAATGATGCATCTGACTCCATCTTATCAGATGGCTAATTAATTACTTTATTATCCTATATTATTCTACACTATATTACTAAACTATATTACAGTATTACTATATTACACTATATTATACTATATTACACTGTATTATACTATACTACAGTAAATTACATTATATTATTACTATATTATACTATATTACAGTATATTACATTATATTATATATATATTACACTATATTATTATTATATTACACTATATTATACTATATTACACTCTATTATTACTATATTGCACTATATTATACTATATTACACTATATTATTATTATATTATAATATATTACACAATATTATTACTATATCACACTATATTATCACTAGATTACACTATATTCTCTCCCCCCGACAAGGGGAGGGAATGATGCATCTGACTCCATGGATATCAGAAGGCTAATTAATTAATTTATTATACTATATTATTCTATACTATATATTACACTATTACTATATTACACTATGTTATACTATATTATAATATATTACACTATATTATATATATATTACACTATATTACACTATATTATTACTATATTATACTATATATACTATTATTACTATATTATACTAGATTACACTATATTATTACTTTATTACACTATATTATTCTATACTATATTACATTATTATTATATTACACTATATTATACTATATTACACTATATTATTACTATATCACACTATATTATCACTATATTACACTATATTATGCTACATTACACTATATTACACTATATTATTACTATATTATACTATATTACACTATATTACTCTATACTATTACTATTACTGTGTCGAGGCTGTGAGCAGTCACAAGATTTTATTATCATTCTTCTTTGCTAGCTTTCTGATGTCTCCTTTCCCTTTCTTTAGTACAGTTTTAATATATCACTTTCTTTTAATAGAATATATATCATAAAATAATAAATCAGCCTTCTGAAACATGGAGTCAAGATTCTCATCTCTTCCCTTCGTCCTGGGGACCCTCGAGCACCACCACACCCGTGCAGTGACAACAATGGCTTCCTCCTTATTGCAATGTGTTTTTTAAGTTTTATAGTCCTAACTAAGCATGATCATAAGTCACTAGTTACATCAAAACAGCTGATTGTATTCATTGGACAAAGCAATAGCTCATTGTATTTTTATTGCTCATTGTCATTTATTGGTATAAAGCAATTAATGTCAATAATTAATTGGCATGAATTTACAGCAAATTATTATGGCACATGCTGCTCATTAAGGCAGGTATCCTCTAACTGCAAATATCCCTTATGTGTCTATTTTGTTTCCATGCTAACAGCCTTGCTTTCTTCCTTGCTATGGATAAATTCATATTTTATCAATTTTTTCTTCTGCTAACTCAGTTGTTTGGCCTGCAGACCATCTACAGGCTTGTCCTTCAGGTGTGGTTCTTCCAGACTGATTGTTCCCCTGCACCCTCAGAGCTGGGACACCCCAGTTCCCCAGGACCCCCCAACCTTGGGGAAGGTGTTTTTGGGGATAGACTCTGTGCCAGGCTTGTCTGTGCTGGGGCCAGGGCAGAATCAGTGACCCAGGGCTCCAACCCACACCACAGATGGACACAGAGCTGCTCTGGCTGCCCCTGCATCCCTGGAATGCCCAAGGCCAGGCTGGACAGGGCCACCCGGGATCATGGCAGATGTCCATGGCATGGGATGCTCAGCAGGATCCCTTGCCATCAAAGTTCTGTGACTCTGTGGTGTCACAGCCCACTGGGTGGCACTTGTGTCCCACTGTCCCCAGCTCTCCTGGAAATGTCCCTGTCCAGCCAAGCTTTTTCCCCAGGATAGGGAGCTCATCTACTCAGCAGGAGGGACTGCACCACCCTCACTGTACTTTAGGAGAAAATGCCAAATTAAGATGATCTTTGAGAAACTCAAGTGATTGAGGGTCAGCCACTGGTTGCAAAAGGGTGAGCAGGACACAAGGTGTGCCATTTCTGAATCCCAAACTCAGACTGTGATCACAGACAGAGGGATCCTGCTCCAACACACAGAAACCCTCCCTCCTGAACACATTTACCACCAAAAATGTGATAATAAAATAAATGGAGGAGTAGATAAAGGTGGTACTGAGGTAAACAGAGATTTTTTTCCCCCTAATAAAGGTTATTTTTACAGCTGGGATTCACCACTTAGCTCCACAAACAGGACACCAGGGTAGCTGAGGGGGTAATCCTGGAGGGGGGAATGTGTCTGTGGGGACACAGGGACACAAAAGCCAGAGCAGTGACCAAGGAGAGCCTGAGGAGCTCTCACCTGGGGAACCCTCACCTGAGGAACCTTCACCTGAGGAACCCTCACCTGAGGAGCCCCCACCACTCTCTCTGCATTGGGAACACTGTGGGATGGGCACAGAGAGGACCACACTGATGGAGGATGCTCCTGTTGACTTTTTTTCCTTGTTATGGAGCAGAAGTGGATTTACAGGCATCAAAAGTGAAGCTCTGGTATCTCTTTAGCTCCATGAAGTTCCAGCTTCCCCTGCAGCAAGTCCTCCAAGGGTGGCACACTTGTCAAACTCCATGACAGGAAGGATGATGCTCAGACACTGAGGGGTGCAAGTTCCTTTTATTTTTCACTGAAGACAGCAGGAAAAGCCCTGCAGAAGTGCCAAGCACAGAGCCTGAAAATTATCAGCTGCTCTGCAAAGCAGGAGCTGGGGAGGAAGGGGCTGGGAGCAGGGTGGGATGCAGGGTGGTGTGTCCAGGGAGCACAGTGGGAGCAGGAGATCCAGCTCCAGTCTGTCAAAGGCAGCACAAACCTGTCTGCAAACATTTGTCCAGCTGAGTGTCAATTGATGCAGCTGCTCTTCATTTAAAGATATTAACCTGCCTTCATTTAAGGTCAGTTCTTCCTGAGCAGGGAGGTTCTCCACTGGGGTGGGGTGGCTGATGGGGGGCTAAGGTTGAAAGATTTAGCTGGGCGTGTGTTCTATTGCCATCTGTTAGAGGTGGGGCAGTTCTGTTCATTGTGCACTTTCTTTATCTCTCCCACAACCCATCCTCCCTCCAGGAGATATCTTCTGTTAACGGGCCATTAATTATTAATTATCTTCTGTGATAATTAATAATTATCCCAGAAGTGAGTGTCCCTGCGTGGCTGATCAAATTCCATCATCCCATTGGATGCCAAGCATTCCTACCTGGATACAATCTGAGCTTTGGGACACCCCAGCAGCCTTTGCCCACTGCATTCCCAGAGGAGCAGCTTTCTGCTGCCCTGCATTGCCAGAGGGAGCCCAGGCCCATCTGCAGCAGCCCTGGAGCTGCAGAGGAAAACTCCCCCCTTGTGCAGGATCCCTGCTCCAGCAGCAGCACAGCTGGCACTGCAGGAGGGCTGAGCCCCCATGGGATGGGGCTGTGCCACCCCCTGACACACAGGGGGGCAGGACATGTGCTGACTCTGGCACTTTCTTTTTTTTTTTTTTTTTTTTTTTGGTATTATTGCATTTTTATTTTAAATTTTCCTTATAAAGACCTGTTATTCCCATTCCCATATCTTTGCCTGAGAGCCCCTTAATTTCAAAATTATAATAATTCAGAGGGAGGGGGGTTTACATTTTCCATTTCAGGGGAGGCTCCTGCCTTCCTCAGCACACACCTGGCTTTCCAAACCAAGTCGGATTTTGGCTGTTGGGGAGCTGGGGCTGGTGGGAGGACAGACAGACAGACAGTGAGAGCTGCTGGCCAGCCCTGAGCAGAGAAACATTCCCCAAGAGCAGAGCAGGCAGGGGAGGAGGGCTGTGCTGGGGGAATAATGGGCTGCAAGAGGCAGAGATCTGCCCCCCAAGGCAAAGGATGCACAACTTGTCCTAAATTTCCCTCTCCCTTTTTTTTTTTTTATTTTCTGAGATCTGAATGTATAATTGCAGGAGGGTTTTTTATTACAATTACAAGAGAGAAAATGAGCTGAAGGCTCGTAACTGCAGAGGCCGGTCCCTGTGAGCAAAGGGCCACATGTCCCCTTTTATGGCCAGCCATAATTCCCTCCCTGGCTCAAAGGAGGCTGTGAAAAGAGCAGGACTGGTTCAAACTTCCTTGGGGTCTCCGTGGCAACCAGCCCTGCAGGAGCCTTTTCTTCCTTTCCCCTCTTTCCTCTTTTGTTGTTGTTGTTGTTGTGTCATTAAAACTTCCCGGATTGAATCCCCACCAGGCTGGGCAGGATCCAGAGCTCCAGTGCCCCTGCAGCCCCCAGCCAGCTGCCCTGCACCAGCAAAGCCCAGCCCAGCAAAGCCCAGCCCAAACTCAGCCCCAGCCCAGCAAAGTAAAGCCCAGCAAAGCCCAGTCTGAGCTCAGCCCCAGCCCAGCAAAGCCCAGTCCGAACTCTGCCCCAGCCCAGCAAAGTAAAGCCCAGCAAAGCCCAGTCCAAACTCTGCCCCAGCCCAGCAAAGCCAAGTCCAAACTCAGCCCCAGCTCAGTAAAGCCCAGCCCAGCTTCACACCAGGATATTTTTCCTCTCCCATTCCCTGGTATTTTGGCTCCTTGCAGCTGAGCTCATCCCCAGAGAGCTCAGACAGAAATGGGAACTCTACTGGGCCTCTGG
Source organism: Camarhynchus parvulus (assembly GCF_901933205.1). Taxonomy (NCBI): domain Eukaryota; kingdom Metazoa; phylum Chordata; class Aves; order Passeriformes; family Thraupidae; genus Camarhynchus; species Camarhynchus parvulus. Next base: position 1,899,118 of record NC_044597.1, on the reverse strand, counting down.
GAGGGGCGTGGGGCACCCCAGCCCTGGCACTTCAATTCTGGTGCACCCCAGCCCTGGCACTCCCATTCTGGGCCAGCCCAGCCCTGGCACCCCCGTTCTGCAGAGCCCCTCCTGCACCAGGGGCTGAAGGGGCTCTTGGGGAGCTGCAGAGCCCCTGCCCAGGCACAGCAGTGCCAGACCCAGCACCCACCGCCCCCTCTGTGAGAGCAGGGCACAGCCCATGCAGGATCTGTGCCCTGTGCCACCCATCCCTCCCTGGCACAGGAGTGCAGGGGATTGGAGCCAGGGAAAAGCAAACCCCTGTGGATTGGAGCTTCTCCTGTGCCATGCTGCCTGTGCTGGGCTGTGCCACCTCCCCAGGGGCATGGCCAGGGCTGGCTGGGGGCAGATCTGGGCTCCATCTCTGCTCTCTGTGACAGTGACAGGAGTCAGGGGATGGATGGAGCTGTGCCAGGGGGGTTTAGGATGGAAATCAGGGAAAGGTTCTTCCCCCAGAGGTGCTGGCACTGCCCAGGGAATGGTCCCAGCCCCGAGGCTGCCACAGCTCCAGGAGGTTTGGACAGCACTGCCAGGGATGCCCAGGGTGGGACTGTTGAGCTGTCTTGTCACCCTGATTTTTTAAGATTTTCTAAACTTGATGATGTTTACATTCTTGTAATGAACTTTCTCACACACTTTCCGTAAATAACCTATTGTTTTACGTTCTTTTATAGAAGAGAAATTTGATGGGCTGTTGGTTTGTCCAGTGTCATTGGAGGAGAGGTGGCGCTTTTACCCTCCAATCTACTGTCACTTTTGGAAATCTATAAATGTTAAAAAATAATCTTCCCTTTTTTCACCTTGAGAGCAGCAGTGTGTGCACTGGTTTTGTGTCCTACAGTGGCTGGGCAGGGCAGGAGCTGCCCTGGGCGATCCTTGGGGGTCCCTTCCAGCTCAGGACATTATTTGAGTCTCATCCATGATTCCAGGTGGGAACATTTTCTGTGGGCACAGCAGCTCAGTGAGGAGGAGCTCTCCAACCCTCACAGTGCTCCAGGGCACTCCCAGCCAGCCACAGCCCACATGGAAATCCATCAAGCTCCTTTTCCTCCACTCACCCACATCACAAGGGCTCCAGCTACAACATCATGGAAAAAATCACAGCCTGCAGCAAAAAAATAGCTGCTCTCATTCTTTTACCAAATTCCAGGATCCTGCTGGGCTGGAGTGCTGGGCAAGGAGAGAAGGAAGGGCAGGAATGACTCTGCTGCTCTGCTCCCCATCCCTCCCCCTTCCCTGGGATGCATTCCTGCAGATGTCAAGGTAGAGCTGCCTCCAACAAGCCCAGGACCTGGGGCATAGTTCCTTCATGTGCTCAGCTCGTCCAATTAGTCAGATTTACTGCAGCCCTGAGAGGCAGCTCAGCCTCTCCCATGGATCCAGGCTGCCCCAAACACCAGGTGAAAACTTCACTTCACTTCCAGCTTCAGAGGGACACCACAAATTGGCTCTTTTTGTGCAGTGGAGCTGCTCCAGGAGACCCCAGAGCTGTCATCACACCTCTGGCACATCCTCACCCAGCCCTGCTCACCCCCAGACCCCTCACACACACCTTGGCCGCTGGGGCTCTGCACATCCCACTCATTTCTCCCCTGGATCCCCAGCTACTGCTTCAAACTGGTGCAAAAATCACATTATTGTGCAAAAAACCCTTCTGAGACCTTTCCATGCTGACGCCTTTCCTTAGTGGCTCAGGTGAAGCCTGAACAGAGCCCTAAATGGCATCTGGAAATAATTTTCCCACTAAGAACTGATGGGAAAAGTGTCCTAGAGGACCAGACTTGATTTCCCTTCACTGCAGAAGAGAGTGGGGATGATTTGGAGCAGGGACAGAAGAGCAGGAGGTGAACAGAGAACATTTTAAAGTGCAACCCAAGCTCTGTCAGCCCAGAGCAGTGACCCCACATGATGCCAACACTATTCCAGTCAAACATAATAAAGTCCTTGTGTTTCCTGAAGTTTGAGATGGTTTCATTGCTCACTCTCTGTGCTCCACGTTGCCATAGCCACTAAAACCCATGAGTTAGGCCTTCATTAGGGCTGGGTTTTTTGGGTTTTTTTGGGTTTTTTTTAACATCTCCTTGGCAAAATAGAGCAAAGATCTGAAATGTAACAGAGTTTGAAGGAATTGAAGTGGATGACATGAAAAAAAAGGTGTTTTTATTGACAGTCTGTAGCTGCTCCAGCTCATGGGCACTCAGGCTCTGAGGTGAAGTGTCCTCAGAGCACTCAGCACTTCCCTCACTTCCTGTGATCCACAGAGGATATTTGTGACTAGAAAGGACAACTGAACCCCAGGCAGCACCATTTCTCCTTTTTCTGCCCCAAAAGGAATGAAATCTGGGGTTCCAGTTCTGCTCCTCTGCTCAGAATTTATCCAGCCTGAGATTCACAGCTGGCCCTGGGAGGCAGCTCCTTCCTGGAGCAGCTAATGGGATCCACACAGAAAATGTGATTTTTCTTCAGGTTTATAAGAAATCCAGGGGTAGATAAAGAACCTGGGCCAGCAAAATCATCTGAGGAACTCTTGGGAAAGTTGAGAAAACAACACGAGTTTCTTGATTTGGATCTGAGAACAGGTTCTACAGCAGGTTACATGGCTGATGTTTTAAAATGCAAGCTTTCCTTTGTAATAAAAATATATATTTTGGGTTTTTTTTTTTAAACTCAAATTTTTAACAAAAATACATCTGTTGTTTTTCCTTTTTAAAGGGAAAAAAGAAAAACCGCAGCAAAACAAAAAAAACCCTCAAAAAAACCAAAAAAAATACTCCCCACACAATTTAAATAAATAAATAAATAAAAAACCCAACCCCTCCAAAAAAAAAACCCAAAAACAAAAAAAAAAAAAAAAAAACAAAACCAACCAACCAACCAACCAACCAAAAAACAAACAAACAAACAAACAAACAACAAAAAAAACAACCAACCAAAACAGAAATCCCAGGGCCTTGGTCACAAGACTGGGAAACTGCAGGAAATTATCTGAAAAGAGTTTCTACCATCACCAGTAGACAAAAAATATCCCAAGTGGAAGAATTCTACTTAGAATAGTTTATAAATAAATGGAGTGGGGCCATAAAGTTATTGCTAAACCAGTAAAAGCAGTGGCAAAGGGTTTTGGGGAGCAGCCCAGGTAACACCAACTCACAGCATCCCCAGCAGAGGTGAAGAGCCAGGAACAGCAGAAGAGCAGAGCCTGAAGAGCCAGAGGGGACACAAGGATCCAGGAGAGAGGTTTGGCCAAGAAAAATGAGAACTGGGAAGTTTCAGAGGGATTGTTTTTGTTACCTGTCACAGGTTAGGAGCAAACAGAGCCCTCAGGATTTCAGGAGTTGAAGATGGAAGGAGTCAGTTCAGCAGGTGTGGATTTTCTTTAGGACTGATGAGTACTATGTCATTTCACCTCCACTTTCAGACTTATAGGCTTGAACCATCAAACCCAGCTTGTTTTATTTACTTTAATGAAGTAAATAAATAATTATTTACTTTAGGACTGATGAGCCATCAGAGTACTAATGTCCTATTTCCCCTCCACTTTATATTCTAACAACAAAATTTAGGTCTTCAAACCATCAAACCCAGCTGGTTTTAGGACTTGCTAACCCTTAAAAGACCATTGTCCAAGAGATCCAGAAGGAGCCAGACAGTTCAGCAGGCTTTGAGGGATGATTTCCTCAGCTCTTCACAGATTTTCTATAATTATTTACTTCAGGACTGATGACTACTAATGTCCCATTTCACCTCCACTTTAGACTCTAACAACAAAATTTAGGTTTTCAAACCAGCAAACCCAGCTGGTTTTAGGACTTGCCAACCCTTAAAAGACCATTGTCCAAGAGATCCACCTCCAGCTCTGCTCCTGGCCACCCCAGACCTGAAATTCAACCTCAGCACCCACCTGTGCCACCCTTCACTGTGACCTGCGGTGGCCCTGCAGGTCCAGCCCTCTGACCCCTCTCACTGCACCACAGGCCTTGTGCATCCCCAAAACTCTGAGCCAGGGCTCTAAACCCCCTCTGAGAGCTCATCCATCTCTGTCAGGTGTGGGTTGTCCTCTGCACATCCACCCTGACCCTGGGGTGGCTCCACCAGGAGGGCTCTGAGCTCCTGGAGCTCCTCAGGGGTTCCTCAGGTTGAAATCCACGCCGAGCACAAATCCAGGAGTCTTCATGGTCCCATCACCTTCCCCAGGCACTTGGTGTCTTCCTGCTGGTGGGTTCAGATGGAGAAAAGAGGAAAAGCTAAAAGAAGGCAAAGTTGCACAGTTAGAGCCCAGGGGGAAGGAGAGGCACGTTTCCAATGGGATCACAGTGCTCCTTTGCTGGAATAAACCAAAGATCCCCTCCAGCAGTGCCACAATGTCCCACAACACACAAGGACCTCTGTGCTGACATCGTAAAGGCAGCAGGACTTTTCTTGAGCAGCCAAAACCTCTCTGACTTCCTCAATTCCTTTCATTTCTGGGCATATTGAAACTGGGCTCTGAGAGTCAATATTGCCAAACTAGACAGAGTGATGTGATTGAAAAGACCCTCAGTTAATAAAACTGTCACTCAGCAGCACAAGGAGGTATCTATGAGGGAAATTTTGAAATTGTGCTCTTTTGGGGAACTGTCATTTGCTCTTAGAAATTACATTTAAAATTAATGTTTGGTGTAGAACTTATAAATATTTGTTCAGGCTAGCATGAAATATGCCCAGGATAATTTTAGCATGAACGCATCAGATTTTCATTTCACATCAGAGGAGACTCAAAGTGAGTCTTTTCCCTTCACGGCCAATGGAGTCTTCATCCCTGGGAGACGGATCCTCCTCCTCCTCCTCCTCCCTGGGGAGCCCTGCCTGCTGCCTCAAGGCTTGGGGGATCGAGGCTGACACAGCTGAGAGCTGCCATTGTTTTTCTGCTCCTTTCACTGGGAGAAACTGGGAGCCAAGAATCTCCTGGAGTTAGATCAGGGACAGGCAGGACCTTCTGCTCCCAGGATCTCCAACCCAAAGCAATTAAAACACACCCCAAACACAACCTCCTCACCAAAGGTGGGGCAGCACAAACTCCTTATGATGCTGGGACAGATGTTCAGAGAGCAGTGGGATGGAGAAGTGGAAGGATTTGGGGGGATGAGCATCTCCATAGACTTCCTCAGAGCCATGCCCATGAATTCAGGGTGCTTGGGATCAGCCCTTCACATCTTTGAGGACCTGCCCACGGCCACATCAGTGTGTGAGAGCTTTGTGTCCCTGCTCTTGCTGTAGCACACTGAGATCCCTGCCCCACCACAGCAGCAAATAAACCTCTGAATTTGGGTCTGGGGTCACTTTCCCTCCTGGTTTCTGCAGAGGAAGCACTTTGTAGCTCATTATTGGCTTGGTTTATAAATAGCAGCACCCAGAAATGGATAAGGAGCCTTTTGTGCTCCCCAATGTCTGATGGACAGGAACGTCTCAGCCACCACGGAATCACTGAAGTTGGAAAAAACCTTAAAAATCATCAAAGTTCAACCATTAACTCACCACTGCCAGGTCCACCCAGACCTTGATGATGGTCTCCAACCAACAACACTTTGATTCTGATTTCCCCAGCTGGATTTCTACCAAAAAACCCCATTTCTGAGGTTCTTCTCCTCTCCCACGGGCTCAGCCACCTGCAGTACCACCTGAGACATCTCACTTCACTCTCTCCGCTTGCTGCCTCTCTAGCAGCGACACTTCAACCACAAAAATTCTGTCCCTTGGCACTTTTAATCCTTATTCTGTTTGTGCAGCTCCAAAACATCCACCAGCACAAACCTGGGCAGCATTTCCAGTTCTGCTTTTGCCAGAGGAGCTCACAGACACTTCAGTGCATTTCACACAGCCCAGGGCTTTCTTTGGGCAGTAAGGGAAGAGTGCCTGGGACCATTCCCTGGCCCTGGGATGAGGCACACAGGGACACCTTCATCCAGAACAAGTGGGTCAAATCTTAAGGGTCTCTTTGGAATATTTCCTGCCCCTGTCTATTTGGAATATTTCCACACTAACCTGAAACTGTGACTAAAATCTCTTTAGGGCTGGGTAAATTGGCTGGGCCAGCTCCACACCAGGGTCCATCTTCATGGTTAAAAAATGGGCAGTAAATGTCAAGATCTGGGGAAGATTTCCAGCTAATGTTAAATTTACTGGAGCAGCTTAAATCCACGTGTCCCCAAATGTCATTGGACAATTTCTGCTTTCTTAGACCCAGTTCAATAAAACCCATCTGGGTTCCAGGAAGATTTGTCAGGACAGGCTACACCCAAAAGAACAAGAATATCTGGGATTCAAAACCCCCCAAAAGAACAAGAATATTTAATATCTATGGTGGGTCACAGTCAGCTGGAAAGGCCATTGGAGTAAGCCTGGGGAAATTTGGCCTCACCAGGAAATTTCACCTCAGCAGGTGCAGGGAGAGATGGAGAGGGAAAATGTGAGCAGCTGCTGTGTCCTCCCTTGGGTGTGCCATGGCCAGGACAGCACCCACCCCTTCTGAGAGCTGCACTGCCCCAGCTCAGCACCCAAACACCAAAATCAGGCAGAACTGGCAATCCAGAATGGCAGGAGCAAGAGGCAGGTGCATCACAGGATCATGGAATGGTTTGGGTTGGAAAGAACCTTAAAGATCATCTCATTCCCCCCCTGCCATGGCACGGACACCTTCCACTGTGTCCAGGCTGCTCCAGCCTGGCCTTGGGCACTGCCAGGGATCCAGGGGCAGCCAGAGTTTCCCTGTGCCAGTGTGTGATTAAACACAACGAGGAATTTGTTTGTGCCCAGAGCTTTAAGATCCAGAGGAGGTCTAGAGCTTTCAAAACCATGAGATGCCTTGAGCTGCCCAAGACAGGACCTTGAATCTCCATTATTGCCACGGCTCTGAAATAAACTGATTTGTTGGCTGCTCCTAAAGCACCTGATCTCAAGCTGGTTCCACCCCAGGGCAGCAACAGAGCTGTGGTTGCTGAGATGCTTTAGGAGAAAAAGCAACTTGTTTGGCTTCTCCCATTTCTTTGTCCCATTCTGTCGAGTCATCTCCTCTGGCTGCACAATAGCTCCTGTTCAAACAGGCTCTCTACCCAATAACGAGGATTTTTAAAGTAAAATCTTTGTTGGGTCTATTTGCAAATCATGAAACTGATTAGGGTTTTTTTTAGGGTTACATGTGTGGGGTTTTGATAACATTTTCATCTTCCTGCATCCAGAGATGCACTTCACAAGCAATCCATCCGTGGGACGCGTCCCCATCTGCCTGCTCCCCTCTCACCACGACATGGCATTTTTTTTCTCAATAGAAATCCACGCTGCCCCTGCTCCCCCCTCTATCCATCACCCCCATACATTGAAAACCTGAGAACTGCAGGTTTCATTTCAACTTTATCACCAGTTTTGCCCCCATTATCACAAGCAGAGGATTTTCTGCCCCTCTGTGCCCCCCATCCCTGTCCATCTGAAGAGCAAGTTCTGTCTCACTCCCTGTGTGAGACTAAGCCACCCCTCACCACAGCCACCCTTCATCCTTACCTTGCATTCAGGGGCAGCACATCCTGGGCTCCAAGTGAAAAAAAAAAAAAATTGAAAAAAAAATTGAAAAATTGAAAATCCTCACCCCAAATCCCAGTGCCCCTGTGGAGTGTGGTGCACAGAGGGTTTGTCCGTGGCAGCCAGGCTCGGAACAAAGTTGTGGGGTGGAGGGGGAGGAGAGGGTGATTGACAGCCCTGGGCTGAGCCTCATCCCTCACCTTGGGCCATGCGGTCTGATTGGCCGCCTGCTGACATCCCCGAGCCCTGCACTTTTTAATAGACGCTTTTGGATGATCTACGGGGGAAAGGCTTGGAGAGGTGTGTTTCTGACAAGCCACAAAAAGTCACCCGAGCCACGAGGGACTTGGCTTCACTCTTTTTACCCCCTTTTTTTTTTTTTTTTTTTTTTTTTCCTGGGAGGAGGGGGATTCTTCATTTTGGCACTTCATGTTTTTCTGAAAACTTCGCGGCGATTTTTTCCCCCTTGCACCAGCCTGGACTGATGGATTACCACCTGCTTGGACTAATTCTGTCTTTTCTCTTCAATGGCACAAAGGTCTTAGCCGGTTACCCAATTTGGTGGTAAGATTCCTTCCTCCCCTCGCCCTTCCTCTCCCTATGATTGATTAATGAATTCATTAATTATTAGCCATGGGAGCCGTGTGTTCCCTTCCTTTTCACCCCTCGCCCTGCGGAGCTGCATGCTGGAGTTGAAGCGTAATTTCTTCAGATTTGACCTGTAATTAATGAAATCTGTGAAAAGTTTGGGGGTTATTTTGAAAGGGCCATGCCTGGGTTTCCCTTTGCACAAATGGAGGCTTCCCTACCACTCTTAATTTCTCCATTTTCGGCACTGTGGCGATGGGCTCTTGGTTCAGATGTGAAAGGATGCGGTTTTATTTCCTCGTGCAATGGGAATTTTGTCTCTCCCATCACTCTGCCACAGGGATTTTCTTCCTTTCCATGAAACTGCAATTGATCCTTTAAAAAAAAAAATTTAATTCTATTTTCTGTTTGGTTGCTGCGTTTTTTTGGACTTCTTTCCCTTCTTTTGTTGTATTCTGTCATGTGAATTTAGTCCGGCAAATAACGTAAATGGCACCTGAGAAAACATTCATTAGTAAAATTGCTCAAAGGTGGATTTTGTTCATTTTAATTATGGAAATGTCGCTAATTTCCTTGCACCAACGAGAAAAATAGATTTTAAAAGAATTTGTTGTATCTTGTAATGAGGCTGATAAGTATCCTGAGTTACTTATTTTAAAAATAAATCCAACTCTATATAAATGAATACAGTAACAAAATGCAATTGGAAGCCCTTTAGAACAAGAATACAGAATTAAACATTCCAGGTAATATAAATCCAGCAGCCAGTGAGTTGCATAACAGAATATTTCAGTTTATTTCTGTCTTTATGTAGGGTTTCTTGCTGGAATATCTCTTGTTAAGTTTCTGTATGTGCCAGGTAGGGGCTGTGAGCCTGATGATCCGTAGGGAAAAGAGGGAGATGGTGGAATTTGGTGCTACTGAGATTCTTGGGTTATTTTCGCCTTTCCAGAAAAGTCTCTCTTCTTTATTACTGAATCAGATCCTTTCAGTGCCAACATGGAGATGGCAAGAAGTAGGTGGGAGTGAACTTGGGAATGGACTGCCATGTCTGGGAATATTTAGAATTCAGGACGGAAAATACGAAATTTTTTAATTTTTTTTTTAAATAATCCATTTATTAGCGTGGACTTTGGGATGAGAATGTGCCTTTCCAGAGGAGAAAGACTGAGAGCACAATGAGAAGTCCCCGCTCAGGAAGCGTTTCAAAGCTCCGCAGGTTCATGAAATGGCTAAATCACAGCAGGTTTTCCTGGAGAATTAAATGATTTCCTCGCCCTGAGCGTGGCTGCCGAGCTTCAGGCCCTCAGCCCTGGGCAGGGGAGGCTCCTGGAATACAGAGAGCAGCACTTTGATTCCTTCCATCCCTTTTCTGCCCCACCTGGGCGCGGGGCACAGGTCAGGATGCCAGGGCTGGGTCTGAGCTGCCTGGGGCAGGGACATCTCACCATGGCATCAGCTCATCCCACCAGCCCCTGAGCTGCCTCAGGCTTTGATATAAATCAGGATTTAACACCCAAATCAAGGAGGGTTTCAAGTCTCAGAGCATTTCAAGTCTCTTTTCTTTTCTCCATGAAAAGGTCTCGTTTTCCCCCGTGAAGCACAAATGTCCCCGTGAAGCACAAATGCCTCCTGTGCCTGTTTGCAGGAGCAAATGCTGCAGACAGGTGTCTGCCCCATGCCCTCCTCCCAAACCCCTCTGAGTTCACCCCAAAGGAACAATACAGAGGATGTAGGGCACGGACAGCAGGGGCATGGCGAGCAGCATCGCTGGGAGAGCAGGGAGTCGAGCACACTCTGCACAGAATTTCATCCACAGATCCAGGCTTTGTGAATTTTTATGTATTTTCATAGATTCTGGCAGCACCAAAGTGCCAGAGAGTCTCTGCTGCTCTGGAGGGACGTGAGGAGTGCCCCATGTAGGGTGAGGTTGCAAATGCTGTGGGGTTTTAGGGGTTTCTTGAAGGCTGAGGGAGCAGGAGAGCAGAAATACCTGGGCCAGGGCTCAGGCACAGACAGTGCTCCCAGAGCACACAAATTCAAGGTTTCCTTTGGTCCCATGGAAGGCTTTCAATGTCTGCTCTGTGGTGGATTCTAGCACGGTGATATCTATGCTCTTAAAAAATAATTTTCCAATTGTCTTCCTGATCTTCTGCTCTTGAGGCAGGCACAGAGGAGGCTTTGGGGGGACGAGCCCCACTTGCAGGGTTCAGCACACCCCAAAACAGGGCAAGGAGAGCAAAGGTGGGGCTCAGCATCAGCCTGGTGCCCTGTGCTGGTGTCCTGCAGGCTGCCCTGGGCTTCCTCACCCCCAGTTAAACCCATCCCTGCTCAACTCAAGACTTTCAGGGGGGCAGTTCATGTGGCAGAGCCTCAAGGATGCTGACAGGCAGTGCCCTGTCCTGCTGGCACCACCTCCCTGGGGATTTTCCTGCTGGATAGGGAATATTTTGGCAGCAACATCCAAACAGATCCTTTCTGCTGTGGGACAGAAAGGAGAAAAGGGTTTGTTTATTCCTGTGGTGGAAGTGTCTGTGTGTGCCCTAGGAAAAGGAAAGTGATGAGAAGGGGGTCTGATCACCTTATAAATGGGTTTGGAATAATCCAAACCCATTTATATATAATATAATAATAATATATATATAAATAATTTTTATATATAATATAATAATTTTATATAATATAATAATTTTATATATAATATAATAATTTTATATGTAATATAATAATTTTATATATAATATATAATACTATATATTATATATTATATTATATATTATAATATATAATTATATAATCTATAATTATATGTTATATAATATATATAAAATATAATAAATATCTATAATAATGGCTGGAATGATGTTGCTGCCCCACTGTGAGCCAGACAATGCCAGGAGCTGGCAGCAGTGACACTGCAGGGAATAAAGGCAAAGGGATGGAGCTGCTCAGGGTTTGTGGGATGTGTTTTGTTGAAGGGCCAGGGAAGGATGTGGTCCTTGACATTGTCCAGAGGGAGGAGAGCCCAAGTGCAGCCCTGCAGCTCTGCAGGGAGGTCCTGCCCCAGCTCCCTGTGCTGCAAACCCAGAGCGTGGGGTCCAAACCCACTGGTGGAACAGGATGGAGAAGCCAAGAGGGGGTTTCGGCCCAGCTGGGATGTTGGAAACCCCCTGGCATCGTCCAGGCAGCTCTGAGTGAGCTCCAGGGGTGGCTCAGGCTGTGGATGGAACCTCCAGTGAGGTATTTTGACACAGGTCCAAGCCTTCTTCACATGCTGCCATCCCATCAGAGCCCTGAGAGGGAACAAACGGGGCACAGATGGGAAAAGGTCACTGAAATGCTGCCTGTGAGTGCTGACAGGAGGAGCTGGGGCCAACAAAGCTCCCTCAGAGACGTGTCCAACACTTGGGCTGCCTGCTTAGTGCTGCTAAAAGAGAAGGAGGAGATGGGGAGCTGTGGTGGGGCTGCAGCTCCTCCTGACCCCCCAGGAGTGCTGGGGGTGTGGGCACTGAGGGGCAAAGCTGGGCTCACCTGGGGCTGAAAACAGCCCTGAGTACCTGGCTGGCCATGAGTGTTCAGGAGCTTCTGTCTCTGAAGGGTTTTGTGGGCTTCAAGGTTTTCTTCAGCGTTTTTCCCAGCCAGGTTTAGCTGGGGAAATCCCTAGCTGGGATGGGCAATCCATGCCATGGAAAGCAGAGTCTGGGAGCTGGGATTGAGGCGGATCCCAAATCCTGAGCAGCAGGACATTGCCAGAGCAGATCTCCAAGGATGCACAGCCTCAGGAGCTGGCAGAGGGCTCCAGGTGACATCTCCTGCTGGTTTTGTCCCTGCCCTGTGCAGAATCTCATCATGGTTTGGGTTGGAATCAGCCCTGAAGCTCCTTCTGTTCCACTCATTCCAGTGGAGTCCTGAGCTCAGCAACAGCTTCAAAATGCTCCCAGGGCATGGCAGCTCAGAGCAATCTGCACTGTCACACTGCTGGCCTTCGGGAGGTCTCAATCCCTCAGAAATTAACCCCTTGTGTCTCCAGGACAAGACCAGGGCAAGCCTGGAGCCCAGGGAGAAGGGCTCTGCCTCACTCAAGAGCCTTTCTGCCCTTAAGACACAAATCTCTGTCTTGTAAGTGAAGTCAGAAATAAATTTAAAGTGGCCACCAGGAGCTCTGAAGAAGCTGCTTAATTGCAACCAGTTCCTTATCTGGCTCCTTCACTAAAAGCAGCGTTTGCCAGAGTGAAGCTGTTGCTAAAGGCACCTCAAGGGAGGGCCCTGGGAATTCAGGAGGGATTTTTGGCCACCCCACCCTCTCAGCTGGAGGTGCTGGGGTAGAGGAGGCCACAACCCAGTGATTTCCATGTCCTGCCTGCTGAGCCACTGCCCCATCACCCTGATGGGGTCAGGGAGGAGCTCAGACCTGGGACAGAGGCAGGGGGATGCCCTGAGAAGGCTGAGCTGAAAGATAAAGGGCAGAGCTAAAGAATAAAGTAGAGATTTATTAAAACACCTCAATAAATCCACCTTGGGTAGCATAAGAGCCCAGCCAGGGCTACACCCCAGGTGAACCCAAAATGGTCACAAAATGCCCCACAGGTCACAGGGTCTCTCACTTTTATAAGCTCTGCTCCATTTGCATAATTGAGTTAATTGCCCAATTACAGCTCCAGCCCATCAAGTCCCAACCTTCTTGTTTTTCTCTCTTCTGTTTGTGCTCTTGGGCCTGAGATATGAATCATTTGTCCTTGGTGCACAGCTGGAGCAGGAATTGTTTTGTTTCCCTGCTCTGTGCACAGAGCTCACCATCCCCTCATGTGAAGCCCAGACTCACAAAAGCAGCATTTTGATATTAAAAACATAAAAACTAAAACCTGAGGCATCAAGGGGATGGCGACATGAAGGAACAGAACTCACAGCTGGGCTCCCCCCAAACTCAGAGAGCTGAGGGGCACCTGGGGCCCTGCACAGCTCAGGAGGATGCAGAGGAACTGGAATGGGGCTGGAAAGGTGGAAAGGGGGGTCCTGGGCTGGTGCAGGGTGACCAGGGAGGTGAGAGCTGCTCAGGGCAGCTTGGAGGGCTCTCACCAACAGCACAGGGCTCATCTCTCCTCTCCAGTGCTGAACAATTAACAAAGGGCAATTGTCACCTGAGCCAGAGATGACACAGAAGGCAAAATGGCAAAGGCCTCATTTATTCCATCCTCTTCTCTTTCATAGCTTAGTTCACTACAGGTGGACCTGATTGGACCTGACCTCATTTAATCAACACATTTTTCTTGACAGGCTAATTAACCAGACACCCATTTGTAAACAATCTTATGAGAAAAACAGCAAAACAGATTGTTAGAAGAACACCCCCTGCAGGTTGTTTTAACATTTTGGCTCTCATTGTTTATCCCCAGCTCCCTAAATCTTCCCAGGCCCATTCTGGGGTAACTTACCTGGCTTTCTCTCTCTCTGACCAGGCTGTCACATCTCCTGTGGCTCCATTGCTGAGGCCAGGGCCACCAAAGGTTGTGCTTGAGGTTCCTCCTGACAGCTCCAGGTCACTCTGTTAGTGTTCAGGAACACAAATCACAGAATGATTCTATGCAGGTGCTTTATTGAGAGCTCTGGGTGTCAGGGGTACAGACCCAAATCTGACTCCACCATGGGTTTGGGATGAACATGTTTTTATATTCTATCATTATATAACTTACATATTAATTATTAAACTTACATTGTTCTATTGATGTTACAATATCACAATACAATGTTCTATTACATTGCTCTGTACATTGATTCCATCCAGCCATGGGTTTCTCGTGATCCCCCTCAAACCCCTAACATAGTTTCTCATGATTCTTTAAACAAAAATGATAACTAATCCCATCTAACAATGATATCATTTATCATATACTGGTTACACAGGTGTAGCTCAGGTCTAGCAAACACAAGATCATGTGAAAAACACATTTACATTTTTACATGTATTTTTAACAAAAATACAAATACATTTCCCAGGCCCTACTAAGCCTAACTTTCTTTCTAGCTCTCTAAATTTTGTGATTTAAAAATTTTTTACTATCAAATCTGTTCCCAGGGCACATTTAATGGGGGTTGTGCCATCACCAGGACCTTGAGCAGCTCCAACTCAGGTGCAGCCCAAGGCTCCAGTGCAGCCCCAGGACAGACCTGGAGGTCCCTCCTGTGTCACCAGGGATGACACAAACTCCAGATCAGGAGTTAAAAGCAGCCAATTTATTGAAACCCCTTATTTTATTCCCTGGTCTGATACAGGTAGACCTGACTGGTCATTTAATCAACTCATTTCTCATGTTTGGTTAATTAAGAAGACACCCTTTGGGGAAAACAACCTGTTAGAAACACCACTTGCAGATAGATCACAATTCTTTCTCTCTGCCTCCCTAAAAGTTTCCAGACCAATTCATGGCAAAGCTTCTCTAGCTTGCTCTCTCTCTCTGAACAGACTATCACATCCACATTCCTGATTTTTGAATTTCACCCTCTAGCTGGCACTCAGGGGGTGTTTGATTATTCCTGTGGCACTGTCATATTTTCTGGAAAAATCCCTTCGCCAGGATTTCTTCTCCTGGGAAGCTGAGAAGCCTCAGAGAAAAAGGAAAACAATAATTATCTGATTTGCTTCTCCTGTGTTTTGCTGCTTTGGAATGTGGTTTGGACATTGTTTATGCAACATGTGAATTGTTTTTACTTAATGATCAATCACAGCCAGCTGTGTCAGACTCTGAGGAGTCAGTCACCAGTTTTTAATTATTATCATGTTAGGCCTTCTGTAAGATCCTTTCTCAATTCTTTAGCATAGCATAATGTGCTATAATATAATATAATATAATATAATATAATATAATATAATATAATATAATATAATATAATATAATATAATATAATATAATATAATATAATATAATATAATATAATATAATATAATATAATATAATATAATATAATATAATCCCTGGGAATGAACAGTATTCCAACTTTTCAATATTAATTTTTAAAATATTAATATTTAATATTAATTCCTGGGAATTAATATTATTCCAGATTTTAAACATATTATTTTTAAAGTTAACATTTAATATTAATTCCTGGGAATTATTATTTTTCAAGCTTTTAAAATATTATTTTAAATATTAATATTTAATATTAATTGCCAGGAATCAATAGTATTCCAGCTTTTTAAAATATTCTTTAAAAATATTAATATTTAATATTAATTCCTGGGAATTAATATTATTCCAGCTTTTCTTACTATTAATTCCAGCTTTTCCTGGGATAAGCTTTCCCCTTAGGACAGAAGGATCTTGAGATCCCCCAGTTCTCCTCCTCCATGAACCTTCTCTTTCTGGGACCATACCCAGGACTCCTCAGAAATCCCAAATTAACCCCAAAACCAGGTGTTTGTTTGCACACCGTGGGGTCTTTTACAAACCCTGCTCATTGCTCTGGCTGGGGTCCCTCTCTCCAGTCCCACATCCAGACACCAGAGCTGCTGCTGAGGCAACAGAACATCCCCAGCAGGGACTGGGAGCCTTGGCTGGAAGGGATTCCAGGCCTGGAAATGCCTGTTCATCACCAGGCCTGTCAGTGCTGTGTTATTTCTTCTTATGTTTAAAGTAAAAAAGTAAGTTTTTGGGATTTTGGGGGGTTTTAACATGTATTTTTTATAGAGGAGTGTTTAATTTTTTAGTGGCAGTTTTGTAATTTTTAAAATGTTTTTAATATAAAATTATTGCATTTTATTTTTTGATTCTGTGAAATATATATGTTAAGAACTATATATAAAATTATATTTTATATAGCTATTCTACATTAAAATTGTATTTTATATATAATTTTAATGCAGAATAGTAAAGTGCCACCCCTGGAATATGAAAGGACCACGCTCTGAAAAGGAAATTTGCCCTGATAAAGGAGCCAAAATCTCTAACTCCTTTTCTGAAGATGCGTTTCCTGATTTCCTAATTTGCTAATTAGTCTTGTTCACAATTCACTGAACCTGACTGCTTTTAATTAATCTTACAAATCTAATCAAGTCTAACTGGCACCTTTCCCAGTGCTCACAATTTTAAACGAGAAACTCTTTCCCTCCAGCCCCACCCTGGCTCAGGCTCCAGATCTTCTGCCCCCTTTTCAACAAAAGGATGATAAAACCTTCAGGGTTTTTTATTCTGGTCCCATTTCTATGTCACAGACTCAAGTTTCCTGCAGTTACTTTCTAGAAATTGTGGAGGTTTATAATTAAGAAATTTGCAGTGAATGTCTCAGGAGTTTCTTGCAGCCAGGGGCACATTTGAAAGGCAGATTTTACCTGCAGAGGTCTCTTAGATTTGAGGGAGGGTTTCTTGTTGAGTTTTTAGGGGTTTTTGTTGTTGCAAAATATTTCAATTGTGGTTTTAAATTCTGATTATTGCTCAGGCCTGATTAGGTTTGGTAACAACCAACTCCCCTTTAATAAGTTTTTAAATGAAATTCACCTGTTGTCTGTCTGGCAGAGTTTGTGCAGAACACCAAGCCATGGCTGTCTCCATAGTTTTATTTTTCCTTTCAATTTGCTCATTTTTACCCCTTACAAACCTAAAAATAAGATCTCCAGACAACAAATCCTCACATATGGTTTTGGTGGGGCTCAGGCTGCTGCTGTTGGTGAAGTGAGGATGTAAAAAGAGTGGATATAAAAGAGCCTCCAACAGTGGTGCAATCTCAGGAGCACAGTTTTGGAGGCAAAACTCCCAAAGGAGACCCTTCCCTCGTGTGCTGGGGCTGGGGCTGTGATTTTCAGATCCTTTTGGGAGCAGTGGTACCTTTGCGACATCCCTCATCCCAATGCCAGGAGGGTTGGGAAGAGCCAGACAAGACGGGGACAGCACCACCAGGGACACTCCCAGAGGCTCTGGAGGTCGCCAAAATCAGCCTTTGGTGCCCAGAGGACACAGATGAGCTGCTCAGAAGTGCTGTGAGCCCGTGGAGTGCAGATGTTTCCTCCCACCACAGCCCTGCTCTGCAGGAGCTGCCTCTGTCCAGCCCAGTCCAGTAATCCTGGCTCAAGGGGTTTTAATTTCAGTCCTAACACTGTCCATGGTCCTTGTGTGTTGGATTTGTGTGGTGCCCCGTGGCAGGAAGGAATGATGAATGTGATTCCATGTTCTCAGAAGGATAATTTATTATTTTGTGATACTATATTATACTAAAAAATACAATACTAAAGAATACAGAAAGGATACTTACAGAAGGCTAAAAAGATAATAATGAAAATATGTGACTTTTTTCCACAGTCCCAACACAGCTTGGCCCTGATTGGCCAAAGAGTCAAAACAACTCACAGCAGAATCCAGTGAAACAATCAACTGTGGGTAAACAATCTCCAAACACATTCCAAAGGAGCAAAACACAGGAGAAGCAAATCAGATAATTATTGTTTTCATTTTTCTCTGAGGCTTCTCGGCTTCCCAGGAGAAAAATCCTGGGCGAAGGGATTTTTCCAGAGAATGTGAATGCCACACTTGTGGGACAGGAGTCTTGGTCTGTGGTGTAAACTTAAGCTGAGCTTTAGTTGTGGCTCCTCCTAGAGCCACTGTGCCCAGCACCCAGCTCCTGAGGCTGCTCCAGGGACCAGGGATTGGTGCAGGAAACATTTGGGTTCCACCTCAAGCATCAAGACCTCAGCTCAAGGTGTTCCTTGGCTTCTCTGCTTGGCTGTAAACACACACAAAGTGGAAAATCAGATTTCTGGTGGGGTTCTGAAGGCCGTGAATTCAAGGCTTGCTGGGGAAATGAAGAGCTGGGGGTAAAATCTCCCCTGAGTGCTGGGATGAATTACATTAGGGAAGTGTTCTGTGGGACAAGATGCTCAAAGAACATTTGCCTTGAGGTTGGGCTTTCAGGTTCTTGAGTCAGATCAGGCTCGAGCAACTCCCCAGTTCCCTGGCCTTACACAAAATTTCACCTGAGGGAGGATCCCCTTCCCTCACAGCCCCTGAGCAATAATCCAGAGCCAACCTTCAGCTCAGGCCACCCTGATGCCTTGTGCAGGCTGGCCTAGAACAGAGACTGGACAGAGCTAAAGAATAAAGTAGGGATTTATTAAAAGGACTCAATGGATCCACCTTGGGCAACACAAGAGCCCAGCCAGGGCTACAGTCCAGGTGAACCCAAAATGGTCACAAAATGAACACCAGGTGAGCCCAAAAGTGTCACAAAATGAACCCCAGGTGAGCCCAAAATGGTCACAAAATGCCCCACTGGTCACGGGGTCTCTCACTTTTATCAGTTCTGCTCCATTTGCATCTTGCTGTTCATTGTCCAATTCCAGCTCCAGCCCATGCAGTCCCATCCTTGTTTTTCTCTCTTCAGCCCACGGTGTTTGTGTTCTTGGGCTGAGATTTGGATCATTTGTCCTTGGTCCCCAGCTGGAGCAGGAATTGTTTTGTCTCCCTGCTCTGTGCACAGAGCTCTCCATCCCTAAATATGAAGCCCAGACCCACCCACTAAAGCAGCACAGAACCTGAAAAATAGAAAAGCTAAAACCTGAGGCATCATAACTCACATCCCATCCCTGCTGGGACCTGAACTGAGCTGAGCCAAATTTTACCCTTGCCTTGAGTTTCCTCAGAAGGAGGCAGCAGCACCCACACTGAGCTGTGGAGCAGAGCCAGGGTGGCACATGGTTCAGTCTTTCCTGCAATATTCATGGCAGTTTGTGTCTCACACCTTTCCAGAGCCCAGAACCTTCCACTCCAAGTGCTTTGCTCTCCATGGAAAGAGGATAACAGGACCCAGTAGTAAAGCAGCCTCATTTTTCACCACAAGAAACCACCAGGACTGGTTCTAGGCCTGGTTTGTACAAGATTCAATTTGGTTTTTCCCCACAAGAAACCACCTGATCCAGGACTAATTCTAGCTCTGATTTCCACAAGATTCAATTTGGTTTTTCATCACCAGAAACCACCTAATCTAGGACTAACTCTAGATCTGGTTTCTACAAGATTCAATTTGGTTTTTCCATTCTGGATCTTTAAGTTCCACTTTAAGTTCCACTTTCTCCAGCTGAGACAGAACTGGTACCACAGTGCCCAGGATGGGCAGCCCAGCTGACCACTGTCCCCTCTGTCCCCTCTGTCCCCTCCCTGCCAGGCTCCTCCTTCCCCAGGCTGTTCATGGGAGCAGAACCAGCCTGGGCGCTCCAGTCCTGGTCTCAGGGCTCAGAGAAGGACTCTCCAAACAGAGGCAGCCCAGGGATCCCCCTTAGATCCCACCCCAGGCTGTGGCACAGCTGAGTGGATGTGGCAATTCCCACCCACGGGGTGTTTTCCTTCCGTGATGTTTGGGTGTTGGGAAGCTGCTTCCCAGTGCCAAACTGTGACTCACCATGGGTGATTTCGGCACAGTTGGCACCAAACACTTCTTGAGGCCACCCACCACCACCCAGGGACTCCCCAAAGTGGAATTTGCCTCTCCAAAGAGACTCCCCAGACTCGAGTTTGCCTCCCCACAGGGACTCCCCAGACTGGAGGCATGGCTGGAGGGCTTGGCTGACCAGTGGGAGATGACCAGCACCCTCGCTGGCCTCAGTGGAGAGCTGTTCCTTCCTTCCCTGGGTTTCTGATGCTCGTTCTGGTCCCAGTGTCCTGCCCCCTGTCCCTGGCAGGACACATTTCCCTCCCCAGTGCCAGCTTTGGGAAGGAGGCAGGAGAGGAAGGTGAGTGCTGCTGGGAATGGCTGGCAGTGGCAGCGAGGGGACAGCAGCCCAGGGAGGTGACATGGCCTCACTCACAGCCCTGCCAGGACCCAAACAAACCCCAGCATCTGTCTTTGGAGGAAAGGTTTTACAGCACTGAATATCTCACTGTGTTTACTGCACTCACAGCCTGGAAGCCTGAATTTGCATATGCAAATCATATGCATTTATGTAAATTCCAGGTCGAATAATATTATCACAGTCCCTGCAGAACAGATCCTCTGCCATGGCAAATCAGTGGATTGTGTTTTCCAGGCGAGAGTGGCGCTGCTTTGAGCAGGCATTGCTGAACAGAACATTTCTGTCTGGGGGGGGGAACAATGCAGGACCCGCTCCTGGGCACACCCGGTCCCCTGGCAGCAACTTCATTCAGGTTCCTGAGGAGGAGAAGTGGCTCCAGTCCCATCCCCATCCATCCCCAACCCCAGCTTTAGCCCCATCCCCATCCCCAGCCCTGTTTCCAGCTCCATTCCCAATCCTGGTCCCATCCCCAACCCCATTCCCCATCCCCATCCCCATCTGTGCTGGTGTTCACAGGGGTCCCAGGCAGAGGGAAGACATGAGGATCTGACTCCATGTTTCAGAAGGCTTGATTTATTATTTTATGATATATATTATATTAAAACTATACTAAAAGAATAGGAGAAAGGATTTCATCAGAAGGTTAGCAAGCAAGAAGAATGGAATGATAACAAAATCCTGTGACTGACCGAGACAGTCTGGACAGCTGGGCTGTGATTGGCCATTAATTAGAAACAACCACAGGAGGCCAATCACAGATGCACCTGTTGCATTCCACAGCAGCAGATAATCATTGTTTGCATTTTGTTCCTGAGGCCTCTCAGCTTCTCAGGAGGAAAAATCCCAGGAAAGGGATTTTTCAGAAAATATCATTGCCACACCCATCCTCATTCCCAATCCCATCCCCCATCCCATCCCATCCCATCCCATCCCATCCCATCCCCGAGCCCATCCCCATCCCATCCCCACCTCCCCTCTCCCAGCACGCCGCTCCCAGCCCATGTTCGATGCCCAGACAAAGCTCTGGCAGCAGATGCCAAAATCACCTCCCAGCCCATGACAGAGCCCTGAGTCACCCCAAGAGCAGCAGCTCCCCCAGAACGGGCTCGTCTCACTAAAGTGGAGTTGCTGCAGCAGCCCAAATCCGCAGCCAGTGCAGAGGGATGAGGCACTGCCCCACTCATGGGGGCTGCTGCTGTCCCTGCTGCTGTCCCTGCTGCCACTGCCATTTTCTCCAATTTGTGGAGAAAAGAATTTGTGGCTGAGCAAATAGGTGACATTTTGGGGATGAGACTTTCTCCCATCAGAAAGTTAATGGCTTTTAGGGCAGGATTTTTCACAAGAGATTTTGGGTGTTAGAACCCAAACTGGAAATGAAAGGCTTTTGGGGCCAGGTGTTCAAAAAAGCAGGAGGTTGGGGAGTTTGAGATTTGGGATCATTCCCATCTCAATATTCACTAAGGAGGACACAGGAGGGAAAAGGGAGAAAGGAGAGGTGGGGAGGAGGAGCTGCCCGAGTGTGGAAAATGGATTTGTAAAGAATTTTTTAAACTTGATAAAAAGTTTATATAGATCTGTATATTTGAATGTAAACACTGGGAGAGAAATGTCCAGAGTGGGTGATACCTCAGGTCTTAGTTTTTCTATTCTTCAGGTTCTGTGCTGCTTTAGTGGGTGGGTCTGGGCTTCACATCAGGGGATGGTGACCTCTCTGCACAGAGCAGGGAGACAAAACAATTCCTTCTCTAGCTGGGGACCAAGGACAAATGATCCAAATCTCAGGCCCAAGAGCACAAACACCGTGGGCTGAAGAGAGAAAAACAAGGATGGGACTGCATGGGCTGGAGCTGGAATTGGACAATTAACTCCAATTGTAAATGGTGCAGAACTTATAAAAGTGAATGACCAGTGGGGCATTTTGTGACCATTTTGGTTCATCTTGGGTGCAGCCCTGGCTGGGCTCTTGTGCTGCCCAAGGTGGATCCATTGAGGTCTCCTAATAAATCCCTGCTTTATTCTTTAGCTCTGTCCAGTCTCTGTTCTAGGCCAGCCTGCACAAGGCATCAGTCAGGGCTAGAGCAAAACCCACAGGCTGGGAGAATTAGGGCTGTTTAGCCTGGTGAAGAGAAGGTTGCATGAAGACATAACAAGTTTTTTCCTAGAGAAGCACAAAAAGAAGAAGAGAAAACAATTCTCATCTCTACTTGCTACTCCTGTTATTTTCACACATGTAAAATGTGTTAAGAAAATTATTTACCTAAATTAATTTAGTTAATTGAACAGCAGTAAAAGTTATTTTATTGCCTTAACCAATTAAATCAAAGATATATCCTATCTCAAACAATCACAAATTTTTCTTTAATATATAGTATAATGTATATAATGTGATAATAAGATATATATGATATGATATGATGTGATACATATAATATAATATAATATAATATAATATAATATAATATAATATAATATAATATAATATAATATAATATAATATAATATAATATAATATAATATAATATAATATAATATAATATAATATAATATAATATAATATAATATAATATCTCTCTAACATAATTATAATAAATAGAAATATAACATAATATAATTTTAAATACAAATTATTCAATCTTCTAAATCAATAAAACCAAATACCAATCATTCCCTACACCAAAAACTCCCTAAATACAATAGGGAACCTCTATCCTTCCTCCACCACGGGGGAGCCTGGGATCCCTGTGTGCCTTGCAGTTACCACAATTATTATTTGAAATTTGAATTGCCTTGGACTCATGGTTTGCACAACTCCCGTGCCCTGGCCATGCCCTGCAGAGCTCAGGTGTTTTACCAAAGGCTGCTGGAGGACTTTAGCTTCAGTCAGAGAATATTGATATATTCAGGAATGTTGATAATATTGATCCCTACACACACAACAGCTCCTGTGCCATTCTCCTCTGCTAGCACAGGCTGGATTTGGGGACGCTCAGTGTAAGAGAATCTCCAACAAGTGTTGGGCACTGGTGTTTTGCTTTGAGGTTTGTGCCTTTGCACCCCCCTGGTCTGAATTCCCTCTCAGCAGCCATTGTCCTGCCCTCTCCGGCTGGACACAAAGTCTTAATCTTCCCCTTCTTCCCACTGTAACTAAACAATCTCTCAGAAGTCTTTCCAATAGACTGATCAAACTGTCAGCATAAGCCACTGCCTCAGCTCGCTGCTGTTGCTCCTTTGTCCCCTGCCCGTGTTTAACATCCCATTTACAACAGGGAGGAGGCTTAAACCCACCCCAGCTCCTCCAGCAGTGCTTGAAGGAGAGCTTAAACCACCCCAGCTCCTATAGCAGTGCCTGGGTGAGAGCTTAAACCACCCCAGCCACAGCTCCAGGGGGAAACAGAAGGACAGAACCACCCTGGACACGTCCAGGAGGGAAGCTGTAGGAAAATCCAGAGCTGAGGAATCCAATTTCATCAACACCACCCTGTCCTCCTGCCCCTGGATGTCTCTGCTGAGGGTGAGGGGGTGGCTGCACTCCCCTGGAGACGCCACTGAGGCTGTGCCACGTCCTGCCTGCTCCCACAGAGGTGACATTTGTGACATTTGTGGCTCACACCCCCAGACACCTCACCAGGCTCCTCTGGCAGCATCTCCTGGGCTTTGCTCAGTGCCAGGGGGTCACGATGGCTTTTTCTGGAGCTGGTCACGCCTTCCCCAGCTCATCCTGCCTGGTGCTGGAGGAGAAGAGAGGTCCCTGCTCCCCCCAGACCACCAGGAGAGCATTCCTGATCCTCTGGCATCCCCCATTCCTCTTGTCCTTTCAACAGGAATTTCTGAGCCCCCCCATGTTTCAAACACAGCTCCAGTTCCAAGAGTTGGACTCTGCAGCTCAGGTGCCCTCTGGGGGTTGGGTTTACATCTCTTCAGCCAAACTCAGCTGGTTTCCACCCAAAGGGCTTTGACGCAGCAAGGTCAGGGTAACAATTCCCCCTCTCAGAAGGGCTCAGACCTGCAGCTCCATCTCTGCTCCCTTTGAGGACACTCAGTGTAAGAGAATCTGCAACAAATGTCTTGGTTTGAAATCCAGGTGTGTGCTGAGGAGGGCAGGAGCTTCCCTTGAAATGGAAAATGTAAACCCCCTCCCTCCAAAGTATAATTTTTAAATTAAGGGGCTCTCAGGCAAAGATATGGGAATAGGAATAGCAGTTTTTAATTAGGGAAATAAAAAATAAAAATGCAACTGTACAAAAAAAAAAAAACCATAGAGTTAGAATAGACCTGCCCCCCTGTGTGTCAGGGGGTGGCACAGCCCCATCCCATGGGGGCTCAGCCCTCCTGCAGTGCCAGCTGTGCTGCTGCTGGAGCAGGGATCCTGCACAAGGGGGGAGTTTTCCTCTGCAGCTCCAGGGCTGCTGCAGATGGGCCTGGGCTCCCTCTGGCAATGCAGGGCAGCAGAAAGCTGCTCCTCTGGCAATGCAGTGGGCAAAGGCTGCTGTGCTGTCCCAAAGCTCAGATTGCATCCAGGTAGGAATGCTTGGCTCCTCCCCTGGGCGGAGCATCTCCCCATGGGATGATGGAATTTGATCAGCCATGCAGGGACACTCACTGGCCATGGACAGAAGGTAATTAATAATTAATGGCTCATGAACAGAAGAGAGCTCCTGGAGGGAGGATTGGCTGTGGGAGAGATAAAGAAAACTGAGAATTCAACATTCAAACCCCACATCCCATTCCTGCCCTGCCCTCACCCTGGCTGGGCCATCAGCCTCTAATGCTCAGGCAGCTGAACCTCCTTTCACAAAATGAATTTTTAGTCTGTTTTGGTGACCCCCAAGGACTGCAGAGCTGGGTGGGGAGTCTGTGGTGACACAGGTGCCCCCTCTATGGAAAAGCTCCAACCTCCAGACTCGTTCAGAGGGGGATTCCTGAGTGGAAAGCTGCTATCCAGTCCCTCTCCTCATTGGAATTCTGTCAGGTTGGGTCTGTTCTCCACATTTAGTCAAGACCTGACATTTCCCCTCTCAGTTGTGAGCATCCATTGCATGCTTTGACTTGCAAAACTTTCCCTGCTGCTGCTCCTGATCTTCAGGCAATCCCAAGAATTTTTGTGTTCCCCTGCCCACAAAGGGCTGCAGTCAGCACAGCACCAGAATTAAAACAGGTGAATATTGCAGCAGGTGTGATGTTGAGTTTGCTGGGGTCCCCAGGACGAGGTGAGATGTCTCTCTCAGCAATGTCTGTCCTGTTCCATGACATTTCCAAGTCAGCATTTCTCATCTCCAGGTTTGCACACAGATGCACACTGGGTGAGCCTTCTGCCAGACTTGGAGAATTCCCTACAAATCCGTTTCCCACACCCCTAGGAATGGTTGGAGCAGGCTTAGGGGGATTAGTGGCACCAGGACAGGGCATGGACAGGCATGGGGGGGTTCCCCAGCCCTGACACTGTCCCCTATTGATGCAGGGTGGCCCTAATGTAGAAATAATGTGTTCTGACTCCATGATTGAGAAGGATGAACAATTGCTTTATTAAGCACATAATATATAATATATAATATATAATATATAATATATAATAAGTATAAGTATTTAATATATAAGTAGAGAATACATATAAATATAGTATAAGTATATATAAGTCTATAATACATATATATATTAAGAATACTACACTACACTAATACTATACTAAATTACATACTAAAGAGATACTATACTAAAACTACTAAAGAAAAACCCATGACTGTCTGAGACAGCCAGGACACAGCTTTTGACTCAGTTAACCAAGGAATCAAACCAAATTCCACTGGTGTCTAATTAACAAATCGCTTTGGGTAGACAATCTCCATAACGCATTCCACATGTGCCAAACAACAGGAGCAGTGAATAGAAATAAGAATTGCTTTCTCTTCTTCTGTGAGCTTCTCTATAAGAGCCAAAATGAGAGATGCAGGACTCCAGGTGGCTCTCCAAAATGCAGTTTATTCCATCCAAGACGTTCCAGCAGTCTGGGTGGCAGAGCCTGTGCCTACAGCTGCCAGCTCCAGCTGCAGGCAGGCCTGGACAGCCTTTGGTTTTGGTTACATTGCATTATAGACTTTTCTTTGCTGAGCATCTTCATACAGTAGAACCAATCTATACCTTAACTTTTATCTATAGCCTATCATAACTACTGTAATTACCATATTCATGTTACTGTTCTCCAATCACTACAAGTTAGTACATTACAGTTTAAGCTGGAAGTTGTTTTTCAGTTTTCTTGCAGTGGAAAATACTGAGACCTTTTTTCTACTGACTTGTTTGCCTGTGCTATCTTCCTGCTTGGTAAAAACATCTTCTTGTTTGAGGTGGGATTATCCTTTGCTCTAAGTCATAAAAACCCCTTCTAACTAACATACTCTTAGGAAAATTAATCTACAAACACCAGAGGTTTATGTCCAAAAAGGAGACAGAGGAGTCCTTTGACTTTATTCCAATAAAGGGAGAGGCCATGGGGCACTCCTCTGGGATCTCTCAAATTTTTGGAGGACTCAGCCTCCCTTTTTATCCCTATTTCCCACATTTCCCTCTCTCTTTCCCCATTGGCTGAGGCACTTGAGAGGTTCAGACTTCCCGGAACGCCTGATACCAAAGATTTCCCTCTAATGTATAACCCTCCCTTTTAAGGTTTAATTCTTATAGAATTTAGGACTTTTTCTTCCCCATTGTTTTTTCCATCTCTCAATGTCTAATTTCATTTATCAGCAAACCTAAAGTTTATTTGTGAAATCAAATATGTTTTTCCATTCATCAATCAGTGGAATCCTTCCCATTGTTTCTTTTATCTCCCAGTGCTGGTTTTATCTACCAGCAGACCCACAGCTTGTTTGGAAAGACAAATCTGCCATTCCTCTCAATATCCTTTGCCTCCTTGGTTGGGGCTCTGTCCCAAACACATTTTATGAAAAATCCTTTCTTTAGGATTTTTCCTCCTGAGAAGCTGAGAGGCCTCAGGAACAAAATGCCAACAATGATTATCTGCTGCTGTGGAATGCAACAGGTGCATCTGTGATTGGTCTCCTGTGGTTGTTTCTAATCAATGGCCAATCACAGTCAGCTGGCTCGGACTCTCTGTCCCAGCCACAAGCCTTTGTTATCATTCCATTCTTTTTCTATTCTTAGCTAGCCTTCTGATGAAATCCTTTCTTCTATTCTTTTACTATAGTTCTAATATAATATATATCATAAAATAATAAATCAGCCTTCTGAAACATGGAGTCAGATCCTCATCTCTTCCCTCATCCTCAGACCCCTGTGAACACTGTCACAGGGCTCAGCAATTCTTTTCTTCTATATCAAAACTTGCTTTCATTTCTATTCCTTCTTCAGATTCTGCATTCAGAAGAATGCTGCCAAGCACACATATCTGTGAGACCTTCTTGTCAAACTTTCATCCTTCCCAACTGTAGGAGTGTCAGGGGTAGGACGGTCAGGACAGACGGAGATGAGAGATCTCTGCAGCCAGGTCAGGAATTTGGGGTTTATTGCAAAGGGCCTGGGTGCAGGGCCCTGCTGGGAGCTGCCAGCCACAGCTCAGAGCAGGCTGAGAGAAGAGAGGGGTAGAGAGGATGAGAGGGTAAGAGAGTAAAAGGGGTAAGAGTGAAGTTCCCATTCCAATACAATAAATCTTCTTCTGTGCTGAATATTCTCATTCTCACTAACCAATCTAGTACAAGATACAAATCCTATAGCATTTCCATACAGCCTATAAGAATCATTACATTACCATCCTGTGTTACATTTCAAACCCTAAAAACTCCTCTTTGGGCCCCTTCTGCCAAGCTGTAGGGGCTGCTCTGACCCTTGGGCCTGTCTGCAAGCAGAGGGTGTTGTTCCATCAAAAGGGGATCACCTTCAGCTGGCCACACCATTGTTTTCCAGTTGTTCAGTAACTGAGGAATCTCAAAGCTTGCTTTCATTTCAATCTCACTTATAGTTTCTATATTCTCAAAATCTTTTGCCAGACAATCATATTGATAAGGCTTTCCTGTTTCATCTTCCCCAACACCCAACACTTCCCGCTGCTTTCCCCTAAGAGAAACCCTTAGGACTCTGTCAGTGACGAGAGCTGCTGTCCCTGTCCCTGCAGGTCCCTGGCCCTGGGCCAGCAGTACAGCTCCCTGGGCTCCCAGCCCATCCTCTGTGGCTCCATCCCCGGCCTGGTGCCCAGGCAGCTCCGCTTCTGCCGCAACTACATCGAGATCATGCCCAGCGTGGCCGAGGGGGTGAAGTTGGGCATCCAGGAGTGCCAGCACCAGTTCCGGGGCCGCCGCTGGAACTGCACCACCATCGACGACAGCCTGGCCATCTTCGGGCCTGTCCTGGACAAAGGTAACCCTGGGGGGCAGCTGGGCTTTGGGGTAGGGCTGGCACAGCTCCCCTGGGCTTTGGGGTGCACCAGGATTGGGTATTGGGCTCCTCTGGGCTTTGGGGTGCACCAGGATTGGGTATTGGGCTCCTCTGGGCTTTGGGGTGCACTAGGATTGTGCATTGAGCTCCCCACAGCTCCTCTGGGCTTTGGGATGCTCCAGGATTGTCCTGCTGGAC
Source organism: Camarhynchus parvulus (assembly GCF_901933205.1). Taxonomy (NCBI): domain Eukaryota; kingdom Metazoa; phylum Chordata; class Aves; order Passeriformes; family Thraupidae; genus Camarhynchus; species Camarhynchus parvulus. The sequence continues at coordinate 1,870,587 of NC_044597.1, read as the reverse complement.
AGGGAAAGGGTCTAATGTGTCCTTGCAGTTGTGTAATAATTAATATTGATTCTATGATTGCAAAATATTGATTAATTGTTTTATTATACTATATTATTAAGAAGCTTGTAACTCGTACAGACAGTCTGATACAGCTTCGACTTAATTGGTCAACTCTTCAAACACCGTTTGCTGTCCAATCCTTTGGTAAACAATTTTCATAACACATTCCACATGTGCACAACAACAGGTGTGGCAAGCGGAGATAAGAATTGTTTCCTATTCTTTTCTCTGTGAGTTTCTTCCCAGGAAAACCCTGGGACAGAGCTGTCTCTCTCTGTTCATTACCACACTGATGTGCCAGCTTTCAACCCCGATTTCTCCAATTTCCTTCTCTTCCCAGTTTTTGGTGTGTTCCCATCACAAGGAGGGAAAGGGTCCCATCCCAGGAGCTCAGAAGGGCCAGGGAGGATAAAAAGGAGGGGAAGGTTTGGCCCCAAGCACTCTCACATGTTCTGGGATCAGGAACTCCACCTCCCTGTCCATTTCCAAACTGGGTCCAGCAGACCCAGGGAAAGGAGAGGGGCTGTGGTTGAGCTCTTTGGGATCAAGGCAGAGCCCCTGAAGCACAAATTGCCCACCCCAGGAGATCCCTGGGCTCAAGTTTCCTCTCCATGGTTGAAATCCATGGTCCTGATCAGCCTTACTTCAATAAATCTTTTTTTTTTTTTCAATGGGATTTCAATGAATATTTTCACAAATGAGCCCAAAAAGCAGGAAATAAGGAGAGGTTATAAATTCATTTTCCCTCTCTTCTCTCCAAGCTCCTCTTCATCCCCTGCTCCTGAAATGCCACTTTTCTAAACTGGCATGGATCAGGCGCACTGGAGCATTGATGAGGCACCAGAAAATTGGGATTCCAAATAAATGATGGGGCATGGATAAGGCACCAGAAAATTTGGATTCCCAGTGAGATCATGGCCATTCCCAGTGACATCATAGGGCATTGATGAGGTACCAGAAAATTGGGATTCACAGTGAGATCATGGGGCATTGATGAGGCACCATAATTTTGACATTCCCAGTGACATCATGGGCATTCCCAGTGAGATCATGGCCACTCCCAGTGACATTGTGGGGCATTGATGAGGCACCAGAAAATTGGGATTCCCAGTGACATCATGGCCATTGCCAGTGAGATCATGGGGCATTTCGCTGGAAAAAGTGAGAAAGGGCCCCAGAACAGCCTGGAAGGAGAGGCTGGAGGGACAAATCATAAAATCACAAAATTCCCTGAGTTTGAAGGGACCACCCAGCCCAGCTCCTGCCCTGCCCAAACACCCCAGCAATCCCACTCTGGGCATCCCTGGCAGCGCTGTCCAAACCCTCCTGGAGCTCTGGCATTCCCTGGGCAGCCTGGGCAGTGCCAGCACCTCTGGGGGGGACAGAACCTTTCCCTGAGCTCCATCCTGACCCTCCCCAGCACAGCCCCATGATAATCTCAGATGTCCCAGAGCCCAGATGAAAAAGGCATCCCCACAAATCTGAACCAAGTGGTGAATTAACAACTCCCAGTGGATAAAAATCTCCATTTTCTCCCCTGGATTCTGTTCACTCTGTGCCACATTCAGCACAAGGGACATCCACAGGTGATATCTTGGTTTCACAGCTTTGTGAACACAACAAAAAAACATTTCCCCCTCCTCTTCCTGGGCATTGACACCACTGGGTCCCTGCAGCCCAAAATCTCTTTATTGCACAGAAATTATTGTTTCCAGTGGTGCTTTGGAAATGGGAATTTTATGGTACAGACTTCAAGGAACTGGAGAAAGAGGGGTGAGAGCAGGACTTTGAACTCTTTCCCGTCAATCCCCTGCAGAATTCAGGAGTTCTGGTGAATCTTTCCTTCAAAGCCCCAAAAATTCTGCAAAGAAACAGTTCATACAATCCTTTTTTTTTTCAAGTTTCAGCCTCCCAGTAAGGGTAGGTATCGTTTCAGATCCCAGAAATGTCAGTTGAGAATTTCAGTGAAAATCATTGCTTTGTGTTAATGTGGGATTCTTTGCAGGAGCCAGGATTGTCAAACCTTATTAGAGCACTAATAGGCACCATGAGATTCATTTCCCCTCTGTTGTGCCAGGCTGTATTTTGGGGTAACTGTTGTATTTACTACCAAATAACTTGTCAGCAGGGCTCAACACATTCTGATTTTCTGCCTAATTAAAGCCTGTCCTAAATTTCAGCACTTAAAAGATCAGAAAGTTTTAATTTTCTCTAAAAACGGTCACTAAGAAACTGTCATAAAACTTCTAAACAAGTTATGAAAGAACTGCTCAAGCACCGAGACACTGAAAATCTCTCAGCACCATTTCTGTCAGCAGGAAAGCACTTAAAGATCAGATTTGAGCCATCCTCCCTGTAATGAGCAAAGTGAACTTTGAATTTGTGGAGAATATTTTAAGATTCTTTTCGGCTGCAGGGACTCGAGCAAAGCCTCAAGTGTGGACTTGCCTCAGCATCTCCACACACCCCGAGCTGACAAGGTAAAATATCACCCAGAGCTCTGAAAATCTTCTGACAGATGGAGAAAAATGAGCGAGCACGTTGGATATGTACTGATTTTCCCACTCCAGACAGCCCTGCCAGGCTCCCAGGGTGGATTTATGCTGGTGTCTCACTCACCTGTAAGTGGAGCAGTTAAAAATAAACAGCATCATCTGCAAAGGAGGACACATCAAAGCCCAGCCCATCTGATGCTGGGGATTATTCACATTTTTTTGAACCGTGCTCGTGTCTTTTCCCTGCTGCCTTCAAAATTAATGAGCAGATTGAGGATGGGATTGGTGTCGCTGTGTGGCACTGAGGAACACAGGGAGCCTTTGAGATTCCCAGGGTGGAGCAGAAAAAACAGAACAGCTCCAGGCTGTGAGGGAGGAGAGAAGGGGATGTGGTTGAGCTCAGAGGTTGGTGACAGAGCTGAGAGGTCCTGGCAGAGGTGAGCAGGGTGGGAGCAGCTCTGATCATCCCTGGGGATGCTCCTGGGCCTTCAGAGGAACAGTCTGAGCTGGAAGGGATCTTTAAAGAGCATCTGGTGCCACTCAGCTTCTCCCTTGGATGGAACAGGAGTCACAGACGGGGTTGGGTTGTGTGACCGTGTTCACAGGGGTCCGAGATGAGGGAAGAGACGAGGATCTGACTCCATGTTTCAGAAGGCTGATTTATTATTTTATGATATACATTACATTAAAACTATACTAAAAGAATAGAAGAAAGGATTTCATCAGAAGGCTGGCTAAGAATAGAAAAAGAAAGAATGATAACAAAAGCTTGTATCTTGGACAGAGAGTCCGAGCCAGCTGACTGTGATTGGCCATTAATTAGAAACAACCACATGAGACCAATCACAGATGCACCTGTTGCATTCCACAGCAGCAGATAACCATTGTTTGCATTTTGTTCCTGAGGCCTCTCAGCTTCTCAGGAGAAAAAATCCTAAGGAAAGGATTTTTCATGAAAAATCATGGCTACGGGGTTGGGTTGGACAAAACCCACCCAGTGCCACCCCTGCCATGGCAGGGACACCTTCCACTGTCCCAGGTGGTTCCAAGCCCTGTCCAGCCTGGCCTTGGGCACTGCCAGGGATCCAGGGGCAGCCCCAGCTGCTCTGGGCACATGTGCCAGGGCACAATTCCCAATTCCCAATATCCCATTCATCCCTGCCCTCTGGCACTGGGAGCCATTCTCTGTGTCCTGTCCCTCCATCCCAAGTCCCTCTCCAGCTCCCCTGGATCCCCTTTAGGTGATGCTCAAACCAAGAGTTTTGGGCCCATAATCTGGATAATAATCCATAAGTATGGATTATATTATATTATATTATATTATATTATATTATATTATATTATATTATATTATATTATATTATATTATATTATATTATATTATATTATATTATATTATATTATATTATATTATATTATATTATATTATATTATATTATATTATATTATATTATATTTATTATATTATATTTATTATATTATATTCTGGATCCTGTGGCCACCACTGCCACGTTCCCTTTTCCTGACCTCCAGCACACCCAAACCAAACCCAAACCCAAACCTGGACAATCCCTGTCCCAGCTCACACTCTGCATTTGGCCAACACAGGGTTGGGGTTTCACCTCACAAACACCTGGGGGAAATCCCCTGTCAGCTCCCACTTGGATCATCTCAGCTGCTGCTCCCTCAGGTAGATTGAGGCTGTTTTGGAAAAGCTTCAAAGGTGCAGCTCCCACTACAGCAGCATCAAAAATCTCTTCTAATAGAGCCTGAAAAGAAACTGGGGGTAATTTCATTTTAAAGGAGCTGCAAACACGTTAACCACGGTCACTTCCAGTGGAGGAGGGCTCAGCTGAGCAGACCCTCGTGTCCAAATGTGTGTCCAAACCTCCCTGGGCTGCTCCTCCCTGGGGCATCCTCCAGGCTGTGAGCTCTGCTGCCACTGTGGGGGCACAGGGCTGCCCTCCCTGAATTCCCTGAATTCCCAAGGGATTCCTGCCTCCCATCCCTCCCCAGGGTCACCCACAGCCCCAACCTCTCCTCCTGCAGCCCCTGGCAGGGCGAAGAACACCAAAGGCAGCTCAGGGGCTCAATCCATTTGGGAGCTGCTGAACAACACCCCTGGTGAGGCTCTGCCCTCACCCACCTGGATTTCTCCACATTTCCCACCCCAGAGGCACCATCACAAGGTTTTGGCTGCTGTAGCTGCCCAGGGTTTGGTTTGCTGATGATTCTCCTGCAGGAAAGGACAGGCTGGGAGAGCTGGGGGGGCTCACCTGGGGAGGAGAAGCTCCAGGGAGAGCTCAGAGCCCATAAAGGGGCTCCAGGAGAGCTGGAGAGCGACTGGGGACAAGGGATGGAGGGACAGGACTCAGGGAATGGCTCCCACTGCCAGAGGGCAGGGATGGGATGGGATATTGGGAATTGGGAATTGTTCCCTGGCAGGGTGGGCAGGCCCTGGCACAGGGTGCCCAGAGCAGCTGGGGCTGCCCCTGGATCCCTGGCAGTGTCCAAGGCCAGGCTGAACAGGGTTTGGAGCCCCCTGGGACAGTGGAAGGTGTCCCTGCCATGGCAGGGGTGGCACTGGGTGGGCTTCAAGGTCCCTCCCAACCCAAACTGTTCTGTAGTTCTGTGATTCTGCATTTTCTTTTTTCCCCATGTCTTATTTTCTAGCCCAGACCATAAAGAAACCCAAAAAAGCAACCCCTGCATGTGGGGTAAGATCATGTTTTTACAAGCAGATTCCCCAGGATGATTTATACTGCAGGTGTGCAGTCTGGGATAAGGAGGGAAGAAAAACCTGCTTTGCCCTTCCCTCCTTTCCCTTTTCTTTGCAAAGTAAGGTCAGCTCTTATCTGAAGCCAATGGCTCCTCCAGCCAAGCCCTGCCCAAACCAGGGCTGAGCCAGCAGCCACACATTGCTGGGAGAGGGGGGAACAATCACCATTTTCTGGGTAGTGATGGAATCCAGGATTTTGGTTAAATCTGGCCAAAAGATCTGGTTAAAAATCTGGTTAAAATCTGGTTAAAAATCTGGTTAAAATCTGGTTAAGTGTGGCCTGAGAAGAGCAGGTTGAGAACATGAGAGAGGAGCAGCTCTGCAGACACCAAGGGCAGTGGAGGAGGAGGAGGAGGAGGAGGAGGAGGAAGAGGAAGAGGAAGAGGAAGCAGAAGAGGAAGAGGAAGAGGAAGAGGAAGAGGAAGAGGAAGAGGAAGAGGAAGAGGAAGAGGAAGAGGAAGAGGAAGAGGAAGAGGAGATGTTCCAGGCAGCAGATCTGAGATTCCCCTGCAGCCTGTGGTGCAGACCATAGAAGAAGGATGAAGAAGGATGGAGGAAGGTGAAGGAGGATGAAGGAAGATGAAGGAGGATGAAGGAAATGAAGAAGGATGAAGGAAGGTGCAGAAGGATGGAGGAAGATGAAGAAGGATGGAGGAAGGTGCAGACCATAGAAGAAGGATGAAGAAGGATGAAGAAGGATGAAGAAGGATGGAGGAAGGTGCAGAAGGATGAAGAAGGATGGAGGAAGGCGCAGAAGGATGGAGGAAGGTGAGGAAGGTGCAGAAGAATGCAGGAAGGTGCAGACCATAGAAGAAGGATGAAGAAGGATGAAGAAGGATGGAGGAAGGCGCAGAAGGACGCTCCCTGCAGCCCATGGAGCGCCCCAGGGATGGTGGTCCCCAGTCCCCGAGCTCCTGTCCCCTCTGCCCCGGGGAGATGCTCCAGAGCAGGGCAGGTGCAGGGGAGGCAGCTGGGCCCGGGCTGCCCTCGGGGCTCCCGGTGAGCTCGGCTAAGCCCCTGACACGAGCTGTGAAAAGGCAAAGACCCGCGCCACGATAACCCAGGGCTTTTCTCAGCCATGACACCCGCAGTCATTTGCATCTAAACAGGGGTGTGTGGGATCAGGGGGCCGGCTCGATATAAACTCAGCAGCTTAAAGGGAGGGGGGGAGGGAAAGCAGAGAAGGGAGAGAGAGAAAAATAAGCTTATAGCGATGAGAAAGAGCTAAGCTTCCTCCCCTACTGTGAGGCAGGGCGAGCGATACCATCGCAGCGCCGCAGTCGTTTCAAATCGCTGCCGCATTCACACGCCCTTTAGCCATTCTGGGGGGCTGGGGAGCGCCTTCAAAAGGGATTTCCCAGCCGGGCTGGCGGGATTGGAGGGTGACGGCAGGACAGGGGAACATTGCCGCGTTGCTACGAGGTGCTCCTGGGGAATGCCAGTGCTCTGTGCCGTGGGTACGCTGGCCGGCGGAAACATTCCGCATTATGCGGGTAATACAGTGTGACACCGAGGGAACAATGGCAAATTGAGTGTCCCAGCAGGTAACGGGGCTGGCTGGGAGACAGTCGCAGTGGTGCACTGTCAAGGCGGCTCTAATCCTCCCTCGCCAGCCCCTCCCCTGGTTCTGGGAACGCCGCTCCCGCGTTTCGTCTCTGGGAAATTCTCCCGGCTCCTCGCCCAGAGCCCGGCGAGAGTTTCGAGGCGAGCGGTTTGGTGGTGGCAGCTCGATCCCCCCCCGCGCTGGCACCGAGCGGGGGACACGGGGACACGGGGGACATGGGGTACAGGGGACATGGGGTACAGGGGACATGGGGGGTACAGGGGGCACGGGGGGTACAGGGGGTACAGGGGGCACGGAATGTACAGGGGACACAGGGGACATGAGGGGCATGGGGGACACAAGGGGTACAGGGGACATAGGGGACACAGGGGACACCGGGAGTATAGGAGACACAGGGGACATGGACGACACGGTGGGTACAGGGGACATAGGGGACATAGGGGACACAGGGAGTACAGGGGGTACAGGGGACACGGGGGTACAGGGGACACAGGGACACCGGCAGTATAGGGGGCATAGGGGACACGAAGGACACAGAGGACACGGGGGGCACGGGGCAGCTGCGGGAGCTGTGTCCATCGTGGCCCTGCCCGTCGGGTACTGCCAGCCCAGCCTGGCTCTGTCCCAGCCCGGCTTGATCTCAGCCCAGCCCAAAGCAGCAAAACACAGGAGAGGCTGAGGCTTCTCAGCTTCCTGGGTGAAAATCTTGGGCAAGGGGGATTTTTTGCAGGAAATACGACAGCGGCACACCAGCCCGGCTCTGTGTCTTGCAGCCACGCGCGAATCCGCCTTCGTGCACGCCATCGCCTCGGCCGGGGTGGCCTTCGCCGTCACCCGCTCCTGCGCCGAGGGCACCTCCACCATCTGTGGCTGTGACTCCCACCACAAGGGACCCCCGGGGGACGGCTGGAAGTGGGGCGGCTGCAGCGAGGACGCCGACTTCGGGGTGCTGGTGTCCCGGGAGTTCGCGGATGCGCGGGAGAACCGGCCGGACGCGCGCTCGGCCATGAACCGGCACAACAACGAGGCCGGACGGACGGTGGGTGACCACTGGGGACAGGCTGAGTGACCACTGAGACAGGCTGAGTGACCACTGAGACAGGCTGAGTGGCCAGTGGGGACAGGCTGAGTGGCCCGTGGGGACAGGCTGAATGGGGAACAGGCTGAGTGGCCATTGGGGACAGGCTGAGTGGCCAATGGGGACAGGCTGAATGGGGGAACAGGCTGAGTGACCATTGGGACAGGCTGAGTGACCACTGGGGACAGGCTGAGTGGCCAGGGGGGACAGGCTGAGTGACCAGTCCTGCATGGACAGCCCAGTGCAGCTCCTCCTGATGCAGTGGGACCGCAGGAATTCCCAGGCAGAGACTTTCTAGGATTATTTTCCAGGGCATGGCATTTCCTCTCCCTCCGAACAGGTACGTGGGGTTAAGAGCTAAAATCTTCCTTGATTCCAGGGCAAACAGAATTCCAGAATGGTTTGGGTTGATGGGACCTTAAAGCCCAGCTTGTTCCACACCCCTGACATGGGAAGGGACATCTTCCCTTATCCCAGGCTGCTCCAAGCTCCATCCAACCTGGCCTTGGACACTTCCAGGGATCCAGGGGCAGCCACAGCTGCTCTGGACATCCTGAGCACCTTCCAAGGCTGTAGAAACCCAACCCCAGGTCAGCACTGGATGAAGAGGATTTTCCTCCCTGTGCCTCCGTCCTGCACATTCCCTGTTACAACATCATCCCACCCCATGATTCCTAGGAGTAGATGATAGTCATGGCCCCATCCAACTGGAATATTCCATTCCATTCCATTCCATTCCATTCCATTCCATTCCATTCCATTCCATCCCATCCCATCCCATCCCATTCCTGCAGTCAGCAGGTACCCAGGCCTCTGCCTGCCCTGGGTCATTTGCAAACCCATTGGAACTTTTCCAACCATGCTTGAAGCCAACACTGATCTGGGTTTTCCACACCACAGCAGGTAGAGGTGGAAGGAGAGAAGCCTGACAGCTTCCAGTACCAAATCCCCCCACCAAACTCCAGTAATGTTATTCAAAATCAGTGATTATTTTGCTCGGCACAAAGGAGATTCTGGTGAAGAGTCCTGCCTGTAAATTCCCAATTTCACGCACTTTTTAGTACAAACTTCACATAAATGAAGTCATTACCAAGAAGAGGACAGGGATCAGTCTGCATCCACAGGGCTCAGAAACATCTCCAGCCCTCAGCTTCTCTGGGCTCTGACTGTCCACACACACAGGACAGGAGGGACCCCCACAAAAGGATCAGACATTGGGATTAGAATAGACTGGATTGGGTTGGGTTGGGTTGGGTTGGGTTGGATTGGGTTGGATTGGATTGGATTGGATTGGATTGGGTTGGGTTGGGTTGGATTGGGGTTGGGTTGATTTGGATTGGATTGGGTTGGATTGGATTGGATTGGATTGGATTGGATTGGATTGGATTGGATTGGGTTGGGTTGGGATTGGGGTTGGGTTGATTTGGGTTGGATTGGATTGGATTGGATTGGATTGGATTGGATTGGATTGGACTGGATTGGATTGGATTGGATTGGGTTGGGTTGGGTGGATGATCAGAGCAGCTGCCCACCTCAGCTGTGCTTTTGGAGCGTGACCTCTCTGGAGATCTTTAAAGCCCCCCAGCATCTCCAACCAGCCCATGCTTACAGAATCACAGAACCAGAGAATATCCTGGGCTGGAAGTGATCACAGGGATCATTGATCCAGCTCCTGCCCTGCCCAGGCCCCCCCAACAATCCCACCCTTGGCATACCTGGCAGTGCTGTCCAAACCCTCCTGGAGCTCTGGCAGCCTCGGGGCCATGCCCATTCCCTGGGGAGCCTGGGCAGTGCCCTCTGGGGAAGAACCTTTCCCTGATATCCAACCTAATCCTCTCCTGGCCCAGCTCCAACCATTGCCTTGGGTCCTGTCACTGGTCATGAGAGTGAAGAGATTGATGCCATCCACTGCTCCTCTTGAGGGTGCTGAGGGATTGATGCCATCCTCCTCTTGAGGTGCTGAGGACCTCAATGAGGTCCAACCTCATTCTCCTCTCCTCCAGCTGAACAAACCAAGTGCCCTCATACAGCCCCTCCAGACCCTTGTTGCCTCCTTTGGACACTCTCTAGTGCCTTAATGCCTTTTTAATGTTGTGGGGCCCAAAACTACCCCCAAAACTCAAAGTGAGGCTTCCCAGAGCAAGCTTAGATCAGACATTTAAGCCCAGGCGGCACAGGCGGGTGATGGAGAGCAAACCCTGTGACCGTGTTCAGAGGGGCCGGAGGATGAGGGAAGAGATGAGGATCTGACTCCATGTTTCAGAAGGCTTGATTTATTATTTTATGATATATATTATATTAAAACTATACTAAAAGAATAGAAGAAAGGATTTCATCAGAAGCCTAGCTAAGAATAGAAAAAGAAAGAATGAATAACAAAGGCTTGTGGCTCGGACAGAGAGTCTGAGCCAGCTGATTGTGATTGGCCATTAATTAGAAACAACCACATGAGACCAATCACAGATGCACCTGTTGCATTCCACAGCAGCAGATAATCATTGCTTACATTTTGTTCCTGAGGCCTCTCAGCTTCTCAGGAGAAAAAATCCTAAGGAAAGGATTTTTCAAGAAAGATGTCTGTGACAAAACCCTGTGTTCCATTCTGTGGGTGTTTCTGCTGCTGACTGTGCTTTGCCCCACACAGACCATCCTGGACCACATGCACCTCAAGTGCAAGTGCCACGGGCTCTCGGGGAGCTGCGAGGTCAAGACCTGCTGGTGGGCCCAGCCCGATTTCCGAGCCATCGGGGACTACCTGAAGGACAAATACGACAGTGCCTCGGAGATGGTGGTGGAGAAGCACCGCGAGTCGCGGGGCTGGGTGGAAACCCTCCGGGCCAAGTACGCGCTGTTCAAGCCGCCAACAGAGCGGGACCTGGTCTACTACGAGAACTCCCCCAATTTCTGTGAGCCCAACCCCGAGACGGGCTCCTTTGGGACGAGGGACAGAACGTGCAACGTCACCTCGCACGGCATCGACGGCTGCGACCTGCTGTGCTGCGGGCGCGGCCACAACACGCGGACTGAGAAGCGCAAGGAGAAATGTCACTGCATCTTCCACTGGTGCTGCTACGTCAGCTGCCAGGAGTGCACGCGGGTCTACGACGTCCACACCTGCAAGTAAAGCACATGTGGGGCTCCACTGGTGGAGGTGGCTCCAGAGCAGGGTCCCAGGGGTCCCTCAGACCCACACGTGGCCTCACACTGCCGGAGGATGGCACAAAACTCCTGGTGGCCCCAGCCAGGGCACTGAGAAGGCTCTGGGCACCTCACCCAGGTGAGATGGGACTGCTGGTGCCTTGGGCAGGACAGACTGCCTGGGGAGGGCAGGGACAGGACAGGGAGAGCAGGGACAGAGAGAGCAAGGACAGGACAAGATGCCCTGGAGAGCAGGGACAGGACAGGCTGCCTGGGGCGGGCAGGGACAGGACAGGGGGAGCAGGGACAGGACAGGGGGAGCAGGGACAGGACAAAATGCCCTGGAGAGCAGGGACAGGACAAGAGCAGGGACATGACAGGGAGAACAGGGACAGGACGGGGACAGCAGGGACAGGGAGAGCAGGGACAGGACAAGAAGAGAAGGGACAGGACAGGGAAGGCTGGGACAAGACAGGGAGGGCACGGACAGGACAAGAAGAGAAGGGACAGGACAGGGAAGGCTGGGACAGGACAGGACAGGCAGGGACAGGACAGGGAAGGCAGTGACAGGACAGGGAGGGCAGGGACAGGACAGGACAGGCAGCAGAGAGCAGGGACAGCTGGGTCCCAGCGAGGCACAGCCCCACGAGGCAGAGCTGCTGCCACAGCAGCCCCTGAGCTCCCAGCTCTGCCCTGCTCCACAGGCCCAGCCCCTGCAGGCACCAGCACGGGGGCTCAGGTGGAAATGAATTGGGTTGGGTTGGGTTGGGTTGGGAAAGCTCCCCCAGCTGCTGCTGTCCTGGTCTCAGCAGATGCAGGGGGGACAGGAAGGAGCCCCCAGCCCAGCCCAGCTCCCTCCTCCCTGCTCTGAGGTGATGCTGGAGAGCCAAACCTGTCTGAGCACACCAACAGAGCCCACGGGTGGTCCCTCCTTCCCCCTCCCCTCTGCCCTCTCTGTTCCCCCTGCCCCACATCTCCCATGGAGCTCTTCAGGAAGGCAGAGCCCAGGGCTGTCCCTCTGGCACCTGGCCAGGACAGGAGCAGGGCACAGGGCACTGCTGCCACCTCCCACAGGGGACAGCACTGTCCCATCAGCTCCTCCCCGTGCAGGTGCCCAGGAGAGGATTTTAAGGATCAGGTCAGCACCCATTGACTGAGCATTCCCCAGCATGACTTCACATCCCAGGGGGAGCTCAGGGATCTCTCTGGGGACAGGTCACCTGCCAGGTGAACATGAGAGACGCCAGGGAGAGAGGAAACCTCTGTCCCAGCCTCCTTGTCAGCCTTGTCAGTCCCACAGCACAAAGCCAGGCAGAGCCTTGCCCTGCCAGGGGATTCACTGAGCTGTCAGCAATCGTCCAGAAAGTTCCATGAGCAGGGATTTGGGCTCCCCCCTCACCCCATGGAGCAGAACCAGTGTTTGTCCCCCCTGCTCCCCAGGCCATCCCCTGTCCCTGGGTTCACCTGCTCCATGAGGACTGACCTGTGAAATTAAAAAATGAATATTCCCTCCGTCCTGGAGGGTTCCAGAACCAAGAGCCAGGCTCAACCCCCCCCCAGGCAGTGAATTCCAGGGAATGGTGGCCCCTGGGGCTGGGGCTGCTGCTCCAGTCTCTCTTTTCCTGGGAATGAGCAGCCCCTGGAGCTGCACAGAGCAATAAAGGGCAGAGACAGAGCCTCTGGCTCTGGCAGAGCAGAAACCCAGGTTCCTCCCATGCAGAGCTCCAGGGCCCCTTCAGAGAAGCCTTTGCTCCCAAAAATTCAAATCCCAGAGAGCTCCAAAAGCCTCCCCCAGCCAGAGCCACGCCGTCCTCTGATATGCATCTATTTAAAGTATATATTAAATCCCATGGAAAGACTCCCAGGACCCGACTTTAAACAAAATCCCTTCTTTGTTTGTTTGTTTTTTAATCAAGAAAAGGTATTTAATATTAAATAGAACATTTATTGCCTTGTAATTATTTTACTGTAGCCAGGTATTCTAGCACTGAATGGAAGATCTTTTTCCATCAATCTGCTGTATCCAAAGTTTTGTATAAAGTTGTAGAGGTCGATTTTTTTTTATTTTATATTCAGAAAATTTCTCTTTTTATAAGCATTATTTATTATACAATGTATATACTTGAGTTAACTAAGATTATATATTATATAAATATATATATTTGGAGAAAAATATATTTCAACTTCAATTTTTTTTTGGTGGTACATCATTAAAGAAAAGGTAAAAAATTCAAAAATATGCACTTGCCAGCTTGTGTGGTTTGGCTCTGAGGGTCAGCCATGGAATCATGGAATCCCAGGGTGGTTTGGGTTGGAAGAGACCTAATCAATGGATTAAGATCAAATTTATCAATGGACCAAGATCAAAATAATCAATGGATCAAGATCAAATTAATCAATGGATCAAGATCAAAATAATCAATAGATCAAGATCAAATTAATCAGTGGATCAAGATCAAATTAAGGAACAGATTAAGATCAAATTAAGCAATGGATCAAGATCAAAATAATCAATGGATCAAGATCAAATTAATCAATGGATCAAGATCAAAATAATCAATGGATCAAGATCAAATTAAGCAATAGATCAAGATCAAAGGAATGGATCAAGACCAAATTAATCAATGGATCCAAGCAGGCTCCAGACTTTGCACCCTCCCCACGTGTCACAGGCTGCCTCTGAATCACCTTCCAACACTTTGGGCAGACCAAAGTTCACATTTTCTCATATAAAAACCTGTCCTCCTGTCCATGAATAGTTCTGTGGGTGTTTCTGCAGCACCCCCCTTGCATCAGCAACGCTTTTAAGTGCACACAATTTTCCACTGCACTGGCCTCCAGTGTACCTGTCTGAAGGGCAAAATAAATACAGAATCACTCATATTCTTGCCCTGATCCCCAAATTACTCACAAAGCCATCCCATGGACCCACCTGCATGGCCAGGGTGTCTCTGCTGGTGCCACCACCCCTGACATGTCCTACCTCACCAGAGCACCAGGCCCATGGAGGGTTCTGGACTTCACAGCTCTGGGGTGAAGCTCTCCCTGTGTGCCCACCTGCCCCAAACCTCCCTCCACCCCACACTGTGCCCCCAAAACCCATCCCAGCACCTTCCAATCTGCCTCTGGTCAACAACTCCACTTCAGGGCCACATTTCTGGAAAGTTCAAGACGAAACAGGGTAAGGAAGGGGGTGAAGAATCCAACCCTTACATTGAAAGCAATATTGTGTATTTATTATAGATTTAAAGCCTCTCTGCCAGGAGGAGCCATGGAGAACACACAGCTGGTGGGAAGGTGCTGCCCTTCCCTGCAGGGAACATCTCAGACCTTGGAACAAAGCTTGGAGTGGCTCAGGTGTCACACCCAGCAGCCCAGCCTGGTTTTCCAGCCCTCCCCAGGGGTGGGATACTTTCCATGAATAATGGAAATTAATAATTTCCATGGATAACCCCACCCCACACACACACAGAGCCTCCTCAGCCCTGCAGAGCCCACACAGCTCCAGAACGGGCTGGAGCAGAGTCCTCTCACTTAATTTCTGTCAGAGTAAGAGGTGCCAGCTGCTCAGGCTGGGCTAAATTCAATCCATCCACACTCTGAGAACCCCTCTGGCTGCAGCAGTTCTGCTCCTCACACACATCAGCAGCAGACACAGATCATCACAAGGAGTTGTGCTTTTTATTGAATCCATTGAATGTGCAATTAAACCAGATATTTATTCATCAATATAGCTCTGGACACAGACACGATAAGGTTTACATCATTTACTCTGAAATATAAGTTACTGTGTGCTGCTGTCACCTGGACTGGCAGAGGGAAGGGAGGAACAAATAAATTCACAAGATCCTACACAAAAAATGAGAGGGAGCCACCACTGGGACTCACAACAGCATCACAACACAACAGCACTGCCAGAGGAGCAGAGAGGAGTGCCTGGAACACTCCAACTGCTGTGAGCACACTGAGGACAACAGGACCTGGAAGGACATGGGGACCCTCCTCCCCTGGGAACACCCCCTGCATACCCTGCTAGCCCTTCCAGTGGGTCTGCTCGAGGTTAGGAAGCTACACTGACTAACATCTGCTAAATGGCTTTGATTTCATGCCCCACCACACTGAGGTATGTTCCAGGAACCTTCTGGAAGGAGTGGAGCCTCAGCATCTCCCTGAGGCCACAGGAGCAGGGGAAGGAGCGTGGAGCAAAGGTTTGATACATTCCTTTATTTCAGTGCAAAAACATGGCAACACACATCTCCTGCACCTGCAGAGCTTGGCTTCCTCTCTGTCTCTAAGGAGGAATTTCAACCTTTGGTAACATGGCAGGAAAAAGGGATAAAATGAGGCTGGAGGATACCAAAGCTGCCAACTACAGAACTCAGGAAGAGCTGGAGGCTGGAACCAGCATTGCTATAAGGGTTGTTGGATTAACAACAAGGTTTGGTGCCTTAAATACTGGATTTGGAAATTTCCTCTACTCTGATCAACACTTCCCTGGCCCTCTTCCAGTGCCCAATCCCACCAGGCCCCGAAATACCTGGATATAAATGAAGAGGGTGCAGCATCCAGGCACTCCTGGAGCTCTGTCTGTGGGCATGGGGCTGGCTCAGAGCTCACTGAGGGCTGGGGTGGCACCACAAAAAGTCTTCACCTGACCAGGATCACACACAGAGCAGTGCTTCAGCATCCCTCCACCAGACTGGCAGGTTTATTAGAAGCCAGGATCTCTTTCCTGCTGCAGGAATGCTGGACACAAGTGAGGGTCAGCCCCAAAGCTCCCAGGACATTCCCCCTGCTCACCCCAAAATGCACAGAGACAGAAGCACAGGGCTCCAGGAGACACTTCCACGTGACATCAGGGTATGAAAGACAAAGAATAAAGAATAAAGTATTGCACTACACATGCAGGTTCCACATGGGGCTCTGGGGATCAGGGGAGCATTTCACTTTGTCCAGAAGAGTAAAGATCCCAGTGTTTGTTCTCCAGGTTGGTCACTTTTCCAGCTGTTGATCTTGCACTTGGTCCACCTTCAGTCTAGGGTAGGGACTCTTGCAAAAGAAGCCAAATCCATCAGGAAAGCATCATGCACATGTATATAAAGCATCAAGCACACACTGGAACCCACTCACATGGAGCCAGGATAGATAGTTTGGTGTGAGTTTCCCCAGCACAGGTACTGCCCTACATGATTAGAAAGTCATTCTGTCCCACTGGGCTCAACTACTCCCTGTGGCACCTATGGGGAAAGAGTAGGACATCCTTCTCTCAGACAGCAGACACAAGAAACCAAAATTCCAGATTTTTTAACTCAAGCAGAATCTCTTTTGATTTACTTTAGTTAAAGAAAGGTCAAATTTTGGCCCAATATCTCATGGAAACTTTAGAAGTTAAAGGTAAATTCAGAAAAGAAGAGAATTCAGGCATGCAGGTTCCCGAACTTTCAGGAGCTCCCCCCTCCCAAATTGTTGTAAGAACTGACCAGATACAGCTCTGACAATACAGAGGGGCCAACAATGAGAGCAGATCCACCCCACTGCAGGCTCATTTCTGAGCAGAAAAGGAGAATTCAAGCACTGCTTTAAAATAAAAGTACTTACGTTCCTTCTTCTCTCAGAAGAGCCAAGAACTTCTTCACCCGATACTCAGGATCCATCTAAACACCAAACAGATCCCCATCAGTGCCAAAGAGGAAAGCACAGAATCAGAAATGTCCTGAGCTGGACAGGACCCACAAGGATCATGGAGTCCAAGCCCTGGCTCTGCACAGACACCCCAACAATCCCACCCTGGGCACCCCTGAGAGCTCCACAGACCAGTGAGGTGAAACCTTAGGGAAAGAACAAAGATCCAGCCACAGAGTTCTGCTAAAAACCCAGGATGACCTGGCACACTGAGACAAATCTCTCATCAGCCTTAGAAAATCTGTTCTAAAGCCATCAGCTGGAATTCAAACTTGCCAAGGCCAGTGTTCTGTTCCCAAATGGAAGATGCTGCCTGCCACCCCTCTGAGTCCATAGCTGAGTCCATAACCTGCACTGGCTCCTGGGGAGACACAGCATTTACCTGCACACACAGCTCCTTCTCCAAAAGAATACAGCTGGCAGCTGAAAACAATTGCAATTTGAAAATTTGAAAACTCAAACTCGATCAAATTGCTTATTAAAAATGCAGGCCCAAACCCCAGAGGCTGATCTGCTCAGGAAGGAGCAGAAGCTGGAGTGCAGCAGAGGGGCAGCAGGGTCAGGACTCCTGGACACAGCCTCTGGTGCTCTGGGAAACAGAAATGCTGCTGCCAAACTGGGGGGGAGATCCTCTGGAACAGAGCTCAGAGAGGGAGAACATGGATAGTTCAGCATCCCCAGGACATCCAGGACCCTCCAGAAACAAAGGAGTTGAAGTTTCTGGAAGTTTTTAATCTCCAGTCCAGAGAAGAAGATCCTCCACCAAGATGTGATGAGCCCCCTGAAAACCTGCATGAACCCCAAACCCTCAGCACAACCAGGTGCAGTGTCTGGTTTAAAATAAAACAAGCAATATTCTATGGTGATCTTTCAAAGTTGCCATGAAAGTTAAGATACATTAAAGATAAGCACCTTAGATTAAGTTTTATTTATGCTGATTAAGCTTTATTTATGCTAATCAGGAAAGCCTGGAGGTGCCAGAAGGGGCTTTTGGGAACATTTCCTGACTCATCCAGGCTCAGGAGGAGACCTTGGCTTTGGGAGTGCTGCCAGCAAGGTCCAAGAGCAACAACACAGGGAGAGGGAGCAGGAGGAACCATGGAGAGAAAGAGCAGCCAGGGCAGGCTGAAGCCAAGGTGGGACCCAAGAGCACTGGAGGTGGCCCTGTCCTGCAGCCAAGGCCACTGCAAACACCTGGGGATTCACATGGCAAACCCTGAGTGATCAAAGGCTTTGTTTGAACAAGAATAGAATCATTCCAGGACACTCAGTGTACACAAATGTATTTTAAAGAAAGCAAAGAACTGCAATAACAGAGTTTGGGGGAAATTAGGCTGCCAGAAATTGTGGGGTTACACAGCTCATAAACAAGGTGACAATTCACCCAGGGCACCAGAGCAGTTCAGGTATCCCAAGAAAGGATTTTGATATTGACGGTCTGGTTCTCTGTGACTTTAGTGTGAAACACACTGGAAGGTTTTTGACCAGCTCAGGAATCCCTGCAGGGAGCTGAGGGTGGGCTCACTGCTTTAACAAAGCAAAACCCACCACTAGATTCAGAGGAAGACACAATGTGCACATTTTTTACAAAGAATTCAGTCACCTGGCATCCAATCAGCTGAATTCTGAAAAATTTCATCCATCACTTGGAATTCTTAAGTGATTTCAGACTGAAATCTCCCTCTGAAAAGCTGTGGTACAGCTCAGTGACAACAACATGCAGCGCTGCATTTCTTACCCAGTGCAATTGTGCTTTCCTGTCAGGGCCTGGCAGATCCCAGCTCTCTGTGAGTTCAGTGCTCAGATCCCAGCTCTGCTCCCTGTATTTATAGCAGTTCAGCAGATGGAGTCATGGAAACACCTCAGACCTTTTGCAACAGAGTTGCTGCATATTTAGCTGCCATATGCTGCTACCTCTGCTGTTACACAACCACCTGAAGGCAGTGCCAGAGCAGGAACCACCCTGCTGCCAACCCTCCATGGGCAGCAAAGGGACACCCCCAGCGGCCCTGGGGACAGTGGCAGCACTTCATGTGTGATGTTCAGTGTGTTAGAAAGGGCACATGTGGTGTTGTGAGGTCCCCAGGACGAGGTGAGAGATAAGAGTTGACTCCAAGTTCTCAGAAGGCTGATGACATTATTATATTATATTATATTATATTATATTATATTATATTATATTATATTATATTATATTATATTATATTATATTATATTATATTATATTATATTATATTATATTATATTATATCATATTATATCATATCATATTATATCATATTATATTATATTATATTATATCATATTATATTATATTATATTATATTATATTATATTATATTATATTATATTATATTATATTATATTATATTATATTATATTATATTATATTATATTATATTATATTATATTATATTATATTATATTATATTATATCATACCATATTATATTTTAAAACTATACTAAATAAAGAGAAAGGAGTCATCAGGAGGCTAGAAAAGAATGAGAATAAAAACCTGAGACAGACTCAGAGTCTGACCCAGCTGATTGTGATTGGCCAGTAATTAAAAACAATTCACATACTGGGTAAACAATTCTCCAAATCATATCCCAGAGGAGCAAGACGTGCAGAAGCTGAAGCTTCCCAACTTTCCAGGAGAAGAAATCCTGGCCAAGGGGTTTTTGATAAAATATCAGAGTGACAGGCACAGTCCCAGCTCTGCCTGTCTCTCCCAGCCTGGCTGGTCCTGCACTCACCTACCCAACAATGGTCTGCTGGAAAAAATTAACACCCCAGAGCTTGGCTGCACAGCCTCAGCAGAGTGAGGACTCTGTGTCACTGGTCACAGGATCATGGAACAGCCTCAGTGGGAAGGGACCCACAGGGATCATCCAGCCCAACCCTGAAACTGCACAGACTCCCCAAAATCCCATCCCTGGGAGTGGTATCCAAGCTGTCCTGGAGCTCTGGCAGCCTCAGGGATGGGACCATTCCCTGGGGAGCCTGGGCAGTGCCAGCACCCTCTGGAGGAAGAACTTTTTCCATATATCCAACCTAAATCCCCCATGCCCAGCTCCAGCCATCCCCTGGCTCCTGTCCCTGTCCCAGAGCAGAGACTGGAGCTGCAGCCTCACTGAGCTCTGCCCTCACTCTGCTCCAGCTGAACAAGTGGCCTCAGCTGCTCCTCCTATGGCCCCTCCAGACCCTTCCCCATCCTCGTGTCCCTCCTTTGGACAGTCCCTAATTCCTTTCTATCCCTATGACATTGTGGTGACCAGGACTGTCCCCCAGGAAGGGGCACAGGGCTGGGTCAGCACTGAACTGCCCCTGATTTACAGAACCTCCACTTCAGCTTTGAAAAGAACCAGCACTTCAGGAGAAAGCAGCACAAGAGCATGTCCTGAGTCAGAAGAAGGGAACCATTGTCAGGGCTCAGGGAGCGGGGCAGCAGCCCCTGAAGGGCAGCACCCCTTAAATCCATTTCATACATGTGAGCAATGACTTACTGACTTGCCTCCAGGTATGGAATTAAAAGCCAAGGAAGAAGAGGAAAAAGTAATCTAGATAAATGACTTTATTCCCCGAGGTGACATGCAGTCAGAGCATATCCTCAGAGCTGAGCAAGTTTTAACAGAATTGTGAGGAGTGAACAGAGGGGTACGCGACTCGGAGCTCTCAGCTACAAGTCTCTTCACTTCTGCCCTGCCTCTGAGAGGGAGATCTGAGAACAGCTCACTCAGCTGCACTAAATCCATTTGATGGGCGCAGAGGGGGGCTGGGGGAGCGCTGGGATGTCAGGGGAGGATTAGGGCTGCACCCTCAGCCCGTGTCAGCATGAGCAGGAGCTTGCTGGCTGGCTCCAGGCATGGGTGCTGCTGCGGGGGAGGGCTCAGAGCTGCATAGTTCTACCCTCTGCAATTATTTTCTTTAAAGTGCTGAAAGTGGTAAATAAAGAGAAGAGCAGCTGAACAGCCTGACAGATTTATCTTCTTCAGGGAAAGAGCACATACACCTGCACAGGCACCTTCTTCTTTAAAAAAAAAAAAAAAAAAACTGAGGTGATTGCTATCTGCAATCTTAACATGCTGGGTGGAGAAAAGAAATTCCATGAAAGGTGAGTTAATCCAACCTCTCCCATAGCCAGATGCTCTTTAAGTGCAGCTCTGAACACCCCATGGGCACGAGGGGGGGATTTAAAGATCTCTGTGGACCAAGCTGAGGTGATTTCTTTGTTCTGAACATTTCCCCTCACTGCAACTCTTTTCCCAATGAAACCAATGCAAAGGCTGCCACCAACACCCTGCAGAGAAGGGAACCTCCAGGAGTGCTCCAGGAGCCCAGAGCCATTCCTACCTGTAAGGACATTTCTATCAGCATCAGCAGCTTCTTGATCCCGATCCACACCGGCTTCCCTTTGACGTTCTGAGCAATCGTGCTGCGCTCTTTGTCTTTGAAGTTACCCAGGAGCTGGGGGGAAAATCACTTTAAAAAATCAACAACAGGAGGCTGACAGTAGCAATAATGGTACCTACCTTGGGCCAAAGGGAATGGGAAGCTAGAAGCATTTTACTAGCTAAGAGGAAAAATTTGTTGCAATGTAACTTAGACAAGGCAAAACACACAAAAAAAATTATTTAATTCCTTCATGGTTTTTTCCATAATATCCCTTATCCAACAGTTAGTGCTGTGCTTTTATGCTGCACTCCAGGTCTTCTCCAGACCAGGGTCTACAAGGAAGCAATGGTTCAAGCCACAGGGAGTTTCCACACCTGCTGCAGGAGTGTCTCTGTGTCTCAGGAGTGTCTCAGTGTCTCTGTGTCTCTCAGGCTTCAGTGACACCACCACTGGGACAAGTTTGCCAATGGCACCAAAGATTTGCCTGTTCAGTTTATTTTAACAGCCTTCAGCACTCACTACAACTCCCACTAGGGCACAGAATAAGGGGGCACTGAAGGCAGGAATTTATAAAGAACTTGTAATTCCTCAGCACCAAACACCTTCAGTTGATGCTGCTCCAATTCACCAGAGCACCCTCTGGGCACATTCAATTTAAGTGCCCCAATTAGGCTCATTACCCACTTCCCTGCCCTTGGAATGCTTCAATCCAGACCACAAACCCTTCCCCAGACCTACTGTTCTCTAATTTTGCCTTAATTTAATTCATTAAAAAGCAAATTTAAAGCCTCAGAGCTGCTCTGTTATGACACGATGACAAGCGGGATGGTGTTACCAGACACAGCTACTGCAAAATCCCTCAAGTTTGGAATCTTTTGTCATCCTTGAACTTTTGCTCACCTCTAAAGCCTCCATGAGCTGCTCCCCTGTGGCAATGTTGGGCACGTGGATGGTGGTGCTGAAGGCATTCAGCATCTCCATCTCCTGCAGCACGTCCTTGCGGCTCGTGGTGCCGATGATCAGCAGCTTGCGGCCCTGTCCAGGCAAAGGAGCCACAGTCAGGAAAGGAAAACCTGGAGAGAAGCAGCCTGGGGAAGGTTCAGCTAGCTACAGATGACAAATGGCCATTTAAAAACCCACTTCAAACAAAATTAATGGGATTAAATGTGTCAGTAATTGAAGGGGCCAAGAGCAGCCACAGGAGACAGGATCAGCTCTCGGAGCAATGCCACCAACAGGGTCCAAGAATTGTGGTGCACAAAGCCCCACCACACTCACAGCTCCTTCTGAACCCAGCATTATAAATAGCTGGATCCTCATTAAATTTAAAAGCCTGAGCGAACTCCCACTCCCAAAAGCTGAATTACAAATGACTTCTCAGGGGAACAGCCTGTCTTTAGGAATCTGTGGGTACAGTGAATTCCCTGCTCCTGCACAGGCAGTTCCAGTGGATTTCCAGCTCAGGCTGTTGAGCAGAGGCTGCTGTGAGTCCCTGAGTTCCCCCTGCAGCTGTCCAGGACAGTCCCACTCCAGCAGGCTCCAATTCCCAATGCAGAGTGCACAGAGCCAGCCCAGGCAGTAACAGGGCTTGTGAATAACAGAGCAAATTGTGGAAAACATCAGCTGCAAATGCAAATCCACTGCTGTTTGTTCACCTTGCAGAGCCCTTCCCAGTGCTATCTGAATTTCCCTGTGCAGGGTCTGGACACTGATCAATACTGGCTGATAGCAGGAGCTGCTGGGATTCTCAGGCAGGATCATCATCAGTCCCTTTTCTGTCCCAGTGCACAGGGAGCCCATGGGCTGGCAGGGCCTGGCTGGCCAAGGACACCCCTCAAAAAGTTGGCTGAGGCTCCAGGAGTGAAGGGAATGTCCAGTGCTCACCTAGAAATGACCAAGGACCCCCTTTTTTTGCTGTCCAAAGTTTGGTGAGGCTCCAGGAGTGAAGGGAATGTCCAGTGCCCACCCCGAGGGTGCTGCCCTGGGCACTGCCCAGGCTCCCCAAACAGCTTCACTGCCACACAGCTGAGGGGTACCAGGGCACACAGGAAGCCAAGGACAGACTCCTGACCAGAGCTGAGACCTCCAAAACACAGAACAACCCCTCCTGCAAGTGCTGGAACACCCAGACCTGTCTGCTTCACGAGTGTTCTCCTAAAAACTTGTTCATTACTGGATGGAACTCAGAAAATCCCAAACAGTTGGGCAAGGGGCTGTGTTAATGACAGTTTCCCATGAACTATGAGCATTTAAGAGGGGAAAAAACTGCTCAGCTGCACCCAGGCAGTGTCTGTTCCCCAAATATAGCTCCCAGCATGTGTACAGAGCCTGGCACACTGATCAGGCATCAATCAAGGGATAACTACCTCAGAGAGGCTGCCTGAGGGATGCTGCCCTCATACATTAATGAAATCTGTGCCTGATTACAAGAAAAATGGAATTTAGCTTGGAGTTTCACCAGGAAAGGACACAGGCAGCACAAGAATGTCACCACTAAGGGGAGTTTTACCTGCTGGCACTTCAGGTGTCCATGACTGATGTCACTGTCAGCCTTTCCTTGCCCAGATGACACATTCCTCCTCCCAGGAAAGCTGCCCACCCTCTGGACTCACCCCCAAAAATTCCCTAAAGGATCAGCTCAGAAAAGGATCCGTTCACTGCCAACCTGGGCAGTGCCACCCTGAGCCAGCTGCACCCAAAGGCAGCAGGGCAGTGGGAGGTGCCTGCACACACAGAAAGGGCTTTAAAGCCCCATGACACTGAGGGAACCACTGGCATTGCACCCTGTGGGAATTCTGTGGGAAGAGCAGCTCAATCTCACTCTGTGTGTGACCACTGGGACAGATTTAGAACAGGAAAAAGCAAAACAGGATCATCATTCTGCCATGTGGATCCAGGATTCTTTCCTGTTCCAAATACAACTTCAAATCCATCATTTCCTGGAGAAGGGAAGGGCCTGGGCACAGCTTAGAGCCCCTTCCAGGAGAGCTGGGGAGGGACTGGGGACAAGGGAGAATGGATTCCCACTGCCAGAGGGCAGGGATGGATGGAATATTGGGATAAACTGTTCCCTGTGAGGATGGGCAGGCCCTGGCACAGGGTGCCCAGAGCAGCTGGGGCTGCCCCTGCATCCCTGGCAGTGCCCAAGGCCAGGCTGGACAGAGCTTGGAGCAGCCTGGGATAGAGGAAGGTGTCCCTGGGGGTGGCACTGGATGGGCTTTAAGGTCCCCTCCAACCCAAACCATTCCATGTTTCTGTGATTCTGTTTAGTTGGAGAAGTCAGAGAAAGGTCAGAAACAGGGAATAACTTCCCTAAATAGATCCTTGGTAAAAACAGAGAGGTTTATAAATTCATAGCTGGTGTAGAGGGAATGAGGGAGACACTGCTGCTCATCATTACAGAATCCAGGGAGCACAAGAAGGAATTCTCAACCATCAGATAAACTGAACTAAAGGGGGTTTGCTCTCACCAACAGCTCAGCTGGACTCAGGCACACACAGTGCTAAGAATGGAAAGGTTTAACAAGGTTGAAAAGCACCAGGATGAGTTTCCAGAGGGCAGATCCATCAGCAATTTTTAGATATCTCTGTTAAAATCTATTCCCAGGTCCCTGAACCACTGACGTGGTTGGGAGCTCCTCAGAACAGATGGCTACTTCTCAAAAGTGCTTCCAATTTTTAACAGCTCCACCCAAAAGATCCTGATTTTTCCCTGTTTTCCTCGAAAGAAGCCATGCCTTCAACTCCCTGCTTTAAACCTGACCCCTGGAAAGCAGCCACAGTGACCTGACAGGGCAGGAGTCCCTCGAGCTCCTCCAACTTTCAGGCAACCCAACAAACAAGTGAGAATTCCCAGGGCAGCACTGCCTGCCCCAGGAATTATGGAGGCAGCAGGAAAAGCCAGCAAACTGAAAAAGCTGCCCTCAGCCAGCTCCTCTGCACTGATTTGCTGGAATTTGTTCCTGTTGCAGGATCCCAGGATGGCTCAGGCTGGAGGGGGCCATGATGGCACCCCCTGCTCCTGGGGCTGTGGGCTCAGGGAGGGATGGAAGGGCAGCCCCAGGCAGGAATCTGACTTTGAAAGTGGGGCTGGGAGCTCAGGGGGCAGTGGAGCCCCAGGAGTGGGTTTCCCTTGGAAGGAAGGGGCTGGGGGCTCAGGGAGTGATGGAAGGGCAGCCCCAGAAGAGGGTCTCCCTTCAAGAAGAAGGGTTGGAGGCTCTGGGAGTGATGGAAGGGCAGGCCCAGGCAGGAATCTGACTTTGAAAGTGGAGCTGGGAGCTCTGGGAGGGATGGAAGGGCAACCCAGGAGTGGGTTCCCTTGGAGGGAAGGGGTTGGGGGCTCTGGGAGTGATGGAGGGACATCTCCAGGCAGGAATCTGACTTCGAAAGTGGGGCTGGGAGCTCAGGGGGCAGTGGAAGGGGAGCCCCAGGAGTGGCTGTCCCCTGGAGGGAAGCGGCTGAGGGCTCTGGAAGCAGTGGAAGGGCAGCCCCAGGAGAGTCTCCCTTCAAGAAGAAGGGCTGGGGGCTCTGGGAGTGACGAAAGGACATCCCCAGGAATGAATCTGACTTTACAAGTGGGGCTGGGGGCACTGGGAGTGATGGAAGGACATCCCCAGGAATGAATCTGACTTTACAAGTGGGGCTGGGGGCACTGGGAGTGATGGAAGGACATCCCCAGGCAGGAATCTGACTTTGAAAGGAGGGCTGGGGGCTCTGAGAGGGATGGAAGGGCAGCCCCAAGGGCAGCCCCAGGAGAGGGTCTCCCTTCAAGAAGAAGGGCTGGGGGCTCTGGGAGCAGTGGAAGGACACATCCCCAGGCATGAATCTGACCTTGAAAGTGGGGCTGGGGGCTCTGGGAGCAGTGGAAGGGCAGCTCCAGGAGAGGGTCTCCCTTCAAGAAGGGTTGGGGGCTCTCAGAGTGATGGAAGGACATCCCCAGGAGTGGGTGTCCCTTGGAGGAAGGGGGCTCAGGGGGAGTGGGTGTCCCCTGGAGGGCTCCTTGCCCAGGCACACATTCCCTGAGCCTGCCCAGCCCGCTGGGGCTCGCTGGGGATGCCGAGGTCCCTCCCTCCCTCCCTGGCAGGCCGATTGTTGGGAAGCAGCAGGGAGGCACATGTGAAACCTCGCTGGGGCTGGGCAGAGCCTCCAGGCCCCGTGTGACTCTGCATGTAGATGAAGCAGCCCCGGCTTTGGGAGCTGCTGCTGCTCAGTTCTCAGGGAAGGCTTTTTCTGCTGCTTGGCTCCCTGCTGAGACAGCCCTTTTCAGCCTTTCCATCCCCCAGTCCCTGCTCCTGCACAACACAGGCAAACTTGATTGAATTAAAGACCCAGGAGAACGTGGTTTATTTTCTCCTCTTCAAGGCATTTCAGAAAAGATTTTTAATTGGTTTAAAAAAAGATGCTGAACAAAATGCAATGGTTTTCAGCCCTCTTGGAGCAGCAGTAACAGATAGCACTATTTAACACTGCTGAGTGGAACCACAAGCAGAAGCTGTGACTGGCAATTTAAAGCAAGCTCAGAGTGGTTTCTAGTTTATTTAAAGTCTAAAGTGTTTACCCTCAAAAGAAAACCAGAACCTTCAAGTGTTTGCCCTTCCCACACCACGTTCCAATAATCCAGCCTGGGAGGAAGAGTGGAGCCTGGGAGGCAGCTTCAATTCAACAGAGACACACACCTCGATGCATAATTAATAACATTTCATCCCAGAAATGCTTCTCTTCCACACAGAGCCTGCAGTGATTGCAGGGAGCTGCTTGCACATCAAGAATATCCCTGCAAGTGACGTTGGCACGCCAGTGAATTCATAATCTGGGCCACAGCAGTGGTGACAGGACAAGGGGGAACAGCTTCCCCCTTGGAAGGGCAGGGCAGGCACAGATGGATATTGGAAGGAAATTCTTCCATTCTCTGGAATGGAACCCCCAGAGAAGCCCTGGATCCCTGGAAGTGCAGGGCATGGAATGAGATGGGCTGTAAGGGCCCTCCCAAGCCAAAGATTCTTGGAAATCAGCTCAGAATTTCAGGCGCCCCCCACGAGTGAAGCAAAGGGTAACAGGTATTGTCTCCCCAGCATCCTGCCAAGAATTCCTCTCTGCACATTGTTTTTACAAGGAATGATGCTAAACCATGATCCCAGTCCCACAGAAATCCAAAGTGCTTTGTCCCCATGCAGGTCAGTCCCACTGATGCACTTAGAGCCTGTACCTGCATCTCAAATTTCAGCAAAACCTGAGCTCAGCCATTCCCTCCAAAAAAACTGCTCCTCAAGGCAACCTGTAATCTCAGAGAGGACTTGGAAGGTGTTGATTAACCCTCAGGATTATTTCCATCATGGGTTCCTTCCTCAAGTCAAAACCCCCAAAGAGTGTCCATGCCCAAATCCAACATTTTTAACATTAAACTGTCACAGCAGAAAAGGCCTTTCCTGCACAACTCAATTTCTTACACACAGCTTTGGGTTTTTAAATGCCCAAGATCCCCACATGCCATGGCTATCCCAGGGAACTCACTACAAACACACCAAGGAAGAGCCAGAAGTGCCAGAGCAGGGCAGCCCAAAGTCCTGATTCCCACAAAACCAACACTGGACACTTAAAAAAGAAAAAAAAAGAAAAAAAAACCCCACATGATCAATCAACCAGTGACATTTCCTCAGCAAACTCACTCTCTATCCTCCAACAATTTATGGCTTAAGTCACCATAATATTGGCTGTCAAGGCAGAGTCTCCCAGCCTCCAGGGCATTTCAAACCCTGCTGAGCACAAATCTCTGCAACAAGTGCAAACTTGGCAAATATCTGTGAGCTGCAGCCTGTGTCCTGCTCCTGGGAGCCCCAGGTGCCACCCAAAGGGCAGGAAAAGCCAGCAAACTGAAAAAGCTGCCCCCAGCCAGCTCCTCTGCACTGATTTGCTGGGATTTGTTCCTGTTCCAGGATCCCAGGATGGCTCAGGCTGCAGGGTCATCCCAGAGCACACAGCACAGGGTTCATGTACTGATGATGCAGTCCCATTTTCAGAAGAATTCACTTTTTCCATCCTTCATTTCTACAGCAGCCATGGTGAAGGCAACGTGCCACGTGTTCAGCCCACAGAAAATCAGGATTCAAGCCAAACTTCCAAAAATCAGGCAGAACATGGGAGTAAATTTCCAAGGAAGGAGGAACAGCTTGAGATCATTTGGTGTCAGATTCACAACCAGGGCACTTCCAGCCCAGTTCTTCCCTCACCAGAGATCACACACAGGCACAGCCTTAGGCTGCATTCATCCTGTCCATTTTAAAGCAAAATGCCCCAATTTGGAGCCTAAGATCCCTCAGTGCTAACAGAGGGACAGAACAGAGGTGTGGTCCTGCCCTTCTGCCTTCTAGAAAAAGGATGAGCCCAGAGCTGAGCCCTCTGCTGCGGGGTTTTACCTGACTGAAGGTGTTTTCATGCAGCCAGCACCAGCACACATCCAGGATGCAATGGGCAAATGGACAATTCAATACTTTAGGTTCCTTTGAAATCATGTTCTGTTTTCCCTACTGATTTTTGGGAATAGCCTGTAGCAGGTCAGAGATTACAGGAGATGAGGGGACCAGGAATGGCTGTGCTGCTGCACACAGGCAGCTGCTCTGCTCCAAGCATGTGATAAAACTTGGATGCTGCTGTGTTACAGGCTTCACATGGCCTAGAAAGCTCACTGGGAAAATCTTTGTTCTCCCAGGCTGACACTCACACAGGCCTGTGGCATTACAATTTAGTTCAAAGTCCTGGATTTGAAAGGTCTTTTCACCAAACTCTCTAATGAAAACAACACTCACACACTCCTGTGCCAGGATATTAAACATGACAAAAAACTGACTTCACCCAGACTGAGCTTCTCTGCTTTTTTCCTGACACCAACTTTCAAGGTGTTCCTGTTAGGATGTTATTTATTCATGCAGATCTCTCACACACAGAGCAGAAAGGCAGTGAAGGACAAGAAAATGGCAAACAAGAAAGGAGGCTCAGCCAGCACTAGCTGCAGAACCCTCAGCACTTGTGATGCTCCTAAATCTCATCGAGCCACAAAGTGCAAACAGACAGGATCAGCACGAGAGACAAGATCTTAAGCTTCCCTCAATCACTGTAATTAACACCTGATCATTTCAAGTTAAGAAGAAATTAAACCCCTGACAAGCACAATCACAGATTACACAGAAATTGATCTATAAATAGGGAGGGAGCACGTGGCTGAGCCAGGGCTGGGTCTGGCCTCAACAGCTCCTCAGAGGGCACAGCTGGCACAATTCAGCTTTACATGGTGAAGGTTAAACTGCTTTCCTTTGTCAGTGTTTTTAGGACTAACTGCAGAAGATACAGCCCCCAGTAATTAGATATTTCAAGCTGAATCCTTTGTGGTTATCCTAGAAATGTCCAAGTGAATGAGGAGCAGCAGGCTGGGATTAAGGTGGCTGATTCAGACAAAGCATTAACAGCACTGGGGCACGCTCCCACTGCCCACCTGCAAACAAAAGCTCCCACTGTCACCTGCAAACAGCGAAGGACAGGGACAGGGACAGGCAGCTCCCACTGCCCATTCCTGCAGGAACAGGGACAGGGACAGGGACAGCTCCCACTGTCCAGCCCTGCAAGAACAGGGACAGGGACAGGGACAGGGACAGCTCCCACTGCCCATCCCTGCAGGAACAGGGACAGGGACAGGGACAGGGACAGCTCCCACTGCCCATCCCTGCAGGAACAGGGACAGGGACAGAGACAGGGACAGCTCCCACTGTCCATCCCTGCAGGAACAGGGACAGGGACAGGGACAGCCGGACAACCCCCCTGCCCATCCCTGCAGGAACAGGGAAGGGACAGAGACAGGGACAGCTCCCACTGTCCATCCCTGCAGGAACAGGGACAGGGACAGAGACAGGGACAGCTCCCACTGTCCATTCCTGCAGGAACAGGAACAGGACAGAGACAGTTCCCAATGTCCATCCCTGCAGGAACAGGGACAGCTCCCAGTGTCCATTCCTACAGGAACAGGGACAGGGACAGGGACAGCTCCCAGTGTCCATCCCTGCAGGAACAGGGACAAGGACAGCTCCCACTGTCCCATCCCTGCCTTACCTGAGGGGGAGCTTTCTTCAGCAGCACCAGAAGGGCTTGCAAGACCAGATTGGAGAACCGAGGTCCAATTGGGACATAATCTGAAAGGAAAAACTCATTTTAATGTCCATGGAGCAGGTGCACATTTAATCCACTTCACTGTAGCAAAACCAGTTCAATGCTCCTGCAGTAAATGGTTCCAGATATTTTCCAGTCTGCAATCTTTCAATATTGGAAATGCATCAATATTTTTGCAGCATCCAGCACAGCTCTCCCTCCTCCTGACTCACCTAAAAGTCGCTCAATGTCATCCACAACCACACAGCTGAGCTGGGACTTGTAGGCATCATCAAAGATCTGAAAAACAGTGAAATATCTCAGGGTTAAACCTCAGCCACAGGACTGGGACAGCCACAGCTGGGCCTGCTGATGTGGGTTCAGCTGAACACAGCAGCACTGAGAGGAATAATCTGAGAATGAAACAGGTGGGTAATGAGAGATCAGGCTCCCTGCAGGCAACAAAACACTGCCATCTCCACAAATTTGGTTTATTTATTCATTTACTCCCCACCCTTGGCAACAAGCAGCTGCCCTGAGGCTCACTGTAAGCCAGGGAGAAACCAGCACCATTCCTCTGTTTTAGGAGCTGGGGCAACACTGATAAGGTGACACACACACACAGAGAACCTGCCCAGCTGTGACACAGCTGTGAAGCTTTTCTCCTCAGGTTATTGGGCACTGTGCAGAACAGCCCTGCAGGGAGAAGGGACTGACTCAGGGCTGGATCTCACCCCAGTCATCCTTGCTGGAGCAGCTCTGGGTGTGAGCAGGAGGCAGCACTAAGGACAGCAGTGGTGCTACAGCCCTGCTTCCAGGAAACCCTGATTCCAGTGAACCCAAAGGCTCCTTTTGGAATCCAGATCACAAACTGGACCTCCACTGCTTCTCCTAAGAACCTTCCTTCCCTTACAAACTCTACAACGCTGCACCAATGTGATCAGAGTAACATTCAGTTCACATTCAGTACCATTTCCAGGAAATGAGAATGTTCCACTCATTCACATTCCCTGGCTGCCCAGGCTGCTAAACCTCGTATTTAAATAAAATCCCCACCTCAGAACAGGTCCCAGTCCCACTCAGGCAGGATCTGCCCTCCCCAGGTGCAGCTCTAAGCCCTCCCTGGCTCCCTCTCCAGAGGCAGAGCACCAGCCCTGCTCACCTCAGATCTGCTCTCCTGTTTGCCAGGATCTCACACCAGAACTGAGAACTGAAACCTTCCCTGAGACACTCAGTGCCACAAAAACATTGGGACAGGAGTCTGGTGTGACAGGACAGGAGGGAATGCATTCAAACTGCCAGAGGGCAGGGTTAGGTGGGATATTGGGCAGGAATTGTTCCCTGGGAGGGTGAGAGGACCTGGCACAGGGTGCCCAGAGCAGCTGGGGCTGCCCCTGCATCCCTGGCAGTGCCCAAGGCCAGGTTGGATGGGGCTTGGAGCAGCCTGGGACAGTGGAAGGTGTCCCTGCCACGGCAGGGGTGGCACTGGATGGGCTTTAAGGTCCCTCCCAACCCAAACCATTCTATAATTATGTGATACATTCAACCCTATAAATAAATATCTGCAGGATTTCCAGACCTAGAGAGAGCAGAAAACATCATCCCAAAGGTAATTGACCTTTCCCTGCAGGAGAGAACCCAGAACTGGGCTGTCACCAGAACAGGGGGTGACACACACGTACCTTCTTCATGGCCTGGCACTTGGCTGTTTCAGAAAACCCAATCATCTTATCAGGAGAACAGATCTTGATAAAGGGGAAGTTGGATTCCTCTGCTATTTTTGCTGCTAAAGCAGTCTTCCCACTGTGGGGAGGGCCTGAAGCAAAGGACAAACAAGGAATAAACAAGGGAGAAAAAGCTCTGACAGTGCTCAGTGTGAATGATACCAAGGGTATGTTTAGAATCCCATCCAGAGGCATCTGCAGTGTGAAATGAATGTTTTTCCTGCTTGCAGAAGGAACACATCAACTCCTGCTGCAACCCAATCCTCCACATAAAGGGAATTAATGGAACTACCTGAGCATATGCAGAATGATTTGCCGGGACACAAAAGGGGCCATTGCACTTTCTGTAGGAGCAGCCGTGGCACCAAAATGTGTTTAGGATAAACTTCTTGAGCTTATGTCCTGTCTCAGTATGATCTCTGCTGGCACCTTGGCAAACAAGCCAGCAGCAGGCACACCAGGGAAACACTGGCAAAGATAATTTGTTTTTTGCCTGAATTCACACCAGGATAATTCAGAGACCAAAGACACACCTGAACCCATGCAGCCAACATCAATCAGTTGGGAGGGACAGAAGAAATTTCTGGGCACTAACACAAGGAATTACTCAGGGTTAAGTCCAAAGCTACAGACCACAAGCAACAGTGGTAATGCATCTTTTTGGACTTTGGGGAAGGAAAAAGGGAAGAGATAAATAACAAATTCTATTCCAAAATAACAAGTTCTCCTCCAAAACCTGTAACACAGATACTGGAACCAGCTTCCAATACCTGAAAACTCGCCTTAGGCAGAAACTGGATAGAGGATAGGCAGTCTGGATAGAGGGAATCCACCTTTAACTGACAGAGACACCCAAATGTGGCTGTTTGAACTCAGTTAATTGCCCTGATGAGCTCTCCAGTGACTTCAAAGAGAATTTAGACAACTGACTCAGCTAGAGACATCTCCACTGTAAACCAGCCAAATTCTGTTACTCACTGGGTACATTTTTGTTATTCACTGGGTACATTTTGGTTATTTAGTGGGTACATTTGGGTTCTTCACTGGGTACATCTGGGTTATTTAGTGGGTACATTTGGGTTCTTCACTGGGTACATCTGGGTTATTTAGTGGGTACATTTTGGTTTTTCACTGGGTATATTTGGGTTATTCACTGGGTACATTTTGGTTATTTAGTGGGCACATTTGGGTTATTTAGTGGGTACATTTGGGTTATTCAGTGGGTACAACTGGGTTCTTCACTGGGTACATTTTGGTTATTTACTGGGCACATTTGGGTTATTCACTGGGCACATTCCCTTCTCCCTTGTTCCAAGCACAGGATCCCTTTGGCTGAGCAGTTTGAACATCCAAACCAATTTCACCCAAGCAAACTGAAAGAGCCCAGCTCCATTTGTCCCCCAAGGTGTTTCCTGCAGGTGCAGGATGTCAGAGGCGAGCAGGAGCAGTCTCCAGGGGGGTTCCCAGGTGATTCCCCCAGCTGTACCTTCCAGCAGGACGCTGACCAGGGGAGTGCGGTCGCTGTTCTTGGTCTGCTGCACCAGCAGCTCCCCATCATCCAGCACCCTCGTCACTGGGTCCCCCCACTTGATGATGCCATTCATGATGTAGCTGGCATAGTCCTCCTGGTTGGTTCCAAATGCCTGTAGAGAGAGGGAATACTTCTTTTACTAAATAATTTTTCATCCCATTGAAAAACCATGAAATAATTAAACAAAAATGATCAGGAGCAAGGCTCTGGGAGATGCTGAAGTGAGACAGTCACAGCCCCTGGTGACTCACAGCATTCCTGCTCAGAGGGCTGAACACAGGTGGAGACCAGGCATGTTCAGAATCATCTTTTCATAGGCCCTCACAAGCAGTTCCAGTCAGTGCAAGTTGCCAGTGGGTTCTGACTCCACACTGTGTGGAGACAATTCTCAGAAATGAGGCTTAAACCTCCTCCTACAGCCCAGGGTAAAGCTGTCATTCCAGCTCCAAGAACTTCACCCCAGGTGATGGTCAGGTCAGTCCCCATCCCTGCCTTCACCTCTCTGAATTGTCTCTCCCAGAGGACACCCAAAATTCCCTGGCATCCTGTGCACTGACATCCTTCCCAATGCCCCCTGCACATCTCCACTGGTGATCTTTTTCTTTATACCCCCAGGAACTGAAGTGGCCTAAAAGGAAAAGCTGTGACAAGGAGAAGAAACCCTCAGCTGTCCTTTATCTGTTCTGGTTCTCTTTATGACTCTCTGGGCAGCAACAGAGAACTCAGAGCTCTTCACATGCCAGCCCAAGGGGCACCACTGCTGTGTGACCCCAAAGGAAGTGTCCTTCCCTCCCATCTGACTGCTCTGGTGGCTGCTCCTGCAGCCCCACAGTCCCCACTTACTGGTTTGATGTCGTTCTCCAAGGATGCAAAGAAGTCTCCTCTGGTCACTCGCAGGCTCTCTGCCTTCTCCATGTCCACCTCCACTTTGTTGCTGGCCTAGAAAGGCAATAAAAGACACTGAGCTGCAGCAGCAGCACCCAGCTCCCCCCAGCCCCAGCACTGTGGGTTCAATAATAAAAATCCTCCTATGGGGGCGTTTGCTGGGCACCCTGGAGCCACAGCCCCACAGAGGCACTCAGGGCAGCTGTCCCACCCCAATGTGCCACCGTGATATTTTCTGAAAAATCCCTTTGCCAGGATTTTTCTCCTGAGAAGCTGAGAAGCCTCAAAAAAGAAATGTAAACAATAATTATCTGATTGCTTGGAATGTGGTTTGGAGGTCCTTTACCAACGGGAGCATCTTTGATTGATTCCAGGTGAATTGTTTTTAAGTAATGACCAATCCCAGTCCAGCTGTGTCAGACTCTGGTCAGTCACAGGTTTTTATTATCATTCTTTTCTAGCCTTCTGATGTCTCCTTTCTCTTTCTTCAGTATAGTTTTAGTCTATTGTTTTCATATAATATAACATAATTTCATATAACATAATTTTGTATAATTTCATATAATTTCACATAACATAATATGATATATAATGTTATATAATATAAACTATAATATATAATATACCATATAATTTCATATCAAATTTCACATATAATTTCATATAATTTCATATAATATAGTGTAATGTAATGTAATGTAATGTAATGTAATGTAATGTAATGTAATGTAATGTAATATATCAGCCTTCTGAGAACTTGGGAGTCAATTCTCATCTCTCCCCTCGTCCTGGGGACCCTCACAAACACCACTGGGTGATGCTGAAGTGCAGAGGAGCTCTGTGACCCCCATTTCAGAGAAGCCACCCCAGCTAAGAACAGGGCTGGAGCTCTGGCCCACCCTTGCTGTGCTGCAGAGCAGGAGCCAGTGAGGCTGTTCAAACTTCTAGAACTTACTGGGATTCCACAGGTACCCTTTGGAGCTGGGAACTAAGACAAATAAACTACATTTAACCCTCAGAGATGTGTCTCAGACATTCCCCTCCAACAGGGACCTGTAAGAACAGAGTGCACCAGAGCATGGGAAGGAAAAATAACAATAAAAATACTGACATGGGGCTTGTCTAGAGGAGCAGCAAATGCAGCTCCTGAACAGCAAGCACAGGACCCCAGCCTGGGCAATCCTGCTGTGCCACAGCATGGCTGAAATGAGAGTCTCTTCTCCCAAAAACACCCACCAAGCACAAACACAGGTGCCAAATAAACAACTGAGGGGATCTTTAGTACAGGTGATCACTTTTCAACTTTGCAGAGGGAGATGAAGGGAACTGAAACACTCCATAAATTCCTGAAGTTGTGTGTACACTTAAAACCAGGGGGGCTCTTACCTCCCCAGCCTTTAATGAGCTCATGTTTTAATTTTTCACACACACACTTTGAGAGATAATCACAAGAGTTTAAATGATTCAGAAGACAATGCCCCTTCATTTTCCATTTGTGCTCTCGCTGCTCACAGGTGCTTCTGAAAACTAGGTCAGGCCTGTGATGTATATTTTAAGTTTTCAGTACTTGCAGGAAAGAATAAAGTATTTTACTGCTTCATTTAGCTAAAAGCAATTTCAGAATAAAGAATATTACCCAAAATTACTATGTCAAAGTGTCTGAAAAGCAAAACAACACGTGGCCACTTCCCATGTGGAAAACACAGGCATACATTGCTGAGATGTGGATCACAAAGCTCCCCAGAGGAGGGGACTGCTCTTTCACATTTGCACATTGCCATCTCCCCTTTTCCCACATGATTTCTGGGCACAACAGGGAATAGATCAAAACACCAAATCACCCAAAACTCAAACACTGAGAAAACATCAGCTATAAGCAAAATTAATTATTTAAGGAAAATGTTTCGCCTGCAAAAGGAAGAATCCAGAAGTGCTATTTTTTTGGTTTGTTTTTTTTTTTTGAGACAGAGCACAAGAAAATGAGAAAGTGATGATGTTTGTGGTTTTCTGCTATGTGAAACAATAACTTGTCAAGTATTATGGTTATACAAGACTAATTAGCAGGAAGAGTAATTTTTCCTTTGGAAAGAGCACTCCCAGGAGATACAAATGTCTAAGCAGCAAATGATTTCTCACTTAAATGAAACTGTGATTTGCTCTTGTCACATTTGAGGCTGAGCAGATTTTTACAGTCCCTGTGCTGTGGCACTGATGTCCAGGGCTTCTCCCTGCAGGAGCTGCCCCCAGTCCTGGCCAGGGGAGCAGGGTTGTGCCTCAGGCTCCTTCCTCACCACCTCATCATCTCGTATTTCAACACCACTGAATACTGAGCTTTGCATCTGCCTTCCCAGCCCTGACATTTCATGGCCCTGAGCTCCCTCCTGCAGCCAGAGGGACTGGGAGGGCAGGGAGGTGTTCCCAGAGAACAGAGGGACGTGGGAAGGCTGCATGAACCAGAGCATGTGGGGTGATCACCAAGTCAGCACTTATCTGCAGTGGAAGGTTTTGTACAAAACCCTCTGAATCTGGATTTGGAGCAGAGGATTCCTTCCATGGCTGCAACACTTCTCCACACAAAGCACATCTCCTCTGCCCTTCTGGTTCTTGCATGAGGAAACAGTGAGGAGCCATCCCCATTCCCTGATCCCAGCCCCCTCTCCATGACCCTTCCCATGCTTTTTCAGGCTCAGAAATCCCAGTTTAATAATTTTTCCAAAGAAAACCCTCCTGCACCTCTGACGCCCTGCTGCCATCCCACACCCTGGTTCCAGCACGATCTAAGCACACCAGGGATTTTATCACAGCCCCAGTTTTGCTCTTTATCTCTCCTGGTAAATTCTAACCTTGCTATTTTGCTATTTTTCTCTGACAAGGACTGAGCTGGGATTTCCAGACCATTCCAGCTCCAAGAACTTCACCCCAGGTGACAGGCAGGTCAGTCCCCATCCCTTCACGTGTCTGAATTGTCTCTCCCAGAGGACACCCAAAATTCCCTGGCATCCTGTGCCTGGACATCCTTCCAAATGCCCCCTGCACACCTCCACCTTTGTCTTCATGCCCCCAAACCAGCTCTGAGGTTGTAACCTTCTCCTCCTTACAGAACATTTACCAACACATTGAGCTGCTCAGGCTCCAGCAGAGCCTCCCTAGAAATGGCTGTTCTGATTCCCACCTCATCTCCTGGGTCCAATGCACAAACTGTGCTCAGGACTTTCAGTTTTTAGCAAAACATCCTCAAAAATCATCCCTTCTACCCCAGCAAGCTGTGCAAGAGGCACCTGGAGGGCAGGAGAGGGAAGAGGGAATTCAGAATGAAAGAAAAGCACAGGGAAAAGGTGAATTTGATCTCCTAAGGTACACTGATAGGCCACTTTCATTTGGAGGTAAACATTTCATATTCCAAACATGATTATTTTCCCTTTTTTGCCCCAGTAGGAGATAACAGGACTGACCTTGATGTGTCTGTTCATGGCAGTGGACTGAGCAGCTCGAACCAAACCTTCCAGCTCAGCACCACTGAAGTTTTTGGTCTCCACTGCCAGCTCTGCAATGTCCACATCCTCAGCCAGCAGCTGGTGCTCCCTCATCCTCACTGTGTGGATGTGCAGGATCTGGAATCGGCCCTTCTCATCTGGCAGGCCTGGGATGGGGGAGAAAACACATCCAACCCCTGAGCACAGCACTGCAAACCCCCTGGCCCTCCCCTCAGTGTTGTCACTGTCATATTTTCTGAAAAATCCCTTTGCCAGGATTTATTCTCCTTGGAAGTTGAGAAGCCTCACAGAAAAATGAAAACAATAATTATCTCATTGCTTTTCCTGTGTTTTGCTGCTTTGGAATGTGATTTGGAGATTGTTTACCAACTGATCATTGTCTCATTGTTTTAGTTCACTCAGTGCTCTTACCTGCCCTTCCTGCAATTTCCACCCAGGAATGACCTGTACAATTATTTTCCTCCTTTCCTTCACACAAATATTCAGGGTCCTCCCTGCCCACCCCGCTGGGCAGGAACTCAGATCAGGTTTATCACTAGGGAAGTCCAAAGTGGCGCTTTATTGGTCTGATTTAATTGATGTGCTGGAGGGAGCTGCAGGAATTTCAGCACCTGAGCCATGCTGGGGATTGCTCACATTAGGATCTGTATTTGCTTTGCTGCTGTAGGTCCATGGAGCTGAGGAACAGGGCTCTGCAGTGCTTACCAATCTCCATCTTCACCTCCAGCCTCCCCGGCCTCAGCAGGGCCTCATCAATCAGGTCAGGTCTGTTGGTCATCCCTGAAGGCAAAGTTAAAACAAAACAGTTATCTGAGCAGCTTGAGTGGGTTTCCAGCCCCTGGTACAGCCCACAGAGGTAGGGAGACACTCAAAGAGTCCCAAGAAAACAGACAGAAGGCATTAATCTTCTGAAATGCTCAGGGAGAGTCAGGGCAATAAGGATCAAACCTGTTCCTGTGGCTCTACCTGCCTGTCCTTGGGCTCCTGCAGCAGGACAAGCACAGCAGGAGCATCCCCACTCCCCAAAGGCTGATACATCCATTCTATCAGTCCTTGCACGTTTCCCTAAACTATGAAACCCTCCTTACCAAAAGCTAAATAAGGAAATTGCTGACAGCAATTTGAAAGCTGCCAACCACAGCAGCACCTCCCTTTAAACCTGCTCCAACAGCAGCCATGGCACCTGAGCTGACCAAAACCCCAGCCCTGAGGACAGAGCAAGGCAGCCCCACCTACCAATGACCAGGATGTTGTTGAGCTGCTCCACACCATCGATTTTGGAGAGCAGCTGGTTCACCACGGTGTCGTGCACGCCGGTGCTGCCAGCCATGCTGCCCCTCTGCTTGCAGATGGCATCAATCTCATCAAAAATGATGATGTGCACCCCACTGTTGGCTCCAAGCTGTGGGAGAGAGGACAGGAGTGTTACCAGATTCCAAAATCAACACCAAGCTCAGCCACACAGACACAGTATTGTATTTGTGGGGACCCTTGTGGCAGGAAGGAATGATGAATCTGACTCCATGTTCTCAGAAGGATAATTTATTATTTTGTGATACTATATCATATTAAAGAATGCTATACTAAACTATACTAAAGAATACAGAAAGGATACTTACAGAAGGCTAAAAAGATAATAATGAAAACTTGTGACTCTTTCCAGAGTCCTAGCACAGCTTGGCCCTGATTGGCCAAAGAGTGAAAACAACTCACACCAGAATCCAATGAAACAATCACCTGTGGGTAACAATGTCCTAACACATTCCACACGAGCAAAACACTGGAGAAGCAAATGAGATAAGAATTGTTTTCCTTTTTCTTGGAGGCTTCTCAGCTTCCCAGGAGAAAAATCCTGGGCAAAGGGATTTTTCAGAAAATGTGAATGTGACAGACACAGCACTGAGAGTCCCTGTGTGCTCAGTAGCACACCTGTGTGTGTATCTCACCCCTCTCCAGGGCAACATCCTGCCCATCTCCACATCAGGGGCCTCTGCCCAAACTCAGGACTTTGCAGCTGCACAGGTTTTAGAAGAGCACAAGGCTGAGCAGGCCAAGCAAAGGCCAAAGCTCAAAGGGTGCCAGCACTCAGCACCTGGGAAAGGGACAGGTACCAGGGAAGGGAACAAGGCCTGTCTGTGGAGGGAGGGATGCACCAGGGGGAAAACACCCCAGGCTGGACTGAACTTGATAAATACACAGCTTGCCAGAGCAGCTTTGTTGATAATATTTTTAAGGAGCCCAGTCAGCCCCAGCACTGCCATTTCCAGGTTCACTCAGGGGTGAGGCAGTTGCAGCTGGTAAGAGAACAGGATACTTTTTGTGACTGCATTATGAAGCTTTTTCCCTTCAAATTCCACCTCTAAAACATCTTTTGTGGCCAGGGCAGACCATGTTATCACTGGGTACATGTGCTGGCCCTGGCAATCTGCCCCAGACACAGGCAGCACAATGCCAACCTTTTGGAGACCTTTTTAATCTCCCAGCTGTCATCAGGCCCAGCCCCTGCAGCCAATATTGAGTGGATTTTAACAGGTGTGTTATTGCCAAGGGAAAGCAGCTCCCAGAGATGCTGCAGCCACCAGGAGATTGCTCACGTGGGTCTGTGTTACCACACAGAGCTGATTGACTAATAAACCTTTTGCTGAAGAAATGAAATTATTTCAAGTCACCACCAAAGTCTGAGTCTTGTGAGCTGAGTAAAATTAAGGGATCATCTGCTAATGACTTCTAAAAAGACTTCCCTGTATTTAACTGTGACTGGCCTGACATTTGATTTTCTTTATCAGAAAAATCCATCAAGATCAAGTGATCCACAGCAGAGAAAAATTACCATAGCACACATGAAAGGAGTACTTACACCATGAAACTAAAGATTGGGGTTTTAAAAGCCAGCTAAAGCAATGGATAAAAAAGATCACTGGAAAAAAACAGAATCTTTAACTTCACTTCCAGTTTCAAAGATCTCTAGTTTCAAGACATTATTCTCATCCATCGCTTTTCTGCTGAGAAAAATTAACCACATATTGATTATAACACTTCAAGTGCTGTAACATATCAATATGCCTGCAACCTAAAAACCTGAAAGCTTATGTGCCAGCTTAATTTAGTCAGGTAAATCCAAACAGATTCAATTATGTATCTCCCACAAAAAAAAAAAAAAAAAAAAAGACTAAAAACAGAGGAAAATTTGCACAATCTGAATTTTAGGGAGCCCAGCTGCCTTTTCCAGCTTCCAAGGCTGTTTTCACAGCTGATAGTGAGTGAGCCTGCACAACACCAACAACCCATCCATATTATTTTATATTATGTGATATAATATTATGTGATATAGTATGATATGATATATAATATAGTATGGTATATTATGGTATAATAATATAATATGATATAATACAATATGATATGATATGGTATGATATAGTGTAGTATAACGTAATATAATGTAATATAATGTAATATAATGTAATGTAATATAATATAATATAATGTAATGTAATATAATGTAATGTAATGTAATATAATGTAATGTAATATAATGTAATACAATATAATGTTATATAACATAACATAACATAACATAACATAACATAACATAACATAACATAACATAACAATATATCAGCCTTCTGAGACCATGGAGTCAGATTCATCTCTTCCCTTCTCCTGGGGACCCTCACAAAGACCCCACATGGTCTCATTCCCACCACCCCCACGGCTGTGTGTCCTTACCCTCCTCTGCTCCTCCTCTGCATCAGCAAACAGCTTCCTGATGTTGGCCTCGGACTCCCCCACGTATTTGTTGAGGATCTCGGGCCCGTTGACCACCTTGGGCTCCCTAGCATTGAGCATCTTCCCAATCTGCCGCGCCATCAGCG
This sequence comes from Camarhynchus parvulus, assembly GCF_901933205.1. Taxonomy (NCBI): domain Eukaryota; kingdom Metazoa; phylum Chordata; class Aves; order Passeriformes; family Thraupidae; genus Camarhynchus; species Camarhynchus parvulus. The sequence goes on along the minus strand of NC_044597.1, from coordinate 1,828,771 downwards.
TCTTCCCACAGCCCGGGGGGCCGTAGAGCAGGATCCCCTTCACGTGCTTGCAGCCTGCAGGGACAGGGAAGGGATGCCTGAGAAGGCTGAGCTAGAACAGAGACTAGAGGAGCTAAAGAATAAAGGAGGGTGTTGGGAAGGAGGAAAGTTTGACGAGAAAGTCTCACGGGCATGGATGCTTGGCAGAAAGATTTTTGAATGTAGAATATGAAGAAGGAATAGAAATGAAAGCAAGTTTTGACATAGAAGAAAAGAATTGGTGAGCCAGTCTTACTGGATAACCACTTAGAGTTAGTTAGAAGGATTGGGTTTTTTTTATGACTTAGAGCAAAGGATAAACCCACCCGAAACAAGAAGATTTTACCAAGCAGAAAGATAGCACAGGCAAACAAGTCAGCAAAGTCGCAAGTAGAAAAAAGGTCTCAGAATTTTCCACTGCAAGAAAACTGAGAAACAACTTCTAGCTTAAACTGTAATGTACTAACTTGTAGTGATTGGAGAACAGTTATATGAATATGGTAATTACAGTAGTTATGATAGGCTATAGATAAAAGTTAAGGTATAGATTGGTTCTACTGTATGGAGATGCTCAGCAAAGAAAAGTCTATAATGCATTGTAACCTAAACTAAAGGGTCTCCAGGCCTGCCTGCAGCTGGAGCTGACAGATGTGGGCACAGCTCTGTCACCCACGACCCTGGACTGCTGTGACATCTTGGATGGAATAAACTGCATTTTGAAGAGCCACCTGGAGGCCTCAGGAGTGCTTGGAGAATGGTGGAGCTCAAAGGGATTTTTCCATTTTTTAATGACTACATGAAAATCTGATTTTACTCCATTTTTGTGGATTGACTTCTTTAAGAATGTGACCCATCCATGGTAACCTCACCCCATCCCACAGAGCCCTCCGGGCTGTCACACCTCAGGGCAATTCTGCCTGTAAAGGACAAACACCCCTTATTGTCACGGACATATTTTATGAAAAATCCTTTTGTCAGGATCTTTTTTCCTGAGAAGCTTCAGCTTCTCCATGTTTTGCTGCTTTGGAATGTGATTTGGAGAACTGTTTACCCAGCATGTGAATTGTTTTTACTTGATGACCAATGACAGCCACCTGTGTCGAGGCTGTGAGCAGTCACAAGATTTTATTATCATTCCTTTCCTTTTCCTTTCAAGCCTTTTGATGAAATCCTCTCTTCTATTCTTTAGTATAGTTTTAATGTTTCATTTTCTTTTAATATAATATAGATAATAAAATAATCAATGAGCCTTCTGAAACATGGAGTCAAGATTCTCATCTCTTCCCATGTTGGGGTTGTCTGCAAATTCCACACCTTATCACTCTGCTGTGGTTTCACTTACTCCTGAAGGTGATGGCAATAAAGAATTGATTTCAGTCTGAACAACTGCTCAATATTATTTAATTCCTGTGACCCCACAGGCTCTCCTCCCTCTCTCTCTGGTTCATTCACTGCAGTGAAGCTCCAGGACACTGCCATGAGGAGCAGCTGATCCTCCCAAACCCCAGAGAGCAGCAGTGCTGCACTGGCTAAGCCAAGCAATAAAGCTGAGAGGGAAAATAAATCCTGCTGGGCTTCTCTGCAGATAAAAATTTACTACAGAAATCCAGAGCTGTGCCTAAGAACTCATGAGTCAGCACTGAGGCATCTGTGAGTCAAAAGCATAAACAACATAAACTGAAGACAAATCTCACAGGGGAGGGATGAGGCACAGATAAATTAAAAGCTCTTCCTGTCAAATCCCTGTCATGAGGGCATTGTTACCATGGGGGAACAGGATCTGCCCTGTAACGAAACTGCACCAGCCAGGGTGGTGCTGACAAAGTGATCTCTGCAGGGAAACCCCAGCACAGCAATGCTCCAGCAGCTCCTGGGCTCCAGCACGAGGCCACCAAAGAGCTACAGAGGTCACCAAAGGGCTACAGAAGCCACCAAAGACATGCAGAGGCCACCAAAAGGTTACAGAGGCCACCAAAAGCCTACAGAGGCAACCAAAGGGTTACAGAGGCCACCAAAGGGTTGCAGAGGTCACCAAAGACATACAGAGGCCACCAAAGACATAGAGAAGCCACCAAAGGGCTACAGAGGCAACCAAAGGCATGCAGAGGCCACCAAAGGGTTACAGAGGCCACCAAAGAGCTACAGAGGCCATCAAAGACATACAGAGGCCATCAAAGACATACAGAGGCAACCAAAGGGCTACAGAGGCAACCAAAGGGTTACAGAGGCAACCAAAGGGTTACAGAAGCTAAAATCAAAGTTTTAAGGACAAGCAGGACTTCATTAAAATAGACAGGTGATGACAAATCACAAATGTTACCTCTGAAATCACAGTGGGATCCTCTGCACCACACAGGAATTTTGATTAAGTTTATCTCCCCCTCTGCTGATTTCACCAACATGGCCCAAATGTCAATACTATTATGAGAATCTTTCTAAACACAAATTACAGCTGTGCAGACATCTCCAACCAGCTCATCATTTGATGAGCTCCGAAAAAAGGTCATTGCTGTAACCTGAGCCTTAAATTCTGCCATTCAATGACAGTTAGAGGCTGAATAGGGACATTAACAGGAACTCAAATATGGGAAACAAAATATGAGGGAAAATTCATAAAAACTGCTGAGAATGGGAGAGTTACTGGTGTTACCAATGGAAGTCAAACTCTGTTTTGACCCAGAACATCACCTGCCCAAAGACAAGATAAAGTTTATTTGTTCAATTCTCCTTCTTCAATTTATTGGAGAGATCAGAAGAACTGATTTAGTATCAGAGGGATTTTCTACTTGGGAGTGTAATTCGCCTTTTAATTAAAATCAAAGCATTCTGGTGGGATTGGATCACTCAGATGCACCACCAGGAACCTGCATGGATAGGAAGGCCCCAGCACAGAAAGAAGATTTTTATCTCTGCACATTCATCTTGGGGCAGGTTACAGGAAGTTCAGGGTTCCCAGGCTTCACCTGCCACACAGGCAAAATTTCCCTACAAGTAGAGCTGGGTGGAATTTCCCTCTCCTCTCATGCTGTAAGCCCAGAGTGTCTGATAGCTGGGGCAGGGAAAGGGCCACACATGAACCAGAAATTTTATTTTCTCAATGGTCAGAGTTTTGATTTATCAAATCCTTTGCCACTGGAAAGAGAAGACCAAGTGAAGTTCTCCATGGATCTCTGGAAAGGGATTCCTCACCACATCCCACTAGCTCTGAGGAGCTCAGTGCACACATTGAACAGGAGGCAATAATGAGATTTATGACAAGGGCATTTATCCATTTCTGAAGGAATGTGCTAGAAATAAAAATAAATCAGCATCTCAGAGAGACACTTCCAACAGAATGCCTCTGGCTACAAAACCAGCATCAGGACACTCAGGAAAAGGGATTTTGGTAAGAGTATAAACAAGAAAAACCAAGCACTAAGGGAAGTGAGCACAGTAGCAAAGAGTAAATGTCTCTTAGGAGAGCTGCAGAAAGACCCCAAATTCCAGAGGCAGGTTCTGTGGGAAGCTGAGCACAGCCAGGATGTTCAGAGCCCCATCCCACCTGGAAACCAGGAGCACAGATCCCACCAGCATTCCCTGCATCCTGGGATAGAGCTGGGTCATTCCCACCTGCTCAGAAAGCCAACACTGGGATTTGGGAATGCTGCTGAACACTTCTGCCTTGTGAACACACACAGACACCCCAGGGCGTGGGGACATACAGCTGGGGACAAAGTGGGGGTGCCAGACCTTGGTGATGCCACCAACCAACACCCCTGCAGCCACCTGGAGCAGGAGCAAAGCCCTCCCAGAACCCACTGATGGCTCATGCAGAAATTCCTTGCTGCAGGTTTGGTTTAAGGCCCCTTCCCCTCCCTCCATCCCATTTCCTCATTCCTGTGTTAAAACGGAATCATTTCCTTTGGTGACTGTGCAGAATTTGGAAGCCCCATCTCTCACACCCCTCCCAGGACTGAAGTCCTTCAAGTCAGCTCACTCTGTGCCCAGAAGCTTTCCTGCCCCCCACCCTGTTCCCTCCTCCAAAGGTTTCCAGTTGTACTCATCCACATGAACAAATTACATCAGCAATTCTGATTAATTCAGCTCCTTCACTTTCCTCCCCATCCCTGGAAAGTCAATCTCTGATTTTTAGAAGGAGAAGCAAGTGACAGAGGTCAGAGACTTCCTCACTGCTCTCCCCAAAGGAATTCAGTGCCCAGACCCAGCCTGGCAGGCCCTGGATCCAGGTGCCTCAGGGTGAGCAAAGCACTTCAGGTTAAATCCCTTTAGGATGAGAAGGACAGGAAAGCATTGGTCCCTCCTCCAAAGTTTGCCAGTTGTATTGCATCCAGCAACCCAGCACATGAACAAATTACATCAGAATTCTGATTAATTCAGCTCCTTCACTTTCCTCCTCACCCCTGGGGGATACCAAAGTCAATCTCTGCTTTTCAGAATGGGAAGCAAGTGACAGACTTGTCACTGATTTCCTCACTGCTCTCCCTAAAGGAATTCAGTGCCCAGACCCAGCCTGGATCCAGGTGCCTCAGGGTGAGCAAAGCACTTCAGGTTAAATCCCTTTAGGAAAGCACTGGTCCATCCTCAGCAAGGAAGAAGAGTTAACAGCAGCAAATGCTGAGTTCAAGCTGTTAAATACTTATTTACACCAGTGAAGAGTTGACATTTTCTGTGACAGGTGATATTAATAAAAGTGACAAATGGGTAGGAACAGGCAACAGAAGCAGAAAAAGAACAAGGGACACAAAAGCCCACAAGTGTTGGATATTGGCAGATTACTTGGACATGGACTTCACCCAAGGGAGCTCAGAGTGGGTGAAATCATCTCAAAATCAGTGAGAACCTGAACAGGGTGGGTGAGAAACCAGGGGGGAGATGGTGAATGTCATCCCTGGTGTTGTAAAGGGAAAAGGGAGAGAACTCAGGGGTTGGACTCAATTGAGAGGTCCCTTTCAACTCAGCTGTTTTCTGATTGTGTTGTGCAGAGCTAGCACTAACCTGATGGTTGGAAAATTCTGAGATAATGTCTTTTAAGTAGGTAGAAGAAAAGAAGACTACAAGAAGTAGCCAGAACAACTTTATTAGGCCAGTCTGAGACAACTTCCCTGCAGGAAAACATGGGGGTTCCCACACAGAGGGTTTGAGGAAACAAAGAAAGCAAGAGAGGGACATTTAGACTTCCCTAAAGATATAAATATGTGTTAGACACCCTCCTAGACATGCAGGAAAAGCACAGGCTGAATGAAGTTAGAGGTGGATGAAAAGTAGATTAAACCCCACAAACTTTAAAGCACAGTGAGAAATGATCCCTCCTGAATTTAGTGGCATGTGGTGCCTGGGAGATGGAACAGAACAGAATGCTCCAATTAAATCTGCACACTGCAAAGCCAAGAGCTACAAACACACAGACAGGCAGGATTAAATTCATCTGAAATCCATGTAACCTGATGCATGAGTGTCTAATTAGGGAAAAATAAATTAATTGCATGATGCAAAACAAAAAAAAATCACCCCAGTGAGGATTCTGCCCAGCCCAGACAGAGAGGCACAGCCAGAACGTGGTGATCCAGAATGGATCCATGGTTTGGGTTGGACACCACAGTCCTGAGCAGGGAAGGGAGCAGAAATAATGATGGGTGATGTAGAGGTTATAGAAATGGCCTCAGAATCCCAGAGCTGCCCTGGAGAATGCTGGACAGACAGGAGCAGGCTGGATGCAAAGGCTGAGAGCAGCAGGGCCTGGCATTCCCAGCACCCCAGCTGAGGTTAAACATGCCTGACACTGATTTTTCATTACAATTACCCTATTTTCAGAACAGCTGGGTGAGAACCTTTCCATCATTATTCTTCACTTACAGTACCTGAGTACTCTGAGAACATTAATGCATGAATTTTTAAGGCAGCTTAACAGACAAGCCTCTACTTCAGATAGAATCTGAGGAAGAAAATAATCTGAGTGTCTGCTCATTTCAATATTCCCCTTGTGTTCTTGATACCTCACTTCTCCATCATGAGCTGGACTTCAAAATTACAGAGCTCTGAGACGAAGAGGGCAGGCCAAGAACAGAGGTTAAGATGATTCCCAGGAAACAGAAACCACCATCAAAAAGTTTGATTTAATTTATTTATGGAAGCAGGAGAGGATGGGGAATCTGGGGTCCATTTCAGTCTCTTAGAAGGAATGTGACCTGTAAAACCAAACATTTCTCTACCTGTTGTTAAACAACATGTCCATGCAGAATTTGCTCTTGGAGGCCTCTACAACAATTAATGTGCCACAGGAGTCAGAGAAATCCCTTTTCTGCTGCAAGTCAAGACTCTGTTTCAAAGCTTGGGGTCACCAGAGTGTTCTTAAATAAGGAAAAAAGGGGTCAGCACAAGTGTTTTGTTTTCAAAAGGGTCAGCACAAGTGTTTTGTTTTCAAGTCTGAGAAGGGACTTTACAGTTTTGTTGCAAGTTACAGCTCCAGGCACCAAATATCAAAAATGTTGTTCCAAGTGGATAAACATCTGTTGGAGTCAGGGGGAAAGAAAAAATAACAAGGAAAGAGAACAGTGGAATGAGCTGGGTTTAAAGGCTCAGCAGAAAACCAGCACCTACCATGGATGGGAATAAACCACAACATTTGTCAAATAAACAGAGGAGCTTCAGCTGGAGCAAGAGGATGCAGCAGAGAGCAACCAAAGGCAGACTCCCTTCAGCACAGAGTGACACAGCTTTACTCTGAGCTGGCACAGACACCCTGAAAGGGCTTGGAAAGGAGGAGGATTCCCTGGAAACCAGGCTGTGAAGGGCTGTCCCTCAGGGAGAACTGCCTGGTATCTCCCTCCACCAGTGCCCCAAGGTGTGAAGTTCCTTCCTCAGAAGTGTCATTCCTATGAGTGAGGCACCAATGTTTCCAGACATCTTCCTGAAACCTCATCCAGGTAAGGATTTAATTCCATTTGGCAGCCACAGGATTGGCACCAGTCAATCTTCCCTGTGAGGCTGGGCAGGCCCTGGCACAGGGTGCCCAGAGCAGCTGGGGCTGCCCCTGCATCCCTGGCAGTGTCCAAGGCCAGGTTGGACGGGACTTGGAGCAACCTGGGCCAGTGGAAGGTGTCCCTGCCACGGCAGGGGTGGCACTGGATGGGCTTTAAGGTCCCTTCCAACCCAAACCATTCTGGGCTTCTGTCACATCACACAACCATGGAGCTGATCTAGACGAATACTGACCCTATAAACTGTCTCTATTAATAGCATTTTTTGCTGCCAGCTGTGTCTGCTCCCTACAGAGCCATGCAAGCCCAAAGCCACCAGAGCAGGGCTGGGACATCCACAAATGGCAAAAAAGCAAACTGCCCCTTCCAGGCCAGGGCTGGTGCCCAGCTGGGGCTGATCTAACATTCCTGCTCTTGGATAAACCAAGGCTTGGAGAGACCAGCAGAGCAGAGTTTCCCCCCTTGGATGACATGGTTAACTAACATTGATTTATGTGCTCCAAACCCAGAACATTCCATGGAAGTTAGATAAACCACACACAAATTGCAAGTAATGCTGGAAGGGTCTATAGAGCCTCTGTGTAGTTCTGGACAGAAATATTTATTGCATTTGGCGTGGAAGCTGCAGTCTGGGAGCACTGGGCAAAGAACACAACTGGGTGAGCACTGCAGCACCAGGCAGCAAGCAAATTCCATCTTTTCCTTTCCCAATAAATTATTCACAAAGGTGAACAGCTGTCACGCTGACATTTCAGATCTGAAATATAGTTAAGAGCAAGTTATAACTAAGGCAAAGAAAATGAATGTCAGAAAGTTTTTGTTTTTTTCATATTTCAGATAAGCTCTTTAGCCCTGGGGTTAATCAGAGCTCAGGAGCTCTGCTCCCAGTCCAACTTCTTCCCTGAAAAAAGTCTCTTTGTGCAGCCTGGGTGTAAACATGCACAGTAAGAATATTTGTACTAAACGTAATTTAATGGGGCACACCTTTAATTCATTGCCCAGGGTAATCCAAATACAGTGGTCCTTCACAGAATATTTATCTTCCTTTATTAAACAACACCAATTATCTTTTACCTTTTACCTTCACAAGTGGTCCCAGCCCAGGGCTCTGTACTGCAGCCACAGAATCAGAGAATCCCAGAATGGTTTGGGTTGGGAAGGGACCTCAAAGCCCACCCAGTGCCACCCCTGCCATGGCAGGGACACCTTCCACTGTCCCAGGCTGCTCCAAGCCCCATCCAGCCTGGCCTTGGACACTGCCAGGGATCCAGGGGCAGCCCCAGCTGCTCTGGGCACCCTGTGCCAGGGCCTCCCCACCCTCCCAGGGAACAATTTATCCCAATATCTAACCCAAATCCCTCCTCTGCTGGTTTAAAACCACTCCCATTCTTGTCCATGTAAAAAATCACTCCCCTCTGTTTTGTAAGCCCCCTTTAGGCACTGGAAGGGGCTCTAAGATATTCCTGGAGTCCTCTCCAGGCTGAACAGCCCCAGCTCTCCCAGCCTGGCTCCATGGGAAGACTTTATGAATACACACAATAGCTGCTTCAAAAGGTAAAATATTTCAAGTACAGGAGGCTGAGCTGGCCACCAGTGCCTCTGGGTAAAAACTGTTCTTTCCACAGCCAGCATAATTTCTCTTCTTTCCTCTCTCTGCAGAGCAGTTAAATATTTAACAAATTTAAGCATTTTATGTTCTCAAGCAGGAGCACAGAAAGTTTTATCTCGCCCACAGCCACAAAACACGAGACCCAAGAGCATCCCCCAAAAGGCCTCAGCTCTCACATCAAGAGGAATTAAAAGGCAGGAGAGAGAGAGAATCAGCCCTGGGGTTTCTCCACAGCTCCTCCATACGTGCCCAAATCCCCAAGACAAGACTGAAGGCACATCCCAGGGAAGTTTATTTTGCATCAATTCCACAGGCACTGGAAGCTCCACACACCCCCACACAAACAGGATGTAGCTCCTGATGGAAATCTGGTTTGTAATCAAAATCTTGATTGCTTCATTTGTGGGGAGAGGGAAGGTGGATCAGAAACATAAACACACACAGAAATGATACAGCTCTGGATTCCAGGTTCAAATAGGAGCCCACACAGATTATATTCCCAGAACAAGGAGCAGCCAGAACATCCCCAGCCACGTTCTGGGACACAACCAGACACCTGCAGCTGCACACTGCTTACTAAAAATTAAACCCTGCACCATTTATCTGCCTGCCAGCAGATGTTTACCAAGTACTGGGACTGCCTTTCCTTCCCTTGACCCAAAAAGAGAAGTTATATTTAGAATCTGGGTTTTTATTTCACAGACTCCATGAGGTGCCATGGCCTGTCAGCACTTCAAACCAGACCAGCAGAGCTCACAGCCCATGCTGGGTTTACTGGGCTCATGGTGCAGCTGCCAGGAGAAATGGGATGTGAAAGAGATTATGGCAGGAGCATTAAAACAAAATTTCCTTTGAGCTGTATGGACAGACATGGCCAGGCAGTCAGGAACAGGAGCAGTGTCAGTGCTATGGATAAATGAAGCATTCAAGGAGCGAAGGTTTCACAGAACCATGGGATGGTTTGGGTTGGAAAAGACCTTAAAGCCCATCTCATTCCAACCTCCTGCCATGGGCAGGGACACCTTCCACCAGACCAGGCTGCTCAAAGCCCCAGTTTCAGTTCCACCAGAACAGAATCCAGTTAAACCATTCCTTCAGACATTCCATGTGCAGGGCTGAGTGTTGGTGTTGGGTTTGTCTCCTTTCCCCAGCCAAGCAACAAGAGCCCAAAATACATCTGGAAGCACCAGGGGAAGAAGAGGCTCTGTTGGATCCCTCAGAAACTGCTGTGTTACAGCAGCACCAGGGTGTGTCCAGCCCTCACACACCAGGGACTGTCCCCCAGCCACACTCTTCCAGGTTATACTCGGAAAGGTTATCCTCAGTGTAATCTTTTCCAGGTTATCCTCATTAGAACCTTTTCCAGGTTATCCTCATTCTAACCTTTTCCAGGTTATCCTCATTAGAACCTTTTCCAGGTTATCCTCATTAGAACCTTTTCCAGGTTATCCTCATTAGAACCTTTTCCAGGTTATCCTCATTCTAACCTTTTCCAGGTTATCTTCATTAGAACCTTTTCCAGGTTATCCTCAATATAACCTTTTCCAGGTTATCCTCATTCTAACCTTTTCCAGGTTATACTCACCCATTTGTTCCACAATCTCAGGTGGGAAAACTCGTGAAGCAAAAGCTCTTCGGAAAATATCAGAGAATTCTTTATCCAGGCCTCCAATGCCCATCTTCTCAAAATTCCAGTCAGGGTTGATGATTGACTGCCTGTTCTCCTTGGTCTTTGATTTACCTGCAAAAGCCAAGAAATGGTTTCAAACACACAGTCCAGCAGAAGTGCAGCACACACAGGAACAGCTCTGCAGGTCAGACCCCATCCCACAAACTCTGTGCTCAATTTCAAACATTGGCCAGGAGGACACAAGGACAGGACACCAGGGACCCAGCTTGGTAAATGATCCCCAGCCTTCCCACTGCTCACATCAGGGGTTTCTCCAGCCAGGTGTTGTTCCTATGTATTAAAGAATCCACAGATTCACCCTGGAACCACATAACCTCAGCACCCAGCCCATGTGGCTGCTGCCAGAACCAGTGTCCACCCTGTTCCAGGCCAGCTGGGATGATGCAGGTTTGTCCTGCATCCTCCTCAGTCCTGCCTTTCCCAGTGCCAGCTGTTCTCCCCTGTGCAGCAGCAGCTCCACACTGGAACCCTTGTTCCTCTTCTCTCTTCCTCCCACACCCTCTGACAGACAAATGGACCTGCAGGTGCTGCAGTTTGGTTGTACCTTCAGTACAGGTACAGAATGATGGATGCTCTGCTTTGTTCATATCCCTCCAGAACAAGATGTGATCATTCTTAGCAGCCAAGTTTAACAGCTCCTAACAACAGGAACACACCGCAAGATGGGTGCAGCATTCATTGCCTTGATCCTGCTGTCACATTCACATTCTCTGGAAAAATCCCTTTGCCCAGGATTTTTCTCCTGGGAAGCTGAGAAGCCTCAGAGAAAAAGGAAAATAATTCTTATCTCATTTGCTTCTCCTGTGTTGTGCTCATGTGTGGAATGTGTTTGGAGATTGTTTCATTGGATTCTGGTGTGAATTGTTTTGATTCAATGGCCAATCAGGGCCAAGCTGTGTCAGGACTCTGGAGAGAGTCACAAGTTTTCATTATTATCTTTTTAGCATTCTGTAAGTATCCTTTCTGTATTCTTTAGTATAGCATAGTTTAGTATTCTTTGATATAATACAGTATCATAAAGTAATGATTGTTTCATTGTTAATGACTGAATCATTGTTTTGATTCAACGGCCAATCAGGGCCAAGTTGTGTCGGGACTCTGGAGAGAGTCACAAGTTTTCATTATTATCTTTTTAGCATTCTGTAAGTATCCTTTCTGTATTCATTAGTATAGTTTAGTATAATATTCTTTGATATAATATAGGATCATAAAGTAATAAATTAGCCCTCTGAGAACATGAAGTCACATTCATCATTCCTTCCTGCAAATACAATAATCCTGCCTGGGATCTGGGCCCTCTACAGCCACCAGTTTTACCCAGGTCAGGAGAGCTCTTCCTCCCACACATCACTGACAGTCCTCTGCACTGAATCTCCCCTGCCATTTCCTGCCTCCAGTCCCTGAGCTCAGCCAGAGCCAGCCTGGGCACCTCATTGCTCCAGCCTTTTCCCAGCTTATTCAATAACTACAATGAACAGCAAAGAGATTCCCACTGAACTCCACTGCCATCAGCCATTTCCTCCTTCCCTTTCATCACTCACTGACTCATGCAAGGACCTTCTCTCCCACAGATCTCTGTTTTGATTCTTTCCTAAGGAACTTTGACAAAGAACTTTGCTGGAGGAGCTTTGACAATCAGCCCATGTCAGCCCTGCTGCCAGAGCTCTCCGATTCCTGCAGGATCACGAGGTAGGACTGCCCTTAGACAAGACAGGCTGGCCTTTCCCAGTGCATCACCCTTTTATTCTAATTTAATGCCTTATTACAGTTTCTGTTGATTTTTTCTGTACAGACCTCAGGTTCTAAATCTGCACCTCTCCAAACCTTCTCCAGAACCCCTTGGAAAGCAGCAGCACACTCACCACTCAGTCCCCAGATACTGGAGCAATCTGCAGCAAAGTCACACAGAACAATTCCTTTACTACTCAGAAGAACCAAGGCCAGTCCTGATAAACCCTCACAGTTCATTGTCTGCTCCACAATCTCTTCCCAGACCCCTGAGCACAGGTCTGCAGCCCTTCAACCACCTCCTTTCCCTGCTGCTGCTCAGCCACTGGCATCACAGAGCTTCCCACCCCTCTGCAGGGGAGATGGGGAGTACTCAGAGTGTTCAGGAAGCAGAAAACAGGCACAGATGCTCCTGGAAGGATGCTGGCAAACCCATGTAGTCTCAACTTAGGTTTATTCAAGCCTATAAACAAGCACTGACACTTTTATCAGTCAGATCAACCTTCAACGTGGCTTTCAGCACCCTCAGCTACCAGGGAAACACTCAGAGATCCGACAATCCAGAGAAAAAGCAAAGAGCTGCCAAATATCCTTAATTACTGCAGAAATGGGATGTTTCCTTAGACTTGCACACTGCTTTAAGGGTTGGCCCTTAATGGTTTTCCCAATGGGGGCCATTCCCACCCTAGAACATCACAGAGATCACAGAGTCCAGGTGGCTTTGGGTTGGAAGAGATTTAAAACCCATCCAGTGCCACCCCCTGCCATGGCAGGGACATTTTCCATTATCTCAGGTGGCTCCAAGTCCCATCCAGCCTGGCCTTGGGCACTGCCAGGGATTCAGGGACACCCACAGCTGCTCTGGGCACCCTGTGCCAGGGGCTCCCCACCCTCACAGGGAACAGTTCCTAATTCCCAATATCCCATCCTAGCAAACAACCAGTGTGCATTTTGCTGCTCTGTTCCACAAGCTCTTCTAAGAGTTATTTCAAGTTCAGCCAGATAATGAATGAGCAGCAAGAGTCCAGGAAGTACAGCAAACAGCAGCTCCGTGTGAGCTCAACCAGACTCTTTAATCCTGGTCTAAACACATCTGGAATCAATATTTCAATTCCAAGGGTAGCAAAACAAACAAACAGGAACGTGCCTCTGGGTCAGATGCCAGGGACAGCACTTGGGACACAGAGCACCTACAGCCCTGCAGGGAGATCCACAATTCCCCTGTGTTTATTATCCCAGTGCTGCACTCCAGCTTTTAGGTCAGACCCTCAGCCAGGGCTGTTCCTGCTCCCACAGAGCTTGGCCTACACTCCCCCCTTCTGGCTGCACCTCAGCACAGGAAAATTCGTGCAGATTGGATTAAAACCTCTTCCAGTGGTTTCATAACACAATTTTATGCTAAACAGAACAAACAGAATTGGCTTTTTAAAAAATTACTACAATTCTTCTCTATTGAAATAATGCAGGCCCTTTATTGAAGGCAGAGCTCAGTGACACTCACTTCACTTTCATCTCCTCTCTCACAATTTAATTATTCAGAACTTTACAATTCCCCAGAGACCAACACAGCACATTAAGCAGCTCTGCCTCAGATCAATGAGGAGATTAAATGAAGTACCAATTTGACAGAAGTAAATTGAGGCACAAGAAGCTCTTTTGTCTTGTCTGAAGACAACGAAACAGAATCCTGGGGAAGGGACCCTATTCCCAGTGCAGCAGCTCTCCCACACATGCCAAGAGGGAGATGCCAGGGCATTTTATGGCTCTGAATATTAACCAGGTACAATCCCCTGCTGAAATAACCCTCAGTGAACAGGGTTATTTCACAGCAGAGTGAAACCTGAATGGGTGTGATCCCACAGTCACAGGTGGGAGCTCACTGCCCTGCCCCTGCAAGTTCCATTTGGTGCTATTAACAGCTGTACCCTCGTTAGGATGCTTAATTACAGCCATCTGCAGCCCACAGAGCTGTGTTAGTGTCATATTCACATTTTCTGAAAAAATCCCTTTGCCCAGGATTTTTCTCCTGGGAAGCCTCAGAGAAAAATGAAAACAATAATTATTTCATTTGCTTCTCCTGTGTTTTGCTCATGTGGAATGTGTTTGGAGATTGTTTACCAAAGGTGATTTTTAAATTGGATTCTGGTTTGAGTTGTTTTCACTCTTTGGCCAATCAGGGCCAAGCTGTGTTGGGACTCTGGAAAGAGTCACAAATTTTCATTATTATCTTTTTAGCCTTCTGTAAGTATCCTTTCTGTATTCTTTAGTATAGTTTAGTATTATATTATATTATATTATATTATATTATATTATATTATATTATATTATATTATATTATATTATATTATATTATATTATATTATATTATATTATATTATATTATATTATATTATATTATATTATATTATATCATATCATATCATATCATATTTCTTTAATTATATTTCTTTAATTATCTTATTCTTTAATAAATTAGCCTTTAGTATAGTATAGTTTAGTTTAGTGTTCTTTAATATAATATAGTATCATAAAATAATAAATTAACCTTCTGAGAACATGGAGTCAGATTCATCATTCCTCCCTGCCATGAGGGTCCCCACAAATACAATAATTTAGGGTTTCAGCACAGGCTGAGTGCTCAGCCCAAAATTCTGCTGAGGTGCAAGGTGTGGTTACACAACAGCCTCACACCCTCCCACTGCCTGCACTGACTGTGGCACAAAAAGCAGCTGCAGGACACAAAGTCCCAGCCCCAAATGTGGCCCCAAGTGTGGCCCTTCAGGGCAGCATCAAACCTCAGCCCCTGCCACAGGCTCCTGCAGTGCTGGATGAGCTGAATTCTCCTTTCCTCAGTGGCTGCTCCCCTCAGAGGGTTTATTCCTGTACCAAGTACTCCCAGCACTGAGCACTTCCAGCCAAGCAGAGCTGTGCTTTGCAGCAAAAATAAACCTCATGGCTCCCTGAGCAGCCTGCAGCTGCCACTCCTGATCTGTGCAACAGCAGCAGCAAAAGGAGGAGTGGCCCTAGCTCATGGATTCTGGGAGGAAGGAACAAAACAGGGAAGAAAAACAAGAAAAAATTAAAATTAAAGTGTGTGTTTGGCCTTGAATCACAGCCAGGGAGGGATCTGCAGCTGAAGCCTGGAAAGAGTCACCCACCTTGTACCATTGGTAAGCCAAAGGAAGAGCTAAAGGAAGAGCAGGTGTCCCTGGTGCCCAGGAAACGCCCCAGCCCCAGGGCACACAGAGCCACTGCAGGGAAGGGCCCAGGTCCCACCACTCCCACTGGTGCCTCTATGGAACACTCCAGATCCAGCCCAACCCCTGCAGCAGTTTCTCTCTAAAGGAATGTGTGGAGGACACACCAATTATTCCCCACTTTCTTCGATGGCCAAGTGTGATATTGCACACAGGGATTTGAAACTCTCTCTTTAAATCAGTTCCCAGTTGTGTGAATAAACTCCTGGAAGTAGTTCCACACAACCCCCAGTGCTGTTCTGCAGCTCCTTCCAAAGAGCAGGACTTTGACATTTTGACCACACATTTTAAAAGCTCTTTATTTCCCAATCCTTTCTCCTTTAATTAAATTTAATGGGAGAGCTGTTGGCTTGTTACTGTCCCTGAAAACATCATTCTCTGATGAAATAAATATTAAAATATTAAATAAAATATTAAAATAAAATAAAAGAAAATATAAAATATTTCAAACAGCTGCTGCCTCTGGATCTACTGGTCCATTTGGCCTTGCTAATCTCAGCCTAGGAGTGAAGACAAACAACAGCCTGGAGGCAATGAAGTCTCCCTGGCCTGAAAAGCAGCAGACCTCAAGCATTATTTCTCTGTGGGTGCAGGAACTCACCAATCAGATTGAGAGAGGAGTTCTCAGCTTTCTCAAAGGCAACTTGGCTGTTTCCAAGAACCAAACCAACCTCTATCTGCAAAGGGAAGGGAAAGAAATAATTACATTAATTACCATTAGACTCAGCTTCAGATTGTTCCAGGTATCTCCAAGAACTTCTCAGAAGGCAGGAAAAAGCAGCAAGATCTCCACTTCCTGAGAAGAATGAAAAATACCAACTGCTCCTCTAAAACAAACAGCACTGAATGGAGAAGCTCACCAGGTACAACAACCTGGCTTTTAGAAGTTCCTGGTTTAGTTCAAACCCAACTATTTTATTTCAGCAAGTAAAGGAGAAAATAAAATCATGTCCTTTCTACAGAAGGAAAAATCAAAACTGGACATATCTGGAAGACAAAAAACTCAAGAGAGGCTGTTTCCATGAATTAGTACCTAAAACCCAAAATTCCTGTATCCTCCCCAGCTCTGCAGTTTAGTGGAGGCTGCACTGAACTGCAGACAAGGCTCTTTGTCTCTCTGACACACAGATGAGGCAGATGTGTGACTTCTCCAAAGGTAGGTCACCCAAACTGCCCTTGGTGGCATTGTCTGGTAGACTTGCAGCTCTGCAGTCCCCAAGGAATGCACAGGAGTTCCTGGGAGCCCACCTTCTGCTTTTTGCTTGTTCCAGACTCCCCTTTGAGAATGCTGGGGTCCATGGCTTCCATGTCCTTCACCAACAACCCAAACAGCTTGTCATTAAAGCTGAACACCAGCTGTGGAAAGGGAAAACAAATCTCATTAAAAAAAAAGTTTAAAACGATTTTGACAAGACTAGTAAGATTTGAAGGGAGAGAGGCCTGAAGACTGAGTTAAACACCCAGCAGCTCCCTGTAAAGCTCTGGATTCACAGGAATCCCTGCAAAACTCTCAGTCTGGAGTGCTGACCATGTGCTGTCCCTGCCCCAATATCAGAGTAACAGACCTAAAGTCACAGAACACAAAGTCAGCTGGAGAAGCTCAAAGAAAAATCCTCCTTCCAAGAAAATCATCTATTCCCCCCTCCCCTTCTCCCCAGCTCAGTGTTCTGTATCATCTGATGACATTTCCCTCTCACTTCAATAATTGCTGCTAGTCATGGAGAACAATTTAGCTCAAAACTTTCCGATATTTTCCATTTCAGCTTGACAAGGACACTCCAGGAACAGTGCTAATGAGAGACAGAACGAGTGTAATGAAAAGTAGAGTCCATCCCACAGAAAAGCAGGCTGGGTCTGCAGCCTTGCCTCCCTTTCCTTGAGTTTGTATTTCCAACTGGCATAAGATTCACACTCTGCAAGGTGTAAATGCTATGAGAGACCAACCTTGACCTGTTTTGAGAGCAAGGCAAAGCAGAGACAGTCACACAGGGCTGTGCAGGGGCTGAAGTCCCTCTGCTGCAGACCCCTGCAGGCTCAATTACAGGGACATCAGCTTTCCAAGCTCCCCAAGTAATATATTTCATCCCTGTTTCTCTCCTGAAGTCCCCAGAGCAGCAATAAATCATGGAATCCCAGAACAGTTCAGGCTGGAAAGGACCCTAAAGCTCATCCAGTGCCACCCCTGCCATAGCAGGGACACTTTCCACCACACCAGGCTGCTCCAAGCCCTGTCCAGCCTGGCCTGGGACACTTCCAGAATAATAAAATACATTGCACTTGGGAGGTGCCACTGAGAATGAATTAAACCTGGTGGTTTTCTTGATCTTATACAGAAGGAGGCAAAAGTGACTTCCTAAAATACTCCACGAGTTGCTATGCTCACATCCAACCAGGCACAACACAGAGAGACCCAAACTCTCCCAAGCCCTGGGATTTTCCTCACAGATTTAGGATAGGGCAGATTCTAAACTCCTCTGCCTATGCTCTCTGTGAAAGTCACAAAGGTTTTACTGTTCATAAAGACATCCTTGTGCAGGCTGGCCTAGAACAGAGACTGGACAGAGCTGAAGAATAAAGCAGGGATTTATTAAAAGGACTCAATGGATCCACCTTGGGCAGCACAGGAGCCCAGCCAGGGCTACAGCCCAGGTGAACCCAAAATGGACCACGGGGTAATGGGGTCTCTCAATTCTATAAGCTCTGCTCCATTTACAATTGGAGCTAATTATCCAATTAACAGCTCCAGCCCATGAAGTCCCATCCTTGTTTTTCTCTCTTCAGCCCACGGTGTTTGTGCTCTTGGGCTGAGATTTGGATCATTTGTCTTTGGTCCCCAGCTAGAGAAGGAATTGTTTTGTCTCCCTGCTCTGTGCAGAGAGGTCACCATCCCCTGATATGAAGCCCAGACCCACCCACTAAAGCAGCACAGAACCTGAAGAATAGATAAGCCAAAACCTGAGGCATCCCTTCAAACAAGGAACAATTCCTGCCCCTCACCCAGCCTTTGCAGAGCTCTTGGTACCCTCAGATGGTCCCTCAAAGCCCCAGAGCACAGCTCACCTGCTGGCCCACAGAGAAGGCCTGGCTGTTGAACTGCTGGATGAACTCTGCAGCCATCTTGTCTGTGTCATAGGGGTTGGAGTCAATGTTCTTCTTCTGCAGGAAGTCAATCTCGATGGTCATGGTGCCAATGCACTGCTTGGTCTTGTCAAAAGTGTATAAGGAAACTGAAAAAAACACAAGAAACAGCACATTTAAGGACAGCAAGGTCCCCCCAGTGTATTAAATATGTTTGGCAACACACACTCTTCCCTTGAGAATTTCACTTGGTAAAACTGAATATATTATTTCTGCTAGAGACCCGTATTTCTCTTAACCCATGTTCAACTAAAAGGTTAAAAATACAGTAAAATTGCTACTGAAAAGTCCCATTTTTCACTGAAAATGCCTGCATTGCTCTAAAAACTCTTAATAAACCTTTAAAACAGCTCAAACATCACACAGACTTTGGGGGATGAGGACAATGAAAGCAAATCAAGATGTGCTATGGTCCCACATGGCTGTATCTCCACCCAAGGGTTTGGACACATCTCCAAGAAGCCCAAAAGCAGCTTTAAGTGTTGCCTTGCCCAAAGGCAGTGACAAGAGGCCATCACTGGGTTTCTGTGACAAGGTTGCTGAGCTGTTCTCCAGATGAGGCAGCAGAAAGTGAATTACTGCACATTCAAATGCAGCAATGCAATCTGTCAGCCCAAAACAAAGCACACCCCTGACACTGAGGAAACAGCCTCCACCCTAGAGGTGCCCTTGGGCCCACACTGACATTTCCAGGTTCCCTTCAGTGATGCAGAATCCCCTGGACAGAAAGCCAAGGGGCAGGGAAGGCACTGCACAGCCACTGCCACCCTGATCCCACAGGCACAGCACATGGGAAACAAGAGCCCACTCAAGGTGGAAAGAGGATGAAGAGGATGGAAAGGAAAGAGCAGCACAACCCACAGCTCCAGGGACTGCCCACATGGGTGCCCCAAGAGCAGGACAAACAGGCAGGCCCAGCAATGCAGAAAGCAGCCCAATGATTCTCCAGAAGAGTGAGGAACATTAAAGGTTTGCTTTGAATCTGGAGAGCAAAGAGCAGCAAGGATGAAGTAGGAGGAGGGGAATGTGGGAAAGGCTCTTCACTCCATCTGTGATTTCCTGTCCAGCCCCTGGCAGCAGAATGGCTCCAGAACAAACCTGCAGCTGCTGAGGCTGATGGCCAAACAAGCCCCCAGGATTGTTCACTTGAAGGGAACAAGGAGAGCCTGTCCCTGCTGAAGGTGTGACCAGAACACACAGCACACCCCAAACATCCTCCCTGGGAGGAGCTGCCACAGACAGATCTTCAGCAAATAGGGATAAAGATGAAAACACCACTCCTGATCTGCTGCACTGAGTTCTTTCAAAAGCAGCAGGGTGATCACTTTGGGCCTGCAAGCAAACACCAGGAGCTCCTGTCACCTTACAGGTCACCTCTGAGCAGTTTCCTTCTCCTTGCTGAACCTCATGGCTCTGTCAAATAAAAGTTTCTGGAATATCAGTCCCTGGATTTGGTCACATCATGAGGTGTCAGCAGCCCTTACAGCCAGGACTGAGTGCTGAGGGGATGCAGCAAACCCAGCAGAGCACAGCACCAGCTCCAAGAGCCTGAAATGTCCCAGAGAGAGGCTGGGAATGTAGCAGGGACCTCCTGGCTCTGGGAAGGCAGCAGGAACCTCCCTGGGATGGGAAGGCACAGCCTGCCCTGGCTCCAGCTGGGCATCTCTGCTGGGAACACAGGAGCTGGTGCAGCTGGAGTGCACAGAAGGCAGGACAGACACATCCATCAGGGCACTGTGCCTTCCCACCAGGAAAATCACTCACCTGGAAAACCTTTACTGCATCATCAGGGGCTCAGCAGGACTCATCACTGCTCCACAGAGCTGTGGGCTGCATTTACACTGACATTTAAAACACAGCTTCCACATTATCAGGGGACCAGGACAAAGCAGGAGCCCTGGGAAATCACTGGCTTTGTGAACACTTCTCCCTACCTGCAGAATGTTTTTACAAATCCCTTCCACCCAGCACGGAGTCAGATGACATTTAGTCACTGTGCACAGAATCACTGCATTATTTTGTTAACACAGGCTCCCACGTAGCTGGGAGGTTTTACAGCAAAGCCCAGGACAAGGACAGTCACAAACTGCTCTGAGAGCTGATCACACAGAATATCAGTGCTTCTTTCCCCAAAAGACCTGAGAACTGAAAAGCATTGAAAGAGAGTTGGCACATGATCAGCCAAACAAGGGTGAGAAACGAATTAATTTATGAATTAATTTTCCCCTGTTATAGGTTCTTCTTCAGTTAAAACAAGACCAGCAGGCAAAAAAATCACAGATTAACAGAACCATCAGATTGGAAAAGGCCACCAGGATCAACTATCAACCCAGCACCAGCACCATGGTCAGCACTAAATGATGTCCTCAAGTGCCACATCCACCAGTTCTTCAAACACTTCCAGGGATGGTGACTCCACCACTGTCCTGGGCAGCCTGTTCCAAGCCTTTACAACCCATTCTGTGAAGAAATTCTCCTTAATATCCAACCTACACCTCCTCTGGCACAACCTGAGACTGTTTCCTTTCATCCTGTCCCTTTTCTCCTGGGAGAAGAGACCAAGCTCCTTTCCAGGTCACTGTATGGAGCAGGAAGGTCTCCCCAAGGTTCAAATCCTCGTCTGTGGGACATCCAGAGAGGCAGAGACACCCACTCCAGCTGTCCCACAAACACATCTGAGTATGATCTGTGCTCATGCAGCTGCTGAGACCAAAGGAGCTGGGAAAACAACCAGCCAGGAGGGAGCTGCCCCAGGAGCACCTCACACCCACAGTGTCTGAGGCTGGAAATGGGGATGTGAATTCTATCACCATCTGTCAGAGGTGGGGCAGGTATCTTCTGTTCATTGGGCAGTTTTCTTTATCTCTCCCACAACCCATCCTCCCTCCAGGAGATCTCTGCTGTTCATGGGCCATTAATTACTAATTATCTGCTGTCCATGGCCAGTGAGTGTCCCTGCATGGCTGATCAAATTCCATCATGCCATGGGAAGATTCTCCGCCCAGGGGAGGAGCCAAGCATTCCTACCTGGACGCAATCTGAGCTTTGGGACAGCACAGCAGCCTTTGCCCACTGCATTGCCAGAGGAGCAGCTTTCTGCTGCCCTGCATTGCCAGAGGGAGCCCAGGCCCATCTGCAGCAGCCCTGGAGCTGCAGAGGAAAACTCCCCCCTTGTGCAGGATCCCTGCTCCAGCAGCAGCACAGCTGGCACTGCAGGAGGGCTGAGCCCCCATGGGATGGGGCTGTGCCACCCCTGACACACAGGGGGCAGGGACTGCTCTGACTCTGGCAGTGGCTTGGATTGTATTTGTATTTTTAATTTTCTTAGTAAAGAACTGTTATTCCTACTCCCATATTTTTGTCTGAGAGCCCCTTAATTTCAAAATTATAATTCTGAGGGAGGGGGTTTGCAATTTCCATATCAAGGGAGGCTCCTGCCTTCCTTAGCAGACACCTGGCTTTTCAAACCAAGCCACAGAGCCACAGCACTGCTCAGGCCCAGCCCTCCTCATCCTCACAGAGGATGCAGCCACCAGCTCTGCCCACAGTCCCAAAGGAGGGAATTCCTTGAACCACTGTGAGCTACTCCAGAGGCAAAGCCCCTTGAACAGTGACCTCCAGTGCAGGATCCCAGCAAGGCAGAGGAGGAGCTGCCCTCCCCAGGAGCACAGAGGTGACTCCTGATGGTCCAAAGAACAAATGTGATCCATTACCTGGACCTGCTGTAGCAAAGAACACAGAGATCCTCCTGGAACAACTCTGCCAGGAGTCTGCTCAGCATTCCAGCAGCTGCACCTGAAGCTGACAGTGATCCAGGCAAAGGGAATAGTGATACACAGCACAAAGCAACAAAAGAGCTAATTGCTCTCCTCCAAACATTCACCAAGGCTTGCAAGGCTCAAGGAAGACTTAAAATAGGAACAGAGATTCACCTCAGCCCTTCACCTTGCTGCAGAATATTGTGGTCAGTTACTGGTGCAAACATCAGAGCTGCTCCCAAAGCTCAGCACTGCAGGGCACACTGCTGCTCCTGCAACTAAAACATCCCCATCCATTCCACTGCTGGTGCCAAGAAATTCCCCAAGGACAAGAGCTGCCCTCTGTTAGTGGGAGTGTTCTCCAGAGACCCAGAACAGGCTATCCAGGCCATGTTCTATGTTCATATCTGCATGTGGACGCTGACATCCCACACAGAGCCAGGCTGAGATACCAGCAGGTATCTGGAGAAACTGCCAAAACAGCCTGCCCAGGTCTGGAAAACATTAAAAGCAGAAAAGCTGCAGAGAGAAGAGCAGCTCCTTCACTAACAAGGAGCTGAGCCCCCATGGGATGGGGCTCTGGAGAAGGACTGGAGCTCTGTGAGTTCCCAGTTCAGTTTCCCTTCAGGATGGAAACATGAATTCAGCTTTATGAACACATCCCAATTGCTCTGACTGACTCACCATCGATCTCCTGCCCAATGGAAAGGCCGGCCCATTTTCTCTGAAAAATAAGAGAAAAAGGTCAGAATACCTGTCCTGCAGAGCACCTGGCCCTCAGAACAAACACCTGTCCTGCAGAACAGCTGCCCTCTCAAAGGCAGCCTCCTCACCCAAAGGAGCAGGATCCCCCAGAGAACCTTCAGCAGCAGAAAAAAGGGGCAGAATGGAATATCCCAAAGACCCTCAAATTAACAGGAAACAAGTCAAAAACATTGAATAATCTCTCTAAATAATTCTTGTGACCTCAGAAGGTTGTTCTGTCCAACCTCCTTCATGTTGCTGGTCTCCCCACCATGCTGGAGGCAGAAGTTGCGGCGCTGGATGGGGCTTTTTGTCCTTCTGCTCATTTCCTACCAAAGCCCAGGTTCTGAGCATCCACAGGTACCAGAATGGCTGTTACACACCCCATGAGCATTTGAAAAGCTTGTTCTAATGTGCTCCAAGGTACAATATTACCTGAACCAAGAGAACCAATAAAAATGAAACTGTTCAAATCCTTAGGTCCCTTGGATATTCCTTTAGAGAGGCTTGTGCTGCATGGAACTGCAGAAGTAGGAAATGGTTCACGAATTATGTGACACAAAAAAATCTATAACCTTTACAATTCCAACAGTTCTGGCTTGATGACTGCAAAGTTGTGGCTTTCCCAGTGGCTGCTGCAGTGTGTTCTCAGCCCTCATCACAGGCTGTGCCATGTTTACAACCCCTCAGGTAACAAATAGAGGCACCAGGCACAGGTAGGGGTCATTACAAACAGCTCTGGGGAGATCACATTGGAAAAGCTGTAGTTTATGGTCATTTGTGTTTGCCTTTTTGTCTGGGAGAAGGAACACAATGACTTTGCTTAAAAAGTGAACATTTCTCCCTTTACACCCTCTCCAATATCCACAGAATATCCTGAGTGGGAAGGGACCACAAAGGATCATCCAGTGCAGCTCCTGCCCTGCCCAGACACCCCAACAATGCCACCCTGGGCATCCCTGGGAGTGATGCCCAAACCCTCCTGGAGCTCTGGCACCATTGCCTGGGGAGCCTGGGCAGTGCCCAGCACCCTCTGGGGGAAGGTTTGTCAAGATCTTCTCTGTGGATTTTCTTCTTCTTCAACCTCCACCATGCTCACCTGGCTGGTTTCTGCTAAAGGTTTATCATCACTGCACAGCAATTTGTGTTTTAGGCTCTCAGGATACAAAATTTGTCACAACTTTCAGTGTTAGGAGTCAAGATTACCACAGAATAAAGGTGGTCAAGAGCTCCATGTGAATAGTGAGTGTACAACAAAGAGATGTTCTGGAGGCCTCAGAGCACAGACACCCCTGAACAGGAGCAGTAAACACACAGTGGGTGTCAGACTGACTGCAACTATCCGAGGCTCTGGGAAATACTGGGAATTTTAAAATTAAAACCCAGTATCAGGAATGGCCAATGCTCAGAGGGCTGAAACAGCTCTGCTGTGGAATCAGGCTGAGGGAATGGGCATTGTTCAGCCTGGAGGAGGCTCTGGGGGATCTCATTGTGGCCTTTCAATACTTAAAGTGGGCTTAAATCCTTTCAAGTGAACAGGCTTTTTAGTAGGGACTGTAGCAAAAAGAAAAAGGGGAAGTGGCTTTCAACTAAAAGAGGGTGAATGAAAATGGTAAAACCCTGCTCAGAGAGGTTCCAGGGAACATTCAAGGTCATACTGGACAAGGGCTGCAGACAAAGTGGCCTGGTGGGAAATGTCCCTGTTCTGACAGCCTTTAAAGGCCCCTTCCAACCCCAAGAGCTCTGTAACCCTACACACCAAGCACTCACCTCCCAGAGGCTGCAGCACTCCCTGCACAGCCCCTTCTCCAAGGGGAGCACCAGGCCTCCCCCCTTGGCTCCACAACAACCACAACACTCAAACATCAACCCCAGAGCTGAGAGCACTGAGCTGACCAGCACCAACATCTCCTGCTGGGCACTGTGGGCATCACAAACCACAAAGCACAGCCAGACACTGGTGAATATAACATCCCCCAGCCACTCATTGGGACAGACCCAGTTCCAGCAGCACATCAAAAGGCAAAATGTCATCTGGGGGCTTGTGCCAAGATGTGCTCTGAAAAAAAAAAATCTGCTATGTTTGCAGCACAGAGCAGAGAGTGGCAAGGAGATATTAAAGTACTGAAACAGAGACCACAACTGCTGCAGGTTCATGGGATGAGACTCAGTGTGAGCAGTAAAAAGCTACAAGCTTCATTTTTCAATTTGGAAGTTAATTATATTCATTATTTATTCTAACCATCATTTAACATCTGATGATGACTTAATTAAGAAAGAGGAGACAAAGGGGTTTGGGGTTTTTTTTATGGATTTCATTGCACTTTTCATCTAAAAATACTAATAATGACTGAATGTGGTCAATAAAACTTCCAGCAGGTCTTAAAAATGAAAAACACAGCAAAGAAACCCTTTAAAGCTAAGGGAAAATGGGGAACAATAAAGATTCACAAGGAAGGGAAGATACTGCTTAGGCTTTTCCTTTTCAAATAGGTTCTTTCTGGTGGATTTTTAAAAGGTTAAATTACACATTTTCCAGTATCTTTATCCCACCATGCACTAAAAATATATCAAAGCCACATAAGCACAGTCACTTCACTTGCAGCATGAGCATCCTTGAACTTCTGCTGGCAGAAATCAAATTTGCAGCACACATTTATTCCAATTAGAGAACTTATCATCAATCCTGATCGTAAAAAAGAGATTTTGCTTATGGTGTAGCAGAGTAGAAAGTCCAACCATGCCATACCTGGGGCAAGCTGAAGGCAATGCTGCCAGGGACAACGGAGGGGTGAGTTCTCAGAGTGAAGATGTACTTGTGGTTGGGAGAGGTCTTCACCACAACATGCCTGGAAGAGAGATCAGTATTTTATTTTGATGTGTACCAGAAAGGTTCTGCATTGCTCACAGGGCTGTGGGAGCTCAAAAGGAACACCCAGCTTACCTCTAGGGTTAAACAAGAAAACCAAAAGCACTGACACAGACACACAGCAGGGTGACAGAGCCCACCACCCTCACTGGTACAATGTGATCTCAAAGCCCAACTGCAAGACTTTGCACCAAAAATCAATATTTACATCCTGTCACTGTGATATTTTCTGGAAAAATCCCCTTGCCCAGGATCTTCTCCTGGGAAGCTGAGAAGCCTCAGAGAAAAATGTAAATAATAATTATCTGATTCGCTGCTCCTGTGTTTGGCTGCTTTGGAATGTGGCTGGAGATTCTTTACCAACAGGTGCTTGTTTGATTGGTTTCATGTGAATTGTTTTTAATGACCAATCACCATCAGCTGTGTCAGACTCTGAGGAGTCAGTCACCAGTGTTTATTATTCATTCTTGTTAAGCCTTCTGTCTGTATTCTTCTCTTTCTTTTGTATAGTTTTAGTAATATCATATCATATCATATATTATATATTATATGATATATATTATATTACATAATATATAATTTATAATATAATATATAATATATAATAAGATATAATATAATATATAATATAAACTATTATAAAGTAATGTATTATATATTATATATTATATTACATAATGTATAATTTATAATATAATATATAGCAGAATAGAACAGAACAATATATAATATAGTAATATATATATAATATAATATAATATAATATAATATAATATAATATAATATAATATAATATAATATAATATAATATAATATAATATAATATAATATAATATAATATAATATAATATAATACAATATAATACAATACAATACAATATAATACAATACAATACAATACAATCAGCCTTCTGAGAACACAGAGTCAGATCCTCATCTCTCACCTCGTCCTGGGGACCTCACAAACACCACAACATCCCCCCAGTAGCCCTTTACTTCAGGATTGCACTGTCCAAATGAGAGAGAACCAAACCACAACCACAAACACCACAGCTAAAAATCAACACAGGTTTCACATCTCAAGCACTAACACCAGAGCACCAATATTTTACCCCATACAAACACCCCCCAGCAGTGATGCCAACAAGAAGTAGATGCATAGCCCATACAGGGATCTGAGTGTATTGTTTAGAAATTTGATAGTAGAAAAAAATGGGAGGAATTTCTGCACAAAAAGTAAAATCACACAGACCCTGGGGCTGTTCCTCCTGGCACAAATGACCAGCTGAACTTGAATTCATCTGTGTGGCTGGAAAAACAGCACCAGTGCTGGAAAGTGGCCCTGAGGGTGCTGATGGATAGCAGGTGAACAGAAGCTGATGTGTGCCCAGGTGGGCAAAAAGGCCAAGGGCACCTGGCCTGTACCACAAACAGAGTGGCCAGCAGACCCAGGGCAGGACTGTCCCCTGTGCCAGGCACTGGTGTGTCAGGATAAATCAGACTCCATTTTCTTCATGGTGGGAAAAGCTCCCTCTTTATTCACACAGTTGGTTTTTATCCAGTTTTACAGACCCTGTGGGTGACTCCAGTTGGTCAGGAGCTTTCTTGGCATTTACTTTATTGGTTAGAAACAAGCTGTCATTCTGTACTGATTGGTCACTCAAACCCCTGGGGTGTACATGCAGAAAAAGTTGTTTATAAGAGATAGTTTTAATTTTTCTATCTAACAGTATAAAACCACTTTATACAGGTGCTACTGTTTTTCACCCAGAAACAGATTGATATGCTAATGAACTGCTCACACCAGGATTCCTTGCACATGGGAACTTGCAAAATGCTACCTTGACAAGACCAGCCACTGATTTTAGAAGAGCTGGCTTGATTTTATGAGGCCTTTCTTTATAATTTTTTTTACCTTACTGTAACACTGGTGATGCCACACCTCGAGGACTTGGGTCAGTTCTGGCTCCTCACTGCCAGGAAGACCTTGAGGGGTTGAAATGCGTCCAAGGAATGGAGATGGGGAAGAGTCTGGAGCACCAGGGGTGGCTGAGGGAGCTGGGGGGGCTCAGCCTGGACATTCTCACTCTCCACAACTCCCTGGCAGGAGGAGGCAGCCAGGATGGGAGGGGGGTTGGCCTCTGCTCCCACGGAACAGGGACAGGATGAGAGGAAATGGCCTCAAGATGTGCCAGGGGAGCTTTGGATTGAACTTGAGGAAGAACATCATGGAAGGGGCTGCCCAGGGAGGTCTGGAGTCCCCATCCCTGGAGGTGTCCAAGGAACACTCAGTGCCCTGAGCTGGGGACAAGGTGGGCACTGGGCACAGGTGGAATTCAGTGATCTGGGAGACCTCTTCCTCTGTGATTCCATCACAGAACAGTTATAAAACCAGAGCAGTCAGGAGCAGACACAGCAGCAGCCACGGCATGTGTCTGTCTGTCTGTCACACTCAGAATTGAAGCTGTCAGCAACAAAGATCCTCAAAAGCTGCTTACAGCTTCCTCAGACTGTGCCTGATAGCTCTTATCATGTGACAGGCAGACAGCTGGCTGGCATGAGAAAGCAAAACCAAAGGAGGCTGGGATTTGTGTGCTCTGGTAGCAGGGTGATGCTGGAATCAGGGCTCACCTCATCTTCCTCTCACAGCTGCTGGCACTGTGAGCACGTTTGGGGTACCAAGGCACCATCTCCATGGGATTTCATGGGAGGAAGGGCAGGATGAGCTGTGCTGGCAGCCAAGGTGCTCGCTCCTGGCCCTCCTCCCTCCCTGCAGCCCACGTTTTCCATGCACATATGCTCCCTGTATTCCACTTGCACATGCCCAGCCAATCCAGCACCATCCAAGGGAGGATCTGCACTGGCTCCATCCTGTGTGCACAACAGCTCCAGCCACACCACAGGAAGGAGCACACGGCCCTTGGAGACAAGAGGAAATGCAACTCAAACTGGGAGCTGTGGCAGCACAAACTGGGAGCTGTGGCAGCCCAAACTGGGAGCCATGGAAGCCCAAACTGGGAGCCATGGCAGCACAAACTGGGAGCCATGGAAGCCCAAACTGGGAGCCATGGAAGCCCAAACTGGGAGCCATGGCAGCCCAAACTGGGAGCCATGGAAGCCCAAACTGGGAGCCATGGCAGCCCAAACTGGGAGCCATGGAAGCCCAAACTGGGAGCTGTGGCAGCCCAAACTGGGAGCCATGGCAGCCCAAACTATAAAATAAATAAAATAAAATAAAGCCCAAAAATAAATGCATTTTCCTACACTGATGTTCACAAGGAAGGAGCTCAGAGAGCTCATGGATTCACAAAGGGGAAATCTCAAACCTATTAAGAGCTTCTGGTTATACACAAACAAAAGGAACAACAAATCACCAGGGCCAGACAGCTCCCAGAGCTCTCCCAGGAGGAATTGCTGCTCTGTTCTGTGTGTAAATCCTGTCAGGTCCAACCCATGTGCTGCCAGCTCTCAGGAAGAGCTCCAGGAAACTGGGCCCAGGAAACTGCTGGGCAGTTTTCTGGCCAGGCTGAGCAAACCAAGAGAAAATGCAGCAGACATGAATTAACCTGTGAGTGCATCAGAATTTCTGGTGCTGAAGCACGAGCAGGGCTTCTGTGAGGGAGAGGATGACTCAGGTATCCATGAGGAGGTGCCAGCAGGGATCTCATCCCATGCAGGGCATGTTTGGAAACCCACAGTAATCATTCAGCAAGGGCTCCTCAGAAAACTAAACTGGCCTAGGAGGGGTGGGCTTCCCATGTGAAAGGGAACAAGAAGCTCTCAACAGGAACAAAAACCTGCCCTGACTGCTGTCCCCTCAGCCTGGCTGTGCTCAGAATTGGTTTCTCTCTCTAAACTGCACCAAGAACTGTTTCTCTCTCCAAACTGCACTCAAGGTAGAAGCAGGATACAGGAGCTGAAGATGCTGCCACTCCCCAAAGCATCACACAGCACACACTGTGTGTGCATGGCCTGGTGTGAACTCATCCCTGACTCATCCCTGCCCAGCTCAGGAGTGCAGGAAGTGAAGCATGGGAAGATCATCAGCAGCACCCTGGGTTTAAAGCATCTCCTTGATCCAAGGGCAAACCCCAGCTCTACAGCCCCAGCTGCAAACAGAGCAGAACCTTTGTGGAGGTACCACCAAAAACCCTCCTGAGAAGGCAACATGGTGAGGGACCTGAGACAGGGGATCTGCAGCAGGGCTGGCCCAGGGATCTAATGTGACCGTGTTCACAGGGGTTCTTGGATGAGGGAAGAGACGAGGATCTGACTCCATGTTTCAGAAGGCCTGATTTATTATTTTATGATATATATTACATTAAAACTATACTAAAAGAATAGAAGAAAGGATTTCATTAGAAGGCTGGCTAAGAATAGAATAATAAGGAATGATAACAAAGGTTTGTGGCTCGGCTCTCTGTCTGAGCCAGCTGGGCTGTGATTGGCCATTAATTAGAAACATCCAACATGAGACCAATCACAGATCCACCTGTTGCATTCCACAGCAGCAGATAATCAATGTTTACATTTTGTTCCTGAGGCCTCTCAGCTTCTCAAGAAGAAAAATCCGAAGGAAAGGATTTTCCATAAAAGATGTCTGCGACAATCTAAAGCCAGGGATGGCTCCAGGGATCTGCAGCCAAGGATCTACAGCAGGGCTGCCTCATGGGGATCTGCAGCCAGGGATGGCCCCGGGGATCTGCAATGCAGCACCAGCTGCAGCAGTGCCAATGCCAGGAGCTGCCCGTGCTCCCTCTGACACTGAGCAGCCATCTGCAGCATCTGCTCCTGACCAAACACACTGCTGGTGTGGGAGCACCACTGCTAGAAATGAACAGCTCCCAGGGGCACAGGAACAGCCAGAATCACATCCAGCCTGCTGAGGCAGCACATCCCAGGGCACTGCTCCCTGCATGCTGCCACAAATGCCAGGGGAGAAGGTTCTGGAAGCAAAAGGAGCACAGCCAGCTGCAGGGCTGGCAGCTGGGTCCCTGCAGGACATCCATTCTGGAGGAAATTAAAGTTTTTATAATGCATGAGGTACAATGCTCAGTTCAGGTATTTTTGTAACTCAATTAAGTTGGAAAAAAATCAACCTGGGGGAAACCATACTTTGAAAAGACCAGGAGACTTTTCTGCCCAAGCAGACACTTTTGCCTGCTTCTGACTCCAAAAGTTCTGCTGGTTTAGCGGGTGGCTTTGCTTGGTTTTGGCATTTTGTACTGCAGTTGGGTTCATGAAATCACAGCTCAGTTCATCCCTCCAGAGCCATGAGAGGTGCCAGGGCAGCAGAGCTGGCTGACAGCACAGACAGGCTGAACACATCCCTGCATTGCAGCTCAGCACTGCTGAGCTCTCCACCCTTAGCAGGGTTCACCTGGGGCAGGTATTTTATATAAAGGTGGGCAAATCATTCAGTATCTCCTTTATCATATCATTCAGTATGCCCTTTATCATTTTTCCCATTTTGCAAACCCAAGCCCTGGTGCTGCACATGATATTCCCTTTCAGCTGAAATTAATGACTTCTGTCTACAACCTACCTACTGAAATCTGTCAGAGCTTCCCTAAAGCTGTAGCAAAGCAAAGAATCTGAGTATGTGAATTGGCTTCTTGCAATCCAAAAGCCTTCTGTGTGGGCTGAGCTGAACAATGCAGGTGTTTTCCACCTAACAGAAGTAAACCCCAGAGCTGGGTTCCATCAGCCACCCCAAAACTGCAATTAAAGAATCCAGCTTGTGGTGCCCACACTCTGGCTGCTTCTCCCTTTTGTTGTTGTGCATGAAAACCCTGAGAAAAGAGAGTTCTCCTGGCTCTGCTCTGCACTCCCATATGATGTGAAAGTGAGAGGATGCCCCAAGTAACACAATAAAATGATAAAAACGTTTTTGAAATAGTTCAAATATTCTCACTGTGTAACAGGAACAACAGCAAAACCAAAACAAACAAAAATTATCACAAGAAGTACTTCATTAAATAATTATTCTATTAGTTAAGCAGATGCAGTTCCCAACAAAGAAATACTTTGGAGAAACAGTCACCCTTCTTCCAGTATCTGCCATTTCCAGAAAGAGCCACACTGAAAGTTCTGATCTCTAAAGACACACAAGTTTTGTTAATCAAACTGCTGTGCTCACCTTTCCAAACCTGAAATGTCATTCCCCCTCCACACAAATTCTGAAAACAATTCCTTTTTGGTTAAAAGCTGAAAGAGCAACAGCGCACACTTACTGCCCAGACTGGAAGTCCTTCTCATTCACCACAGCACAGTTGGTTAAGGACAGCTCATCAGTGGGACACCTCGCTGCTTGCATAGGCTGCAAGAGAGGAGTAAATATAAATAAAATTGATTGGAGAAAATATCAAATAAAATTCTATTTTTCCTTTACCAAGCCAAGCCTCAAGACTTCTGCAAAAGCACAAAACAGATCTCCTGAGTCCTGGCACACTCTCAGAGCCCACTGGTATCAACAAGCCCTTCTCCCAGGTTCCTCCAAACATTTCACATGTCACAGGTGTTTGTATCCCAAAGCTCTGCATTTTGGGACTATTATGTACTTTGTATTTTCTACCCTACCTATACAAATACTTTAAAATTAGCTGGGAGAAAGCCTGCAAGGCAAACCCTGTTAACTTGCAGGTGAACCCTGGCACTGAGGCAGGAGCAATCAGCATTCCCTGGAAGGTGTTTCTTGCACAGGGCACTGCGATTTTCTGGAAGCTGCTAAGGAAAGCAGCCTGGAGCCAGAGGAGCTCCCTACAACCCTGTCTCAGTGCTGGGCTGGGTCACAGAGCCCATGTGGGGAGGAAGGGAGGGATAAAGATGTGACCTTCCCTCTTCCCTGAGCACAACTCAAAAAACTGGAATTTCAGCATGTCCATTCTGCATAAACCCCTTCACCCAGTGCAGTGAGAGTCCACAGGAAGGTTTGACCTCAGCCAGCTGCTATCCAACCCCACAATCCCTTTGTATGACTTCTCAAAAGAAATATCACATGTGAGTATTTTCCACTCTATAGGAAACATCCCAGATCCGTAACACACAGAAGAAAATTAGGTAAAATAGTTAATTCCAGCCTATTACTATGAAAAAATTACTGCAACAAATTTTGTGGGGGAGTCCTCCCCCTCTTTTTATTCTCTAATGTCAGAGGACCAATCCTTTTCCAGGAGTATCTGCTTGTTTTTGTTCTTTCCACTGTTACTCATCAATCAGCAATTAAAAACTGAAATAAGTTTTTAATTTGTCAGTTTTAATTTTGCCTGCCCAAGCTGCCCATCCCCATCATGAGGCAGGATGGAGCATGGGGGGAGCACACAGAGGGATCTCAGCCCCATCCTACACCCTCACCCCACCTGCTCCTGCAGAATTATACCACAAAACAAGGGCTGAACGATGAAAATTGTGATCAAAATGCCTCCAGAAGTGGAGAAAGGGATGGGAAAGGCAGGATGTTTCTGTCATTAGAAGACATTTCATTTGGGGAAAAGCTGAACTTGCTCCCCAAGGTGTCATTTGCAGAATCAAAGCACAGCTACCTCTGTCAGATACAAATTTGCAGGCAGTGCAACAGAAACTATCTGACAGCCTCAACCTATTGCTAAAAGTAATTCAGGAGGGATTTTCTCTTAAACCACCCTTAAATCCCAGCAGCAAGCACAGGAAATGCACTGATCCCAACACACACATCTAAATCATTTCCCAGGAGTTCCTGCCCTGCTCAGCCTTCCTCCCCCAGCCCCTCTGGGACAAGAATCAGAGAAATTTCCCCCCAGAAATTCCCCCCAGCCTGCTCTAAAGTTCAGATCAACTTTTATGGCACAATGAGATTTGTCTCAAGTACTTGCTATTTAGAAAAGGACCAACTCATTACTTTTACTAAATAATGCTCAATTGCCCTTGACATATGTGACAACCAAAAAAGATTCCATTTTCAGGCCTGAAGCAGATTTATCTATCTGAATGCTGAGTGTAATAAAAGACTCAAATGTTCTTGTAATAAAATATATGACATCAGTGGATTTATGAGATACACAGCCTGTGTGCTGAGGCCTCTTGGCTTGGGGCACTTCACAGCATACATTCACCATTTTATCACTTCTCCCTTCTGCGGGGCACAGTTTTGTGAAGGACATGCCCTGATAAAACGCATTACAGGGGATATTTCTGGAGAAATATCCCCTGTATCCCAGCTCCTCTGGACATGGAGCTCCTGGATTAAATCTTTTTACAGCACTAGTCCTCGAGTGCATTTTTAATCCTCAGTGACAAACTGCACCCAGCCAAGCTGCTGCTCCTGTCTGCACTGGGAACAGAATCACAGAACCACAGAACCACGAACCACAGAATCCCAGAACCACAGAATCCCA
Source organism: Camarhynchus parvulus (assembly GCF_901933205.1). Classification (NCBI taxonomy): domain Eukaryota; kingdom Metazoa; phylum Chordata; class Aves; order Passeriformes; family Thraupidae; genus Camarhynchus; species Camarhynchus parvulus. Next base: position 1,794,611 of record NC_044597.1, on the reverse strand, counting down.
GAATCAAAGAATCACAGAATCCCAGAATAATGAGGTTGGAAGAGGCCTCTAAGATCAAGCCCATCCTACATCCCAACACTTCAAGTAGACTATAGCACCCAGTGCCATGTCCAGTCTTTCTTTAAACACATCCAGAGATGGTGATTCTACCACCTCCCTGGAAAGAGCATCCCAGTACTTTATTATTCTTTTGGTGAAAAATTTCTTCCTAATATCCAACCTATACCTTCCCTGATGTAGCTGGAGCCTGTCTCCTCTGTTTCTGTCAGAGACCAACCCCACCTGTCTGCAGCCTCCCTTCAGGAAGGTGTAGAGAGCAATAAGGCCACCTCTGAGCCTCCTCTTCTCCAGGTATTGCTCTGGTTTATGCAAAGAGAAGACTGCAAGGACAGCACAGTCCTGAGGAGGTGACTGCACACTGCTAAAGCATTGCCAGCATCCACCATCCAGCATCAGCCAGGCAGCACCTGCTATTAAACCCAGACCTGTTCCAGCATTTCTTCTGATTGCCAGGAGGAAAACAAGACCATATAAGGCACTGATAAATCTCACTCTGAGAGACAAATACGAAGGATTCCACCTCTGGGTTTGTGACAAAGCAGGAATGTTGCCTCAAAACACAGGAGGCTTAATGACACTGGCATATTTTATTTTTACAAAGAAAAACTGCCCCTGAAGAACAAACAGCTACTTAATAGAAACAATCACCACAACATCTGATCTTTCAGAATTTTTTTTTTCCTAAAGCTGCAAGGACTCATTTTCCTCCACAGAAAATACAAAACTCAAGTGTGCACAAAATCACAGAATAGTCGGGGTTGGAAAGGCCCTCTGGAGATCATCCAGTCCAAACCCTGCTAAAGCCCAGAAAGTGGGGCTGCTATTTGGATATTTTCACATATACATAAACCACACCTCTCAAGTTTTGTCAATTCACCTCCTGTGAATCATTGAGGCTGGCGGCAGAGGAAGCCAAGGAAAAACATGTTTCCCCCCACAGAGATAAGGTGGTGGCAATGACTGAAGAGCACTGCTGACAGCTGGTACTGAGAAGAGCTGAAACATTAAGTGCTAAGGCAAAGATGCTCCTCATCCAAGATAACTGAACTCATTTCATTTCCTAATGCTGAGCAAGAGATTATGAAACAGCCTCTAAAGCTGAGGCAGGTTTGGTTCTGTGCCCTGTTCTCACATGATTTGTACAAGACAAATATTGTTCAAGTATTGCATGTTCAAAAATCTCCTTTGTGTAAAACAGACACAGATACACATCCCATGTACATGCAGGTGCACAGAGATGGAATCTCTGGCACTCAGGTGCTGGCAGAGAGAGGAGTGTTAGGAAACACTCTGGGTACCAGACATTTCCATTTCCCCAGCAGAGCTGCATTGAGATGGGGATCCCTGCTCCAAAAAGCACCCAAGCTTTCCTGTAACAGCTGTTGGGCACCAAAATGTGGGAATCCACAAAATTAGAAGGTTTTGGGAAAGCTGCAAAAGGCAGGCCCCAGAGACAGCAGAACTGTGAGCAGAGCTAAGCAGCAGCCATGAGATAGGTCACCAGAAAAATTATTTAAACTGTAGAAAAGCAAAGATAAATAGAACAATGGTCTGTGTATTAACGCTTGTCTAGAATAACTCTCTAAGCTACAGAAAAGTTTATCTAGCAAGATATTAGGAAGGTTGAAACTTAATAATGGAGCTCTGTGTGTTGTGTTTTAAGGCTTACAAGCAGGTATTGTATTCAAAATAACCAAGCATTGTTTTAACCAAAGGTACCTGTGCTTATAGTGGTTGGATAGAACTACTGTCAATGTGCTTTTGCTTTGTGTGATTGGTCAAAAAACTTATAAAGTGAGTTGTAGCATTAAATTCTTAGTCTGCTGCCTGAGATGTGAGCTGCTGGCATCTTCCCATTGTCATCACCATGTAATGAGACTGATGCTGAAAAATAAAACAGCTCAAGGCAGTTCCACAGCAGCCCCGTCCCGTTTGTGATCTGTAAATAGCCCCCTGCCAGCGTCACCAAAGCCTCTCTGAGCCCAGAGCCTCATCACCCAAAGAGGGCAGAGAGGTGCAATACACCTGCAGAGCTGTAATTCCTGGTGAGCAGGGCAGTCCACACTCCCCAGAGCCCCAGCAGTGGTTCCTCTGTGGGTGGAACCACGGCTACCTCCAAACCAAACACTCACTCAGCACCACGGCTCTGCCAGTAAAATGAAGTTTGAACACTGACAGGAAGAATTATGATGTCAAAGGGGCTCTGAAGATAAACAGGGAACTGACATGATGAATCACAGCTCCTACACTCCTCTCCAGGAGTATGCTCCTGACAGGAAACACAAAGCTCTGCCTGCATCTCCACATCCCAGGGACACCAGACGTGGACATTACACCTGGGGACATAAGGACAAGCAGCAGCTCCAGCAGGAGGAGGAGCTGGCTCAGCACCAACCAAGCTCCCAGCACAGGGAAACTCAAGGACTGTGCCTGCTCTCTACACCCACAACACACCACAGAGCTGAGCAACAGCTCAGCACTGCAGGACACAAGAAATGGCCATAAAACAGCAACACCAGCAGAGCTCTGGGCTGCCAGGTGAGAGTGGGGTCCTGACCTGGAGGGGAAGCTCTGTGACAGGGGAAACAGTAAAGACAAAACCAAGGCTCCTCTAAAGAACAATTCTGTAATATTCATAAAAGGAATGACAATGTGCTGTCACCATCTGGGACACAAGTTGTCCTAAATGCTGTGGTGTCACAGACACATTTTCTGAAAAATCCTTTCCTTAGGATTTTTTCTCCTGAGAAGCTGAGAGGCCTCAGGAACAGAATGTAAACAATGGTTATCTGCTGCTGTGGAATGCAACAGGTGCATCTGTGATTGGTCTCATGTGGTTGTTTCTAATTAATGGCCAAACACAATCAGCTGGCTTGGACTCTGTCCGAGACACCCGATAACCCTTTGTTATCATTCCTTCCTTTTCTATTCTTAGCTAGGCTTCTGATGAAATCCTTTCTTCTATTCTTTTAGTATAGTTTTAATATAATATATATCATAAAATAATAAATCAAGCCTTCTGAAACATGGAGTCAGATCCTCATCTCTTCCCTCATCCTAAGACCTCTGTGAACACCATCACACTGTGGTTCTAAATAATTTTAAAAATTAACTAAGGAAGTTTAGTAGCTTGCAGAGGGTTTTTCTGGACATGTCAAAAAAAACACTGAATAAAGCTTCCATATTTCTGCAGCCACAAGAGGAAATCAACCTACAAGGATCTTTTTGGACCAGCAGGCCTGGCCAGACAGGCCCTTCCAGATCTCCTGGCTGTGCCAGGATAAGCTGCTGTCCCTGGAACACACAGCCCTGCTCAGGCCTGGCCATTCCAACCGCTCCCCATGACCTCTAGTTGTTTGCTGGAAGCTTTTATTCTCTTCAGAAAGGAGCTGCATTCTCTCTCAACAACAAACTCAGAAATACCAATTTTCTTCTCTTATTAAAGAGGACTGCATTGGGAAGCTCAAATCTCAGAAGTAATATTCACATTTTTGACAAAGGCAGGGAACGCTGAGTGAGCTGCCGCCAAGGCAGCCTCAGCACAGCATCCAGGGATGCCTGGGTGAGGTGGATCCCTCCTTCCCACCCCCCTGAGCCACTCCCACGCTGTGAATCACCCCCCTGTGATCGTGCTGCAGCACAGAAACCCAAACAGCTCCCAGGAAGAGAGAGGGAAGAGCTCCCATCAGCTCCTCCTGCATCAGCCAGGGCTGGAAATGAAACAGGGTGTCACTGTCATATATTCTGAAAAATCTCTTTGCCCAGGATTTCTCTCCTGAGAAGCTGAGAAGCCTCAGAGAAAAAGGAAAACAGTATATGTCATTTGCTTCTCCTGTGTTTTGCTGCTTTGGAATGTGGTTCAGAGATTGCTTCATTGGTTTCATGTGAATTGTTTTTACTTATTTGCCAATCAGGGGTCAAGCTGTGTCAGACTCTGGGGAGAGAGTCACGAGTTTTTCATCAGTATCTTTTAGCCTTCTGTCTGCATCCTTTCTCTGTTCTTTAGCACAGCTTAGTATAGAATTTTTTAATATAATATAGTAATATAAAATAATAAATTAGCCTTCTAAGAACATGGAGTCAGATTCATCATTCAATTCCTCCCTTCCTCAGGGGTCTCAGAAAATACAACATAGGGAATGTTCCCTGTGTTGTCTGCCCATGGCAGCGGTAACATCCCTGCCTGGGAAAAGCTCTCCCCCAGCACAGACAGGAGTAGGAGACAGGAAAATTTCAGCTTTCATATTTTCCAGATTCTGCATTAGTATTTAACTCTGAACTTCATATAAAGTGTTAGCAAGTTCTCTTCATAGTTTAGTTGGACAAAACAATCCTTTTCCAGCCCAAGAACACCCAAGAAGTACAAACAACAGCAAATTGAGGAGAGCAAATTGGGAGGATGGGTCTGAATAACCTGAAGCTGTAATTGGACAATTAACCCCAATATGGAAATGGACCAAAACTTATAAAAGTGTGTAAACTCGTAACTCTGAGTCCATCTTGGGTGGAGTCACAGCCAGGCTGCCCAAGGTGCATCCTGTGAAAGCCTCCCAATAAATCCCTACTTTATTCCTTTACCACTGTCCAGCCTCTGCTCCAGGGAGCCTCTCAAGGCACCAGCCAGACACTCTGCACTGAGCACTCTTCATCAAACACTCAACACATTGCCCAGTTTGTGTCTCTGAGCGCAGCCCTGCACTCTCTGGGTCTGAATCCGGAAATTACTGCCTGTCCTGGCACTCCAGAGCCACTTTATCAGGGCAGAGGGGCCTCTCCCACAATTAAAGGATCCTGGGTTTTACTGCTGCTTCCCTTTGTTTGCAAAGTTGAAATAAACTCAGGTCTGCAGGGGCAGCTCTGTCACTCCAGCACTGTTTACCTGCAGTTACCAAGTGCTCACAGCTTTAATACCCAGCTCTGCTATTGCCACTATTTGCCAACATCACAAGAAAGACAATTCACAGTCCCAAGAACAGAGTTCCTAGTGCTTGCCTGATCCAACAGAGCAGAACAAACAAGAGTGCTAAAGGAGAGCTTCTCCAAGCAGAACATCTACAGAATTACACAGATTGCTCTGCCCAGAGATGTCCTTCTCCAGATCAGTTGTTCACAATATGATCAGTGATTTTAAGAAATGCACCTAAAGCTGCTCTGACACAGCACAGGGAGCTGCTCTCTGCCAGCTCAGCAGGAGCAGCAGCTCCACCTTCCTATTAAGCAACAATGACCCAGGACGTGTCCATTTTAATTAACACATCCATTTTTTGAGTGCATGTTGCCTCACATTCCTTCCTCAAGCCAGGATGATCAACAATTTAATTACAGGGAATTGTTGCTTGTTGTGTTGCATCTAAACATCTTTAAAAATGCCAAGGGAATGAACCAGAGTAAGCTGAGGTCCTGGGATGCAGGTCACAGGATTTTGCCACATGAGCAGTGAGGACACCTCATGGATGCAAATTTCATCCCATTTATATTTAGAAAAGTTACCCAATGACAATGTGAATATCTGTTAATATTAAAAATATCCCCCTTGGAATTTGCCCTGTGACAGCCCAGGATGCTGCTGTCCCTGGCACTGAACTCCCCAGGATTCTGAGGTCCCAAACATCACACAGCCATCAGCAGCTTCAGACGCAGCAGCTTGCAAGTCTTGCTCTATTTTTTACAGAAAAAGCACATGACACAACTCCAGGGCATCAATTACTCCAGATTTTTTGATAGAAGGTCAGTGCTTTATTGCATCCCAGGAGACCAGAGAAAGGTGTTAAATCTTTTCATCCTTCAAACCTTTGGCCTCCCTGAGGGCAGGATGTGCCTGCACAGGGAGGAGCAGAGCAGCAGGGCCTGAGGAGCTGCACACCCAGCCTTGGTTTATGAGCAGCAGCACAATCAGCTGGCTCAGACACAGCTCCAGGGCACTGCAACAGAAGCTCTCCCATTAATTTTAGCAACTGGGTTCCTTGTTTTGTTTTTTTTTTTTTCTGTTCACAGAACCTTCTCCAACACAGCTCTCCAGTTCCTGGGGGTCTGAAAAACTTCTGGAGATGATCAATATGGGTGTTCCATCACCAAACTCTGGTCTTTGCCAGAGAACCTCCCTGATGTGAGACAGCATCCTGAACACATGATGCAGAGCCCCCAGGCTGAACCTCATCCTTCCAAAAGCCACTGCAGCTCCCAAGATCCCTGTCCCACTGCTCAGGGCTGTCACTGCACCAGCTCTCATCCCCTCCTGCAATTGTGAGGGCACCTGAACATTTCCACCAACCCTGGATCAAAAAAAGATCACTCCATGACAGGAGGATCAACATTTTAGTTGTTTTCCTGTAAAAAAAGAGATCACTCCATGACACAAGGACCAACATTTTAGTTGTTTTCCTGTAAAAAAAGAGATCACTCCATGACATGGGGATTGACATTTCAGTTGTAAAAAAAATGAATCAAAGGTAATTTTATTGCACTGAATCTACATCCTGCCTGGTGGGGAATTCAGCAAACAGAAGTGCCACTACTTTCTAGCAGCTGCTTTTCTGTGGACTCAAGCAGATCTGTTTTTATGGCAGAATTTCTTCCAAATTCAGTCAGGGTTTATCCTGAGCCTGAATGACCTCTGTGGTCTGAGGCACAGAACCCAGAACAGGAGAGGAAAAGAAAAGATCTTGCTGTGCTCTAGGGGAAAAATAAATTAAAAGTAATACTTACAAAGTTCACACTTTAAATGATCCTCAAAAAGATTCTCTGACTTTTTTAAAAGACTTTTTCCTATTACAAAAAATTATTAGCTAAGTTTAATTATTCAGGCAGGTCCACATAATAGGTGCGACACAGCAGCACCCCAAAAACTGAAGATGGAGAGGCAGCAGTGACATCTCCCTTTGGCAGTGACTTTTTAAGCACAAGATTAGGACGCACAGCTTCTGCAACACTGAGCCAAGAAACAAATTAACCAAAGATGACAGGGCCAGATATGCCCACAAACATTCACACGGTCTTCAAAATTTTATTCTAAATAATTTTGGGGTTTTTAACAAATTATGTGGTTTTATTTTAAATAATTCAGCAATGCAGAAGTCCTGAAAGCAGGCCACAAGCTGATTTGTGATGATTTCACAAGACAGTTATGAGGTTGCAGAAGTGATTACAGAAACAGAGATTCAAGATAGAGTTTTCTCCCATTTCCCTGAAGCATTGCTAAAAACCCATTTCTTCATATTAACATGCTAGGAAATACTAAAAAAAACCCAAGTGACGATAGCAGGAACAGAACCAGGCTGCAAGAAGGAGCTAAGTGGATTCACAAACCTTTCTTTAGTTGCCTGACAACCCCTGCATCTCTGAAGGCTGGTTCCATATGTTATCAGAAATCACCTTCCAGCTTTAACCCATCAACACAAAGCCCAGCCCCCATTATTTCAAATCCCTACCCCAAACCATCCAACCTAAAACCACATTGTCTACATTTTAAGTATTTTTAAATAATTCAAGGAAATAATAAGCCAAATATTATTAATTGTCTAGTGCTGTTTCAGCATTATATATTCTATATATATTCTATAATATATAATATATAATGATATATATTATATATTATATATTATATATTATATAAAACATATATTATTATATACATTATATATTATAATATATAATACATTTTAAAATTATAATATATTATATATATTATTATTATATATATCATATAATAGATAATATATTTTATATATTTTTTTTATATATATTGTGTGTGTGTGTGTATATATATATATATATATATATATAATATACATTAAATGTTAGGAATTGTTCCCTGTGAGGGTGGGCAGGGTGCCCAGAGCAGCTGTGGCTGCTCCTGGATCCCTGGCAGTGCCCAAGGCCAGGTTGGAGCACCCTGGGACAGTGGAAGGTGTCCCTGCCATGGCAGGGGTGGCACTGGGTGGGAAAGCAGCCCCAAAGAGCAGAGGAACAAAAATGGGAGTTTTACACCAGGGACACCCCTAAAACAGCCACTATTTCTAACCATGGACTGTTACACAAGTTCAGCTATTAGAAATCTCAAATCCCTCCAGAAAACCACACCAGTGTCTGCACAAGAGCACCCTGCACACACAGGGTGTGTGAGGAGCAGGCTGCCCCTGTGCAGACACAGCAGAAATGCAGCTTGTAGTGGATCCACTCACTGGGACAAGGCACAGAAATCACCTGGCATTTCTAGATCCCTTAGGGAACTAATTCCTGATGTAGCTCAAATCAATTAGTTACAGACAGCCCCAGGGAACTTCCAGGGGTTTTCTTGGTACAAGAGGCCCATAACCAGCTACAGACAGAGCAGCCTCCCACCATTCCCTCTCCTGCAGATGCCTCAGTGCTCTGTGTGCCTAATGATCCCCATGCAGAGATACAGAATAAATTATTACAGAAACAGCCATTATTTCTAATCACCATAAACTGTTTTTCCTGTAAACTTCAATCACCGCTAATCACCATCTCTTCCTTGCCATGGAGAGCCCCAGTGCAATTAGGGGAGCACACCTGAAACAGCATCACACAATTAATCAGATTTGGCTTATCATTCACCCGAATTATTCAAAATGTTTCAATATTTTGTCTCTCTGGTACATCAGGACAGCCATTCACTTCTCCCTGTGAGACTGTACGTGCACAAATCAAATCACACCAGCCCAGCAAAAGAGATTAAGCTCTAAATGGCATTGCAGAACAGATTTGCAGGGCAGGAGGAGTCACTGAAGCTCCTCTTCCCACCTTGCAGGTTGAAGCACCTGTTAAAAACGCTGACAACAGAACAGCACCTGTGTTCCAGCATCAGCTCACCTGTTGTGCCTGGAGCTCTCACACACCTCCATCCTCCCACCAAGTGCTCTGTGTTTACCCAGACACAGCTCTGGGTCACAGCCCAGGGGGCTGCTGCCTGCCCCCCCTGCCCTCAGCCTCCCCAGCACTGCTGGAAGGAGCAGGCAGCTCCCTTGGAAAGCATTTGAAGGATCAGACCCAGCCTGGAGAGTGAGATGGAACACTCAGTTTAAGGATCCTCTCTGCAACATTAAACAACCTGGTAATTCTGCAACAACTGCATTTGTAGGCAAATCATGAAAACACTGTGAGGAGCTTCCTGATAACCCAAGCAGAGCATCACTCAACCAAGTGCCAGATTAGGAGGCAGCTAAACATCAATCTTTCCTCTAAATTCACATAAATCCCCCTTTCCTACACCAGGTTTCCAAGTTGGTCAAATTTTTCTCACATTTTTTAGTAGCAGAAAAGCTCAAAGCAGAAGAATAACGTTGAGGTTGATCTTTCTCCATCCTCCCCACATGCCCAGTCCCAATTCCTGCACTCAGCACGCACCAGGGTGTTCCCTGAGGACACAGCTGGGAGGGCCCAGGGAGCCTCAGAACCACATCCAGTGTGAGTAAAATGATCTCAGCACTGACCAGAGCACTGAGCTCCTGTTCTGGGCAACAGAATGCTGAAAAAATCCAGACAAGGCTCACAGATTTCCCTGGGTAAGTGCAAAGGGTGAGATGAAGAAAAGAAGGCGCAAGGAGGGATGTGGAGCAGAGGAAAAGCTGCTAATAAGAGACAGACCACAAAATGTGGGGTTTTTCTCAATTACTCAGCACATTTCAGGGGTGGCTGTGGATGCACAGCAGATTCCTCAGCCCTGCTCTGCACCACAGCACTGCACCAGCTGCCCTCCATCCACCAGCCCAGCACAATGAAAAAAGCACTTGGAAAACCAATTCCCCAGCACTTCAACCACTGAATGACTTGGCCAAGAATGAAAAATGTGACTTTCCCAGGCTGACACCCAACAAAGCATGACTGAGCTCCTGGCAAAGAGCAGAGCAATGCAAACACATCCTGCAGCACCTGGACACCTGAAAAAAAAGGGGATGTGCAGGCACCACAAGAAGGGATTTCATAATCAAAGCTGTTCCTTCACATTTTAAAGCCTTTCTGGCCACTTGTTGATGTGATCTATCACTAAAAAGGGAGTTTTTAAATTTTTTAATTAATACAGAATAAAATCACTGCACAACCCTTAAGGTGTTTCCACACAGCAAAAGTTGGATCCACATTATAAAACAGCACGTGGCTGTTTTATAATGTGAGAAAATCTCCCCAAATCCCACAGCACCAAGGGGTCACCAGAGCCTCACAGCACCTTTAGGGGACCCTAAAATCTTGCTGCACACCCCACGGAGACTGGGGCACCCCAGATTCACAGAGACCCCTCAGAGAATCCCAAAATTCTGCCCCACATCCCACAGCACCAAGGGCTCACACCCCCTGTCACAGCATCCCTAAAGGTCCTTGCTGACAGGAAAAGGGGTTACCAGAGCTTCACAGCACCTTTAGGGGACCCTAAATTCTTCCTGCACACCCCATGGAGACAGGAGCACCCCAGAGGCTCCTCAGGGAATCCCAAAATTCTGCCTCACATCCCAGAGCAGCAAGGGCTCACACCCCATGTCACAGCATCCCTACACAGGGACAGGGGTCACCAGAGCTTCACAGCACCCCGGGGACCCCAAATCCTGACAGCAGCACTGAGACACCCCTGGGCTTCACTGCACCCTCAGGGGACCCCAAAATCCTGCACCACAACCCCTGAGGGAGCCCTACACTCATCCCACAGCACCAAGGGGTCACCACAGCCTCTGAGCACCCCCAGGAAACCCCAAAATCCAGCTCTGCACCCTCAGGAAACCCTAAATGCTGCCTCACACCCACAAGGAGAAGGGTCCCCTGCTCCTGAGGGAACCCCCAGTCCTGCCCCACACCTCAAAATGCCAAGGGGCCACCTGGGTCCCAGAGCACCCCTGGGGGACCCTAAAATTCTGCCCCACATCCCAGAGCACAAAGGGCTCACACCCCCTGTCACAGTATCCCTAAAGGTCCTTGCTCACAGGGACAGGGGTCACCAAAGCCTCTCAGCACATTTAGGGGACTCTAAATCCTGACAGCAGCACGGAGACACCCCTGAGCTTCCCTGCACCCTCAGGGGACCCCAAAATCCTGCACCCCAGCTACTTAGGGAGCCCTACACTCATCACAGCACCAAGGGGTCACCACAGGCTCTGAGCATCCCCAGGAAACCCCAAAATCCAGCTCTGCACCCCACAAGGCCACTGCAACCTCACAACACCCTCAGGGAACCCTAAATGCTGCCTCACACGCACACGGAGAGGGGTCACCGTGCTCCTGAGGGAACCCCCAGCCCTGTCCCACACCCCACATTGCCAAGGGGCCACCCGGAACCTGGGGGACCCTAAAGTCCTGCCCCACACGGACACGGGTCACCCTTGCCCCGGCTCCAAAGGAACCCCAGTCCTGTCCCACATGCCACATCACCAAGAGGCCACCTCAGGCTCCGGAAAGCCCCGGGGAACACCGAGAGAGGGGTGACCCCCCCAGGCCCCCACACCGCCGGGGGTCTCCACACCCTCACAGCACCGCCAGGACCCCTCACACCGCTGGGGGCGAGGGGGTCCCCACAGCCTCACAGCGCTGCCGGGGGACCCCCCAAGGGCTGAGCGGCCTCTTGGCAGCGGGGCTGCGAGAAGCTCGCAAAGCCGCGGCGGCGCAGGGAGGAGCAGGAGCGGAGGAGGGGGCAGGGGATGGGCGACAGCGGCCGGTCCGTGTCCCCCCCACTTACCCGCCCCGCCATGTTGCCGCAGCGCCGACCGACAGGCCCTGCCCGCGGCCGCCAGGGGGCGGCGCAGCGCAGGCGCCACGGCGCACCGGGGCGGGGCCTCGAGGGCGGAGAGGCCACGCCCCTTGAGCAAATCCGCCTTCTGATTGGTCACTCTGCCCGCCGCTCAAGGCAATGACGGGTGCGTCACGTAACGCCCCGCCCATCGGGCTGGCTGTGAGGGGCGGGACGTTCTGCTGTCAATCTTCAGGAGAACTGCGGGGATTGGTCATCTGGGCGGGGTGGGCGGGGCCGAGGGTTCCGGCCGGTCCCGGTATTCCCGGGGATCCGCGGGGTCGGTCCCGGTGCCGGTCCCGGGATGGGCCGAGTGCCGTGGTGTGAGACTGAGCGGGGCCGGGCCACCAGGCAACCCCTGCTTTAATTATTTGAATTATTTAATTATATTTTAATGTGGTTTTGATTAATTAATAATGCAAATAATAACTATTTGTGGTAATATTGTTATATTAATGATAATATTTACATTATATATTGTGTAGCATATTGTATGTTATAACGCATAATATATTACATTACATTATATTATATTATAGTATATTGCATTACATTATATTCTATTATTGACCTGTTATATTATATTATATTATATTATATTATATTATATTATATTATATTATATTATATTATATTATATTATATTATATTATATTATATATTATTAACATATTATTTATATTATTAACATATTATTGTATGTTATAATATAGGATGCTATATTTTCATGTATAATAAACATAATATGAATTTAATTTTTTAATTGTACATAATTTTTTAAAATTTTATTCTGTTTTCATTTATTTATTTTAATTTCATTTTTCATCTGGCTTTGATTGTGTTCCTGTTCCAAAGAGGCTGCACAGCAGCTGTTGTAAACCAGGGATCGTGGTCTCCTGCAATGACAGCTAATGGTTTAACTTTCCCTGACGGGCCTTCCCTTTCAGCAGCACCTGGCTGACACTGATGGTTGTTTATATTTGATAACAATCCCAGGTGAGTGAGCCTGAGGGGCAGCAATGGGAGCTCAGAGGTGTCACCCAACATCTCAAAGGTGTCACAGCCAGGCCTGGCTCGTCCCCACAGGGCTCAGGGCTCCTCCAACCCATCCCCTGTACCCCCACATTTCTCTTCACAAAGAAAAGCAAGGCACAATTCTTCCCAAGAATATTCTTCTTTTCTGTGCCTGTGTTTGTGCAAAAGTAGAATGTGTAGTGGTGTTTGCAGGGGTCTCAGGACAAGGGAAGAAATGAGAATCTTGATTCTATGTTTCAGAAGGCTGATTTATTATTTTATGATGCATATTATATTAAAAGAAAATTACATACTAAAACTATACTAAAAGAATAGAAGAAGGGATTTCATCAGAATGCTAGCAAGGAAAGGAATGGAATGATAATAAAATCTTGTGACTGAGCAGAGTCCAAGCCAGCTGACTGTGATTGGCCATTAATTAGAAACAACCACATGAGACCAATCACAGATGCACCTGTTGCATTCCACAGCAGCAGATAATCATTGTTTGCATTTCGTTCCTGAGGCCTCTCAGCTTCTTAGAAGAAAAATCTTAGCAAAAGTATTTTTCAAAAAATATGTCTGTGACAAAATGCAACATGGAGATTGTTTACCCACAGTGATGGGGTTTTGTTTCCTTGGCCTGTCAGGGCCAGGTGTGTGTGTGTGTGTGTCAGGACTGTCACTGACAGCCACGAGATTCTGTGCAGTGTGTGCAGAGTGACTGTTTGGCAGATTCAGTTTAGATGTAATGTAATATAATATAGAATAATATAGTATAATAAAGTAATTAATTAGCCTGCTGATATCCATGGAGTCAGATACATAATTTCTCTCTCCCCTGTCACAGACATCTTTTCATTAAAATCCTTTCTTTAGGATTTTTCTTTCTGAGAAGCTGAGGGGCCTCAGAAACGAAATGTAAACAATGGTTATCTGCTGCTGTGGAATGCAACAGGTGCATCTGTGATTGGTCTTGTGTGGATGTTTGGAATTAGTGACCAGTCACGGCACAGCTGGCTCTCTCTCTCTGTCCGAGCCACAGACCTTTGTTTTCATTCTTTGCCATTCTGTTCTTAGCTTAGCTAGCCTTCTGAGATGAACCTTTTCCTTCTATTCTTTTTAGTATAGTTTTAATATAATATATATCATAAAATAATAAATCAAGCCTTCTGGACATGGAGTCAACATTCTCGTCTCTTCCCTGACCTGACAACCCCTGTGAACACGGTCACACTCCCCCTTGTTGAGGTTCCCTGCAAATTCAATAATTCCCAGCCCATTGCTCACCACTGCAGATCTGCTCCTCTGGTCCTGCCTGAGCACCAGGAGCTTCCAGCCAGACTTTGGGATGGGGATCCCCATGGGATTCACTGGAAATTGTGTTTTGCTCTGGAGAAGCAGCTCGCACTGCAGGAGTGGTGCTGAGAGGTGACAATGGCTCCTTCACAGAGCTCATCCCCCTGCGTGGTGTTCAGAGAGATGAAATCATGAAATCCCAGCTGTGCTCTGAGGTTTGTGTTCTCAGGGAGGTGATGGCAAACAGTCCGACCCCAAAGCCAACCCAAACATCCTGGGAACTTTAACACGTTAGCAGCCTGTCCCAGCAGCTCCCTGCGTGGGCTTTGACAGCATAATAAAATATTAATGCTGATTGTAACTGCTGCTTACTGCCTTGAACAGGTACCAGGGTGGTTTTTAAAATTTTAAATGTTTAATAGTAATAAAATGGTTATAAAAATAGCAATATAATTTGAGTTAGCTGGGACCCAGAGGGATTGCCAGGACCATGGAAAACTGGCACCGAAGAGAATTCACCAATCCCTGCCCCACAGCTCTGTGGATTTGGGACACACTCTGTGTGAAAAACCCTGTGTGAATCACTTGTTTTTAAAAATTTTAAATGCTTAATAGTAATAAAATGGTAATAAAAATAGCAATATAATTTGAGTCAGCTGGGACCCAGAGGGATTGCCAGGTCCATGGAAAACTGGCACCGAGGAGAATTCACCACTGGCCAAAGTGGTCAGTGAGGGGAAGAAGAAATTGGGGTCAGTGCCTCAAACTGCTGTGGGCTGATTCCAGCAGTGCAAGGATTCAGTTTCCTGCAGTGAGACCCTGCTGCCCCTGCCTGCAGCTGAGCACTTTCATTGTCCCTCGACAGAAATCACAGAAAGTGGTTGTTAAATATTGCAAACAAGCTTCAGGATGGCAGTGGCCAGACCCCAGCAGGTGACAATGCTGACACCTTTGTCCTGCACAGCTGGAGAGGTGCCCAGGCAGGAGGCTCAGCCAGCAGTGAGATCTGGCTCAAGGATGAGTTTTGGGGAATTCTCAGTGCTCTCAGCTTCCCAGATCTCTGCTCTGTGGCCTTAAGGGAGTTCCTTGCAGCAAGAAATGCAGGAAATGCAATGTATTAATTTATAGGGAATAGCTGTGGCCATGCTTCCCCACTTCTCACCATCTCAAAAGAGGGGGAAAAACAAAGCAAAGCTCCCCCAAACCAAGTGCAAAGATCACACTGACTTCTCTGCAGATCTGGGACTAAGGGGGACCACAGCCCACACCTGAGCCAGCCCCAAATCCCTGCCCCACAGCTCTGTGGATTTGGGACACACCCTGTGTGAAAAATCCTGTGTGAATCACTTGTTTTTAAAATTTTAAATGTTTAATAGTAATAAAATGGTTATGAAAATAGTAATGTAATTAGAGTAATAATAATTTTGGACAATTTGGATTAGGACAATGTGAGACAATAAAAACAAAGAGTTATGGACAGTCCAGGTACCTCTTTCTGGGCAAAATAAGCCTGATAAAGGACCCACGTTAACAGAGGGTTAACCCTTAAAAGCAACAGCCTGTTGCATATTTATACACCTCATACATGATGGATAAATTCCATTCAAATACAGGATTCTGTCTGGTCAGTGTCAGCTTCTTCCTCTGAATCCTAAGGTGTCTTCAGAGCTGAGAAAGGCGGGAAGAAGTTCATTTCTTCTGATAAAGGAGCAATAAATTCTTTTTCTCTGAAAGATTTAGGTGTCCTGTGGCTGCTATCTCGCTGTGAGTCCTTTCTTTAAAAAAGTATCCTACATAGCATCGTTTCTATTTTAACCTTATAGCCTAAAACTATATTTAACACATTACTTAAGAAAATTAATACAGCATCACTTTCTAACATAACACATATAATATTCATTTTAATATTTGCCAAAAGCCAATCATAAAATACACATTTTTCACACCCTGGAACCAAGACCTTCACTGATGACCCCCTCATCTCCTGGAGTGAATCCTCTGCCTTCCAGCAGAGAGAACATCTGTGTCTGCAGTCCCTGGGTGGATTTAGGAAGGGGCTGGGCAGAGCTGGCTGCCCTCCCCATGATCCTGAGGGCTGGCAGCACACACTGAGGAAGTGGGAGATGTAAGGCAGCACAAAAAAAACCAAGATTCATAAAATAACATCTGCTTCTTACTGCCCTGAGTGGCCCAGAGAGGGGTGGCAGCAAAAATGCTGTCACAGACATCTTTTCATGAAAAATCCCTTCCTTAGGATTTTTCCTCCTGAGAAGCTGAGAGGCCTCAGGAACAAAATGTAAACATTGATTATCTGCTGCTGTGGAATGCAACAGGTGCATCTGTGATTGGTCTCATGTGGTTGTTTCTAATCAATGGCCAATCACAGTCAGCTGGCTTGGACACAGAGCCCCGAGCCACAAACCTTTGTTATCATTCTTTGTTTTTCTATTCTTAGCTAGCCTTCTGATGAAACCTTTTCTTCTATTCTTTTAGTATAGTTTTAATATAATATATATCATAAAAAATAATAGATCAAGCCTTCTGAAACATGGAGTCAGATCCTCATCTCTTCCCCAATCCGAAAACCCCTGTGAGCACTGTCACAAAATGCTGTCTGCAGGTTCCTTAAAACAGCGGGAGGAGTGCAACACAAAGTATCTTTAGAAGTGAAAACAAGTTGGGTGTGGCTTCAGAGCCTTTCTTAGTCATTTTCTGTGAGAACAGTGACAGTCCTGCGCTGGCAGAGTATCTAAACCAGCAGCAACAATGAAAAGTATAAACAAACACGGGCTGTGACCCCCTGCTTGTCCCAGCTCCCCTGCGGATTCTCTGCCAGCCCAGCTGCCCTGGGGCTCTGGGACACCTCGCTTGGGGACGGCTGTGTCACCTGTGAGGAGTGACAGAGGGCTCCTCTTGCTCCTGTGAGAGATGAGCAGGACTGAGGAGAGGAAACCCAGTCAGGGCTGCCATGGAAGGGCTGTGCCACCATGCAGGAGCCACTCTGGGTGTCACTGTCACCACCTGAGCTGCCACCAAAGCCCCTTTGCAGATACAGAGTCTCAGCCATCCCAATCCAGGTTATCTAATCTTGGTGCAATCATTAAATAGCAAAATTACAGCTCAAATTGAGGAAATCCTCGGCTTGTGTACCTTTACAGGTGTGCAGAGTCTGGGGTCACCAGCTCCTGGGTGGCAGTCCCCTGGCCAGGCCACAGCTCCCCGGGCCCAGCAGCTGTGGGGGGCTGAGGGACAGGGCCGGGGGTGACAGGGCTGGGGGGTGACAGGGTCCAAGGGCTGACAGGGTCAGGGGTGTGACAGAGTCTGGAGAGGTGACAGGGTCAGGGGTGTGACAGGGTTGGGGGGTGACAGGGTTTGGGGGTGACAGGGCCCGGGGGGGTGGCAGGGTCTGGGGGTGACAGGGTTGGGACAGGTGACAGGGTCCAGGGTGTGGCAGGGTCCGGAGGGGTGATAGGGCCCGGAGGTGACAGGGCCCGGGAGGTGACCGGGCCTGGGGGTGACCCGGTCAGGGGGTCACAGGGCCCAGAGGTGACAGGGTCAGGACGGTGACAGGGTCAGGACGGTGACAGAGCTCGGTGGTGACAGGGCCCGGAGGTGATAGGATCCGGAGGGTGACAGGGCCCGGCGGTGACCGAGTCTGGAGGGGGCGCTCGGGGCGCTGTCTCCGGGCGACCGGCGCCTCTGCGGCCGCTCATTGGCGGGAGGCACGAGCGAGCTGTTTTCCCATTGGCTGCGCGCCGGCGGGCGGGGCCAATCGCGGCGCAGCACCGCCTTCGCCGGGCGGCCGACGCCGCATGGCCAACAGAGCTTCTCACGTTGCGCGGGGAGGTGCGAGGCGGCCACGCTGGCGCTGATTGGCCGAGCGCCGGGCGCTGGCCAATGGGCGGGGGCGCGGGGTGGGGCGGCCGTTGGGCAGGCGCGAGGACAACGGCCGGAACTCGCCTCAGGCCGCCCCGCGCGGGCCCGCGCCGAGACCGGCCCGGAGCCATGGAGGTGAGGGACGGGAGCGGGACAGGGACCCACACGGGCACCGGGGTTCGCTGTGCGCCCTCACCCGTCACACACCCAGCGGGCCGCCGCGGCTGTTGTGGGCTTGACCCCCTGGGCGCTGAGGAGGCACCGAGGCCCGACCCCGGTGCGTGTCCGAGCCCCGCTGCCCTCTTCGGGATCCGGCGCCCTCTCGTGTGGGAGCAGGTGTGAGACACGGAGCTCAGGCCTGTGGGGAAAATACCCCTCAGCATCCTGAAAAACACTTGTTTGTGGAAAAAGGAAGAAAGTGTGGGTATGGTGTGTCTTAGGGCTGTTTGTGGCCCTACAAGTTTACCCTTGTTCTGTGGGGTCACAGTGTCAGGAGTCCCTGTGAATGGCAATCTCTGAGGAGAAAATGTGGCACAGTAAGCTCAGGACATAGAGCCGAGCTCTACAAAAACTCAGTGTGCTTACTTATTTGGAAAATGTGCCAGAAAAACACCAAAAATTACCAGGGTATAAAAGTGGTGTGAGCTACAATGAAGATGACTTGGGAGCTGCAGAATGATGGGTTTCTAGAGAGCAGAGCTTATTCTGCACCCTGATCCTGGGGAACTTTGACTCTTCTGAATTTAATCATCATCCCAAATGAGCTGCTATGGTAAAATGCCAATAACTTCACTTTTTATTTGTTGGCTAAAAGGGGTTTTCTGGCACTTGGAGGGGTGTCCCTCTGGTTGAAGTTGTTTCTCCCATAGTTACAGGACAGAGCAGATTCCTACCACAGCTCTCAGAGTGGGTATTGTCGGAAATTTCCAGCTCCTGACAACTGGAAATTCACATCCATGCTATTGTGTAACTTAAACAGTGTTTGGGAGCAGTGGTGGAAGGGCCGGAGGTGTCCAGGAATGTGTGAAGGCTGGATAACTCCTCTGCTGCTGTGGGAGGAAGGGTTCCCTGCCCATGGCTGGAACTGGATGTGCTTTAGGGTCTCTTCCAAACCACGCCATGATTCTGTGAGCATTCTTCTGTGTTTGATATTTCCCTGTTGTGGCTCTGATGTTGGGAAGCTCAGCTGGTGCAAACAGGGAGAGTGCAGATTTCCTCTTGGTCTACCCCTCCTGTGTCTCTGAACATCTTTGGAGTTTCTTGGCTTTGGCAGGTCCAGCTTTTCCTTTAGGGTAAATAGCAAAGTGTTTTACATCCATAGATAGAGCCACATCCTTGAAAACTCAGATGGGACAGAATCCAGCAGTAAATTAGAAGTGTTAAAGAAGTTAATGTTGATATAAAATCCATAACTGTCAGCTGTGTTTATAATTGTGTGTGTGTGTGTAATTATGACTGTGTGTTCTGATGTCCCTGTCCCCGTGGCCCCTCATGTTCTGTGTGTACTGATGTCCCTGTCCCCACAGCCCCACATACCATTCTGTGTGTTCTCATGTGCCCAAATCCCCTCATGCCATTCTGTGTGTGCTGATGTTCCTGTCCTCTCGTGCCATTCTGTGTGTGCTGATGTCCCTCTCTCTGTCCCCACAGCTCCACATGCCATTATGTGTGTTCTGATGTCCCTGTCCTTTCCCCGTTCCTGCAGCCCCTCGTGCTGTTCTCTATGTACTGATGTCCCTGTCCTTCTGTCCCCACAGCCCTTCATGCCATTCTGTGTGTTCTGATGTCCCTTTCCCTGTCCCCGCGTGCCATTCTGTGTGTGTTGATGTCCCTGTCCTTTCCCTGTCCCCACAGCCCCACATGCCCCTCTGTGTGCTCTGATGTCCCCACATGCCGTTCTGTGTGTTCTGATGTCCCTCTCTCTGTCCCCACATGCCCCTCTGTGTGTTCTGATGTCCCTGTCCCCACATGCCCCTCTGTGTGTTCTGATGTCCCTCTCTCTGTCCCCACATGCCCCTCTGTGTGCTCTGATGTCCCCACATGCCATTCTGTGTGTTCTGATGTCCCCACATGCCCCTCTGTGTGTTCTGATGTCCCTGTCCCTGTCCCCACAGCCCAACGTGGCGTTCCGAGGCGGTGGCCGCTGCTGGGGCAGTGCGGAAGGGGGCGGGAGGCCCACGGACGTGTTCAGCGCCGCCCTGCCGGGCTCTGCCTCGCTCTATGGCTGCTACAAATCACAGGTTTGCTTGGTTATTGATTATTTTTATAGCTCTGTAAGAGGTTGGGTTGCTTGTCAACAAAATGGTCAGAAGATGTTTCTAAAGCGGTTGCTTACAGTGGTGAACGTAAATCTCAGTGTTTGATGTAACTGTAGAAAACCTTCATTGTGATAACTTTCATCAGAGGGGACAATGGCTTTTCTAATGCAGTCACTGATGAAGCTGTGGGGATGTTTGTTAAAATGGTATTTCACCATTGTTCTGGTGAAATGTTCATGGTAATTGTTCTTCTGTAGGCAGAGTGAGTAGCAAACAAGTCTTTTAGGAAACCTGGAAAGTGGGTAAGAAGGAGAACCTTAGCTGTTGCTGCAGATATTCCTGTAGTCCAGGAGTTCTCATGAACCAGTTCTTAGTCTGATCAACAGAAAGTGCCAGGGCAGTTAAATATGTCAGCTCTCTCTTGGAATTTTTGCCTTTTGTAGCCATAAACTTTCACTGAGGTAAAAGACTCAAATGAAAATTCATTCCCAGTACCTTCAAGACCAGACTTGCTACTTCTTCCATCCAGGACTTATTATTTTGTCAGACTACTCCGCTCCACAAAGGAGTGTATTGTGAGTCTTTAACATTTAACCCTGCAAAAACACCATTTATTGTTTCACTTACTGAGTGTCTAAACCAAACAGATAAGATAAAGGTGAAGATGTTCCTTTTCACTTAATCAGGATATAATGCCTTTCCTCAAGAAATCAGTTGGCTTTATTTCAGTACCTTAACACTGTGTAATGATGGGGAGAAAGGGGGTCTAATTCCTAACTCCTGGGAGGGGTCAACCAGTAGAAACTGGAGCAGATGTTTTAATCTAAAATTGTTGCTGGTTAAGTGCAGAGGAAGGGTCAGGTTGAGAAAGGAGGTGTTGTTTATTCTGTGTATGGTGCCCAGGGAAGTTTCCCACAAACCAGGCACACCAAGGAGTGAAAAGTGAGAGAATTTAGACACTAAAGTTTGCATAAACCTGCCTGTGTAATCCACAGTTCCTGCCTAATGCAGTCACTGAGCTTGTGCAGCCTTAAATAAAACATCCCACCTGTGGTGATCTCCATCTTTCTCTGCTCATTCCATTACCTGATGGATTTATTTAGGGTCATGATGATGGATAGTAAGAAAGCGTTTCTGCTATTGTTTTTAGCTGCTTTTAACTGCCTTTGCAAATTTTTACATTGTAGCAATTTCTATACTAGCATAAGGCTCATACCCATAGGGCTGGGTTGTATAGTTGAAATTAAGATATAGGGGTTTTCTTAGTAGTTTAAAGGAAGCTATTGGGGGTTGAATAGTTAGAATCTCTGAGCTGGGTAAATTTACAAAAATTAGAATGTGATTTAATTGGTTATCTATTTCTACATCTTCACAATTACTAAAGCATACCCACCTTTACTCATGTATCTGAGTATCATTTTTATATTAATCACTGGTGGAATTTCAAAATTACAGATGTTCTGTTCCATATCTAAGCAGAAATCTTGAATTTCAATTGTATTTCCCTCAGCTGTTGTCCATGTGCTGCACAGGTGCTGACACCTGTGGTTTCTTTCTTAATGGGTCCATGCTCTGTGTCCTGTTGGATGCCTTGTGGTTCCATTATTGATCAGGTCTAGAGCAATAATAGCATGAATATTATATACTATAGCTTTAAACACAGTCAATGTTAATAGCCAATGTTGTTTTGCTGCTTCCTGAATTACATGCAGGCTGATTCCCCAGATTTGAGGTGCTTTGGGAGGTGTTAATGGTCAGGGGTTTCCTTTTACCTTTGCTTGTATCCTATGGCCTTCTGCTACTACTTTATCTCCTATACCTCAGCAATGATATTTACATTCATCCTCCTCATGCATCAAAGGATTTTAGAGAGTGTGTGTTGTCAGATTCCCATCTAGTTGTACCATTAATTAATAATTTAAATTCTCTTCCATTCTCCTTAAACCATTGTACAATTGGTTTCCTGTTACCGTCTTTGACTGGACAAGAAAGAACAAAAGGATTCATATGTAAGTTTAATATTCAAAAAGGTTAAGGCAATTCAGGGAAACGTGTCACAGTAAGAATCCTAACCAGTGTAAAATTATACCAACATTATAGCAAGTTTGACATCAGGCACTGTCTTTGCAATCCTGCTCTGTGCAATTGTGTTTGTCTGAAGTAATTACTGCAGTTGGAATTGCTGCTACCCCTTGAGGGCATTCAAGTTCTGTGTAAGACAGGCCTTCTTCCCAGGCACAGTTCATGAAGTTACTTTTTAACTTTCTTAGTCCCAAAGGTCCAGAGGAGGTGATTTCTCACTTACCTGGTCCTGTAGTTTTTTCAGTCCTAATGGTGCTTCCACGGCTCTAGTCCTTGAAATTTCCCAGCTGTGTGTGTTGTGAAATGAATCTGGTGTGGTCCTTTCCCGTGTTCCTTTGGTGCCTCATTATTCCGTGGTCTTAGACCAAATCTCCCACATGGATATCATGAACAGGAAGGTCCAGATCAGTTCGATTTCTGCAGTGAAAGTACTTGTTGATAGAGGACAAAGCTCTCCTTGGGGAGATAACACAATTACACAAGTGTTCTTGACCCAGATATTCACAGGATGTGGTTTTTAAGAGACTACCTGATAAGGTCTCCTGTACAGATTTCAAAAGGACTGACTTTATCTCTGGGTCTAGGTGTTATTCTGACCCTCAGTAGTGCTGGTGGCAGCATCTCAGGCCTCTTTGTTTTGTCCTTTGTTCCTTCTGTGATACATGGAGGTTTTGATGGCAGGGCCAGCTGGATTGGCGTAGCCTCATGTGTTCACTGACCAGGTGGCCTTCACTAAATGTAGATCCCAATGTCTGAAGGTCCCACACCCACTGTTTCGAGTGTGGTTTTTAACAGTCCACTGAACTGTTCAGCTTCCCCAGAGCCTGGTGCTCCATACCCACTCCAACAAATGCTTGGGTCAGGTTTGTTTCCAGCCTGCTCTGACAGATCTGTTAACCCAACCCTTCATGTCTCACCCAGTTAAGGCTGTCCTGGTTTGGGAATGGCCCCTCCCAGTTCAGCTCTCCCACTGAGACTCTTCAAACCACACACTGCCCTCCCCTTCCCCTCCCTGTTGTGGCACAGTGGAGAGGAGAATTGGAGGCACAAAAGGCAAAGATCACAGGCTGAGCTAAGAACAATTTACTGTGAGCAGCAATGATAGAGGAAAAGGGAAGGTAACAGCAACAGCACTCATGGAGTGGGCACAGGGAGGGATTCACATGGAAAAGTTTCCAGTTATTCTGGATGGCTCCCTCCAGCACATTTTATTGACTGGAAGGATCCCCAAAGAGCCCCTTTCCCCCACCCCAGGAAGTGAGCTTGGGTGGTACAGAATAACTTCTGGGTCCCCTTCCCAGCTACTGCAAAAATTAACCCTGTCCTGGCTGGAACCAGGACAGTTTGCTGACACACCTGTAGGTATTGTGTACCTAGGAATGATCTCTTTCAGTAGTGCCTCACCTAACTCCTCAGCCTGGTTGGGTTGGCAGGGAAAAGCTTCAGGCCCCAAGGAAATGTATCAGCTATTACCAATAAGTATTGATACCCATTCTGCCATGGCAATGAGAGAAGTCTATTTGCCAATGATTTCCTAGTGTGTTCCTTTTTTGGCTTGTCCTGGGGGAGATTGATGCTGGATCTGTGGATGCACACTGTGGTTCATATTTCTTCACTATACTTTTTGTGATGCCTCCCATTCCAGTCCCAAAGGTACACAGTTTTACATTGTTTTCCAAAAACCTTGGGCTCTTCTTAAATCCCTGTGGATCCAGCATAATTGAGGCTTTGGCCCCTTTTGTGGATTCTCCCATTCAAATGCAAACAGCTCCTGGTGTCTGGTGGGATAGAAGAAAGCATCTTACAAGTCCAGTATCAATACTTGTTACTATGACTGCCTGGGCCTTTTTGGGGGTTCTCTGGGTGGCTGGGGAGGTGTCCCCTACTCAGTTTCCAGCCAAGCTCAGCTCAGGACACACAGAACACAAGGCTGAGTGACAAAGAAGTTGTGATGTGCAGCTCCAGCACCTTCTTCTTAAACAATTGCCAGGCAGGATGTAAAATATTAAAGTTTCCATAAGCCTTAAGCAACACTAGTTCAGCACACCTGAGAGCGTCTGTTTGTGCTCAGAAGAGGGGTGAAAGGTGAGAATGATACCATCAGCTTCCATCTGCAACAGAGGGCAAGGGAAGGGACAGAGTTCTGCTTGAAGACCTTAACATGGCCTGAAATAAGTTGTATTCCAAGTGTGTGGCTTGCTTACTTCTCATGTGCTGGTTCCTCCCAGAGTGAACTTAGTTACAGCAATGTACAATGACAAAATGACAGTTTGATGTGTTTCATGTTAAATAAATGCTTTTATTATACATTAAATGCAGAATGAAGAAAATGTGGAGTTACCTCAGGCCTACAGTTCTTCCCTTTCAACATCAGAGTACTCTGCACCCATGGACCCTTCCCTTTTGTACCCCCCTTGGTCTACGTGTACAGATGACACCAAGCAGCCTGCTGCTCCTCAGATTAACCTGAAGTCCAGGTAGTCATCCTTGACAGGGAGTGAGTGCGGGTGTGTGTTGGAGTAGATGGATTATATTTTTCTGTTTAATTTAACATAGGAAGTACTTTGAAGGAAGGAATTCTTTTTATTAATACACAGTTGGTTTTCAGGATTCAGCCCGAAAGGAATGATTATGGCAGTGAAACTGATTTGTATGGACTCGTGTCCAACATCCTGGAAGAGCAAGACAAACCACAGCCGTGCTTTGCTGAGGGGTGAGTGAGGTGCAGGTGACCAAAACTCCCCTCTCTGTTCTTACTGTGCTCCTGAATCAGCTCCATCTGCTGCTGGCCAGGCCCCCTGCTCTCCCTTCCCTTCTCTTCCTTCCCCTCATCTTCCAACATTTCACTAGGGATACTTGGAAGCTTTTCCCAAAGCACTTAGACTGCATGGCAGCTTCTGGCTCTCTGATACTTACAGAACTTGTTAATTGGCATTTTTTTAATAAGATCTTAACAAGTGTTGTGGACATGCTGTATTCAGATGAATCCTCTGGATATGTGCCTTGGTCTGTTTTTTTATTTTAATCAAGACTGAATTCAGACTTTAGGTTTCTTTCCTAATTAATGTCAATTCACAGAAAAAATACACAAAGCACAGACTCCTTCACATTTGTCTGAACTGGCAGGAGAAAATTCCATGCAAAATTAATGTTTCTTGCTGTTAGTGCTACCTAAGCAATATTTGTGTTTCTAAATGTCAGGTTTATTTTGCCTCTATTCCTGCACCAGAAGAGACAATTCCATAGTCAAAACAACATGAACTGAAGGGGGCAGGTCCAGCATCCCCATGATACTTACAGAGCTCTCTGTCTTTTCCAGGTTTAAGAGACAAGACAGGGAGCCCAGTTCTCAGGTTCCCAAGCCAGGCACTGCTTTTCCTTTCTGTCTTCCCAAACAATTCCAGTGATTTCTCTTATGTGGCTGAAGTCAGGGAAAACTTCAGAGTCAGTCTTGATATCACAAAAAACTCATTAATTCCTTTGCTATGGACAGGCAGGGCTGGTTCAGTACTCCCAGATCTGGCCTGTGATGGCTTCCAGGAGCATTTCCCCTTTACTCAGTGTATTTACAGTTCTCCTTGGCAATCAGGGATTGATGGTTCATTCATGCTGGTTAGTGGAAAAAATGAGGTGTGCTGGGATGCTGCCTCTGGCTTTACCTGCAGGAAGCAGTGCACAAGTGAGGTGAGAGAGAAGCATTTTCTCTGGAGTGCTGGGACATGGCTTTGGAACACTGAGGGCAGTCTGGGTGCCCGAGCTTGGTGCTGAACCAGGAGTATTTTGGTGATGATGCACGGGACTGACAGACCAGGGTTTGATGTGTACAGATCCTTTGCAGCTTGAAGGCCTATCCACAGCTCCCGAGCTGTGGTGGTGTGTTCAGACAAGGCAGAATCTGTTTTCTCAGATAGATATGGGAAACTGAGGATGACAGGACTGGGTAGAAATTGAAGTCAGACATCTTGGAATAATTTGAGAGAAATTATTTAGGAACAATTCATTTCTTAAACCTTGTTTTGTGTTTGGGAACAAAGAGCAGCAGCACAGATCAGTGTCTAACCATGTGTTTCTTGTTTTTCAAGGAGTTGTCCTCCCACCCTGAAGTCAGTGTGGCCAGTGAACACAAGCAGAATGGAGCACCATGAGCTGTTGCCAGAAAGCAGGCGGGCAGTTGTTGGAGCAGTGCCCCAGCAGGGTTTCTATGGTACGGAGTCCCTCCCTGCTGCTGACAAGCAGTTCCTGCAGAGTCCCACCCTGGTGCCACAGCAGAAGGCAGACGATTGTTACTGCGGCTTTGGCGGCGTGGACCTGGAAGAGCAGAGCTTGTACTCTGCCAGGAGTGATCGTGCCAATGGCTGCAACTTGCAGGCTAATGAGAGTGTGAAGACAACACCTGTCTATCAGAACTACCCCTACCTGAAAAACACCTTTGCAGCCCAGGCTGGGTACTCAGAAGCAATCAAAGACTTGGGAGCCGATGCTTATTCTTATGGAAGGGAGAAGGTGTGTCCCAAGGGAGCAGAGGCACAGGTGCACCCAAAGCGGGCTGAAACATTCCTTCCACAGTGTCACAGATACAATGAGAACACAGATTTTACCAGGTACACTGAATATTCTCATGCTGGTAAAGCAAAGCCCAACAAGGGCACCAGTTGTAGCCTCCAAGAAAATAGAAAGCTGGTAAATGGAACCCCTGAGGCACCATCTCTGGATGCAGAGCCCTACGCTAAATTATTTCAAGTTAAATCAGGAACTCAGAAAAAATTTGAAGATACAATTTCAGATCAGCATGACTTTACATTTCCCAAGTCTGTAGGACTTGTATCAGAAAAACAATTTGCAAGCGAATCTTCCTTCAGCACTGATTTTGGGCAAAAATTTGAATATGGACTAAAATCTTTTGCAGCTTGTCCAGGGAATAATGGTGTGGAAAAGCAGCAGTTTTCCAAGGCCGATCTTCAGAATCCTGAATTCTACAAATCACTCCCACTGTTGCCCAGTGCAGCAGTCCCCTCAGCAGGCTCTAGCGCCAGGCCAGGGTGGATGAACATCCAAACCAAACCCACAGCCTCTGGCCCTTTCCAGAATCCAAGTCCTTTGTTGAAACTGAATAATCAGTCACCTGCATTTCCAAAAAGCTCTCGTCATTCTAATGATGTTTTTCAGTTGCCATCTTCAAATTTGCCTTTAAATAGTAATTTACTTCACAAGTACTGTCAAGACAACCCATTCCTCTCCAGCCTTGACTTCGGCTACAGCACTGCAGAGCGAGCTCGGGCAGCTGCGTGCATGGAAGCCCTGGTTAGGGGTGGGGAAGAGAACCTCATCGAGTACCTCAGTGAGAAGAAGTTGAAGCAGCCCAATGGATTCTGTGACAGTTACTTGGCTCAGCAGTTGGGGATCATTGATAATCTGAACAAACAGCGTTTCCAGCTGAAGCCACAGAGCGAGCACTGCGATCTGGAAGGGCAGAACCAGGTGGATGGGGTGTTCCAGGACATGTACCAGGAGTTACTGGAATCTCAGGGGCAGCTGCATCTCGGGGCAGGGAATGGGGACACCAGTGCCATTGGTGCTGGGAGCTGCCTGCAGGCTCCAGGCATTCCCAACTGCGTGGTGGGTGACTTCAGGAGGAACCGGCAGCTGGGCCCCAGCACCTTCCCCATGAGATCTGCTCACCTCTTGGGCCGCTCCGTGGTGCCTCTGGTGGAGCCTCACACCTTGTTCTCCCAGGACGATCTCAAACGCCTCTACCCCTGCTTCACAGAGAAGATGTATGGTGACAATGCCCTTTCTGGTTTTGTGTCAGCATTTGGATTTCAAAAGCAAGTTAAAAGTCGCAGTGGGCCTGCCAGCGAGCTGCATGTGAGACTGGAAGAGTGTTATGAGCAGTGGAGAGCTTTGGAGAAAGAAAGGAAGAAGGTAAGAAAACCAAACTAGAAAAATATCACAGATTTGATGTAGATCTCATCCTGCTCAGTGCCGTCACAGATCATGGGTAGTTCTGCTGGGAGAAGTTGAAATGCTTGTTGGAACTTCAAAGTTACAAGTTTGTTTTTGGATAGAAAGTGAAAGGTGTGGAGATTTGTAGCCTGGCTGGAAGCATAGCTAATGTTGTATGGAATGTTGCACTAAAAGCAGGAATTCAGGGGTTCTTCCAGTCCCAGGGCTGGGGAAGGTGGGTTCATGAGGAACAAAGATGTGCTATACCCTTTTTATTAATACAGTAAATACAGTGCCTCTGGAACTTTGAAAGCAAATCCAGTAAATATGTTTTGAATTGAAACTAAACTTTATTTCCTTCAATTCCATTTTTTAGAAGCTATAATGAATTCCTACCTCCTGTTTCCCTGAAGGTTTAAACCTAGGTGTATTTGAAGGGGTTCTTTTTTTTTTCCCCCAGAAACAGAGGCTGAGGGACGGGTCATTTAATTAAAACCCTTGCAGTAAAAGGCTCAGGTAGTGCTGTGTGGAGCCCTCCCAAAAGCAGTTTCCTTTTTAGTCTGTAGGAAAACCTGTTTTCATTTCACCAGCTGAGATAGATGGGGTTTGAATTTCACTACCTGGGCTTGTCTGTGGGGGAAGCTGGGCCAAATGTCACCTGGCAATTGTGGGGCCTTGGAGAGTTCTCCTGTGCCAGCCCCTACAAAGAAACCAATTCCAAGACGATGTAATGTGGGGATTTTTTTGGTGGTGTTTCCTGACAAAAACCAGGAGTTGCTCTGTATAGAGGGGTTGAGGAAGAGTGAGCCCAGCTTAAGGAGGGGAGGTGGTGTCTGGGGTGCATGGAAAGTGCAAGAGAGAAAAAGCTGGCATATGCATGGCCAGGAGCCATGGTGGGAGAAAGTCAACTTTATCACAATCTCAGAACGGGTTGGGGTGGGAGGGACCTTAAATCTCCTTCAGTCCCAGCCCCTGCCTTGGGCAGGGACGCCTTCCACTGTCCCAGTGTGCTCCAAACTCCATCCAGCTGGGCCTTGGACACTTCCAGGGGTGGGGCAGCCACAGCTGCTCTGGAAAACTTGTGCCAGAGCCTCTCCACCCTCACAGGGAACAATTTATTTCTAATATCTAGTCTAGAGCTGCTCTCTCTGTGTGAAGCCATTCCCCCTTGTCTTGGCACTCCATGTTCTTGTTGATTATGGACCACTTATGAAACCATCCAAGAATTGCAGTTTTAAATCAGTTTTAGCTAATTCTATGTTGTTATGGGTGTTTTAGAATGACATAGCAAGGGGATGAAAGAGATGGAAATTTGGAATATTGCAAACAGTTTTCAAAATAGTTTTCTGATGGCTAAATAAAATACAGAATCCTGAAATGGTTTGGTTTGGAAGGGACCTTAAAGACCATCCAGCTCCACTCACCTGCCATAGAACACCTTCCACTGGACCAGGGTGCTTAGGAAAAAATCTTTCTGTACAAAAATTTAATTTAATCTGTAGTTTAATCTGTACAAAAATTAGGTTAATTGCTGACTGAAACAGTTTTATTTTAATTTTATGTGTGAGATCCACATCTGTTTGGTCATTTTTTTTTCCCTGTAATTCTGACTTACCTCCATTTTATTTCCAGGCAAAACCAGTACAGGCTGTAGTCAGAGTGAGCAGACATAGCACTGCTGGAACACGGTGTGTTGGCACGATTGCTTTAGTTGAACTGCTTTGAGTAAAGCAGTTGTTCACTTAAAGCAGGTGATTGTCTCACCAGAGGGTTAAATCCCAAATGCCTGAATCCTCATTGTCTCCTTTAAAAATCTCCAAAACCCTGATGGGAAGAAATTGAACCTGATATTTTTTCTTGTTTCTGTAATGAAGCACACTCTGCATGTACATTCTGAGGGAGTTGTTCTTTTGTTTTCCTGCAGACTGAATCAGCTCTTGCTAAGAATTTCCAAGGGAAGAAGGTTTCCAGTACTAACAACATTCCAATTCCAAGGCTGACATCAAATCCATCAAGGGTTGATCGCTTAATTGTGGATCAGCTACGGGAACAAGCCAGAGTGAGTTGTAGGACTAAAAAAAATCTATTGAACTTATCCCACAGAACTTAGAGTACAGTGTGAGATAGGTAAGATGATCAGAGCGGCTTTTCCCAAAATAGCTTTGTTCTTCCTTGCTGTGCAGGGAATGGCATTTCAGCAGTCCCTGTTAGAGCTTCTGCAGCTCCAGGGTGCTGTTTCCAGGGAACCACAGAGGGGCTGAGGCTCACAGTTACATCCCCATGTGTCTGGAGGATGTTGTTCCTGGTGCAGGAGTGTGCAGCATCCAGTCCTGGAGCCTGTGCACAGCTCTCAGGGGTGCTGCATTCAGAGCAGCTCGGCAGGGAAATGTTCACTGTGGATTTGGAGACACTGTGATGGAGGAGGTCTTTATGGGAAAAAACAGGTTTACTTAATGTTTGGAAGATACTGACATATATATTTCCTTGAGAGTCTGTATATTTTACTGCAGAATGATTATTTGATGTACTTTCAACCTGAGTTTCTGTTACCAGTTTGCTCTTTAACCCAGTAGGGCAAGGGAATCTGGCATCTGCTGAGCTCTGTGGGCAAACAGAGCCAGGGTCCTTGGGGAGGTGACAGCTGGGGGAGGAGGGAGCACAAACTCTGCCATCAGAATGGTGAGGGGCTGCTGTGGCCCTCCTGAGGCCCAGAGCCATGGTGCTGGTGCTGCAGGCAAGGAGAAGCAGAAACCAGCCTGTCCCCCCTGCCAGGGGCTGTGGGGTGAAAGGGTTCTGGGAAATTCTGGGTTTGGAGGCTGCAGCAGTGCTGGGCCAGCCACTGGGCAGCAGGGGGGAGCAGCAGCCTGTCCTGCCTGCCTCACACAGGAGAAATAATCCTTGGAGCTGTGTCTGCTCCCTCCTGCAGGGCCTGCCTGGTGCTGCCCATCCAGCTGAGGGATGGACTGCAAGACATGGATGGGCCTAGGGTACTAAAACTCCTGCTCTGTGAATCCCAAAAGATCGCCTTAGTTTCCATGTTTAGAAGGCTTGCCTGCCCTTGTCCTGGTAATTCAGAACTGCCTCCAAAACACTGCTTAAGCCTCTCCAGCCATTTGAGGAACCAAACTTTAGGGTACAGCACCTCAAACCCTTGTTAGGTATTTTTAAGGATGCTCATCAGCAGAGTGGGGCTGTTAAACCTGGACTCTGACATCAGAAACCTGGACTCTAACATCTGGAAACATCTTGGTGATGGCCAGAGAGGAACCCTGGTACAAAGGTTTGAGTGGGAGCTGAGTTGGCTGAATCTGGGATTAACTCTTCATAGTTGGAGCATCCAATTAAATCTTTTTGACAGTCACATGCATTTCTTTAAGGCATTAAGCGTAGCCATGGCTCAAGGAACATCTCAGTTTGGGGATTTTTAGTTTCTCTTTTTCTGCAGACCAGTAACCAGGTTCTCAGCATTATGTGACTGTGGCTGAGGAGTCACTCACCACTGGGAAACCCACAAGTGGTGTGACTGGTGTAAGATAAGACAACAAAAATGCACGTTTTCAGTGGACTAAACAAACCTGAATTATTTCTGAATGTTTGTTCTCAGCTCCCTTAGTGTTGAGTGTTGATCCCAAAGTCAGCCATGGTTCCACAGCAGCTTTTCCTTTCTCAGTGCAGCTGTGACTGCTGCTGGCCCAGGCTGCCCTGCACAGCACAACGTCCCCACCTGGGTTTTTCAGAAATTGCAGCAATGCTGTGAGAAGGGAGGACCCCAGTGCTCTGAATTCAGGAAAATGCAAAAAAAAATTCAGAACAAAAAAATTGTTCTGAAAGCACCTTTTGTTCAGGGATGTTTCAAAGCTGTACAGGTCTGGTATTCACCAGTAACCTGGGGTTGCTGTTTGTTCAGGGATGTCTCAAAGCTGTACAGATCTGGAATTAACCAGTACCCTGGGGGTCCTGACTGGGGTGTGCAAAGGACAACAGCTTTGCTGTTGTCCTTTGCACACCCAGCTGTACCACAGCTTTGGGTTTGGAGATAACAAATCCCAGCTAAGAACTTAAACCTGCTTCAGCTGTAACTTCTCTGCTCTCAAAAGAAAGTAATGATGATAATTAATCTGTTCTCCGTGGTTAGTTCATTTCCCTGTAAGTGTGAAGCCCTGTGAGATGTGCATTGTTCACCAGGTTGTGACTCTGCTGGGGAAGATGGAGCGCCTGCGCAGTTCCCCGCTGCACGCCAACATCTCCACTGCTCTGGACAAGCACCTGGAGTCCATCCACGTGGTGCAGGCTCGCAGGAAGGATGAAATTGTCAGCGCCTCCAGCCGGCAGCGGCACGGCCCTCCCAGGTGCCAGGATGAGAGAGGTATAGCTGGGCTTGTGTACCCCGATGAGGTAGCTGGGATGTTGAACATCTTGCAAAAATAAGTGAGGGGTTGTAATTCAAATTTTAACTTTTCAATGTTAGAGCTTTGTCAAAGGCAGAATGGGTGGGGTTTGGGTGAAGGTTTGAGGAGACACTAAAACTGGGTTTTAGAGATAAATAGGTTCAATCAGTTTGGAGGTGGTAATTCAATTAATAAACTAGCAAGGAATAAAAATTAATGGGTTTTTCTGATAACACATTCAGGGACTGGAGGTGTTACTAAGCTGTTGCTTCTTGTTTCTTGTGACAGTGTTCTCAGGGTTAGGATGAGGGAAGAGATGAGGATCTGACTCCATGTTTCAGAAGGCTTGATTTATTATTTTATGATATATATTTTATTAAAACTATACTAAAAGAATAGAAGAAAAGATTTCATCAGAAGGCTAGCTAAGAATAGAAAAAGAAAGAATGATAACAAAAGCTTGTGTCTTGGACAGAGAGTCTGAGCCAGCTGACTGTGATTGGCCATTTATTTAGAAACAACCACATGAGACCAATCACAGATGCACCTGTTGCATTCCACAGCAGCAGATAATCATTGTTTACATTCTGTTCCTGAGGCCTCTCAGCTTCTCAGGAGGGAAAATCCTAAGGAAAGGATTTTTCAGAAAATGTGTCTGTGACAGCTTCTCCCTGTCCCTCATATTCCTCTTCCTATGAACCCTCCAGCTCTTTGTCTAGAACCTCTTGGTATCTCCATGTTGACACTGCCCAAAGTGACCAAGATGGCCTTAGGTTACAAATGAATTTCCTCTTCAAGCATCTTCTGTCTTAGACTGGCATAATTACAAATCATATTTTGGATGGATGCACAAAAATACAATGGGCAGAATGTTTCCATTCTTAATGGTGTCCCAAATAAGCCAAATACTCAGTTTAATCTTTCACCAGGGCACAGGCAGAGTGGCAGGTTCCCTTGTCTCTGAGATGGAGTCAGGGTAAATTCCTGCTCCCTGCAACACTCTGACCTCCTACCTTGTGTCAGAACCTGTTTCTGAATCTTCTGATCCCTTCTGCTTTTCTTTCTCCATCTGAATTACAGGGATTCTTTTACTTCTTTGGGGTGTCCCATCATGCAGTTCTGAAGTTTACCTCAGAAGATTCACTGCAGCATTCTTTCTTTTCACCTGTTCCCCACCATTCTTGTTTCTCATTACCTTGACTGAAGATTATGGGACTTGTTAAGGTGAAGGGTTTTTTTGGGTGTTGAAGCCCATGAAAATAATTGTCTTTGGAACAGAGTAGTCTGGGAAGGAGTTGTCAGGCCTGGAGATCCAGGTTCTTGTGCAGCTGCTGGGACAGGAGAGGAGGCTCTGCCCAGTGGGATCTGATTACTTACCTGGAGGTGTGGTGCTTGGTCCTCTGCCTCCCATCACTGTCTTGGGGTGTTGAACCTGCAGCAGCAGTTGGGGAGGATTTTTTTGAACAGTAAATTATTGGATGCAGTAACTGTATTTGCTCTGTCAGGCAAAACCTTGAGGGAAAGGCCTGAAGCTGTTCTGGTTTGTCTGGGAGCAGGTCTTGCCCAGCCCTGTTTCCACAGCACCTTTCTATTCCATCTGATCCAATATTAAGCATTTATGACAGAATCACAGGATGGCTTTGGTGGGAAGGGTCCTTAAAGCTCACACAGTTCCACCTCTACCATGGGCAGGGACACCTTCCACTATCC
Source organism: Camarhynchus parvulus (assembly GCF_901933205.1). Classification (NCBI taxonomy): domain Eukaryota; kingdom Metazoa; phylum Chordata; class Aves; order Passeriformes; family Thraupidae; genus Camarhynchus; species Camarhynchus parvulus. Next base: position 1,760,250 of record NC_044597.1, on the reverse strand, counting down.
CAGGGTGCTCCAAGCCCTGTCCAACCTTGGACACTTCCAGGGGTGGGCATCCCCAGCTGCTCTGGGCCCAGTGGTTCAACACCCATTCACAGAACATGAGCTGTGGGCTTCAGTCCAGTGCCCCAAACCAGCTGTTCCTTCACCCATGGTAAGGATTTCCTGGCAGGACAGGTGAAGGACCCTGCTGTGACCAGAAGGGGAGGGCCCAGGTGCCATTAATGTGTGTGTGTACATGGAGCACCCCAGCTGCACAACCTAAAAACCACACACTGCCTCACTGTATGAGGGCAGAGAAATTCAGATGCAGCTTTTATAAACCTGTAAAGGGACAGACAGGGTGTGGGGCAAGGGCAGCCCCAGCAGTGCTCAGGACTAAAGGGCCTAGGTGCCATTAGCGTGTGTGTGTACATGGAGCACCCCAGCCCCAGAGTGCAGCTGCAGCAGGAAGGTTCAGAACCTTCAAACAAACTCAGAACCTAATTCAGATGCAGCTTTTATAAACCTGTAAAGGGACAGATGAGGTGTGGGGCAAGGGCAGCCCCAGCAGTGCTCAGGCGCCATTAGGGTGTGTGTGTACATGGAACACCCCAACCCTGGGGTGCAGCTGCAGCAGGAAGGTTCAGAACCTTCAAACAAACTCAGAACCTAAAAACCACACACTGCCTCACTTGTGTGAGGGCAGCTTTTATAAACCGGTTTTATAAAGGGACAGATGAGGTGTGGGGCGAGGGCAGCCCCAGCAGTGCTCAGGTGCCATTAGGGTGTGTGTGTACGCGGAGCACCCCAGCCCCGGGGTGCAGTTGCAGCAGGAAGGTTCTGTAACAAACTCAGAACCTAAAAACCACACACTGCCTTTCTATGTGAGGGCAGAGAAATTCAGACCCAGCTTTTATAAACCTGTAAAGGGACAGACAGGGTGTGGGGCGAGGGCAGCCCCAGCAGTGCTCAGGACTAAAGGGAGCGCTCTTTTCCTCCCCCTGCAGTGGTGCTGGCTCTGGCCGCGGCGCTCCGGGCCCTGTGCCTGGCCACGCGCAAGGTCCGCACCGTGCTCTGGTGCGCCTTCCAGATGACCCTGCCCAAACCCTCCGCTGGCAAACGGGCTCGGGAGAGACTTCCTCAGGAGGGGGCGGCGCCCGAAGAGAAACGAGCCGAGACCCCCCCGGCTGCGGCCGCGGCCCCGCGAGGGCCCAGGGAAGGGGGGGCAGAGGGAGCCCCGGGGCCGTGCACGGACCTGCTCCGCAGTGTGTATGAGAGAGGAGACGTGAATTCCTCATAATTTTTGGTTCTTTTTTAGTTACTTCAAAGTTTCAACTGCTAAAGTTCATATTTAAAGCTGTATCTTGATGAGAAGTGAGATTTGCCTTAAGGGCTCTCAGGTTAAGCTGTTAACGTGATGGGCAGGGTCAGAATGTTGTAAAGCCAAACTGGTGAATGTTAACTTAAAAAAAATAATCAGACTCATTCATTAACAGCCAAGATATTATTTAACTCCTGTGGGTGAAGCCTGGTGTCCAACTCTCCCCATAACTCCTTTTAGTTTTGCGTTAGGAAATAGGTTTTTAAATAATGATTCTTAAAGACTGTGGTGTGACGGGGTGTGAGGTTGGTGTCAGATCAGATTGTGATGTAAAATGGTTTCCTTATTGAACTAAAACCTGGAAACAGAAAGAAAAAAGGCTAGAAATACCCAATATTCATGTAAAACTAGATATTTAAAATACAAATATTTATGAATTTGAGATTTTAAAGTCTACGTTTGGGAAAGGCAATATGCACCAGGTGCCACTAAATTACCAGTAGAGCATAATTGCTGTGTGAAACCATGAATTTAGTGAATGTGTTCAGGTATTTGGAATGCTCTTGGGAACTAATGAACTACTGTTGTAAAGTATTTAAGCATAATCAAACTACGACAGGCAGACAGGATTGTCCTGCAGAGCTGTGAAGGAGCTTCAATAATGAGCGTTGTTTTTAATTTAACTTCAGAAAAGGTCATGCCAAGTTCTGAAATTTGGGTTTTCTTAAAGTTACTAGTTTGGTTTGAAATTTGATTGTCAACTTCTAGACTTCTTAGTTCCCTTCTGCATTTGGGCAGCTCCCAGCACTGGTGTTTGCTTGCAGCTCTGAGTCTTTAGGAGCAGGAGTGATGGATTCACCAGCACCCAATGCTGGTGCTCAGGACAGAGTGGCCCTGGGAAAAACCCACTTTAACAGTGGGTTAAAGTAACTGAGCTGACCATGCCTGCACACCCTGGTACCCACATGGCTCTGTCCTTCCTGCTGCTGGGAATGCTGATAAGCAGAAGGGGTGATGGCATTAGATAAATTGGCATTCGATGATGTGCAGAAACGACTGAGAAAGGCTCAGCAGAAGGTGGGGTGTGATCACGGCAACGACAGGAGTGCTGCCGGGGGAGAGGGGCAGAACAAGCACAGCTTCCTAACAGCCACTGCACTGGGGGTTGTTCAGTTTGACCCAGGCTGTGTTGATGTTAAAGCAAAACTGACTGTGCTGACTGGAGTTGTCTATAAAAAATAAATTCATTTTTGTTGAAGAACTTCTGTTCTGCAAGTGTGTTTCCAGGGCAGGCTCCTTGAGCCTGAACCGGTACCAGGGGAAACATTCAGTCTGTTATGGGACTGAGTTCAGGAAAAAGCAGAGGGGAGACTGAAATCCCTCTCTGGAGACAGCTCTGACCATAACATTGGACATGCCAAGGGAGCCAGAGCAGGGAATGCTTCTCCCCTGCAAAAGTCTCAGCTCCAAGCTCTGCACTGCCAGGGAAGGCTGATGCAGCAGTTCTGTCATCTGCACTGGGAATCTTGGGGGTGAGTCCAGACTCTTCCTGCTCTATAAATAACTCTGTGCTGTCAGTGCCAGCTGTGCACTGCTGGCTGTCCTGAATGGAGCAGCAGTGGCTGGAGCTCCAGAAGCTGAGTTGCTGCCTGCCTGGGCACTGATCCATGGCACAAACTGCTGGCATGGGAAGGGGTGGACCCACAGTCCTGGGGGGCAGGGGCAGGACCGTGGGGTGGGCAGAGGGGGCAGCCCTGCAGCCTCATGGGCTGGGAAGCATCAGCTCACTTTGGGTTTCCAACACCACTGGTGCTGCTTCTGGCCACGGTTCCACTCTGCCCCAGGGCAGTTGCTGGAAAGCAAAGGGCTGGACTTGCCCTTGCTCCTGATCCCTGTCCCTGACAGGGCCTTGGTTTAGCCACACAGACATAACAGCCCAGCCCAGGCCTGTGCCTGGCCGGGGGTGCAGGGGACAGTGGTGCCTGCAGAGGGATCTGCTGGGCTGTGGGAGCCAGTTCCACCGTGTGTGTGTGTGTGGCTGTGCCCTTCCTGCATCCATGCAGACACCCATGGATGTGCACACACACAATGGTGTGCCTGTTGTTCCTGGACAGGCTCTGGAGCACAGCAGGGGCAGGACAGGCTCAGGGCCTCCTCCCCTGAAGAGGTGAACACTGCCCTTCCCTCAGCCCTCACAACCAAAGGTCTCAGGAGGCCATGACAGGCTCAGGTGGGCCATGCCCGTGCAGGTAGGCAGCTCCAGCCCTCAGCTTGCATTTTCCTTGGAAGCCAAAGGCTGGGCACTTCAGTGCCAGGTCACAGAGTTCTGGGAAAAGCCACTTTGGCTGGCAAGGATGGGCAGAGCAAGTGGGGTGCCAGCAGGAGGTGAGGTCCCCCTGCTGCCAGTCTCCTGAGCCCTGCAGGTGGCCAGGGCTGCCTCAGGCAGAGCCATTGCCTCACCCAGCCTCAGCCCAGAATGGTGCACAGGGCTCCAGGGTACCAGGATGTGAGAGCTGGTGCATGGAGCTGGGGCTGAGTGACACCCCCTCCCTCAAGAGCTGCCCCCTGCCCTGTTCCACACCCTGGCAGCTGCCTGAGCCACCTGAAATACCAACCAGGAACAGCAGGGCACCAGGCCAGGCTGGGCAGCAGCACAGCTGGTCAGCTCCCCAGGACAGAGGGCACCACAGCCCTGAGAAACAGGGCATGAATGAAGCTGCATCTGCACCAAGGCGAGCCTTGAGAAATGCTGCTGCTGGGCAAGGGGCCAGCAAGGACACGGGACACACATGAACAGCAACATCACTCAGAGAACTCCACTGCTTTGCCAATCAAGATTTATTATTCAAGTCCAAAGATAAAGCAGCTGGAGACTCACACACACACACACAGCAGCAGCTTGAGGGGGAGGCCTGGCCCTGGAGTCAGGAGCTCAGCACAGGTCACCTCACAGCAAACAGCACAGAGCCCAGGCACAGCCCCTCCTTCCCCCTCAGTTCACAGGATTAGTGTTCTCCTTCCCCAGCAGGCAACACCATGACAAAAGGGCTGGAGCAGCAGGGATGAGCCCTTTGGGGGGAGGAGGAGCATTCAGGAGAAGCACTGCAGTTCCTGATGGCAGCTGTGCCCAACGGGCAGCGACCCCAGGGCATCCCTGGCTCACCCAGCTTCAAAGCTTCACCCTGGCAACAGCTGTAGAAGTAACACTCCATGTTCACCCCACAGAACATCAGGGAGCACCATTTTCCACTCTCTGGAGTCCTAAAACTGCATTAGGAGTGGGGTTTGCTGCTGCTGAGGCCAGTGCTCCTGCTTGGGTGGTGTTTCCCTCACTCCCAGGCCACAGGTGATGCAGTCACATCACTGCAGCTCACCTCTGTTTCACACATCTCAGCTCCAGTCCTGCTCCCCCAGCCCAGCCCGAGCAGGGCTGGAGTGTTGGCCTCAGCAGTGCAAACACAGGGATTTCCAAAGACATTTTTCAAGGCTTGTGTCAATGAATTCATGTGTGCCCCAGGGCAGCGTGTCCTGCTCACCTCAAACCACAGCCAGTGCAGGGGCTGCTCCTACACCATGCTCTGCTCCCAGGTGGTGAGAAGTAAAAATGGATCAATTTAACAAGACAGACATAATCACTTCACCCTTCTTTGGTACAGACACTGGCCACGAGCACTGACTGGGACACTGATACCACAAGCACAGGGCACACTGAGTCCAGGAGCTGCTCAGAGATTCTGTTCTGCTATGTAACAAAACAAAATAAAAAAAGGAAAAAAAAGGCACCACTTTCCAAGAACTGCTCCCAGCCACGTGCCTGGAATTCTTGCTGCTTTTTAAACACACACCATATTCAGAATTAATTTTATCCTTTGAGAGTCCAACTGGAAATCACCAGCTACCGCTTCCGCTCGCCTTTCTGTGTTCGTTTCTTCTCCTTCTCCTTCCTCTCCTGCTTGGCCAGCTTGTCCTTCTCCCTCTGCAGTTTATCCTGCTCTTTCTTCTTCTGGAACTCATCCCGCAGCAGCTCCCGCTCCAGCTTCCTGGCATTCAGCACATCCTCCACGTTGGTGTTTCTGAACAGCGCTGGGGCAGGCTAAGGGCTCACAGTGCTCTGCCTGAGGGCACCTCAGACACTGCCTTGGCACATGGCAGGTTTGTTCTACCTCCCCCCCTCACCTTCTGACTCCCTGCTTCCTCACCAGGCAGGTATGGGACTGGGGAATGAGGAATGCAGAAAGGAGAAGGAATCTCTGGTTGCTTTTCCAACCAGAAAAAACACCCACTCCTAGAGAAGGGAGGGTCTGGAGCACAAACTGGATGAGGAGTGGCAGAGGGGGCTGGAAAGGGGCTCAGCCTGGAGAAAAGGAGGCTCAGGGGGGACCTTCTCACTCTCCACAACTCCCTGACAGGAGGGTGCAGCCAAGTGGGGATCGGGCTCTGCTCCCAGGGAACAGGGACAGGGCAAGAGGAAACAGCCTCAAGTTATGCCAGGAGAGGTTTAGGTTGGATATTGGAAAAACTACTTCATGGAAAGGGTGGTCAGGCATTACTGGCACTTGGGGACAGGGGTTAGTGGTGGCCTTGGCAGTGATGGGGGAATGGTTGGACTCAATCCCAGAGGGCTTTTCCAATCTTAGTGATTCTATGTTTTTTTCCCATTGCCTACTGGTTCTTAAGATTTATGTGTAAAAATACATGTCAGACCTCTACAAACCTGAAAGGAAGCAAACACCCAGGGCACAGCCTCGAGTGGGTTCAGCTGTGTGTGACATGTCTGAACACACACATACATGTACACACGTGTATGTGCAGACAGACAGGTCCCTAATGTAGGGACAAGAATAACTTAGGTTTCCTATTTAATTATGTGATAAAACCTGCTTCCATCTTAAATTTGCCAGCTGGGAGCTCAAGGATGGTCCCAATTCTGAGACAGACACAGGCCCCTGGTCCTGCCCACCCTGAGTGTTCAGCTGCACCATGGCCTGCCAAGCTTCATTCCTGACACCATTTCCCTCTCTGGACACCAGTTAGCATTAAGCTGATGTTCTGGGAGCACTGTCCTCATCAACAAGCATGATCTATGAAGCTGCAAAAAGGTGGAAGAGGGAAAGAGGGGAGGAGAAGGAAATGCATGGCAGGGTTGGTGTGAGTGCTGCACACTGAGCACAGACTGTCACTGTCACTGTGAGCAAGGTCAGGGGACACAGAGAGAAAAAACAATCCCCAACCTTAAAGGGTGGTCCTACAGAAACAGGGAGACCAGCACAGGGAGAGAAGGATGGGGAACTCACCATGGAGGCTGCCTGCCTGACAAGCAGCCTGAGTCACCAGAAATTCAAAGGATACATTTTTCTGATCCAATATTTACAGCTGTCGTCAATCCATCCTGTTCATCCCCACCAGTGAGAGAGTTAAGGAAACACAGACATCAGTAATGATCTTGTGCCTCCCTGCAACCACACTTCACTGAAATAACAGCCTTATAAAGCCAGGAAGAAGCAGCTGGACTCTCACAGGCCAAGTGTGCACAGCTCCCACCCTCAGCTCCTGCTGCTCCAGGGCCAGATGCAGTTGCCTACGATTCACTCTGCTGGGCAGGGAAAAGCTCATTCTTCAGCACCACAAAGAGTTAACTTCTAACCCTCCCACTCCACACTCTCTCTCTGTAAAGGATTATTTCAGCAGATTTCTCCTGGGAAAGCAAGAGAGATCAGCACCAGCTGCTGAGGGATGGGGGCATTCACTGCAGTCCTGCCACACCACGTGCTGGGGACAAACCCTCCCAGGAGCACCTGCTCACAGCACTCCACAAACAGCAGCTCCCATGCTTTGTCCATGTCCAGTTATCATGAAGACAGACTGCAAAGCTTCCCCAGCAGACCCTGCAGAGCTGGGAGAGTGTTGTTTGAGGAGGTTTAGAGCAGCTGGTGTCCCTCAGAGCCCCCAGCAGTGCAGGAAAAGGATATTCCTCCTCGTCAGTCACGTTGGCATACTGGGCCAGGAGCGCAGCCTTCCTCTGCTTCTCCTCCTGGGACACCTCCTTGGGCTTCACCACTATCCTGGCCTGCTTCTCCATCATGCTGGCAATGGCCTGGACCTCATCTGGCAGCAGAGGAGTGACAGTGTCAGTGCAGGCCACAGACAAGGCCACCAAGCCCCTGGTGTCACTCACTGCCTGCTCCCTGTGTCCTGCAGGGGAAATGCACCCACCCAGAGGGAGATACCTCACCCAAAAACACCCCTGAGCTTCTCCCAAGGGCACCAGTGGTGCTGCTTTGGGGAATTCCAGCTGGGATCTGGGAGAGATGGAGCTGCTGAGGAGCCACCACAGGGCTGGGCAGGACCAGCTGACACCCTGAGGTGACAGGTGATGGCACCCAGTGCTTCTCTCTTTGAGGGGAATTCCCTGGGCTGCACCCAGCCACCACCAGACACTGTTGTTATTCCTGGAGCAGACACTGTTATTTATTCCTGGAGTAAGGGAAAGTTTCATAGTGAAACTGGAATCAGTCAGGCTCTGGCTAATGAAAATCCATTTGACTCCAAATCACATTCTCTTCCGCTTCAAAGCAGCTTAATAAGTTTATTTAATATGTACTTAACCCCCATCAAAGAGAAATTCTGAAAACCTGCAGTGAGGGATCAGTTCCATGCTCTCCCTTTCTTTCCAACCAAGAGACACCAACAGCTGATTTACCTTTTAACACTGAAATTCCACTGCCCATTTCCTAAAATGACATCTGGGTTTTGGCACCAATTTTTTTTTAGTCTGTTAATCACTTATCCTCAGGACTCTGTTATTGTGAGTGGATACACACTTCAGTGGGGATTTATCCCTTTATGATATAATTTCATCCTGGAATTCCATGAATCCAGACACACTTGTGCTGCCTTTTTATAACAAGAAAAATCCCTGTGGGTGAGCACTGTCAGGAGCAGGAGGAGCCCAGCAGCAGCTCCAACAATCCCAGTTATTTGTCCTCAAGAAGAATTTATTTTATTTAATGCATAGAACAGCATTAACTTCTCCCTGTCCCCAGCCAAAGGCAAGGTGAGGCCAAGAGCAGAATTCCAGGATTTCTGGGGAAAGCCGCTGAGCTGCTGTGTCCAAGCAGGGGTGAGGCAGAGGGGGATGCTGGGGCTGATGCCGTGACCAGAGACTGACAATGAGTTGTTTGCAACCAGAGGCAACAAGAAAATGCAAAACCAACAAAAAGCAGGATTTAGACCAAAGGGACATTCCATTGTCACAATCTCCTGTCAGGTCTGTGCCACTGCAATGTCACTGATCCGTGCTTGAACCACAAATCCTCCCACTGCACAGGGACCAGGACAAACCTCCCCACACAGGGACAGCCTTGGCTCCCAGCTGAGGACAGGGGATGGACACAGGCACAGGAGGGAGCAGTGACAGTTTATCTGCAGCCTCACAGAGCTCCAACAAGCATTTATGGAAAAAAGAAAGGAGAGTTGTAAGGGAAAATGTTGGAAGAGGAAATAGAGACACGTGAGTGGGGTGAGCAGCAGGGACAGCCCAGCTCTCACAGGGGCACTGCAGTTGGACAAAGCAGCTGCTTTCCAGAATGCCAGAAACAGGAGCAGCACAGGTTTCTATTCCATAATAGCTGCAGTGCCAGCACTGAGCAGAGACAGCCCTGGATGTGCTGGGAAAGGAGGTTTGTGAAAAAACCACAGAATGGTTCAGGCTGGACCTTAATGACCATCTCATCATAAGAAAAAAAAACCCTGTAGGGAAAAAAAACCCACACTAAAAAAAAAACCTCCACCAAAACCACACACACACAAAAAAAAAACCCAAACAAAACAAAAACCAACAAAAAAACCAAACCAAAACAATCGAAAAAATAACCAAACAACCACCACAAAGAAACAAAAAAACCCAAACAACAACAACAAAAAACAACAACCAAAAACCCAAACCAAACCAAAACAAAAAAAAACCAAAAAACACTTTTCCCCTGCAGGATGATGAACCCAAAGAGCAGCAAATGCTGGGGCAGCCCAAAGTGAAGCTGCTCATCCCCATGCCAGGTGCAAAAGTACCTGAGCAGCAATGGAGTGAGAGGCATTGGTTTAACTCCTAGCAGGACAAACACAAAGTTCCCTTCGAGGTGAGGCCCTGCAGGTCACCCCACACTGAGGAGCAGGGCACAGCACCCCAAGGCACAGCACTCTACCTTCTTTCTCCTCTTTGGAATCAACGACCTGGGAGTCAGACCACCTCTCCACAACCTCCCTGCACACATCATTCAAGAGATCTTCTTCCTAGAAAGGGAAAAGAGATTCCTCAGACTTGGAACAGAGTTGGCTGCTTCAAACAGCACCAGTCAGACAAGAAAAGCAGCAGCTACAAAGGATCTGCAGGCCCAGCAGTCAGCTCAGGAACAGCTTGTCACCCCAAATCTGCCTGTTAAACACACACAGGACTCTGGTTTCCCTGGGATGTCTGGTCACTGTGCACATGGACACTGACACACAGTGCAGGAGAATCTCTGCTCCAACATGGATCTGCAGGGGCTGCAGGAGAATCTCTGCCCCAAGATGGATCTGCAGGAGAATCTCTGCTCTAATGTGGATCTGCAAGAGAATCTCTGCTCCCAGGTGGATCTCCAGGGGCTGCAGGAGATCCAACATGGATCCTCAGGGCCTGCAGGAGAATCTCTGCTCCAACATGGATCTGCAGGAGAATCTCTGTTCCATTGTGGATCTCCAGGGGCTGCAGGAGATCCAACATGGATCTCCAGGGCCTGTAGGAGAATCTCTGCTCCCAGGTGGATCTCCAGGGGCTGCACTGCTGCCTCACCATGGTCCCACCACAGAATCTCTGCGGAATCCCATCCATGGTGCCTGGAGCAGCTCCTGACCCTGCAGAGCTCTCACAGCTTCTCACTCCTCTCTCTCCTCACTCCTCTCTCCAGCTGTGCTCCTCCTCAGAATTTCTCTTTTTCCTCTGCTTAAATTTGTTACCTAAAGGTGCTGAATGTCTTGGAGCTCATTGGTATTTGCTCCATGGAACACAGAAGAGCCAAACACCACTGATGGGGGTCACAGAGCTCAAATATTTCCAAACAAACAAGAAATTATTTGGTTTGGCATTCAGTAAATACAAAAAACAAATCAACCACGGAAAATACAGGTGAGGTGGATTCTGTCTGGTTTAAAGAGAAAAACTGGACAGAAATAGAACTTGATTTAAGTTTCTTGATTAGGAATGGTAGAAAATCCCTAGTGCAAGACAAGAGCAGGACTGAGGAACCACGGACATGAGAGCAGATGTCACTTTGTGGTGGTGTCACAGGGGTCCCAGGACAGGGAAGAGATGAGAACCTTGACTCCATTTATTATTTTATTATTATATTATTATATTATATTATTTATAATATTATTTTGTTATATTATTTATTATTTTATTCTATATATTATATTAAAAGAAAATTATATATTAAAACTATACTAAAAGAATAGAAGAAAGGATTTCATCAGAAGGCTTGAAAGGAATAGAAAGGAATGGAATGATAATAAAATCTTGTGATTGGCCATTAATTAAAAACAACCACAGATGCACCTGTTGCATTCCACAGCAGCAGATAATTATTGTTTATATTTTGTTTCTAAGGCCTCTCAGCTTCTCAGGAGAAAAGATCCTAACAGAAGGATTTTTCATAAAATGTGTCTGTGACATCACTTGAGATGTCACCTTATTTTAACACTTTGTGAAATACAAACAAGTGAACAAAAAAAAATCCCCTGTAATTTGTGTATGGAACTAAGAGAAGAGAGTTGGCAAGAAAACCCCCAAATTCACCAAATAAAATACTGTTTCAACAGTCAGTAGAGAAATAAGCACATAGTCTAAAAATAAACGAAAAAAAGACATTCAAAAAGAACAGACTACAAAGAATAATTACAAAGTCTGGGGGTTCAAGAGACAAAAATGTTTTACAGGAATGGTGGAAAAATCAAAGTGAGCCAGAAACTGCAAATGAGGCTCTGGACTGGAGGGACACGGGAACCCCACAGCTGCTCAGTCCTGGCAGCAGCAGCACAGAAGGGAACAGAGCACTGAGCAGAAAAGGGGAAACAGCAGGAAACTGGAATATCAGGAAAGGGGAATATTCCAGCCAGCACTGCTCAGCCAGGACACACTTCCCAAGCCTGGAGAGAGCCAGGCACAGCGATGGGGATGGAATGAAGTCTGGTAATTACAGGGAGGTTAATTAACCTCCACTACTGCAGAGCAGCACTTTGCAAAGACATCTGGCTCCATCCCTCAGCGTGCATTGTTTGCTTCTGAGGCTCTTTCAGGCTCCAAGCTGCGCTGAAGGAAAAAATCCAGAGCGCCCTCCCTGCTGTGCCCCAGGGTGGGCAGGGGACAGGGATAGCAGGGGAGGGTGCTCTGGCTTTTAGGAAACCCTGAAAGTGGGATGGCACAGTCAGTGTACAGAAGGAATGGTGTCCCACCTGGGATAACAAACAGCTGATTGTACCCTCCCAGTCCTGTAGCCGTGATATTTTCTGAAAAATCCCTTTGCCAGGATTTTTCTCCTGAGAAGCTGAGAGGCCTCAGGAACAAAATGTAAACATTGATTATCTGCTGCTATGGAATGCAACAGGTGCATCTGTGATTGGTCTCATGTGGTTGTTTCTAATTAATGGCCAATCACAGTCCAGCTGTCTCTGACTCTGGTCAGTCACAAGATTTTATTATCATTCCATTCCTTCCTTTCCTTTCAAGCCTTCTGATGAAATCCTTTCTTCTGTTCTTTTAGTATCGTTTTAATATATCATTTTAATATAATATATATCATAAAATAATAAATCAGCCTTCTGAAACATGGAGTCAAGATTTTCATCTCTTCCCTCATCCTGAGACCCCTGTGAACACCACCACACAGTCCCTGTGGGTTTTGTGCTGATATTTGGGAGGAAAACTGAGCAGACAGTTCCCAGCACCAGCACTACTCATGATTTAACGTTTTACACTATTGTGAAAAACGCCAATCACTTGTTTTGAAAATTTTTAAAAGTTTAATAGTAATAAAATGGTTATAAAAAATAGTAACACAATTAGAACAATAATAATTTGGACAAATTGAATTAGGACAATATGAGACAATAAATACAAAGAGTTACAGATATCCAAGTACCTTTTTCTGGACAGCATGAGCCTGAAAAAGGATGCCTGTTAACAGAGGATTAACCCTTAAAAGCAACAGCCTGTTGCACATTCATACACCTCATACATGATGCATAAATTCCATTCAAACACAGGATTCTGTCTGGTCATCCTCAGCTTATTCCTCTGAATCCTAACAGCACCTTTGAGGGGAAGAAGTTCATTTCTTCTGATAATGGAGCAATAAATTCTTTTTCTGTGAAAGATTTAGGTGTCCTGTGGCTGCTATCTCACTGCGAGTCCTTTCTTTAAAAAAAGTATCCTACATAGCATCGTTTCTATTTTAACAATTTTTTATATCCTAAAACTAGATTTAACACACTACTTAAGAGAATTAATACAGCATTACTTTCAAACACAACACACATAATATTCACTTTAATATTTACGAAAAGCCAATCATAAAATACATGCATTTTTCACAACTATGAAACATCCATTTATGAAAAACCCCGAGACACAGACACTGTAAAAATCATCCGAGGAGGATTATGGAGGAGAAATCCCTCCCTGCACCCTCCAGGCTCCAGGACTCCGGCAGGAGCAGAGGCAAGCGCTGCCACCCACGGCTGTTCCCGTCCGTCCCGGCCCCAGCGGCTCCCATTCCTGACAGACAGGGCGGGTGTGAGGCACCACAGCACCGCCCCACACTCCTGCCACCGGATTTACCATTAAATTCACCTCTCGGTGCCCACCTGGCACTGCCAGACCGCCCAGCTCGGGGTGAACGCTGAGCGCTGCCCCCAAACCAGGGGATCCCCACAAACAGAGCTCCCACAGCCCGAGCCTGGCACAAACCCCCAAACAAGCACCGAAAACCCCACAAGGCTCTCGGGTGGGGGTTAAAAACCCCCTGATGTAGGTGTCCTCCCCGTAAGGGGGTGACCCGCTGCGGGAAGGGGGTGATGCCCCAGGGCTGCGGGGAGCCGCCCCGCCCGGCCTCCTCCCTCCCTGTGGAGGCCGCAGCTCCTCTGTGGGCAGCAGGGGAGCCCCGGCGGGAGCACGGCGCGTTCATCAGCACGGGGCGGACGGCAAGACCCCCTGGCCCGGGGCGGCGGAGGGACCCCCGCCCTTACCAGGCAGGCGGCCAGCACGGCCCGCAGCGCCTCCAGCCGCTCCTCGTCGCTCTCCTCCTCCCGCAGCAGCCCCTCGATGTAGGCGCCGTAGACGGCGCGGTCCAGCCCCAGCGCGTCCAGCCGCGCTGCGAGCCACGCCGGGAAGGGCGGCGGCTCCGGGAGCAGGATGGGGGCCGGGATCGGCATCGCCATCGCCATCGGCGCCGCGCCCGCCCCGCCGGGCGCCGCCATCTTGGGCCTGCAGAGGGAGGGGACGGCGGCCGCGGCGGGACAAAGTTGTGGCGCCGGCGGGAACGCAGGCAGCGCGGTCGGGCTCGGTGCGGCCGCGCCCGGACCGGAGCGGCGGGGCCGAGCGGGCGGCCCGGTGTGGTCGGTGTGTTCTGGTGTCCTCGGTGTGCCCCGTGTGCGCCCCGCGCCTTTAGCGCAGCCTTGCCTTCCCCCGCAGAGCGGCTTCGCGGGGAGCGGCGTGTCCCTGCGCGGCCGCCGTGCGGGGCGGGGCGGGCGGCGGAATTTAAACAGGGACAAGCGGCGGGCTCCGAGCTGAGCCGGGCAGGGCCATGGCCAGCGCGGCCTCCCCTCGGCCCCTCCGCGGACAGTCCTTCTACCTGGACCTGCCGAGCGGCCGCAGCGCCCGGGACCTGGCGGAGGCCATCGGGCGGCTCGGTGGGGTGAGCGCGGGCCGGGGCCGTGAGGGGCTGGGGGTGACCGGGGACTGCGGGGGGTTCTAGGGGGTGCCTTGGGGCGGCCTCGCCCCTTTTCTGACTCTGCTCATTTTTTAATGTTTCCTGATTTTCTTGTTTTTCCGGTGGGCCGATTCCCTCCCCGGCTGCCCCTCAGCGGGGCTGGTGGAGATCGCCCCTGTCCCCGCGCTCCGGCCCTCGGGGGTCCCTGGGCTCGGCACTGGCCTTTCCCTCCGGGCATTCCGGCTATTCTGGCCTTTCCCTCCGGGCATTCCGGCTGTTCTGGCCTTTCCCTCCGGGCATTCCGGCTGTTCTGGCCTTTCCCTCCCAACATTCCAGCTGTTCCAGGTCCAACCAGTGCTGGAAAGACTGATGTGTGTGTGCTTCATCTCTGCTTCCCTTCTGCCCGGTTTCCTGTGGAGGAACTTGCCCAGTTGTTCCCTTTCTCCTTTATTTTCTAAAACTAGTTATTTTCTCCTGGGGACAGAGCCTCTTTCACTCCCAATGTTTCAGGTGTTCTGGCCTTTCCCTCCCAACATTCCAGCTGTTCCAGGTCCAACCAGTGCTGGAAGGACTGGTGTGTGTGTATGCTTCATCTCTGCTTCCCTCCTCCCTCTGTGGAGCTGCTTGCCTACTTGTTCCCTTTCTCCTTTATTTTTCTAAAGCTTGTTACACTCTCCTGAGGACAGAGCTCCTCCAGGCTGATCTGTGATGTCCAGGTCCTTTTCCTCAAATGCTGGGGCTTTTTTTGAAAGCACTGTGTGAGGAGTAGGTGGTGGTGACAGAGTCCTGGATGTCTGGATCTGAATTTCTGGTGGCTGTTTGCAGTGAATCTCTAGGGCATCACAGGATCTCCTGCTCTGTATGGAATGAAAGAAGGAATGTGTATATTCCTGCTGTGTGGGGGTTGAGCCCAGCTTTGTTCAGCAGGGCTGTGTCAGCTCAGGGTCAGGCCCTTGCAGAGCTGCTGTGTTCTGTCTCTCTGCAGGTGACAGAAAGCTTCCTCAGCAAAGAAATCACCTGTGTGGTGTCCAGCAGCAGAGAGGCCAAGAGGGGCCAGCCCAGGGCTCGGGAGGAGAAGCAGAACAACCCAACTGCAGAAAGCACAAAATCCACCAGCTCAGTGCCTGCTGCCCCCAAAGGAACCCCAACCAGAGCTCACCAGAAGCCACCATACACTGTAAGAGCTACAAAGGTTTTATCCAAAGCCACCATACACTGTAAGAGCTACAAAGGTTTTATCCAAAGCCACCATACACTGTAAGAGCTACAAAGGTTTTGTCCAAAGCCACCATACACTGTAAGAGCTACAAAGGTTTTGTCCAAGGGGGGCTGGAGGGCAGAATCTGGGGCCAGTTTTGGAAGGTGGAGTTGTTTCTGCTCTGAGCAAATATTCTGTGTGGGTTTTTTGCCTGTTCTGTTCCTGTTTCCCTGGCTGTTCTTGTTCATGCTTTGGTTCTTTGTGTCTGCCATCATTGTGCATGTCACAGCTTTGGGCTGTAATCAGGGAAATGTGGAATGGCAGGGGATGTGGAGGCCATGGCTGGTTTCCAGAGGTGTACTGAGAAAAAACAGAGAAATATAGACAGGGAAAAGCATTGCAGACTCTGGGTAGTCACAGGGCAAGGCCCCTGACCCTGGGAGGAGGTCCATGAGGGCCTCCTGCAGGAAGGGGCTTCTCCTGGTCCCATTTTTCTCCTGGTCCCATTTGCCTGTTGGAGCTGGGCTTTCTGCTCACAAATGCTTGTGGCCAAACTCCAACACCCCACCTTGAATGTGGTGTCTGCTGGAAGCTGTGACTGGGGAAAGGCAGCTGCCCCAGTGCAGGCCTGGGGAATCTCTGCCAGCTGGAGCTGAACCACCTGCAGTGGGAAAGCTGAGCTGCAGAGCCTTCTCCCAGTTTTTGTGCCCTGTCCTGGCTCCCAGCACTGTCCCTTGTCTTACAAAGAGCTGAACCAATCTGCTGAGGCTGTTGGCTCAGTTCCCAGGATGTTCCTAACGCTGGCCAGCATGTTCAGATGCCTGGAGAGCAGAGGGCTCAGGGGGACCTGATCTGTCTACAACTCCCTGATAGGAGGTTGCAGCCAGGTGGGGCTGGGTCACTTCTCCTGGGTAACAAGTGACAGGACAAGAGGAAACAGCCTCAAGCTGTGCTGGGCAGGTTTAGATTGCATGTTAGGGAAAACTCCTTCATGGAAAGGGTTGTCCAACCCTGACACAGCTGCCCAGGGCAGTGGTGGAGTCCCCATCCCTGCAGGGTTTAAAAACTCTGTGACACCTGGGGACATGGGTCAGTGGTGACCTTGGCTATGCTGGGGATGAGTTGGACTTGGTGACCTTACAGGGCTGTTCCAGCCTGAACAGTTCCATGATGTAGCAGGCACTTTCCAAGCTAAATTGCTGCTCCCTCCTGGCTCACTCTGGAGCCTTCATTTCCCTGCTGGTCAATAATTCCAAGCCTTGGCTGCTGCTGCTGGTGCAGTTGAGTGGTTCTCTCTGCAGTTTGCATCCTCTGAAAGGCTCTCTGCCCTGGCAGAGATGAGCCCAGCAGAGTGTGGGCATCCCCAGGGATTGTGGCTCTCCAGCTCTTTGGGGATCCCCAGGGATTGTTGCTCTTTGGGGATCCCCAGGGATTGTTGCTCTCTCCATCTCTTTGGGGATTGTTGCTCTCCAGCTCTTTGCCATGACCTGTTCATGTCTCCTCTCTCCACAGGCACTGCTGAGCAGGGGGAAGGAGCTGCTGAACAAGGCCATGAAGAACCAGGTGAGCAGCCTTGGATGGGCTCTGCTGGGGCTGGGTGTGCTCAGAGCTCTGCTGAGCAGAGCAGAACCAGTGCCAGCCTTCCTGCAGAGCCCCTGCCCTGCTGACAGAGCAGATCCTGGGGCTGGGAAAGGCACAAAGCAGTTGCTTGTGGCCTGCAGAAGGTTGTCTAGTGCTCCTGATCACTGCTATTTCTGGAGCCATGGCATCCAGTGTTGTACCTCTGAGGCCTGTCCCAGCCAGCTGGGTGCTCTACACAAGAGAATTATTAACACAAAGCCTGCTGTTAGATGAATTTTTAGCCTAAGAAGAACTAAAGCAATGTAGCTGGGGCAAAAGGCTCCCCTGCAGTCCTTTCCCCAGATAAATCTCAGTGCCCACTTAGAAGCTCATGCTGTAGCAGGGATTAAACATCTGCCCAAGGTGCTGCTGTTAATTTGGGATGGATAAAGCATGAGCTCCATCCTTTACTGCTGTGCCCTGATTTCAGTACCAGCCACACTCTGTCCGTTGGGCAGCAGGAAGGGCTCTGAGCTCAGTTTAGAGCTGTGCTTTGAGCTGGGCTTTGCCAAATCTCTCTGTGCAGGACACCTGCAGTGGCAGCAGCATCCTCGCCAACGCTCGCCTGTGGGGAGTCCAGATCCTGCATGTGGATGGTATCCTTCCCTGTGGGGTGCAAGAGGCTGCTGGGAATGAGGGAGTTTGGAGACAGGTGGAGCAGAAGTGATGTAAGGAGAGTAGAACAGAAGGAAGAAATTGCAAGCAAATCTCCTGGAGTGATGCCATCCTGCCCTCAAACAGCAGATTTGTGTGTACAGAATGCGCCACTGTCACATTTGCAACAGCAAACACGGGTACATTGTCATCCACTGAAGGTGGAGCGTTAGGAAATGTCAATATCTTGGTCAGTACATCAATTTGTTCCAAAAAAACAGTTTTTACTAATTAACCTGGAAGCACAATCATTAAAAGAGTAGGATTTGGTCCTAATTAAGGAAGTGCTGGTGTTTGAGGACCTGTTCTGGAAGGCACCTCCTGTCTCCATGATGGATGGGGAGGGGCTGATGGGAAAGGCAGATGGTGAAACTCTGATACTAATAATAGGTGTGGAGTAAAAGGTTCCTGAGTGTCTGGTGACAGTGACATACAGCTGTGGCTGAGCCTGTCTGGTTCATGTTCCTGGGCTCTGCTCAGCCTCTGGGGCTGCCAGACCTTGGGCCCTGCTCTCCTGCCAGTGCCTCCTTCCTGCAGAGCCCCAGCAGCCCCCAGCTCTGCTAGAGAGCAAACAGAGGGGCTGTCCTTCAAAATGTTCTCTTGGTTTCATCTTGGACCATTCCTGCTCTGCCAGGGGCTGCAGGCCCCAGCTTTTCCCAGTGCCATGGGGGTGGGCTGCAGTCTGAGGGGAACACTCCCTTCCCTGGCTCAGCTTTGGCTCTTTGACATCCCACCTGCACAGAAATGCTGTCCTATGCCCAGCAGCTGCTGCGAGCCATCTCAGGAGCAAGGAAGCAGTGCCAGAAGACAGAGGTAACAACTTAACCTGCAGCCAATTTCAGCAGTTCAGGGTTTGAACAGTCCTTGCAGCAGCTTCAGTGCCAGTGGGCCAGTCAGGGGGCTGCTGGATCCAATCTGGTGCTTGTGCTAGTGATGAAAATGAAAGAATTCGAAGAATTTTTAGGTTTATAAAGTTGGGGGTAAATCCAGCTGAGAATGAGGCAGCTGTTGCTAAATATCAGCATTCATAGCACAGCTAATGCTGACTATGACCCTAAGGGTCGTGGTGTAACCCTAGATGGCAACTGAGCCCTACACAGCCCCCTCTGGGATCCCCCTGGGATGGGGAGAGGGCTGGGAGAGCAAAAGTGAGAAAGCTCCTGAATTGAGATAAAGGTGATTTAGTAGGGAAAGCAAAAACCACACAAACTAGCAAATCAAAGATGATGATGATGGTGATGTGGCTGGTACACTGGCTCACCAGGATTGTTGATGCATTGGAGAAGTCAGAGGGAAATGGGATGTCAGGACAGGGCATGGCAGCCTTTATGTTGTATTTCAACTGACCCTGGGTAACTTGGGAGGCAGAATGAGGGGAGGTGCTCTAGGTGGTACAGGAGCTCTGAAGTGGTGGGTGAGGCTGCTGCTGCTCTGGGATCAGCAACTGCAGCTCTGCTTGTGCTGCTCCCATGCTGAATGTGTCCCTTTTTCCTCTAGGTGAAATGCCCTGCCTCCAGATCCAAAATTCACAAAGGTAGGCCTGGAAGTTGTGCTGCTGTTTATGCTCAGATGTGGAGCTGCTTGGAGAAGCCTCATTTAAAATTTGAAATACATCAAAACCTTTGGCAATCCCAAAATATGCCAACTCTTTAGGTAGTTCCCCTTGAATGGGCTCTGTTACTCCTTGTTGGAGTCTGGCTGCAGCCTCCCAGGACAGCTAAGGACCTTTGATGTCACAGTGTGTTTAAAAATCCTAAAAACCCTTTGCTGCCAGCTCCCAGAATCCCAAAGCACCTGAGAACACTGCTGCACGTTGAATCCAGCAGCTTCAGGGAGGTTTTGAGGAATAATGCATCCTGCAGAGGAGAGCGTGTTCCTCCCAGCCCACTCACTTCTGTTGGGCTGAGATGTGCTGCTGAGACACCGAGCTGGGGATGGCTCTGGCAGGGAGGAGGGAGGGGGAACAGCCAGGTTCTCATCTCATCTGCAATTAGACAAGAGCCAATTGTGGGGCTGGAATTGGCACTGCTGACGTCAGCTGGTCTGCGACTTGTGTCAGTTTGGAGCAGACTCCAGCCTGGGTGGTGTGTGAGACACACTTGGGAGTTATTTCCCCGTTTGGGGTGAGGGGAAGGTGCTGAAGAAAGGCTCAAGAAGCTGTTGGATGTGGCAGATTGTGCCTGCAAGCTCTGAGACCTGTGCTGGGCACGCTCTGAGGTCTCACAGTGGCATCAGAGCCACTGCTGGGATCACTCACCCATCTGAGCTGGATCTGGGGCCTGCACGTGGCCTCTCTCTCAGAAGTGCTGAGCATTTGGCAGTGTTTGCATGGAAAAAAACTTGATCCTGTACTGAAATAGCAGCTCCAGTGACGTAGCAGCACATTTGAGGCAAGCAGAGGGTGAGGCTGCTGAGGACAGGTGGGCTCAGACTTTCTGGGGAAGGAGGGTGAAATATCTTTGGAAAAAATAGCATTGAGGGCCAAGGGGCCAAGATCACAAGAAAACAAAACTCCTCGCCCTTCAGAGGCCATGAGGGAGGCAGGAGAGGCTTGGTTTCAGAGTCAGGCAGATGTCTTGTGGGAGCACCTTGGTGTTTTTTGTTTCTTAGCCAGATCAGGACTCAGGTTTCCAAGGTGAGCGTAATGTGAGTGGGACCTGCAGGACAGGAGGGACCTTGGAACCTCCCCTCCCAGCCTGGCTCTGAAAACATTTTCCCTCAATGCACTACTGAGGCTCTTTTGCTCTGTTCTTGCTCTCCAAAGGAAGCAGAGCTGCTGTTTACCCTCCTTGGGAACTGAGCAGAGGCCAGATCCTGCTCTCGAGTAGTGTCCTGGTGCCAGGCTTGGCTGGCAGCACCTTGGTTTGTCTCCAGCATCTCTTGCTGCTTTGACATCCCCACGCTGGCCTGAGCCAGGCTGATGAGCCAGGTTCTGCACTCAAGGCAGGGTGAATGGAGGAAAAGGTGCTGGAAGTTGTTGCAGAGCTCTGAGCCAGTGCAGCAGCTGCTGCAGTTCCTGAGTTCCCTTCTCATACTCAGTGACACATTGTGGGGGGTTGTGTGACGGTTCTTGGGGTTGGAGTCAGAAGGCTCAGGGTTAGGCCAGTGGCTGTGTGGCTGAGGAGGCATTAAAGATGTGAGGGGATGGCTGAATACCCTTCCAAATGTGGAAATGTCCCGTGGTTGGGCCACCTAGAGTTTGGTCACCCCACTGCACACTTGGGCCAGGGCTGTTGGGGGTCACCTAGAGATGTTCTGTCTGTGCTTGGCCACCATTTGGCATTCACCAGTGCCAGAAGTTCTGGTGCACTCAGCTCTGGAGCCCAGCTCTGTTGGGGAATGAGTGACTAAGTAGGGAATTTGACCAGGAAAACTAACCAGGTTTCTCTCTGGCAGGAAAATTGAAGCCCCCTTTCCTGAAAGTTGAAGACCAGAGCAGGTAAATGAGACCTTTCTAAACATCCTGCCCTAAAACCTCGGGGTCTGTCCTTCCGTGGTTTCATTCCTGCCCATGAGGCTGCCCTGGCTTCTGTGCAGACCCTGTTCCACCCTGGGGAGTTGATTCTCTCCTAGAGGGAGGCAGATGGAGTTTAGAGAAACAATCCAGGTGTCTTGTGTGTCAGGGAGAAAAAAGGTGTTAAACGAGACTTGACAGCAGTTTCCTTCCTTGCTCAGATTCCCTGTGTGATCCTCAGCAGGTCACTTAATCCACCCAAGCAAGCCCTCAGCAGAGAGGAGTGAGATTGAAGCACAGGAGGTCAGGGCCTGTAACTTGAGGAGCCTTGGGCACAGGGGACCTGATCCCTGTGGTGTTTCTGAAGAGTCTGTAACTCTACCAGCATCCACGGGGCCAATTAATTATTCCAAAGGCAACATTTAAGACATCTCAATTAAGAGTCAGATGTTGGGGTTTACATGCTGCATGCAGTGAAGTGTGAGGGGAGAGATGTGGGAATCAAAACCCTCCTGTGCAGTGGGGTAGCTGGAAATGCTGCACTGCTCTGAGCTGGGGCAAAAGGTGGAATTTGGGCTGAGCAGGCAAATTTGCCTTCTGTCCAAAACATGTCCCATTGGGGCTGTTACTGGGAACTGGGTTTAACACTTTAAATGTGTTAAATGAAATGAGAATTTCATTCTCATGTGAAGTCAGAAATGGGAGCTCTGGCACAGCCCCAGGAGAGCATTGGGCAGCAGCTCACCATGAATGAGGTGGCACCTTGAGCCCCTCCAGGCTGCAGGAGGGACAGCTCTGAAGCCTTGCCAGCACTGCCATGAGTCTCATGTCCTGATCTGCTGCTTCCAGGCAATTCAGGCCCTTCCATCACCAGTTCCAAAGCTTTCCTGCCCTCAACTTCCTGGCACCCAAAAGCTCCAGCCCATTTGAGCCTCTGAAAATCCTCTCCGATTCCTGCCAAGCCAGGTAGGCTGCAGCTCCTTCTGTGCAAGTGTGTAACCCTGCTCCTGCTCACTGCTGTTTCCTGGGCTCTGCGAGCCACCAGCCTTTGGGTGTGGGCACAGGGAGCCCTGTGCTGGTCCCTGCCAGGCAGGGTGACTCTGTGCTGTCCCTTGCAGGGGTGCTGAGGGCTGTGCCCTGCACAGCACTGGGGGGAAGAGCCCTCGTTCCACACACGTCACCGTGCCCAGGAAAAGGAGGGGGTTTTGTGAGTGCTGCCAAGAGACCTTTGAAGAGCTGCAGAAGGTAAAGGTTCCCCTGGGAGCTGGTTCCTTGCAGGAGGTGTGGGGGGCACTCAGAGGCTTTGTTAATTGTGTCATGCTCGTTAGCACTGTGAGCTCCTTCGGCAGGAATTGCTGCATCCAGCAGGATCTGCCTCTGAGGTGGGAACGTGGTGTGCCCAGAGCAGCAGGTCAAGCACAGAGGGTTTGAAGGCTGGAGCACAGCATGCTCCTCTCTTGGGTGCCAGAGCCTCAGGGATCATCCTGCTGCATGATCCATAAGGTGAAGAGGCTGTTCCATGGCAGCCATGGGGCACAGGCAGATTGAAAAGGTGGGAGGAGGTTTTTGAGGTGCCAAGCAAGGGAGCTTTCAGAGCCCAGCTGTTAGTGCCAGACAATGATGGAGGAGTCTGTTTCCTGCTACTGGGGATCCAGACACAGCCTCCTCATCAGCAGGAGCAGGGAACAGGACACTGTGTGTTCCCACACCTGGCAGACACTGGCTCTGTCCCTTTGCCCTCTGGTCTGTTAGGCTGTGGGCAGTGCCTGTTACTGCAAATTCCCCTCCTGGCAAAGCTTTGAGTGTTGTTAAAGGGCCTCTGCCACCTTCCAGCATCTCCTGAGCCCCCAGCACCAGAGGTTTGCCCAGGACAGCTCCCAGTACATCCCTGTGGATCGTGTCATCTCCCAGCTCACCAACAGCTTCGTGGAGGGCTCAGCCAAGTAAGTCTGGGGATCTGGGAACTCCTGGAGCCCAAAGGCAGCAGGGTGCACATGGCACATCCATGGAATGGGGTCCCTGTGCCTGGGGATCAGAGGATGAAGCAGGACCAGCTTGGCTGGGCAAAGCTCAGACAAACCATGGGACATTTTCCTGCATTTCCATGGGGTTTCTCCTTCAGGGAACTCCCCATGGACTCCTGGTGCCTCCTAAATTAGAAAGGGCAGCTGAGCCCCCCTCTTCTGCCCCTGCTGCTCTGTAGCCCCCCTGTGACTGAGCACTGGGCTGAGGAGGCTGAGATCCCTTGTGCTGCCCATCTCTGCCAGCAGCAGAGTCATTCTGAGCCTCACCAGGCTGAAAGTGCCTCCCTGCTCCTGAGCAAGGGCTGCAAACACCCTGCACTGCAGGAGAGAGGCCTTGTCTCCCTGGGGGGAGTGTTGCTGGGGCTGGGTGAGCATTAACTGGTGGTTCCTCCCAGGGTGCCCTGGTCCTGCCTGGCAGATGAACGTGTAGTGCCTCAAGCACACAGCACTGGAGGAATGAAGCTGCTGCCAGCAGAGCTGGGAAGGGAAGGGGAGCAGCCTGAGCAGGATGCTGTGGAACTGATAACAGATACAGAGCTGGATCATGGCCTGAAGACCCAGGGAAATTCCCCCTGCCTGCCCAGGGGCAGGGTCACAGATCCCAGAGGAGGAGGGGACTTGTCAAAGCACAGCTCCCTGCAGCTGCCAAGGGGAGCAGGGCTCAGCAGAGGGGTCTGTGCTGCTCATGGTGCCCTGGGGGAGGCTGGGCTGGGGGCTTCAGGTTTAGGTTTGGCTCCTGAGCTGGGCTGGGGGCCTCGTGCAGCACCCACTCCTGTCAGAGAGGCAATGGCTTCTTCATGTGAACCTGTCAGCCACCCTCCCCAAGCCCAGGCTGCCTCCAGGAAGCGCCAGCTGTGCTCCAGACCCAGCTCCCAGGTGGCAAAGAGGCCCAGGCTGGAGCTGGGTTCTGGCCTGTCCCCCCTGGGTGAGCAGATGGAGCTGGTGGGTGGTGGGATGGGGGCGCAGCGGGCAGGGCAGGTGTCTGAGCCAGCCCTGCCCCTGGGCACAGAGCTCTCCAGCAGACCTCACAGCTCCCTTGCTTTGGATCTGTGCCTGTGTGAGAGCCCTGGGGACCCTGTGTCCCAGCCAGGATCCCCAGGAGCAGTGGCTGCAGGCTGGGATGCTGGGGAGGCAGCTGCAGCCAGCACTGTCAGCGAGCACGGCTGGAGCAGGGACAGGTCCCAAGGGAAGCAGCACCGAGGGGACAGTGACAGCACACCCAGGGATGGGAACAGGCCTGCTCTGGAGGGCAAAACGAGCAGGACCAGCTGCCCTGCTGGCTGCCTGCCCTCTCCCGCACTGCCCGTGGCTGCAGCCAGATGTTGCTGCTCTGTCAGGGCAGCAGAAGCAGCAGCCCCTGGAGCCCCCGGCCTCCTCCCGCCTGCTCCCCAGGGCCCCGAGGCTGCTCCCGGCTTCAGCAGGAGCTCCTCGCGGTCAGACTGGGATGTGCAGCTGCTCCCCAGCCTCCCGGGTGTCCAGGGCTGCAGGTTTCCAGCTGTGGACAGGGATTTGCTGCAGCAGCCCCAGGGCAGGGTGAGGGACAGCGGCTACGAGTCCCAGCTCTGCTCCGTGCTCAGGGAGGCGGAGCTGGACAAGAGCTGCAGGAACTGCTGCACTGAGACCCGAGGAGCCTCTCTCCCCATACTTGGAACGTTGTTTGGCAGCTAAAGCTATCTCCAGGCTGCTCTCTGGAGCCTCAGTGGGAGCTGAGGAGGGGATGGGATTTACCAAGGCCAGAGGCACATCCAAGAGTGAGGACAGCACTGGCAGCCCGGACAGCTCTCCTGGTGGGAATTGATGGGGATGCAGTGGCTTCCCTATCCTTGGCTGTGATCCTCCCTCCTCTCTGCTGGCCACGTTTAGAGCCAGCAGATTCCTCTGATTCCTTACAAGACTCATCACTGACACAGTGGTGTCTCTGGAAGTCTCCACCCAACAGCTGTGTGCTCCTTACCCTCCCAGAGGGAGAGGTGTTCCTCCTCTCACATGGTCCTCAGAGCTGCAAAGACTTGTGAGAGGAGGGTCATGGGGATGAGATTTGTCCTCTTGTTGTGGTCTGGGGTTGTTTTTTGCATATTTTCAGTTGGTTTTAACTTGTTTGGGATTTTTTACAAACTTTTGAACTTCGAAATAAAATGGAGGGATGAGATTCTGCTCTGCCTTACTGTGGGTGGAATGTGGCTGGGGGCAGGAGCAGAGCAGTAAGGGTTGGGTGGAGGAAGCTTTGTGGGTAATGGGCACCACAATGAAGGGGGCACAGCAGTTCGTCCAGCCCCAGAACATCACCCCATCTGTGCTTTGCCAGAGCAGTGTGGCCAGCAGGCACTGGGAAGCTCTTGTACCCAGTGCAGGGGTGGTGCTCAGCAAGGAGAACCTGGAGAGCAGCCTGTTCACCTCTCCTGGGCATGGGGCAGAGGGATGGAGGTCAGGGATGGGCTGGAGGGTGTTCTGGAGTGTTTTAAGCAGCCTGTGGTTTCTTGAAGGGCAGTTCCAAGCAGAATGGAGCCAGCCCTTCTGTGGTGTCAAGCTGCTTCCAGGTGTGGGTTGGGAAGGGAAAGGCTCAGGGCCAAGGAGAGGGGGACAGCCCTGGGCCAGGCACCCAGAGGAGTGGGGTCTGTCTGTCCTTGGAGATGTTCAGTCCTTGAGTGAAGGACAACACTCCCTCCTTCACTCCAGGCTCAGAGGGAAGGCTTGAAGTGGGATAATGTAGTGGGAGCAGGGACTTGGGACACACGAGGCTTCAGAGGCTCCTCCTGAGCTGAATCCTTCTCCAGTGCAACAGCCAAACTCCAGTTCTTTACCTGCTGCAGCCCCTGTCGTGAAGGGCTGATCAAACCCCCCTGGGCTCAGGGTTCTGCCATGGAGCTGTCCCTGCAGCCACAGGCTGGCCTAGCTGGAGGCAATCCCTGGAGAGAGGGGCTTGGAGCACCAACCAGCCCCTGGCCTGGTGGGCTTGGCCTCCTGGAGGGAGTGTCCAGCTCTGTGCCCTCACACAGCAAAGAGGGTGCCCTGGGGACAGGGGAATGGCCCCTCCAGGCCCCAGAGCTCCAAGTGACCCTGTGGAGACTGGTTACCTCATGGCACTGAGCTGACCTGGGAGATCAGCAGTTGTGTTTCACCAAGCCTGGCCCTTCCAGGGAGGGGAGAGGGACCCCCAAGTGCCGTCTGCCCCCTCCTCATGCCGACCAGTGACTTACACCATGGAGCCCCTGCTCTAGGGGACTGAAGCAGTTGCTTCACGGCCTTTTGGAGACCCTGTAGGCCTTGGATCAGGTGTTCAGGCTGGAGATGGAGACTCTTGGAAGAGACTTAAAGGTCATCCATCCCCCTGCCGGGGCAGGGACACCTTCCACTGGAACAGCTGCTCCCTGGTACCAGGTGTAGATCCACCCTGCTGGGCACCTCTTTGTCCCTGTGCTGCTGAGGAGCACCAGAAGGGCACTGGGAGGGACTGTCCCCCTCGGGCTGGCGGCCTCAGAGCTCCTGAGGAGCCAAGCAGGTGCTGGATCATCTCTGCTGCACCTGATGCTGCAGTTCCTCCCCTCGCTGCATGGAGGAGGAGGAAGGTCCAAGGGCAGCAGGTCCCAGTGTGGAAGCTCTGCCTGCCCCATGCTGATCTGCCTGGAAAGGACCATTTGCCAGCCAGGAACCCCCTGAGTGTGGCTGAGAAGGTCCTGGAGCCCCTCTTGTGCAGCTGCCTTTCAGGTTTCAGTTCCGGATGGCTCTGCCAGCACTGGGGATGACAGGCTGGGCTGCAGAGGGACTTGGAGCCATAACACAAAATGAGCCAAAAAGGTCCAAAAAAGTTGTCCTGGAGGAGGGTGAGGGATGTTGCAACAGGATGTGAACTGGGAGTTCAGCCCCGTGTGCCCACTGCTGTGGGCATCCGCTCTCCCTGGTTCCAGCACCATCCCTGGCACCAGGCAGGGGCTCAGTTCCAGCTGGGAGGGTGGTGCTGGTTGGGGGCTCCAGTCCCATTTTGGGGGCTCTGATGATGGTGTGGGTCCTGGTACTGGTTGGCAGCACCAGGACAATCTGCAGGGGCTCTGGGACTGGCTGGGGACCAGCTGGGGACTGGGGACAGGTCAGGGACTCATTGCCAGCTGAGGGGGCACGGTGCAGGCTGGGGGCCTCCTACCCCAGCTGGAGGCCCTGCACTGGCTGGGGAGCCGGGTACTGGTGTTGGGGGGGTTTGGGATTGGCTGGAGGGGCTGGGGCTGGCGTTGGGGTCCTGCACTGGCTGAGGGGGGGCAGCAGTGGCTGAGGGGGGTTTGATTCTGTCCCGAGGTTCCAGTATTGGCTGGGGAGCTCTCGTCCTGGTGTCCCTGTCCCGGTGGCTGTGGGGGGACACAGTCTGGTCTGGCTGGGGGGTCTGGCACCGGCGGTCCCCGCTGCTGCGGGGTGCCCGGGGCTCCGGTACCGTTCCGAGGGATGATGGCACCGGCAGCTCCGGTACCGGCCGGGGGGTGATGCCAGCGGGGCTCCGGTGCTGCAGTGCCGCGGGTGCCAGCGGCGCTGCGGCAGCCGGGGCGGGGAGGGTGGAAGGGGCCGGTACCGGGGGCGGCGGGGCCGGGCGGGGCGGGGCGGGCCCGGGGCGGCGCTGCCGGTGCCGCTGCCGGCGCTGCCGGTGCCGGTGCCGGTCCGGTCCGGCGGGCCCGGGGCCGCGTGCGGGCGGGGCGGGGGCGGCGCTGCCGGCCCGGCCCGGGGCGGGGGGCCGGACGGGACGGTGACGGTCCCCGGCGCGGCGGGCCCGGCGCGGCCGCTGGCGGAGCATGAGGGAGCCATGAGCCCGCTGCGGGGGTGGCTGCTGGCCGCGCTGCTCTCGCTCGCCCCGCGGGCAGGTAGGTCCGGACCCGCTCCCGCTCCGCCATCGCCCCGGTACCGGCCGCGCATCGCTCCCGCCGCGCTCCCGGCCCCGCATCGCCCCGCTCCGCTCCCGGCCCCGCCGCCGCCGCTGCGGCTTTTCGCTGCATCGACACATTTTTCCGCAGCGCCGCCCGCAGAGCCCCGGGAGGGGCCGGGCCCGCGATCCCCCGCACCTGCCCGGCCCCGGCCCCGCAGCCGCGGCTCCGCACCGGCCCCGGCCCCGCAGCGGCCCGCAGCAGCCCCGCGTCCCCCCGGCCCCGGCCCCGCGCCCTCCACCGCGCTGTCCCCGCAGCGGCCCCCGCCGCGCTCCCTCTCCGGAGGTGGCCGCATCGCAGCCCCCCGTTCCCCCTCCGCGATGTGTCCCCATCTCGCATCCCCCGTTCCCTGCATGCCCCATAGATGTCCTCATAGCAGCCCTCCGCGTCCCCTCGGGATGTGTCCCCATAGCGGCCACGCACCGTGTCCCCTGGCTGTCACCTCCAAAGGTGTCCCTGCACCATTCCTGCTGTCCCCTCGTTGTCCCCTCTAGGGGGATGTCCCCATACCAGTGCTCCATCTCCCATTCAGTGGGCCCATCCCGGCCCTCTCTGTCCCCTGGGTGTCCCCTCGGAGATGTGTCCCCATTCCAGCCCCTCCTTTTCCCTGCACGCTCCCTCCAGGATGTGCTGACCCCACCCCAACATTTCCTCCAGGTGCGCTGGCATTTCCGAGCCCCCTCTCCCCCTGCATGCCCCCTTCTGGGATGCATCCCTTTAGCAGCCACCCATGTCCCCTGTGTGTCCCCTCCAGGACATGCCACTGTATCTGAGACCTCCTGAGCTTCCCCACTCTGCTGTGTTCCCCTCCTGGGGACACCTGGATGTTCCCCAGCTGTGCACCCTGGGACAATCCCTGGGCATCCCATCCAGGACACGAGTGTCCCCTTCTTGGGCCACCCCCTGAGCACATTCACCAACTCTGTCCCCTCGTGCTCCCACCCCTGCATGTTCCCACCTCCCTGTCCCTCCTCATCCCCTTGTCCCCAGGCCCCTGTGTCTCTGTCCCTTCTCCTCCCCAGGTCCCATCCCCCCGGCCTTCCCAGGGTAGCCGTGACCCTGTCCCCTGTCCCGCAGGTCCTGCCTCGCAGGCCGGAGCGCTGCCGCGGAGGCTCCCGCGGGCCGCATGGCAGGAAGGGCGGGTGCTCTCCCAAATCACCCACCCCAGCAGGCTGGTGGGGCAGAGCTCGGGAGGAGAAGTCCCAAAGCATCACTTGGACACCAGGGTCAGGCATGAGCCCGGAGGAGGAGGAGGAGGAGGACCCGTAAGTGAACGAGAGCCCCCAACCCACTCCCTTCGCGGGGTCCCTGGCAGGTGACAGCTCCAGGTCCCCAGGCAGCGCCGTCGCTGGCCCAGCCACACCCCAGCGTGTACCGGCATCCCGAACCGGAGCCCTGGTCCCCCCAGGTTCCATCCTGCTGTCGTGCTCCCCGTGGGGACACGGACTTGTGCCGCAAAATCCCGTTAAATCTGGGAACCGGCGGCGAGCGGGTGTTGGGAGAGACGAAGCCAGGAACAGACCCGTGGGTCCGGCAAGGAAGGGCTCGGGCCCCCAGGTCCCACCCGGTGCCGCTCCCCAGCCCAGCCCAGGCTCGGGCAGTGCCCCCCACCCATCCCCGCGTCTCGGGGTTTGTTTCGGGGAGCAGCACACGCGCCCCATCCGGCCCGGGGGAGTTGCGGTGCTGGCAGCCGCGGAGGCCGGCGCCTATCGATCCCCGTGCGCGCCGGAGAAAGGCGCGATGAGGAGCTGCTGTGGCCGCAGAGGTGATTTACACCGGGCGTGGAGTGAAACCGCCGGACGCCGGGAAGCGCCGGCAGCCGCCGCGCTGGCGGGGAGCCAGGGCCGTGTTAACCCGGGGTGTCGCGGCGGGGGGAGCTCGGGGCTGGCTCCCGGTGTCAGAGCCCTCTCCGGCAGTGCTGCCGGACCCCCGGGATGCGGTCAGGGCCCGGGACATCCCTTCCCTGCGATGACAGACTGCTTCTCATCCCGAGCTGCTCCGGGTTCCCAGCAAGGGGACGGGGCACGCCAGGATGGGTTTTGGCTTCCGGAGGGAGCCGCAGCCGGTGCCGGGCTCTCACCGGTGTGCGCCGAGTTTGCCGGGTGTGAGGCCGCGCCGCAGCGCTCGGCTCCCGCTGCCGGCGGCAGGAATTGGGAATTAGGAATTCGGAATTAGGTCAGGAGCGGCGGCGCCGCAGGGCGGGAGGAGCGGAGGCTCCGCTGCCGTGGCCAGGCTGGGCCCAGCGCTGGGGGGACCCTCCGGTACCCCCACCCCAGCGCAGCTGCCATCCCACGGTTCCAGGGGAGATGGGTTCAAGGAAAAAAAAAAAAAGGTTTTTCTTTATGCTGAATATTTTGGTTTAAAAAAAAGGTGCATCCTCACAGGCTGCGTATTTGGGTTGGGGTTTTAATGATTATTTTAGTGATGGATTTTTTGAGGGCTGACTGCTCTGGCTCTGCCCCCTGCAGGGGCTGCACCTGGCACAGGTGAGCTTCATGGTGCGTGCCTTCGGCTCAGCCTTCACCCTCGATCTCCGGCTGAACCAGTGAGTGACCCGGGGGTCCTGCAGGGGAACCAGCACCAACCAGGGGGCGGAGGGGAGGAGCTGGGGGTGCCCGGGGATGGGGGAGCTGTGCTGAGCCATCCCAGCACTGCGGGTGGAGCAGAGGGGACAGGGACCCCAAACTGGGGGTGTCCCGTGCTGGGGTGATACCTTGTATATGGGTGTTGGGTGGTCTCCCACACCGGGGTGGTGCCTGCGCGTGGATCGCTGCTGTCGTCTCCCTCTTCCTCCTCTTCCTCCTTTTCCTCCTCTTCCTCCTCTTCCTCCCGACCCCACGGCCTCTTACCCCTCACCTGCTCCCGGCAGCCACCTCCTCGCCTCCCACTACGTGGAGCGGCACGTCGGCGCGGGCAGCAACGGCAGCCACAGCACGGTAAGATGTGTGCCACGCCGTGCTAAACCACGCCGTGCCAAACCACGCTGTGCTGTGCTGTGCCAAACTACACCATGCTGTGTGAAATGTGCTGTGCCAGTGCAGGGGTTGTGGCGGCCAGTTCATAAATCCCACAAAAGCCCATTAATGGCCCCAGCAGCTCATTATCCCCCCACCCACCCCTGGGTGCCCCTGGGTGCCCAGCCCCGCCTGGCAGGGTGCTGCCATGGTGCTGGGGGATGCTCCTCGAGCGGGACATCCTGAGGGTGCCCGGCACTGAAGCGCAGAGCCCTGAGCCCTGGGGTGTGGGGCAGGGCGGCACCCGAGGCTCAGCGCCGTCCCCGCTCCGCAGGGCGCAGGGGAGCACTGCTACTACCAGGGCCGGATCCGGGGGCAGCCCCGCTCCTTCGCCGCTCTCTCCAGCTGCCACGGCCTGCGGTGAGTATCCCCGGGCCGGCAGGGGGGCCGGGGGGCTGCACCCCTCTGCACCCCGACACGGCCGCCTCTGTTTGCAGCGGGGTCTTCTCGGACGGCCGAGCCACGTACCTGATCGAGCCGCAGGCGGGCGCCGAGCGCGGGCAGGTGAGCGGTGCCACCGCCCCAGGGTGGCTCTGGCTGTGGCTTGGGGACAGCCATGGGGACACGGGGACGTGGCAGTCCTGCTGTCGCACGCATGGCCGTGACACGCCTCTCCCCGCCGCAGGGTCTTCGACCGCACATCGTGCAGCGCATCCCCAGCTGCCCCCGACTGGGTGAGCGCTCTCACAAAGCTGTCCCCTGGCGGTCACCTCGGTGGCCCTGTGTCCTGGTGTGCCACCAGCTCTGTCCTTCCCTTCAGGCTGCCTCTTCCCTGCGCTGAGCCAGCGTGTCCCGGGTGGGATTCCAAAGCTGCGGCGGCGGCGGCAGGTCAGTGGGGACAGCGGGGTGCACAGGGGACAGAGGACACGGGCAGGGGACCGTGGCTGATCTCTGCCCGGTGGCTGCGGGTGCAGCCAGGCTCCTCCACCACGTCCAAGGAAAGGACCAGCTAGCGTGGCAGAGCTCGGAAAATGCAAAAGGCTTAAGTCCTTTAACTCAGAGGTTCAAATCCTCTCCCTAGCTTAACTCAAATCATCTCCCATGACTAACTACCCTCTCTTAATCAACCTCACCACAGCCCTCTCCCATGCCCTCCCAATCTTAATTGCAGTGGCCTTCCTCACGCTCCTCCGTGGGTGTTTGCAGAGTGCTGCTCCTGCCTGGGCTCAGGGGGAGCTCTAGTGGGGCCGCATCCCAACATCCCGTGGCTCTGCCCTCTCCCTACATCCCG
Organism: Camarhynchus parvulus; assembly: GCF_901933205.1. Lineage (NCBI taxonomy): Eukaryota > Metazoa > Chordata > Aves > Passeriformes > Thraupidae > Camarhynchus > Camarhynchus parvulus. The sequence continues at coordinate 1,727,898 of NC_044597.1, read as the reverse complement.
AACATCCCCGGAGGGCTCGGGAGCTCCATCCCAGCTCAGCCGCGGGTTCCCCCTGCAGGTCCGCCGAGCCCAGCACACGGTGCACAGCGAGACCAAGTACATTGAGCTGGCCGTGGTGAACGACCATAAGCTGGTGAGCTGGGAGTTCCGGGGCTGGCGGGGGCGGGGAGGGCTCGGTCTGGCCCCCCTCCCCAGTCCCACCTGGCCCCGGTGTGTCCCCAGTTCCTGCAGCTCCGCAACTCCGTAGTTCTCACCAGCAACTTCGCCAAGTCCGTGGTCAACCTGGCTGACATGGTGAGGGGGGTCCCTGGGAGGAATTTGTCCCTGGGGGGGTTGTCCCTGGGAGGATAATCCCCGGCATCTGAAGGGTTTGTCCCCTGGAGGCTTCATCGCCCTTCATTCCCAAGGGATTTATCCCCAGTGGGCAATTCCTGGGTTTATCCCCCTGTCCTAGGGGGGGTTATCCTTGAGGGGACTGTTCAGCAGCTGGTGGATCTGTTCCCAGGGAGTTTGTCCCTAACTCCTGCTGGTTTATCCCGGATTTTGGTCCTCAGCACCTGCTGGGTTGGTCCCTTGAGAGTTTGGCTCCAGGGAGTTTGTCCCGCTCTTGTTTTTCCTTTGGCACCTGGTGGGTTTGGTCTGGGGAATTGTCCCTGGTGACGGATGTGTGTGCCCAGCTCCTGGAGCTGTCCACAGGGGTTTGTCCCTGGCAGGGGTGGCATCCCCAGCCCTGTCCCTTTGTCCCCACAGATCTACAAGGAGCAGCTCAACACCCGCATCGTGCTGGTGGCCATGGAGACGTGGGCGGCCGAGGACCGGATCCGGATGGGACGAGACTCCCTGGAGATCCTGAACGAGTTTGTGAAGTACCGGCCGGAGGGGCTGGCAGAGCACAGCGACACCGTCCACCTCTTCTCGTGAGCGCTGCGCCCACGCGTCCCCCCCGGGGCCGGGGACAGCGTCCCCCGTCCCCACCATCCTCTTCCTCGCAGGGGTCACATGTTTCACGGCAGCCGCAGCGGCACCGCCTTTGTCGGGGGCATCTGCTCCGCTGCCCGCGCCAGCGGCGTCAACGAGGTGGGTGCGGCGGGACCCCCCCGAAGGGCACTGGGGACACGCATGGGGGTCCCCGCGGTGACACCGCGTCCCTCCCGAGCAGTACGGCAACGTGGCTGCCATGGCGGTGACACTGGCACAGACCCTGGGGCAGAACGTGGGCATGATGTGGAACAAGCACCACACGGCCGCAGGTACCGCGGGGACAGTGGGGACACTGGGGACACGCCGCGGTGCCACCGGGCTGGCGGGGCGACATTCTGCAGCCTCAGCCCTCTCCTCTCCTCGCAGGGGATTGTCGCTGCCCGGACCCGTGGCTGGGCTGTATCATGGAGGACACAGGGTGGGTGCCCGCTCGGGGTGGCACTGCCACATCCCTGCCACATCCCTGACACATCTCCTGCCACATTCCTGCCACATCCTCTGCCACATCCCAGCCACATCCTCTGTCACATCCCTGCCACATCCCTGCCACATCCCTGCCACATCCTCTGCCACATCCCTGCCACATCCCAGCCACATCCCAGCCACATCCCTGCCACATCCCAGCCACATCCCAGCCACATCCCTGCCACATCCCAGCCACATCCTCTGTCACATCCCTGCCACATCCCAGCCACATCCTCTGTCACATCCCTGCCACATCCCTGCCACATCTCCTGCCACATCCCTGCCACATCCTCTGTCACATCCCTGCCACATCCCTGTCACATCCCTGCCACATCCCTGTCACATCCCTGCCACATCCCTGCCACATCCCTGCCACATCCTCTGCCACATCCCTGCCACATCCCTGCCACATCCCTGTCACATCCTCTGTCACATCCCAGCCACATCCCCTGCCACATCCCTGCCACATCCCTGCCACACCTCGTGTCACCGCTGCCGAGCTCCTGCCCGGGTTGGTGTGTCCGGCAGTGCCCCCGGGCAGGGTGTGGCGCTGTGACAGTGACAGTGACAGTGACAATGACCCCCACCCCACAGGTATTACCTCCCGCGGAAGTTCTCCCGCTGCAGCATCGATGAGTACAACCAGTTCCTGCAGGACGGCGGCGGCAGCTGCCTCTTCAACAAACCCCTGAAGGTAAAACAGCCCCCCGGCCCCTCTGGGGGTCCCAGGGGGGACCGATGCTCCGGGGGCGGCTCCCGGGGTCCCTCGAGGTGTCCCCAGCCCCTGCTGAGCTCCCGGAGCGGGGGCACCTCGTGCCTGGCAGCAGTTTGGGGGTGCTGCCGTTCCCCGGGGATGTGATGCCCTTTTGGGGGGCTCACGGCAGGGGATGGCTCGGGGTCCCCAGCAGCTCCCGTGTGTGTGTGTGTCCTGTCCCCCCTCGCTCCCGGCAGCTCCTGGATCCCCCCGAGTGCGGCAATGGCTTCGTGGAGGCAGGCGAGGAGTGCGACTGCGGCTCGCTGGCGGTGAGCAGGGCCAGGGGCTGCTCCCCCCGCTCCGGGGGCTGCAGGGCTGCCAGCGGGATGATTCCAGCTGCTGTCCTGGCAGGAGTGTGCGAGGAGCGGGGGAAACTGCTGCAAGAAATGCACCCTGACCCACGACGCCATGTGCAGCAATGGGCTCTGCTGCAAGGGCTGCAAGGTGAGGGGCTGGGGGCATCCGGGGGGCTCGGGGGGGCAGGATCTGGATGTGGATCTGCTGGGGTCCTGTCCCCTTCCTGCTGAGTCGCGTTTGTGCCCCGGGCAGTACGAGCCACGTGGAGTGTCCTGCCGGGAGGCTGTGAACGAGTGTGACATCCCTGAGACCTGCACCGGGGACTCCAGCCAGGTCAGTGGGGCCAGGGGACACAGTGGGACACGTTGTGGGGCCTTGTGGCATCACCCAACCTCTTCTCATGTCCTCACAGTGTCCCCCCAACCTCCACAAGCTGGATGGATACTTCTGTGAGAACGAGCAGGTGAGTTCAGCCCAGGGCTGGGCACATCCCCACAGGCTGCAGCATCGGGGCTTGTGCATGTTAAAAGTGTATTTGGGACTGTTCAAGGCTCCACTGGACAGGGCTTGGAGCAGCCTGGCCTGGTGGGAGATGTCCCTGTTCATGGCAGGGGATGGAACTGGATGGGCTTTAAGGTCCCTTCCAACCCAAACCAGTTTTGTGAAGTTTTGTCAGCAGTCGCAGCCACAGCTGAGCCAGGCACACACACCTGGGTGTGGGGTTTGGGGTTTTGGGGGCCCTGAGCCCCTGAGTGTGGGTTTTGGGGGTCCTGCTGTTCCCTGGCTGTGCACACACGTGGCTTCTGATCCCTGCACCACATGAGCCAGGGCAGTGCTCCTGGGACCAGCCATGGGGGGATGTGTGGGGGGCTCATTGTCCCTGCAGCACCTCCCTGCAGGGCACGTGGGTGAGCCCCTCTGCAGCCTCGTCACCCCTCCCTGGTCCCCTGACCCCTCTCCAGCCCCGGGGCCTCCCCCACCCTGACCCTGTCCCCTCCCCGCAGGGCCGATGCTACGGCGGGCGCTGCAAGACCCGGGACCGTCAGTGCAACGCGCTGTGGGGCCGCAGTGAGTGCTGGCCTGGGGCGGGAGGGGACACAGGGGTGACGAGCGGGTGACACTCGCTCCTCTCTGCCAGGCTCGGCCGAGCGCTTCTGCTACGAGAAGCTGAACGTGGAGGGGACCGAGCGGGGCAACTGCGGCCGCGAGGGGCTGGGCTGGCTGCAGTGCAACAAGCAGTGAGTGTCCCCTGTCCCTGCACCACCACCCCTCCCGCTGCCACCTGCCCGCCCTGGTTATTGGAACAAAATCCCAATATTGCCGGATGGAACATACCTGGGCTCGTCTGGCCCTTGCTGCTTGACCAAGGGTGGCAGCTGAGGTGGTTTCACCTCAGAGACACCTTTGGCTGGCTGGATGCTGCAGCTGGCACTTGGGACAAGTCCAGGCTTGCAGGAGCTCAGGTTTGCCTCTGGAGGAAAGGCTTTAGGTGATGGTGATGGAAAAGGAGTCGGTTCTGCTGGGGGGTTTGGATCCAGAGCTTTATTCCTGGCCCACAGGCCTCTGAATGCAGCACCAGCTCCAGCAGAACTCCCTGAGCCCGTGGTTGCTGTTCCTTTTAACCCCAGGGAGAGGGGCAGGGAAGGGGTAGGGATCCCACCAACCAGGTAAGGGGGGGAAAAGTCTCGGGACAAATGACACCTGAATAGCCCAATGTCCCCAGGGCTGAGAGGCATCTTTTGATCTTCGCCAATCACACGATGCCCTTGCTGGCATACCGAGATTCACGGACAGCTGTCAGCAGGAGGCAATGGGAGGGGAAGGGAGAGGGTATTGGCACACCTGGGAAAAGAGCTGGGATAGCTGAAACAGGCTATTACATCGCACTGCAACACCTGGTGACACCCCCGCTGTCCCCTTTGAAGGGACGTCCTCTGCGGCTTCCTCCTGTGCGCCAACATCTCGGGCTCGCCGCGGCTGGGGGAGCTCAGCGGGGAGATCGCCACCACCACCTTCTACCACCAGAACCGCTACGTGGACTGCAGGTACCGGCACCGCTGGCACCGGCACGGCCGCGGCTCCTCGGGGTGCCGGTGTCACCCGGTGTCACCTGGGGGGCTGTCCTGCCACAGGGGCGGCCACGTGCAGCTGGTGGACGGCTCGGACCTGAGCTACGTGGAGGACGGGACGCCCTGCGGGCCCGGAATGCTCTGTCTCGACCGCAAATGCCTTCCAGCCACCGCCTTTAACTTCAGCTCCTGCCCCGGCAGCTGGGACGGGAAGATTTGCTTCGATCACGGGGTGAGGGACGTGCCGGGGACAGGGGGACACCTTGGGGTGTCATGATCCGTCCTTACGAACGGGGTTTGTGATGGTTCGTGGGTTTGATCTCAGGGCGCAAAAAACCGACACAGTACAAGGGGGTTTGCAGTGATAATTGAAACAAATGCAGCTTTATTGAATGACCACAGCAAAATGCGATAGAGGGATTAAGGGAGAGAGAAAAACAGAGAAAGACAGAGGAAAGAGAGAGAGAGAGAAAGAGGGGGATATAGCTGCCAAACGTAGATATATATCCCCACACTCGTATGGGGATAGTTTTTCTGAGTCAGGGGTTATTTGGGTGAGTCAAAAGTTTAGTGCAGTCAGGAGGATACTTAGGTCAGCGATAGGGTTAGTATGGATAAGATTATGTTTCTTACTCTTCTCTGGATTTAAACCAGATTCTAAGGATTGGAAGTCGATTGTAATTAATATGCTAGAAGAGTAAGATCCTCATCAGTAGATAGAAATGTCCTTTGGTCCAGTCCAGTTGAGGATCCGCCTGTTACGTTGGGGAGATCTCAAAATCTCTAGCTAACTCAGAGCTTTTTATTATGATAACTCTGTTGAAAATTGTGAGGGGGGAGAAACAGATACAATAAGGAATAGATGTAACAGGTAGTCCATGCTCTCAGCAGTAAATGAGAGCCGTTGTTTTTGTGGTGCAGCGGTCACAACCTGCAGGCAAACATCTCGCTTTGGTCAGCTTTGGTCCCCCACACACCTCCCCCGGGCTGGGGGTTTCAGTCCCAGCCCTTGGAAGGAGCAGAGGGGCCTTTTCACGTGGGGGTTTCATGTCTCAGTCCTTGATGGAGAGGCTCCTCACATCTCAGTCTGTCTGTCACAGCGGTTGTAAAACAGGTGAGGGTCTTCTGTGGGAGACCACCTGAAACTCAGGAGAAGTCCAGCCAGGCCGAGAGGTAGAACAGCTTCCAAGGTTATTGCTACAAAAAGGGCACGGTGCCCCTTTCTTTGGGCTCAGTGTAGCATACAGCAAACAACACCTGTGAAAACAACAACTTAGCACTGTGCTCTCAGGTCTGTGGGCCTTGTTGGCGTGTGACTTTCTCCTTCAGAGCCAGAGATTTTAGACAGGGGGGGTTTTCTCTGCAGTGGTCCCCTAAAGAGGCAGATGAGAGGGAAAATTCGGACAGACTCTCACAGGGGGTGACGCTGTCCTGTCACAGGTTTGCAGCAACGAGGGGAAGTGCATCTGCCGGGCCGAGTGGACGGGCAAGGACTGCAGCGTCTACGACCCCATCCCGGAGCCGAAGCCCACGGGCGAGACGGAGCGATACAAGGGTCCGTGTGCCCGCGGGGACAAGGCTCCCTGCTGTCCCCAGGCCACCCAGGCTGTCCCGCTTTGTCCCCAGCCAGAGTGTCCCCCCCCACCCTGGCGCCGCAGCTCAGCCGGGCAGGGCTGGGTTTGTCCCCCCTCCCGGGTCCCCGCAGCTCTGGGCCATGCCTGGGGCTGTGTCCCCGTGTCCCCGCATCCTGCCCCCACTGAGGTGGGTCCCTGTGCTGGGTTTGTCCCCCCTCCCGGGTCCCCACAGCTCTGGGACTGCCCTGGGGCTGTGTCCTGGTGTCCCCATGTCCCCTCCCCACTGACGTTCCCTGTGGCTGGGTTTGTCCCCTTCCTGACTCCCCAGGGCTATGTCCCCATGTCCCCTTCCCACTGACGTGTGACCCTGTCCCCTCCTCCCTGTCCCGTCTGTCACAGGTCCCAGTGGCACCAATATCATTATCGGCTCCATCGCGGGGGCCGTGCTGGTGGCTGCCATCGTCCTAGGGGGGACAGGCTGGGGATTTAAGTAAGCAGCCACCACCGCATGGCTCGTCCCCTCCGCTGCTGCTGTCACCGGCCACGTCCCCTCTGCACAGCGTCACCGCCGGGACACTGCCAGTCCCCCCGCGGTGTGGCCTCGGGTCCCCTGTCCCTGCCTGGTCCCCTGACCCTGCCTGGTCCCTTGTCCCATCCCCTGCCTGCCCCCGGCCCTGCCTGCCCCGCCTGCATGTGCCATCGGGGTGTCACTGTCACCCCGAGCCCGTGGCTGTGTCCCCAAGCATGGGGGTGCTGGGGCGGGGGCCCCCCGTGTGTGGCACCGGGACACTGCTGCTGCCTGTGGGGGGACCGGGGACACCGGGCTGGGGACAGCGGGGACACGGGGCTGGTGGCACTAACGCTGCTCTCCTCTCCCCCTGCCACCCCCCCAAGGAACATCCGCCGAGGAAGGTACGACCCGGCGCAGCAGGGAGTGTAACCGTGTCCCCCCCATCGTCCCGTCACCGTCCCTGTCACCGTCACCGTCACCGTCCGGCAGCCTGACGGCGTGGGAGCCTGTCTGTCCGTGTGCTGTGTGTCCGGCCGTGCTGTCTCCATCTCTGTGCCCCCTCGGCTGAAGGGGAGCAGCGCCCGGGGGGGTCTGACAGCATCCCCCCCTTGGTGCTGGCTCATTTCAGCTCAGTGTCCCCCCGTGTGTCCCCCCCGTGTCACAGCCCCCCATTAACGCTCCCCACTTCTGTGTTGCAGGTCCGGGGGGGCCTGAGCGGGGCCGCTCTGCCCCACCCCCCCAGCGCCTCATTAACACCAATTAACTGGGGCGGCGCTGCCGAGGCTCCGGCCGAGGAGGAGAGCGGGGGGGGGACACCCGGGAGCGCCCCCCGGCCCCCCCAGCACGGCCACGAATGTACGGGGACCCCCCGGCCCCCCCGGCAGGCGGCACGGGAGCCATGAATGTACCCGCGGGGCCAGGGGACCCCCGCCCTCATCCCCACATCCCCACATCCCCCTGCCCTCCAGCAGCATCTTCCAGCCAGGCCCTGGCACCCCAAAAGGCAGGGCAGTGTCCCCAGGATGAGGCCACTGTCCCCAATATCAGACCAGTAACACCCAGTACCAGGCCAGCGCCCATCCCCAGTTCAGGGCCTGGAGTTGTGCCCACCCTGCCCATGGGGGCCAAGTCCTGCACCCCAGATGTGCCTCCCCGCCCCCCAAAGCAGCTCAGCACCCCCCATGTGGGGTTTGTCCCCTCAAATTCTCCCCCCACCCCCCAAGCCACGGGACCCTGAATCCCCAGGGGTGGGATGAGCACCCAGGGGTGCCCCCCAAGGCTTCCCCCACTTGCCCAGCTCAGCTCAGTGAACCCCACACTGGTGGCACTGGGGCTGGGGGGACAGAAGGGCCCCCCGGGCTGGGGACACAGGGCAGCTTGCTGGGTGGCACTTGTCACCCCAGCCCCAGGGCAGGTCGGGGGGAGGCATCACCCCCCCCCCATGGCACGTGGCACATGTCACCCTGCATGGGGTGGCTCTGCAGGGCCACCCAAAGCACAGCACCACGGAGCACTGGGGGCCACACTGCTCCCTGTAAGCACTGGTGACACTCAGCATGGAGGGGACATCCCTGGTGACACCACCCAGTGTGTGTGGGGACACTCCTGGGGACACCCAGCGCGGGGCAATGGGGGATGGTACCCACTGTCCACGGCAGTGTGGGGTGTCCCCTCTGTGTCCCCTCATTGCCCAGTGTCCCTGCCCCCCTCCAGTCCCTTTGCCATGGAGACAGAGAGTGACCAAGGGTGTCCCCAAGCCCAGCCATGGCCATGTGGTGGCACCCAGCCTGGTGTGACACCCCACTGGACACCCACGGGTGCTGTGGCTGTGGTGGCACCCCAGGGGACAGGCTGGGAGGTGACAGCAGGACGGGGGTGGCTGGACATCCCCTGGCTGGGATCCGGTGGTGCCTTCTCGTCTGGGCTGGGACACCTGGGGACCTGGGACCACCGTGGGCATCAGGGCTCTGGGATCAGCCCCCATCTCTGTCGCTGTCACCAGGGTGTCCCCACAGCTGCCACAGGCACAGTGCCGGGGTGCTCCCTGCAGCGAGGGGACACCCCCGGTTCAGAGCAAGAAGCCACCGTTGTCACTGGGTTTGGGGACATTCATATATATATATATATATAAATATAAATACTGGGATTTTTCTTAATGATTTTAACGCTGTCAGGGCGGCGGGGGGAGGGCAGGGGGGCACCCGGTGCTTCCAGAGCCAAGAGAGCGAAGCCCCCCCGGCCCCGCTGCTGCCTCTGGCCCGGCCCGGCCCGGAATGGGCACAGCGGGGCCGCCGCCCCCCGCGCCGCCGCCACCCCGCACCGAGCCCCGCTTTGCACGCGCTGGGAGCCGCCCCCGGAGCCCCCGGAGCCGCTCGGCCCTGGCTCCGGCCTCGGCCAACTCCTGCCATGTCGCAGAATTTATTTACAATAAAGATTTGGAAAAGGACGGGGCTGCGCCTCTCAGCCGCATGGGGAGAGGGGGACGCGGCCAGGGGGGCGGGAGGGTGCCCGGGTTTCATCTGGGAGGATGCTGCGGTCCTTGGGGCCCTCCAGCTCATCCCAGTGATGTCCCCCATGTCCCACATTCCAGCCTGGCCTGTCCCCCATGATTGCCACGATGAGCCAGGAGCACGCCCGGTGTGGCTCCCGGCATGGAAGTGATGGCGATGGTGAGTGTCACCCAGCTCCCTCCGTCCCTCCCTCCCGGCTTTTGCCCGGCTGGGGACCCTGTCCCGCCGTGGGGACACGTGGCTGCTCCTCGTCCCATCACAGGGATGCTCAGGACCTGTGCAAGGACACGGATCCATCTGTCCCAGCACGGGGACACTGCCACCACTGTCCCACCGTGGGGACACCGCTCTATCCTTATCCCAGCACGGGGACACGGCTCCATCCAGGGACAGCGCCCTGAGCTGAGCGAGCACCCCGCGGGTCCTGGCAGGAGGGGATTGGGGACAGACCCCCGCCCCCAGAGGGACCCACGGGGACGGAGCACGGCACCAGCCCGGGGCAGCGCGGTCACCGGGCACGGCCGGGCTCCCTGTACCGGGCTGATCCCCGGGCACACCGGGCTGATCTCCGGGCACACCGGGCTGATCTCTCCCCGCACACCGGGCTGATCCCCGGGCACACCGGGCTGATCTCCGGGCACACCGGGCTGATCTCCGGGCACACCGGGCTGATCCCCCGGGCACACCGGGCTGATCTCCGGGCACACCGGGCTGATCTCCGGGCACACCGGGCTGATCTCTGGGCACACCGGGCTGATCTCCGGGCACACCGGGCTGATCCCCCGGGCACCGCTGATCTCGCAAAAAAACCCGGAACTGATCTCTGGGCACACCGGGCTGATCCCCGGGCACACCGGGCTGATCTCTCCGGGCACACCGGGCTGATCTCCGCTCTGATCTCTCCCCGGCGCTCCGCTCTCCCCGCACTCCGACCAGGAGAGGGCTCTCCCAGCACGGCCCAGGGACGCGCAGGAGCCGCTCCAGGTCCCCAGGACGCAGCAGCGCCACGCGTGTCCCCGCCGTGCCATCCCCGCACATCCCTGCTCGGGGTCCTGCGCTGCTCAGGGGGCACCACACCAGCGTCACTGCCCGCCGGGGGGACAAGGGGCAGCATTCGGGACAATCCTGATGTGCCACCTCCCCCAGAGCCCCTGGAGGCGGGGCCCTGGAGGGACCCCGGTGTCCCCGGTAGTGGCAGGAGAACGCACCGGCCCCAGCTCCCGGCGGGGCTGAGCTGAGCTCAACCCGGGCTGCTGGGGGTGTCTGAGCATCTCTGGTTGCTGGGAGTGCCTGAGCCCCTCAGGGTGCTGGGGGTGTCTGAGCCCCTCGGGGTTTTGGGGGTGCCTGAGCCCCTCAGGTGCTGCTCCCTCAGGAGGACACCCAGCCCCAGGCAGTGTCTCCCACCTTATTAAACCATCACCTCCTGCTCTGCCCCCGTGGCAAGACAGGGTGAGGGGTGAGGAAGGGGCTGGAGGCGCCTCTGGTGTCAGTGACCAGGGGGTGAGGGGGTCTGCACCAGGACCTGCTGACCCCTGTGTCCCCCTGTGTCCCCCTGTGTCCCCCCTGTCCCCCCTGGGGGTGCAGGGGCAGCCCTGCGCCCCATGGAGGGTTTGGTGCAGTTTTGCTCCATCCACAGCAGAGCTGTGCCACAGCACTGAGTTATTTTGGGCTGGTGTCGAGATACCGGCGCGATGAGTGAGTCAGAAACATTCCAGATGCACTGGCTGCTTCTGAATCTTCAGTTATTCAAAATCTCCGGGGTCAGGAGGGCAAAAAACAAGGAATTCAAGTGGGCCCAGCTGAGCCTGCTGCCCTGCAGGGTCACACAACACCCACAGCTCTTGAGCAGGGCAGGGCTCCTCTGCCAGGGGCTGGGACACAAGGACACCACGACGGGTTGGATGTGCCTGGCAGAAGGGAGATGGTCCTTGGCCAACTGCCCAGGGCCACAGAAGCTGCAGGAGGCAGCAGGTCTGGTGCCCAGAGACACCCAACCCTCCAGGCTGCCCTTTCTCTGCATCACAAACTTTCCTTTCCAGCTCCTGCCCAGGCACAGAGCATTCCTGCCCGTCCTCAAGCTCCTTCTCCCTCCAATTCACTGCTTCTGTCAGGGACTGTGCCCGTGCTCTGCTCTGATCTCACTCCTCACCCTCTGCTCTTGCTGCACCTCCCACAGCAGCCCATGGGGGAAGGCACAGTGTCCTGTTCCTGTGCTGAGATCAGAGATCAGGGAAATTTTTAGCTGGAAATTCCCTCTAAGATCAACGAGTTCAACCATTCCCAGCACTGCCAAGGCCACCACTGACCCCTGTCCCCAAGTGCCACATCCACATGGCTTTTAAACACAGTGACTCCAGCCCTGCCCTGGGAAGGTGTGCCAATGCCTGACACCTTTCCAAGAAGCAATTTTCCCAAGATCCAGCCTAAAACCTCCCCTGGCACAACTTGAGGTCATTTCCCCTGTCCTGTCCCCGTTCCCTGGAGCACAGCCCAGCCCCTTGGCTGTCCCCTCCTGTCAGGAGCTGTGCAGAGCCACAAGGTCCCCCCTGAGCCTCCTTTGCTCCTCATCTTCTCCTCATCAGACTCCCGCTCAAGACCCTGAACTTGAGAAACAAAAAAAATCCAAGCAAATCCCTCATTATTAGTAAACCCAAAGCAAGAGGGAGCCAACGCCTCCCCCACGCTGTGTCTGTGCCATTGCATAATGGGAAACCCTCAAACCTAAAATATCCCAGCTCCTCTGGTGCTTGGAGCTCATGATTGACCATCTGGCTGCGGTTTCCCAACGAGGCAGGAGCTGCTTTTGGGGTGAGCATGAGGATAAAAGGCCCTGAGGAGTCCCCAGGAAGGTGTGGGGGGCCAGGCTGGGGGTGCTGAGGGGCTCAGATGAGCAGAGGGAGGCTCAGGTTGCTCCCCCATCCCAGAGCTGGGAGATTTGGGGCACCTCAGATGGTTGGGAAGCGCCTCTGCAGCGTGATGGGGAAATGTGAGCCATGGGGGACATCCATGGGTCCTGGGGTTACATCCCAAGGAGCATCCCCAAAAGATTTCACAGCCGTGCAAATAAAAGGAAATTCTGAGCGCAGAGCAGGACAAAGGGGTTGATGGCAGCTGAGAAACCCTCCCAGGGCTGGCCCCTGCCTGGCACAGAGCTGCCACAGCACTCACACCTGGAGTGATGAGAGCTGCCTGCTCCAGGAGTGATCCTGGAACAAGCAGGGCTTCATCCAGCTGTGCCAGCTCTGCTCCAGGTGAAAAACAGGGGAGGAGGGGTCAGGACAGGTCGGGACAGGACAGTCTGGTTCTCTCCCAGAGCCCCAGCACGGTGTGCCCTGTCATGGAGCATCTTCACCGAGCCTCTCTAAGTTGAGACCTTTCTTTGCCGCATGGAAAATTCAGGGAAATTCAGGGATGGGTTTGTCACCATGGAGAAGCTCAGCAGGAGGAGTCTGCACACCTCAGGTGGAAGCAGATCCCAGCTCTGCCTCGCCCACGATGGGAATTTTGCTTTTTAGGCTCCAGATGGAAACAAGACACAAACCCAGGCATGGGGAAGAGGCCATTTGGGGAAAGAGCTGGCTCTGCACAGGGAAACAGCCCCAGTGGGGCAAGGACAGAGGCAGCAGCCGGCCCCCAAGGCTCTGCACACCCAGGGGGCTGGCTGCACCTCCGGGTGCACCAGGAGGAGCCAGGCAGGCTGGACTGGAATTGAGAAAGGTCACAGGAGCTTCAAGGGCAAACCCAGCAGGTCGTGGTGGCTGCAGTGACCCCCCCGGCTCTCCCTGCTGGCTGTGCTGCCCCATTGGGGCTGAGCAGAGACTCACAGGAGATTAAAATCAAACCCATCTCACTCCAGCCCCCTGCCAGGGCCAGGAGCACCTTCCAGGCTGCTCAGAGCTCCATCCACGTGCAGGGATGGGGCAGCCACAGCTTCTCTGGGCGAGCTGTGCTATGCCTCAATAATAAAAATATTGTTTTTATTATAATAATTATTATAATAAAATTATAATTATATTATAATTATCATAATAATATATATTATATTATAATATACTATATACTATATACTATATACTATATAATATATAATATATACTATATAATATATAATATATAATATATAATATATAATATATCATATATTATATATTATATATTATATATTATATATTATATATCATATATCATATATCATATATTATATATTATATATTATATATTATATGTCATATATCATATATTATATATTATATATCATATATTATGTATTATGTATTATATAATAATATATAATAAATAATATCATATTATGTACAATAATATATGTAATATATAATATTATATATATTATATATATTATTATAATATATAATTATAATAACATAATATAATAATATTATACAATTATTATTATTATAATCTATAATAATATATAATATGTAATATATTATATATTATATATTATATATTATATATTATATATTATATATTATATATTATATATTATATATTATATATTATATATTATATATTATATATAAATAAATGTATATAACAAAATATTATAGTAATAAATAATATAGTAATAAAAATATTCTTTTGTAAGTTTAATCGGAATCCATCCATCTCCAATATAAGGAGGAGGATGGATTTAGATTAAATTTAAGAAAGAAGATTTTTATCTTCCTCATGCCCCTTCGTCCTGCCACAACAGGCACCACTGGAGAGTTGGTCCCCATCCTCTTATCCCCTTAAATGCTGAAAATCCTGGGATAACCCAGAGTTCCCCAGTGCCCAAGGAATGTGCAGGGGGATTGTTCCGCTTTTAGGCAAAGATCCCTGAGCTGAAACCTTTGCTGACCACCCCGAGTCGATTTCTACCAGCAGAGGGGAGCCCACAACAGCAGAGAATGAGGACAGGAGCAGAAATTCGGGTTTCCCACAGAACAGATTTGGGTCCAGCCCCAAATGCCTTGTACGGATTTTTAGAGGCTTGAGGAGCTCAGGGGAGGGAGCGGCCAGGGGCGCCGGGGATGGAGCATCCAGAGCACCGAGCGAGGGGCAAAGGGAAAAGGGAAGAGGAGCAGAGCCCCGGGCTGAGCTCAGGGACTGAGGAGCGGGAACAGCCCCAGGGCACCGGCGGATCCAGCGGGACAGTGGGGAGGGAGCTCCGGGGCAAAGCTCAGTCACACCAGCGCTGGTGGAGCCCAGACGATCGGGAAGGGAAGGATTTTCACCAGGCAATGGCCCGGAAACAGCACTGAAGGCTTTGGTGTCCTTTAGCTTCGCCAGCTCCGGAGGGAGGGCGCAGAATTCCCGGGGAAAACGGGGGAAACCCAAACCCCTGGCTGGAGCGAGCAGCAGCATCTCCCAAATGCCCTTTAAGGAGCGCTCTCCTGCTGCCAGGCATCCCTCGGAGCTCTTTTCCAGCTCTTTTCCAGCTCACAGCCCGTGTCATCCCAGCTCGCTTTAACCCCTGCACTGCCAGGGGCTGGGAAGGATGAAAGTTTGACAAGAAAGTCTCACAGATGTGTGTGCTTAGCAGAAACATTTTTAAATACAGAATCTGAAGAAGGAATAGAAATGAAAGCAAATTTTTATATAAAAGAATTGCTGAGCCAGTCTTGCTGGCTAACCAAGGAGGCAAAGGGTGTGTTAGTTAGAAGGGGTTTTATGGCTTAGAGCAAAGGATAAACCCACCCCAAACAAGAAAATATTTTTACCAAGCAGGAAGATAGCACAGGCAAACAAGTAGAAAAAAGGTCTCAGAATTTTCCACTGCAAGAAAGCTGAAAAACAACTTCCAGCTTAAACTGTAATGTACTAACTTGTAGTGATTGGAGAACAGTAACATGAATATGGTAATTACAGTAGTTATGATAGGCTAGAGATAAAAGTTAAGGTATAGATTGGTTCTACTGTATGGAGATGCTCAGCAAAGAAAAGTCTATAATGCACTGTAACCAAAAGAAAAGTATAGAATGCATTGTAACCAAAAGAAAAGTTTATAATGCATTTGTAACCTAAACTAAGGGTCTCTGGAGCTGGCAGCTGTAGGCACAGCTCTGTCACCCACGACCCTGGACTGCTGTAACCTCTTGGATGGAATAAACTGCATTTTGTGTACAATAAACTGCATTTTGTGTACAATAAACTGCATTTTGTACACAATAAACTGCATTTTGTATAGAATAAACTGCATTTTGGATACAATAAACTGCATTTTGGATACAATAAACTGCATTTTGGAGAGCCACCTGTAGTCCCACATCTCTCACTTAGGCTCTTACAGCCAGGCGTCCCTTGGAGCTCTTTCCCAGCTCACAGCCCGTGCTATCCCAGCTCGCTTTAACCCAAAGGGAGGGTTTGTTTTCCCCATTTCCTGAGCTTTTCTTCCTGGTCTTTGGGAATTTAGAATGAACAGTTTGTTCAATCAGGTCTCCTGAGGTCCTGGCTCTCCTCTCTGGGATGCTGGTGGTGCCTCAGCCTCCAGGTCAGAGAATTTTATGTAACTCTCTCCTCACCCTGCTCTGGCCATGGCACTCTCCTTTCTTCACAGGGATCCTCCCCTTCCTTCCCTGGATAGCCAAATCCCCCCAGATGGCTAAATCTGAGCACTGCAGAGCATCCTAATGCACTGTTTTGTTAAAAACCCAGCAGGCTCCTTGTGCTGCTCCCTCCAGCTGGTCAGCTAGCGGGGAAAAGAAGTCAGATTTCAGAGGCAGCAATTAAACCAGGATTTCATTTCACAGAATCACAGAATCACTGAGGCTGGAAGAGACCTCTGTGACCATCAGCCTTGGGCCCAGAGTCACCCAGAGTGCCCCTGAGTGATTCAATCCCACCGTGCTGAGCCATGGGCTGTCCCCCCCTCTGTGCACAGGGGACAGTGTGGCCTCTTGGAGACCCTGCCAAAGGAAACTCTGGGGCAATCCCAGGTTCTGGGTGAGCCAAGGGATGAGGCTCTCCCCCCTGCTGTCTCTCTCTCACCACAAATCTCCATCCTTTAGGGTGAGGTGGTTGATTTATTCCTGTTCCCAGCCTGCCCAGCTGTGACGGTGATCACAAGGGTTTCAGGGTGAAGGAAGAGACATAGATCTGGCTCCATGATCAGAAGGCTTGATTTATTATGTTATGATATATACATCTACTATACAATACTAAAAGGAAAAAGAAAGGAGAGTTTCCAGAAGCTGCTAAACTAAGCTAAGAAAAGTAAAGAATGAAAACACACAAGCTGGCCTTGACAAACTCCGAAAGCCAGCTCTGCTGTGACTGGTCACTGAACCAAAACTTTCACAGGAGACCAATCACAGATCCACCTGTTGCATTCCACAGCAGCAGACAATCTATTGTTTACATCTTGTTTCTGGGGCCTCAGCTTCCCAGAAGGAAAAAATCCTAAAGAAAGGATTTTAGTGAAAAGGATGTCTACGACACCCAGCAGCACCCATGGGCTCCTGGCAGCACCAGGTGGGATTCACTGCTCAGCATCCCCACACGGGCTCACCCTCCGCTGCCCTCTCTGAACCTCTCTCCCTGCATTTCACTCAACAAACTCATTTTTTCTGAGATGCAGACAATGAATCTGGGTTTGCTCTCAGCACTGCCCAGCCCCACTCCCAATTTCCTCACTCTGTTCTTACCTGTCTGCAGCAGCAGCAGCACTTCTGTCACCCCACAGAGGGAACCCAGGCTTGGGGCAGCCACAGTCACAGCTCAGGCACGGCAGAAGGGCTCAGTGTCACCCTCCAGGGGTTCCACTGCCACTGTCACATTTTCTGAAAAATCCCTTCACCAGCATTTCTTCTCCTGGGACGCTGAGAAGCCTCAGAGAAAAAGGAAAACAATAATTCTCTGATTTGCTTCCCCTGTGTTTTGCTGCTCTGGAATGTTTGGACCTTGTTTACCAACAGGTGCTTGTTTTATTGGTTTAATGTGAATTGTTTTGACTCAATGACCAATCGTGGTCAAGCTGTGTCAGACTCTGGAGAGAGTCACAAATTCTTATTATCATTTGTTGTAGCCTTCTGTCTGTATCCTTTCTCTAGTCTTTAGTATAGTTTTATAGTATACATATGAAATATATAATTATAGTCTACTATATATTACATATATATAGTAGTCTATCTAAAATATAGAATATTTTATATATAAAATACGTAAATATATATTATCTATTATATATTTTATATATAAAACATTCTATATTTATATAGAATATATAAAATTATATATTATATAGTATTATATAATTATAATGTAATATACTATACTATACTATACTATACTATACTATAATATAATATAATATAATATAATATAATATAATATAATATAATATAATATAATATAATATAATATAATATAATATAATATAATATAATATAATATAATATAATATAAAATAAAATAAAATAAAATAAAATAAAATAATAAAATAAAATAAAATAAAATAAAATAAAATAAAATAAAATAAAATAAAATAAAATAAAATATTAGCCTTCTAAGAACATGGAGTCAGAGTCATCATTTCCTTCCAACGACAGGGACCCCAGAAAATCCCACAGCTCCACTCCTTGGGTCCTCAGCCCCAGAGTCACCAGAACATCCCGTGCAGTAAAAACAACAGGGAGGAGGACAGCAAATCCTGGCCTGCACAGAAATGGCTCTCAAGTCCCAAAAAGCACTGATCAGATGTCTTTAAATCCTCCTTCCAAGGCATTTTGCCCAGCTATCAACATGGAATTTACACAACAGCGATAATGTCACGCTGCAGAAAACAAAATGTCATTTCCCCAGCAATGATGAGCTGGTATTTGGAGCCTCCTCTGATACCCAGAAAATGAATGACAATTTCCCTGGGAGCAGAAGCCCCCAGGCTCCTTCCCCTGCTGCTTTGGAGGGTGGATTACAGCGAGTTATGGATTAACAGAGCATCCTTTAACTCATGCAAACGGCTCTGCCCTTCAGGAACTGCTCCACGCTGTCCCATTCACAGGGATCAGGCACTGAGCACATCTCAATGAACAGCTCCTTTGGATGGAGCCTCACAGCAGCAAAGCGTGTTCCTGGGAGCAGGAATTCCTGAATTATTAACAAATCAAGCTACAGGAATGTAACACACTTCCACAGAAGCGTAGCTGAACTACAGGCAGGAACATTCAACGTTAACAATATTTAACAGCCAACCTATGCCTCCAAAGGGAAAATCACTCTGCAGAGAGGATCCTGTACTGGCAATACCCTCACCCTCCCCTCCCAGCAGAGGAAAAGCACGTGGAGCTGTCAGCAGGCACCACAAAGGCTCCACTGGGACCACGTCTAGACGTGTGGTGCTGGGAGAGCTCCTCAGGCCCCCCAGGCATCCTCCCAGGGCTGGCAGATGTGACAGGGACCCCTGGGAGCCGCTTTGCTCCCTCCTGGAGCTGCAGCTTGAGGCCACACAAACACCCAGGGGCACCTCCAGCAGCTCTGCACATCTGCCCACATCTGCAGTGCTGGGTGTGATCCCAGCTTTGACCTCTGCTTCTCCCCCTGAGCACAGGATCAGACACAAACACCACAGGATGGGATTCTACCCAACCATTGTGCCCCAAATGTGTCACCAGGCAGGGTTCTGGGGCTGTACCCACATTTTCAGCTGGGCTTAAAATCATTTCAGACCTTCTCACTGTGAATCTGCTGTTCAACAGAGGCTTCTGGCCATAAAACCAAGAAGTTTCTGTACCTAAAACTAAGAGGATTCTGTACCTAAAACCAAGAGGCTTCAGTACCTAAAACCAAGAGGCTTCTGACCCTAAACCAAGTTTGCTCTTAGTTTTAGGTACAGAAGCCTCTTGGTTTTAGGGTCAGAAGCCTCTTGGTTTTAGGGTCAGAAGCCTCTTGGATTTAGGTACAGAAGCCTCTTGGTTTTAGGTACAGAATCCTCTTAGTTTTAGGGTCAGAAGCCTCTTGGTTTTAGGGTCAGAAGCCTCTGTTGAACACCAAATTCACAGTGAGAAGGTCTGAAATGATTTTAAGCCCAGCTGAAAATGTGGGTACAGCCCCAGCACCCCCTCTCCCAGGCTGTGCACTCTGTGGGCTGCCCTGGCAGTGGAGAAAAGAGAATTTGTCCGTGCTGGAGCTGCCCTGGGTGGCTGCCACCCCTCCTGCCCAGCAGCTCGGGAGCAGGGCAGGGACAGCCCCGCTGCCCTTTCCTCCCTCCGGACAAACAGCCCTTGTTCCAACCTCCGGAATAAAACCCAGCTCGCTGCCAGCTGCAGGCAGGACAAACACCCCGTGCCTCCTTCCGCAGCCCGGGGTCAGGCTGGCAGCGAGGGGACAGCGGGGACACCGAGCGGAGCCACGCGGTGACAGCCACAACCGGGGCAGCAAACGCTGCCCGGCCCGCCGCTCATCCATATGCAGAAATGCAGATTTCCCTCTTTGCCACCCTTTCCAAGGTCTGGCTTCCTAGCTTGGTGGGTTTTCCCTTTTCTAATGTGGTTGTTCTCATCCCTTTCTCATCTCATTCTGAGCTGACTCTTTGTTGACCTAAATAAGGTCACATCTATTAAAAATTCCAAATTGTGGCTCTAAGACAAATTGTTAAATATCCCTCTCCCTCCTCCCCATATTCTATTGCTGGAAAAAAGAAGCCATCTCACTCAGACTGGAGTAATCCACTGGATTTAATACAATTTTTTAAAATGTCACCACAGATCCAAATTCCATCCAGCATTTTTTTGCCCCAAAGTCTCTCCTGGATGTTTATTTCAAAACGGTCTAAATCAAGCCAAAGCAAGAGCATTTTAAAGCAAATTATTGTTTCTTCAAAAGGAAAAACAAAGTCTGATATTCCAAAACCAGCCACAGCCAGAACAGAGCTGGGACAGACCTCACAACCAGCAACACACGCTCATCTTCAACCCAAATGTTCACTTTGTACACAATGAAAGTGAAAATAAAAAGCAGCAACAGAAATAGCTCCATTACTTGGGATTTTCAGAATGAATCCAGCACTGGGATTGGAATATTGTGGACACTCTGCTCATTAACAGGGATTTACTGGGTGGGCAGGAGCCCACAGGACTGCCCTGAGGCAGCAGCTTCACACAAAATAACACAAAACCAGGGAGCACCAGGTGGGAGCCTGCTTTAAGTCCTTGACAGGAATTTGCTATAGATTGGGAAGAGAGCAGTGAGAAGGATTTTCCCTGCTCTCACTGGGGAAAGGCTGTTCCCAAAGCACCACACGGGGTTAAATGTCACCTTTTTGGGACACTGGACAGAGTTCAGGGACACTGAACAGAGGAACTGGAGTGCTGGGGGTGATGAGTGCCCTGTGGCCTCCAGCCCTGCTTCTCTGCAGGCTCCAAGTCTCTCCCTCATATTTTCAGACCTGATTTCCACCCAGCTCCCCAGCCACACTCAGCTCACTCTGGCAGAGCCCCTGCCCATCACTGTGACTTTCTTCAGGCCAGTTCAATCAGAGGAACACAAAACACAACAGCTGAGCTGCCCTGGACCACACAGCTCACCGGGCCACCCTGCCCACATCCACTTGCCACACACGTCCCGGGGCACTCACACTTCCTTGGAGACCACCCTGGCACTCCTCCATCCCCAGAGCAGCCAGGGGTCAGTGCCAAAGGCCAGGGGGGCAATTCCCTTCCCAGAGCCCCCCCAGCTCCAGAGGGGCTCCCATGGGGGCTGTGCTGGCTCTGGGCACGGCAGGGTTGCTCAGGGACAGTCTGGATCCATGCCTGGCCTGCCTGGTGCCCCAGAGGAAAAACAAGACCAAAACAACTCAGCACAACACCCATTTACAGGAGGTGCTCAGGCAGAGGGGACAGCAAGGACATGCTGATGTCCCTTTGGAATGTATTTAATGTGGGGATTGCCCCTGGATGTTCTGAGGGACAGGAATAGGGCAGGGATTTACCTGTGTCATCCCTCACTGCTCCCAGGCTGCCCAGAGCAGCCATGGCTGCTCCTGCATCCCTGGAAGTCTCCAAAGCCAGGCTGGACATTTCTTGGAGCACCCTGGGATAATGGGAGGGGTCCTTGCCCATGGCAAGGGGTGGAATGAGATGCTCTTTGAGGTCCCCTCCCACCCCAGTCCTTCTGGGATGAATCCTACTCCTGACCCAGATCTGATGAGGGACAGAGGTAGCCTTGAAAGAGAACAGTCCTGCTTGAAACTGGCCCCTAAAAGATATTAAAATGCATGGGAACCTGAAAAAAGAAAGGGAGCAGAGCAAGGTCCTGAATCCCTTATAAATAGCAGCAGAAAGCAGAGACATTTATCAGTGTCTCTCCCAGCAGAGCCGGCTCCCTGCCAGAAAGACAGAGCCAAAGGCATCAGTCCCTCACTCCCCTTCTGCTAATTGTAAATTCAAGTTTAATGCCAAACCCACAGAATGCCAGGTCGGACTGGTCTCTCAAGCAGAAAGCTAAATTATACATATTGCTGTGTCTGAACAAAACTTGGACAGAAGGGAAGGAAGAGGGGTCTGGAATAAGGCAGAATCATTGACATTCTGAGAGGGCTGAGACTCCCCAGCCAGCTCGTGTGTGCTGCTGCAGGACAAGGAGGGGATTCCAGTCAGACAGAGCTACCAGGACTCCATCTGACCCCATTAGTTTGGAAAGCACAGGAATCCTCCCCAAAAGGTACCACTGCCTGCCCTTGGGCACAGGGTGTTACACAACAGGAGGCCTCACCAATTTCTCTTCCCATCACTCTCACAGAAACACGCTGAGTTACTGAATCCAGTCACTTCTGCTCAGTTTTTTCCTGGATGTTTTGCAGGAATTTGAAGCGTCTCCTCCCTCCTGCTGTGTGTGGGGAACCCTGAGCCCTCTCTGCCCCACAATTTGCACTCCTGTTCCCTACACAAACACATATTTTTCCTATAAGTCATTTTCCATAGAGGAAAGAGCCTGGAGGACACAGGAGCTTATGGGATGACACTTCCAGGTCACAAGCAGCACAATAATTTAGTAAAGAAGCACCACTGACAGAGGTTTCCCAAATCTTTCCCCACCCATGAGCTGCCCAGAGACTCCACTTCTGCATGTTCAAGGCACTTTGGAAACGCAGCATAGAAAAGTTTTATAAAAAGTTTTACTTGGAAAACAAGGAAGAACAATGACATAACTGCAGACAACAATAATAAAATTAACAAAATGCTAATGGCTATCCATTGCTTTGTCTTTGTTGATATAAAAAGTGTAACATCAGATCCAGTGTACAAATACAAAAAAAATTGTGCATAATAAATGTACTATAATACTGTACATACAGCATAAACCGTTCAATGAGAATGAATTAAATATACCTATTTGTCTCCTGACTTGGAAGACAAAAGAATAAAGTTCTAAAGTCCTAGAGTCAGTGTATAAACCCTTTCTGGGGCTGAATCACGAGCCAACGGTATCCCTGAAAATCAGCAGAGTCAAATATTCCCTTAATGGAAGCCATTATTCATGGGACTGCTGGTTATGATAAACTAGGGGAAAAAAACCACAGCATATCAACAGAGCCAACATTAAATCCAGACTGAGTTCTTCCCATCTCCTGACTTGCTACTGGCACTGCTTTTGTTGGAGCCCGCTTTGGATTTCTTCCCTCTGGAACTGCTGGGGTTGTTTTGGTTGTTGTAAGCCTGGATGGCAAGGTCCAGGCGGTCCTGAGCCACTTTGATTTCCCTCTGCAGGATCTCCAGGTCGCTGGGAATGTTGCCTTCGTTGCTGCCATACTGCTGTTCCTGAGCTATGTTGGCTTTGTTCTGCCTGTAGGCCATCTTGGCGTTGGACAGCTCCGTGCACTGCATCTGCTCCGGCTTCAGCGCGATGTTGTAGCCCGGGGGAGCTGAGGGTGTGTTCCAGGTGAAGGGGTAGTTAAAGGTCCCAGAGTCAACCAGCTCCTTCTTCTTGGCATTCAAGGTGTCCCGGATGGTGCCAAAGCCCAAGTGCAGCATCTCCCAGACGTTCAGGAGCAGGCACATGCAGCTCACCCCGTACATTATCAGCAGGAAAATGGTTTTTTCCGTCGGCCTGGAAATGAAACAATCGACGTTGTGCGGGCAGGGCTTCCTGCTGCACACGAACACAGGGCTCACCTGGAAGCCGTAGAGGAAATACTGCCCCACCAGGAAGCCAACCTCAAACAGGGCCCTGACCAGGAGCTGCAGGACGTAAATCCTCATGAGCCCGTCCTCCCGGATCTGCCGCCGGCTGTCGTGCTTGGCTTTGGCAGGGCTCTGCTTCTCCTTGCTCTCCCTGACGCTCTCCACCTCGATCTCCGGGTACATCATGGGATCTTCCTCGTGGTCACCCTCAGCTTCCTCCAAGCCCCGGTGCTGTTTCCAGCGGATGGGCAAGCTCCTCCTCCTGGCTCTCCTGCTGGCCTCGCTGTGCTCCACCATCCTGGCGATTTTGTGGATGGCATAGCCTAAGTAGAGCACCGAGGGAGTGGCCACGAGGATGATCTGGAACACCCAGAACCTGACGTGCGACAGAGGCGCGAAGGAGTCGTAGCAGACGTTCTCGCAGCCCGGCTGCTCCGTGTTGCACACAAACTTGCTTTGTTCGTCGTAATAAATGGATTCTCCTCCCACGGCAATCAGGACAATCCGAAACACAATCAACACTGTCAGCCAGATTTTGCCAACAAAGGTTGAGTGGTTCTGGATCTCCTCTAACAGGCGGGTCAGAAAGCTCCAACTCATGGTGGTCAAATGAGTTTATCTAAAAAAACAAACAGAAGCCCCACATATTTACGAGTTTATCAGCTCGAGCCTCAATGGTTCAAACTCAACTTGACCTTTACACCCAACACCCCTCCATGTTTATGAGCACCACCTGCTATCGGGATCCAGCTGCCAGAATTTGCTTGAAGATCCTACGTCCCCTCCGCAGGCTTTTGAGGAATCTGCTGGAAGAAAAAGTAGCAGTTCAGTATAATTTCATTTATAGTTCAGTACAATTTCATTTTAAAAGTGCTCCCAAAGCTAATCCCCAGCCCAAGACAGACACAGCTGCACTGTATGTCACAGGTTGATAAAAACATTTAAAGTGGAAGTTGAAGACTCCAAAGCACAGTGGATGGGAAGACAAGCACCCATGAGATTTTTGGGTGCTGTTGGCCACATTCCACCACTGACAAGAGGATTTATTCTAATTTGTTAAAGCCTGGGCTGGTAATCATGGTCTCAGACACAACCCACAGGACACACTGCTGTGTCCAAGGGCAGTACCAGTTCTCCTAGTTCAGGAAGGAATGGCCCAGCCCACCTGTGATGCAAAGGCAGGACAACCTGGTGGCCTGAGAAGTGTCATCCTGCTGGGCCAAGGAACTCCTATCCTGTGGATGGATTTGGGTCCAGCCCCTCTGGGAGGCTCAAACCCTTCCTCCCAAGGTCAGAAAATATTTCAGTGTGGATTTTGTAGTGAAAACCTGGTTAGAAAGAGTTACCTGTCAAAACTTTTAGAAGAGCAGTGAGTGGAGGGGGGTGAGGGGAGAAGGGAGGGCGCTGGCAGGAGCTGAGCGAGCGCCGGAACTGCTGGGCCTGGCCATGCTCCCGAGCGGGGCTGGCACAGCCTGCCAGGGGCAGCTCTGCCAAATTCCAATGCCTGCAGAGCCCAGGTTGCCCAGAGAAGCTGTGGCTGCCCCTGGATCCCTGGAAGTGCTCAAGTGTTCAAGGTTGGAGTGGGCTTGGAGCAAGCTGGGGCAGTGGAAGGTGTCCCTGCCCGTGGCAGGGGGTGGCACTGGATGGGCTGCAAGGGCCCTTCCACCCCAAACCATTCCAGGACTCCAGGATAAATTTGCAATCCTAACAGTAAAAATCCCAGCCTTGGAAATTCCAGTCTGGCAACCCCAGCAAGACTGCAGGCCCTCCTGGAGCTCCAAGGAGTGAAACTGATAAAACACTGTTGGACACTGTTGGAGTAACAGGGGATGAGGCATCTTTCAGACTTTTGATGATGTCAAGCATCAGTTTGACACAGAGATTATTAAAAGAAATTATTACATCAGAAAAACATTTGGTGACAGATTTTGAACACAGAGCTGGACAAATCTCCAGCACTCTGATCTTAACCTGAAGAAATTCTTATCCTTAGAATAAGAATTAAGAATTCTTATGCTTAAGAATTCTTATTCTTAACCTGAAGAAATTCCAGGAGACTGGAGGAAAACTAATTCTTGGAACTATTCAACTTCTTCCACATAACTACAGAGTTGTTTATAAGCAAAATAATGAAATGTGAGGAGATGCAAGCAATGCAGAACTAAAGGATATCAATGTGATCTCCCTCTGGTGGAATTCAGCATTTCACTGAAAAGCCAAGAGCAGGGATATAGTGTGGATGGGCTGTGCAGGACATTTGATTTATCCCTTCATGACAGTGAGAAAAAAAAAATAGCACAGGAGAATATAAAAAAAGGCCATATTAAGTGATCAGAAGTAACAAAAGTCTTGACAAATGATTCCCATATTAGGTCCAAGATCAGTTCCATAATTACAGCAGCTCTGAAAATCCCTGGCAGCCAGGCTGATCATCCCAAGCTCAGCTGGGAAATGGACCCATGGGACACGAGTTTGCAGGCTGAGAACTGGAGATGAGAGTTACCAGTACAGGAAAACAAAGATTGCTGGGGAGGCTGGAACAGCCCCACTGCCTGAACCACACTCAGGGCAGCTCAGGCCCAGCAGAGCAGGGTTTTGTAACAGGGGAAGAGGTTGCTGTGGGTGTTCAGTTAACAGGGAAGGGAATGAGGCCCCTGAAGGCTCAGGGTCTCAGGGAGAGCTGTTGATAGAGTGCAGGGGATGGATGGAGCCCTGGCTGTGTCACCTGCAATCAGCAGCCAGGGGGGTGATCTTACCTCCTTGTTAGCGAGACAGCCCCGGGCGCCTGCGGCTGCATCCTTCAGCAGTTGCTCCAGCATCAGAGAGTGCGGACAGGAGGCTCAAAACCAGCTGAGGGACAGGGAGGATGCCTAAAAGTGAGTGATTTACAAAGATCAATTTGTTTAGTTGGGAAACATAAGAGGAAAATGAAAGTGAATCCCAACAGTAATGAGCTGGGATGATGATGTGTCATTAAAATGACCAATTAGGACAAAAATCCCCAGCCCTCCCTCAGGTGGACAGGCCACCTGCACTCAGCCCTGAAGAAAGGCACGTTTGAATCAGATGTGTTCCACAGATAACAGCTATCAGAGGTGCATGCAATCCTCCCAAGGCTTCCATCCAAGCTCTCCCTGCTGCCATCATTCCATAGAGCACTGGCTGAAATCCCTGCTGCCATCATTCCATAGAGCACTGGCTGAAATCCCTGCTGCCATCATTCCATAGAGCACTGGCTGAAATCCCTGCTGCCAGCATTCCACAGAGCACTGGCTGAAATAACACATTTTTAACAGGCAAAGGGACCAGAGGTTCCAGTCCCAGAGCAGCCCCTTCCTGCAGCAAGGGCTTGGCACCCCCATTTCAGAAAAGCACCCAAGAGCAGCTCTGCCACTCGAGTTCTGTGTTAGTGGAATGAGACAGTGCTTCAGACACCCCCCACTCAGATTTGGGGTCCAGATGAGGGGAGTGAGTCTGGGGGTCCTGCATTGCCTAAGAAGGGCAATGGGCAGCAAAGGCAGGTGAACCCCACATCTGGAATAGGAGGTTAACAGAGGGGAGGAACCCCAAAACCCCTCTCCCACCACACTGCTCTGCCCATCTCATCACCCTGGGCACCAACAGGACAGGCATGTCTCCCCCCTCATGATTCATCAACTAAAAAAGAGACAAAACCCAAAGGAGTTTAAGAGGCTAATTCTTATTTGCTGAAAATGTCAGGGCCACACTTTTCACTGAAAGCAAACTACTAAGTAAATTTGAAATTAATTAAACACTGTTGCCAATGTAAATTTGGAGTAACAGCAGGAACCAGCCTTTAAATTTTCATATACTGTCACATTCCTCAGGAGTTAAGGACAGGGAAGTTTGAAATGAGTGCAGATTTCAGTAAGAGAATCTTTACTTTTAGACAAGCTGCTGCCTCCCATCTAAGAAATTTCTTCAAGGTACGTGCCAGCTTTTCACAGTGCATTTTCTACCTGCAGACAGGTACCAAAAACAGCACAGGAATCATTCCTGTGATTCCCAACCTGAATTCCAGCAGTTGTATCAATGCACAGAGTGCCAGACCTATGTACAGACATATGTGGGGCTCCCACAGCCCTGGGGTGCAGGAGGATTTACCCAACCTGTGGTTAACAACCAGGACCTGCCAATTAATGGGTCCTGGCTGTGGAGCTCTGAAGCTGCCCAAGAGCTGATTCCCTTTGCCAAGAAAGTGTCACTTTGTCCATTTAGTCCTAGTCCTGACTGCTGGGACAAACACAGGAGGACCCATGAGCAGGCAAAGAACTTCCTGGTCTTTAAGGAAATGTTTTGGTTCAAGCAAAATGACAGTCATTAAGTCTTGGAAAGGTTCAGCCCATGCAAATTCAATGCAGAACAAACCCAAGAGCTTCCAAGTGGAATTCCGGTGGTGTCCTTCCGTTCTGTGGGATCAGCCAAGGTTAGAGGGGCACATTGTGCCTCTCCTCCTGTGTGCTGCAGCACCCAGCCACATCACAGCAACCTTCACCCAACGTACACCCACGCTCCTGCAGCTGCTGTTTCTGGCAACATTTAACTCAATAATTTTCCAATGTTTGAAAGAAAAGTCTATGGACACTGACACGCATCTGAGAAAGGCAGAATGTCAGCAATTTCAGCTAATTTAAGTCATGCCAGAAAGTGCATTTGAGAGAGACTTTCATTTCTTGTATTTGTCATAAGTTCATTTCAGCACTTCCAGCCGAAGAGGCTCCTTGGAGCGGGCAGGATCCACGATGAAATATCAGGAGGCTTATCTCTGACAGTGGGCTGGCTCCTGAATTAAAGCTTTGCAGGCTCTGACATCCAGAGACAATGAAGAATAATTTGGAGCAGGTACATGGGGAAAAAAGAAATCAGCTTCAGGTGAAGAATTTCTGGAGTTAACACAGCTGCTGTTCACACACAGCCAGGGAATGGCCCCTCCGGTGTGCCCCCTCCTCTACCCAGACCACAGGGTTTGGCTAAGAATTTAAACATTTTAACATTCAAATTTTCACTTCCTTTCAGCTTTCTCCTCAAACAGACAACTTCCTGCTACTCAGAGTGGGAAGACCTGCAGTGTGGAGCAGTATTATTGTAAAATGCTCCAAACCCAGCCATTGGATGGGACAGCTGAGGTGTGGCAGGGACAACAGTGGGGCAGGAGGAAACTAAAACTGCTCCAGCAGTGTCCCCATTCCGCTGAGATTGAGAGCACCTGGAGGGCAGGACAGCCAGCACCAGGTGGGTGTCAAGGCAGCCTCATTCCGGGCTATGAAATCCCAAACACCTTCAGAACCATCTCCTGGCCTTGTCTTGGCACAGACTGGGCCCAGCCCAGCACAAACTGGAGCCCCTTAGCAACAGCCCAGCACAAACTGGAGCCCCTTGACTCCAGCCCAGTCCAAACTGGAGCCCCTTGACTCCAGCCCAGCACAAACTGCCCCAGCCCAGTACAAACTGGAGCCCCTTGGTCCCAGCCCAGCACAAACTGGGGGAAGGTGTCCCTGCCCTTTGATGGCAGGGAGTGGTGCAGGGTCCCTAAATTTTCGTCTTCCACCAGCAGCTCCTCAGACAAGGCTTCTCTGAAGGCTTCATAGCCTCAAGGCAGTTGTTAAGGAGAATGAATATATCCACAGAAGACTTTTTTCCTCCCTAAATTATGTCTTCCCAGGTCATGCTAATGAAATTTGATTAATTTATTAATGATTTATTTGTTTTGTTTTGTTTTTAAGCAGTTTAAAAAGACATGTGCTGAGCAGGGAAAAAAAAAAGAAGAAATGCATGGCAATTCTGTTGTTAATCAAAAGAGGTTTCATGCTGCATGAAAGTGAAATTGGGCCCACGGGCTAATTAAAACAGTGTTTGAATTAGGATGAATGAATAATTAGCATTATTCACTCAGATCTCATTTACATTGAAAAGTAAGAAATTACATGATTTACAAGTACTTTTGAGGAAGCAGAGGGGTTCCTTTTTTTTTTTTTTAACCTGGAAAACAAGTAAGACTTTACTGCTCAAGAAAGCAGAGAGCTGTGGCCAGACCCAGCACTGGAATGGTGCCTGAATCCCGTGTCACCATTCTGAATCCTGAATCCTGGTGAGTGTTGTGCTGATGCCACCTGCATTCCCTGAGCAGCAATTCCAGTGTCCACTGCTCTGAGTGACACAGGAGCAAGGATGTGGGGATATCCCTGGGATAACACAACTATCACCCTTCTATCCTCTGTGAAGGAAGTGGGTTCAATCACCACCAATTTTACTCCTATTTTCAGCAATAAAGATGAAAAGGAATAAGAAGAGTGCACTGAATTTTATTTTTAATCTTATAGAATACTTGAGAAGGAAAAGGCTGGGACTTTTTGGAGAACACACAGTGCTCTTTCAAATAAATCCTCTGTCATCTGGCAGGGCTCACGTGGCAACAGCAGAGAATGGTTTGGAAAAAGCCACAATGTCAATGTCAATTTGGAAACCATTTCTGAATGGTGCCTTCCAATCCCAGGCATGCTAACAAGGCTCTGCTGATTCCCAGACCAATCCCCCGAGTCTACAAAACCCCACGCTGAATGATGAGACCACAGCTCCTATGTGGGATATAAATAGAACAGGAAAATATGGGTAAGAGGTAGGGATATAATAAGATTCTTGCGCTGTCAAAAAAATCAAGATGTCAAGTACGTATCTTTTTGAAAATCAACATATACCCACTCCAGCATTCAGCTTACAGATAAACTGGAATTTGCAGCTAAGACATGAACCTCCGGTCGCCTCGGCGTGCCCTCTAGGTACTGCTAACATGGGAAGCCAAGTGACAATTTTAGCAACACTCCCCCGCAGTGACAAAATTCAGATGAAATCACGACGTGTTTTGTGCTGGCCCAAACCAGCTTTTACTGCACCTCCAGCAAGAGTGCTGCTGCAGGAGGCAGCGTGTGCAGGGCAGGGCAGGCACCCTGGAAATCTCAGAACCCAGGAAATTCCTCTGGCTGCCCTGCAGGACTCAGGACCCTGACAGGGGGCTCAGAGTCAAAAACACCTGTGCCTTCGATTTTAGCCCTTGGAAAAAAACAATTACCAACCTTATATGAGGATTCACAAGTAATGAAAGTTTAAGTAGAATGATAGTTTGTTACAAGATAGAAAGGTAGGATTTTGAGTTTTTAGAATGGGGATCAGAAGCCAAGATGGAGGGATTTGGGTGTGCCTTGTCCTTCCTTCTTCTTCATATCCTCCATCTTCTGGGTGATGTTGGCACTTTTAGTTGGTTTAGAGTACAAACTCACTGTTTAACATAGGTGATGGATATTGGGAAATTATTGTCAATAATGTACATGCAGTTTTTAGTATAAAAGATAAGACCAGTGTGCCTCAACCCAACCTGCCAGACAGACCTCAGTGGGCCAGAGAAAGAATGTTATAGATAAGAAACAATAAACAACTTTGAGAACGAGAATAGAAGAATCCTGACTTCTTCTTCAGCTGCCAGGCTGGGAAAAGAGATTGTCAAACACATTTTGGGGTCATCCTGACCACAGAGACCCCCGAGACCGGCAGGGACAGCGGGACCACCCCAGCAGCACCAGGACAGGATGAGCTGAGCCTGACCCGAGTTCATCTGAGAGCAGGAGCCTGCAGTGCTGACAGGCTCCACGGTGTAAGAGCCTGAATGAGAGATGCAGGACTTCAGGTGGCTCTCCAAAATGCAGTTTATTGTATCCAAAATGCAGTTTATTGTATCCAAGACTTTCCAGCAGTCCAGGGTCATGGGTGACAGAGCTGTGCCCACAGCTGTCAGCTCCAGCTGCAGGCCTGCAGACCCTTTAGTTTAGGTTACAATGCATTATAAACTTTTCTTTTGGTTACATTGCATTATATACTTTTCTTTGCTGAGCATCTCCATACAGTAGAACCAATCTATACCTTAACTTTTATCTCTAGCCTATCATAACTACTGTAATTACCACATTCATGTTACTGTTCTCCAATCACTCAAAGTCAGTACATTACAGTTTAAGCTAGAAGTTGTCTTTCAGTTTTCTTGCAGTGGGAAATTCTGAGATCTTTTTTCTACTTACTTGTTTGCCTGTGCTATCTTTCTGCTTGGTAAAAACATCTTCTTGTTTGGGGTGGGTTTATCCTTTGTTCTAAGTCATAAAAACCCCTTCTTACTAATATCCTTTGCCTTCTTGGTTATCCAGTAAACTGGTTCAGCAATTCTTTTCTTTTATATCAAAATTTGCTTTCATTTCTATTCCTTCTTCAGATTCTCTATTCAAAAATCTTTCTGCTAAGCATCCATATCTGTGAGACTTTCTTGTCAAACTTTCATCCTTCCCACCACCATGGGAAATGGACACTGGGCTCTGTCACCTCAGGAGATTTTTGGAGGCCTGCTGTGGGGTCTGTGTCAGCCTGAATCCCTTCACACACGCTCAGCAATCAGCATCCCTTACAAAGGATGGGAATGACCATCTCTCCTCCAGCCTCAAACATCTCACAGCTCTTCTCCACCACAGTTTAACCCCATGAGCCCACATGGTTTGAGCAGCTCCTGTAGGAACTGGGCTCCTGCAGCCCTGGGTCATGCTGGAACTGACAGGTCCAGCCTGGAGAAAAGGAGACTCAGGGCTGCCCTCATCACTCTCTACAGCTCCTGAAAGGTGCCTGTGCTCAGCTGGGGCTGGGCTCTTTCTCCAGCAGCACTGACAGAACCAGAGGACACAGCCTTAAACTGCACCAATGGAAATCCAGGTTGGATATTAGGAAAAAGTTTTTTACAGAAAGAGCTATAAAGATCTGGAATGGAAGAGGTGCAGTCACCACCCCTGGGTGTGTTTAACAAAGCCTGGATGTGGCACTGGGTGCTGTGGTTTTGTTGAGGTGTTGGGGCTGGGTTGGACTTGATGATCTTGAAGGTCTCTTCCAACCCAGTGATTCTGTGAATTCTGGGAATTCAGTAAAGCACAGGGAAGCTTTCCCTGTGTAAATCACCTGGATGTTAAAAACAAGGAATTACAGGGTAGGTAAAAGACAATTTTAATTTTTTTTAAGAATTTGAATCTGAAGTTCAAGCCATACTAGAGAAAACACCCAACACTACTGTTCTGAAATTAAGACCAAGTGTTTAACCAAATGCTGAGCTCTTGGACTGCCAGCCCAGGCTGTCTGCAAACAACAGGGCTGGGGACTGATACCCTTAAAATCCAAAGATCCAGAGGGTATCCTTGAGAAACACTGTTCCTACCAGCTGAAGTGACCATCAGGCTGGGTGAGGGTGGCCTCAGGTGCACAGAACACTCAGAGTGTGAGCTGGCAATTCCCATTCTCCCTCACCACAGGGATCCTGCAGGCTTTTCCAGGATCACACACAGGCAGCACTGACCTCCCAAACACCAGAGTTCTCCTTCCAGGAGCAGCTCCTGGGCCAGACAAACATCTGCTGAGGCACCACGTGCTCCTCAGGGCTACTAAACCCTGGCTCAGACACACAATGTGCTACCTCTACAAACATGAGACCAAACACCCCAACACTCACTGCTCTGAGGCTCTGACAGCCCCTTTGTAAGTGACAGAGCTTTATTTCAGTCACTTCTGAAGGTGCTTAACCCCAAAGTTCCCTTGTACCAAATGCTTCCCTTTCAGAAATGTGCAATGTTGTGATAACTGGTAGTTTAAACCACCATATTTTACATCCCAGAGCAGGTTGGAAGGCCCCTGTCCAGCCAGGTTTTAAATAACTCCACACAAGCTCTCTGGGCAGCCTGATCCTATTAAACACCTCCAGAGACAGAAGCATTGAAAAGTCAGACTGGGCAGTCTGATCCTACATCTGACCATGCTCACAGTAAAAAAAACTTAATTGGAATTTCTGTGTATCAGTTTTACATCACCATTCCCTGGGCACCATGGAGAACAGTCTGGGCAACAGCAACAGAAGCAAAGAAATTTGGCAAATTTTCCTGTAAGAATGAATATAACAGAGAGGGGACAAGATGCAGGGAGTTGAAAAAGAAAAGAAAAAGAGAGGGAAGGAAGGGAGGAAGGGAGAAAGAGAGAGAGAAAGAGAGAAGGAGAAAAGGAAAAGGAAAAGGAAAAAGAAAAGCAGAAAAAAGGAAAGAAAGAAAAAAGAAAAAAAGAAAAGGAAAAGGAAAAAGGAAAAGGAAAAGAAGAAAAAGAAAAAAGAAAAGGAAAAGGAGAGGAAAAGGAAAGAAAGAAAAAAAAAAAAAAAAAAGAGAGAAAGAGAAAAAGACAGAAAGAGAGAAAGAGAAAGAAGAAAGAAAGAAAAGAAAGAGAAGCGGGAGGAATGGAGGAAGGAAAGGAAAGGAAAGAAAAGAAAAAAAAGAAAAGAAAAGAAAAGAAAAGAAAAGAAAAGAAAAGAAAAGAAAAGAAAAGAAAAGAAAAGAAAAGAAAAGAAAAGGAAAAGAAAAGAAAAGAAAAGAAAAGAAAAGAAAGGAAAAGAAAAGGAAAGAAAAGAAAAGAAAAGAAAAGAAAAGAAAAGAAAAGAAAAGAAAAGAAAAGAAAAGAAAAGAAAAGAAGTCCTGCTGCAAACTCTGCCTGCAAACGCAGCACCAGCTCTGTCACTCAGGGCTGCACCTGGGGTGAGCAGAGCCTGGACAGTGCAAACCCAAACCCACCTGGGACACCCGAGGGAACGGCAGCACCTGGGCCCACCCAGCCCTCAGACCACGACCCCAAGCCCTGCAGTGAGGCAAGGAGGAACAATTCTCTTTCCCCAGACAGAACCACAGGGTCCAAAGGGAAGAAGGCACAGAACACACAGAACTCTGGGTGTTCCATCCCTGGGAAGCACAGGGACAGGCACTGCTGGGCAGCAGGAGCCTTTGGGCAGGCTGCACATCCATGTGCTTACCTGGATCCCTGCAGCTCGCTGGCAGCGAGGTCTGGGGAAGGCCATCCTCACTCCCATACCATTCCAGTCAGGCAGCAGAGACCTCCCTGCCTGGATGTGATCAGAGACTCAAATAACCACAACACCCCTTTAACTACACCCGATTCCAGGGCAGCCAACAGCTCCACAGCGTTTCCTCAGGGCTCCTCCTCTGTGCTCACAGGGATGAGTGTCAAAAGAAAATGACACACTGGAGGCAGCTGACCCAAATATCACTCTCACGGCCATTTCAGGGAAGGAGAGAGAAGCCAAAAGAGAGCAATTCTGTCGGCTCCTGTACATCAAAATCAAAGGCTCTCACTTGGCTGAGCGGGATGGGGATGAACACCTAATGCTCCCACCACCATCTTATGGCAGTCAAGAGAAACCACGGCAGTGTTTGCTTCATAGATAAACCTCAAAACCTCCCATGAACAGCTTGTAAATGAAACAGATACCACAGAGCCCAACACAGTCTGCCACAACCTCCCCAGTCACCCATCCTGCAACATGGCAGCTGCTTCTCTGTGACCTACATTCAAAAAAAAAAAGAGTTTTATTCCCCAGCTCTGTCTGGTCTAGTGGGAGCCACCGCCTCAGCCTGCAACTCCACCAAATCCACATCACGTTTTCCACAAGAGCAGCTCTGCAGAGAGGGAAGGATGCTCAGAGGCAGAGGAGGACACTGCAAACCAAACATCACCACTGCAAACCCTCCCTGCCGTGCTGGGGCTTTCAGGGCACCCAGCACTTGGAACAGCTCTGCTAAACTGGGCCTGGATTGTTCCCAAGCTGGGACAGGGAGGAGCAGAGAGCCCTGCAGCCCCTTGGGACTTCACCAAACTCTGTATCTGCCCTGTGGAGAGCAGCAAACTGAGGAGGACAGCAGCCAGCTGTGCCACATGGCACAACAGCCCATGAGGATGGCGAGAGGAATAGTGGATTTGTCTTTCCAAACAAGCCATGGGTCTGCTGGTAGATAAAACCAGCACAGGGAGATAAAAGAAACAATGGGAAGGATGAATGGAAAAAGATATTTGCTTTTACAAATAAACTTTAGGTTTGCTGATAAATGAAATTAGATGATGAAAGATGAAAGAAACAATGGGGAAGAAAAACCCCTAAATTCCATAAGAATTAAAAATTAAAAGTGAGGGTTATACATTAGAGGGAAATCTTTGGTATCAGGTATTTTTGGAATTTTTTACCTCTCAAGTATATCAGCCAATGGGGAAATGTGGGAAATTGGGATAAAAAGGAGGTTGTGTCCTCCAAAAATTTGAGAGATCCCAGAGGAGTGCCCCATGGCCTCTCCCTTTATTGGAATAAAGTCAAAGGACTCCTCTGTCTCCTTTTTGGACATAAACCTCTGGTGTTTGTGGATTAATTTTCCTAACAATGGTGTTGGGACAGACAGCCAAGGACAGCACCTTGCCAGAGAACCACAACAAGCCAGCACCTCACTCACTCTACTGCTGCTTCAACTTCTCCCAAGTTGCTGCTAAACCACAGAAACAGCTGAAGAGTTTTGTTTCAATAAAGTTGGTTTTACACACAGTTTATTCTGAGACAAGGAGCAGAGTAAGGCAGCAGATTGCCATATTGGCATTAAAATGTTACTCCAGCTTGAGTTCAACAGGAGTCTTAACAGCTTTATTTTGCCAAAGATAAAATTTAGAATATAAATATGCATAGATTTGCTAAGTGACTTATTTGTTGAAAAAAAATATCCCTGTAATGAAATAAGAAACATAAAACTGTCCATTTCTGAAAGACTTGAATACTTTGAGACTCCCTTGGGAAGAGACCTGAAGCACTGATGAACTCCCTGTGCTCCACCACTCCAGCTGGGAAACACACACACCAACTGGGGCTCTTCCCCCTGAGAACAGCTGGAAATAACTCCTCTTTCATGAAAGGAGGCCAGGAGCCCTTTTCCCAGCGACAGGCACTCTGCACCAAGCACACAGTGGCAGACGGGTCACTTTTTCCACCTGACTGCTCTCCCTTGGCCAAGGATTTTATCTGACTTATTATCGACCCAGCTTGGGACAATTAGCAGCAAACTGAAGGCAGATCAGCCTCCCCAGTGCTTGAGTCAGGCGTGAGACTTGACAGGGGAGCACCAAGGCACCAGGGGATGGTGTGTACTGAGTTGTGGGGCTGCTGGGGGCAGGAAAAACCCACCGAGACACCGCAGCCACAGCTACAGTCAGGGCAGCAATGCCAGGCTTCTCCCTCCTTCTCATTTCCAAGATTTTAGGAGGCTGGTGACATCTTGTTAATCACGGAGTGAACTTCATGCTCCAACCAGGAGCCAGCAGATCACCTCCACTGGGTGACTTCCTAACAGAGCCCAGCAGGTCTGATTGCAAAAACATCCTAAAAACAAAGGGTAATTGAGCATCTGCTGTGTCACAGCTCCTTCACTCTCACAAAGGGGAATTAGCTGCAGATAAGATCGCTCCTGATAAGGAACCGCTGGCTGTCTGGTGGATTGTCTCATTAAGGCAATCGTACCCACTGTGCCAAACACAAGCACAGACTGGTTTGGGTTGGAAGGGACTTTAAAGCTCATCTTGTTCCTCCCCCTGCCATGGCAGGGACACTTCCACTGTCCCAGGCTGCTCCAAGCCCTGTCCAGCCTGGCCTTGGGCACTGCCAGGGATGCAGGGGCAGCCACAGCTGCTCTGGGCACCCTGTGCCAGGGCCTGCCCGCCCTCATGGTGAAATATTTCATTTTAATGTCCCATCTAACCCTGTCCTCTCTCAGTCTAAGTGTTGCCCCTCCCCTGGTCCTGTCACTACAGGTCTTGGTAGAAAGTCCCCATTTTTCTTCTAAACCTCTTTATAAGCTGGAAAGCCACAGTAAGGTCTCCTCAGAGCCTTCTCTTCTCCAGCTGAACACCCCCAGCTCTCCCAGCCCATCTCCAGAGCTGTTCCAGCTTTCAGACCGCTCCCACTTCAGATTCCCACCTGCACCTTCATGGAGTCTCCCTGCAGAAAGCCACCATCAGGAACAGGCTCAGCTTTAATGTCACTAAAAGAGATGACAAACCCATCCAGGGAAAACGATGTGACTCCTTTACACACAACTCACAGCACCAGGAGCAGTTCCAGGCTCTCTGCCAGCCCTTTCCCCTGGGGTTCACTGGGAAACTGGTTCCCACTGCTGGAGGGACTGGAGGGGAGGTTACAGAGCAAAGAGTCACAGTAGGAAGGGCTGGATGGATCCACCAAGGGGTTAATGGAGCATGGAGTACAGTCATTCCTAAAATTGTCTTGGGACAGGGAAACAACTGCCATGTCAACTCGGCAAGACAGGGGTGTGAAGAAAATCCTGGCAAAATGTAGTTGTCCAAACCCAACATTCACACAGGACTAATTTACACAGAGCACAATTAGTGGGCATCGATTCTCTGTATAAATACAATAAACCAGGGGAAAAGTCAGCGTGGATTCTGGAAAGGCACCTCCAGCCCCACAGAGGGCTCCAGATCTTCGGGGTTTTAACCTATGTGAGTCTCCCTCATCTGAGGCTTCCTGTAGGGACCCCAAAAAGCCACTGGAAAAGGGATTGTCCCTGTATGGAGACAGCTGGGTGGGAGGCAAGGGAGTAGCAATAAACAATGATTTCCTGCAAGGGAGGGAAGTCAGAGCAAGGGTCACAGGGAGAGGCTGGCTGTGCCACACTAGGACACTGTCTGGATGTGACCCAGCATCCTGAAGGAAATATTCAAGGGGAGGTGGATAAGCAACCATGAAGAGCAGCACAGGGACCATATGAGTCTATGCAACCTGGAAATGAAATGGCAGATGGAATTCCACATGGATAAAAAGTGATGCATACATTGAATAAGAATAATAAATCTCAATTTCACCTAAAAATAGATATGCCCTGAGATGGCCTCAGCAAGCAGGAGGTCTTGGGGCTGTCAGGCTGCTCTGTGAATGCTCTGGCACTGCTCAGCACAGCTCCAAAACTGTTTCACCAGTGTCAGAGGACAAGCACAGCCAGCACATGCTGCTGTGCCACCCTGTGCCTGTGACATGCATCCACGGCATGTGGCTCTGGTCACTCTGCTGTGTCCCTCTGAGTGCCCACAGCTCACCCATGGTGTGTGGCTCTGGTCACTCTGCCACCTCCTATCCTGGGAAGAGAGAACAGAAGGAGCTTGGAGAACAGCTATGGAGCGGCTGGTGGGGGAAGGACAGGGGAAAAAGCCAGAAGGCTGAGGAGGGAAACAGGCAGGGAGCTGTGACACCTGGAGCAGCCTGGAGACACAAAGCAGAGCATGTTGAGAGACTGCAGAGCTACTCCCCTGCTCTGCTGCAGCCCCACACGGGGCAGGTCAGGAACAGGACCCCGGAGCAGGCAAGATTCCATCTGATCCATGGGGCTGTTCCAAAGGAGCCAGGAGTGAGCGGCTCGAGGCGCTGGGGGAAAGCCCCTCCATGAACCAGCAGACACCAGAGAGAACAGAATTGGTTCAGGGGCTGTTAATCACTGCTCAATTCCAGCCCCCTGGAACTCTGCATGTGCCAGACGACCCTGGGCAATGCGAACACCTGAAGGGCAGCCATGATTTATTTCTGTCCAGCACAGCCCTCCAGGGAATCGGATTCCACCCGGATCGATGGGGTTTGGTCACAGATTGCAAAGAGAGCAAGAGCAGGCGAGGAATACAAACCAAGCTGGGGACAGCACTGAGGAGGAGGCTCCAAGTCAGCTCCAGAAGGAGCAAAGACTTCACACGAACCAGGGAATAAAGATAATTTCCATATGGCTCTGTGGAAGATCGCCATGTGCTTCCTCCCAAACACTTCAATTTTATTTTGCTTTATAATATCTCAGGAATCACAGTTTCCACCATGAAAATTCTTCTCATTTCAAAATAGTTTAACTCCATATCTGAGCACAAGCTGAGTAACTCCTGCGAATGAATCTGCTGCAAGTAAAATTCAGTCATTTCTCAACTACTTCAATGTTTACCCTGAGAATCAAGCGATTTTTCGATTTTTAGGAGGACATGCTGCATGCAGGGCAGCACAGCTGCAAGACACATAAGGAACTTCAACTGTTTTAATTTTATGCCATTAAAAAATGTACTGACACCAAGGGCAGCCCCGTGTGGGCTACACCCACCCCCTTGCCTGCCTACAGACACATCTCTAACCTCAGGATTACACAGTGCTGGGTGTCATCCTTGTCCCGGCATCCACAGCAGAGCCAGGCTTCCAGGAGTTAACAAGGAGTCAAAACTCCCCCTCAAGGGAACATGGGCACACACAAGACATACAATCACCCTTCCAGGCTCTTGACTATTTTAAGCATGAGAGAGAGATACAGAACTTCACAGGCAATGGATTGCTCCCAGTCTAGCAGGGCTGCACCACTCATGCCAGGACGTCACCGCGGGCAGGAGCTCCATCCCCTGCTGCCACCAGCATCATCCCTCATCCTGCAGGAGCTGCATTCCCCAGGCACACCACAGCCAGACCCATGTTCAGACCCACAAGTCATTTTTCTACATTCCTTCATCAGAAAAGCAAAGTGGACACAGAAGCATCCCCAGGACGGGGCACTTTGGGGGAAGACTTGGGATATTCAGAGGAGAGGGAATGCTGTGCACAGCCACCTGCAAGGCAAACCCTGCTGCCACCAGCATCATCCCTCATCCTGCTGCTTTCCCCAGGCACACCACAGCCAGACCCAGAAGTAATTATTCTACATTCCTTCATCAGAAAAGCAAAGTGGACAGCATTCCCAAGAAGCGGCACTCTCGGGGAAGATTTTAGGGATGTTCAGAGGAGAGGGAATGCTGCGCACAGCCACCTACAAGGAAAACCCTGCTGCCACCAGCATCATCCCTCATCCTGCAGGAGCTGCATTCCCCAGCCAGACCCATGTTCAGACCCACAAGTCATTTTTCTACATTCCTTCATCAGAAAAACAAAGTGGACACAGAAGCATCCCCAAGATGTGGCACTTTGGGGGAAAACTTTGAGGATGTTCAGAGGAGAGGGAATGCTGTGCACAGCCACCTAAAAGGCAAACCCTGCTCCCCAGGACAGCAGATGAATGGCTCAGAGGGACACCAGAGCAGGCACTCGATGGAAAATAATCCAATGCAGTTGTCAGCCTCCTCCAGCGCCACCGACTGCGAATTCGACATTGGGACTGGAAAGGACACAAGGCACAATCTGCTGGTCATCCATATGGATGTTCCCTCCCTCCTTCAGACCTCCTCAGTATCTCAATCGAGGTCAGGCACGCACACTCAGACTTGTTTTCTGACAAATTTGTAACTAAAAAGCTGGAACTAATAACTGTAAGAGCCCAAAGCTGGTTTCATGGACTTGTTTAGGCAAAAAAGCTGCTTGACTCCACCAATTTCCATCTAGGCAAGGTAATAGAGAGAAATCCTTCATTCCTGTGTAAAAATGTAAATCCCAGCTCAGTGAGTCATTTAAACACATGCCTAATGCAAAGCTTGAAACAAATCCTGCTAATAATCCGGGCTGCTCACTTATTTACAGCTAGGCATGGCTTAAGTACCTGGATAATCTGGGGTGCTTATTTAAAACTAGGCACGGTTTAAGTACCTGGATGATCTGGGGTGCTTATTTAAAACTAGGCACGGTTTAAGTACCTGGATGATCTGGAAATACCCCGGAGCCCCCTGAAAAGAGCCTAAACCAGGCTGGTCTGGGAATTAATCACAGTGGTATGAGCAGAAGTGCTAATATGAACCGGGGGAGGACTCTGTGTGTGTGTGTGTGTGCTGAAGCATCTGTTCAAGTTTAGGCATATAAAACATTTTTCAGCCCAATGACTCCAGAGGGGAATGCTTCATACATCAGCTCATCTGACTCAATTTTTCCATCACATTTCCTTTAATACAGTTTTGTCCATAAATACACTATTTGTTTTTTCCAAATATAGATTTTTTATTTATAGCTAGAAAACCTTGTAACTTGTGTTATTGCTTGGGTTCTGCCTGGGTTCTGCTTTGAAATAGAATCACATTCTTCCTTGAAACAGAATCACTGAGGAATTACTGGCCAGTACTGAGGTATGAAACCAAGCTCTCTATGTTTGCAGAAGGAAAAGGGATTTCTTTTTGCCAGAAATTCTCAGAATTTCCTTCACCAGGAGTCACCAGTAAGATCACAACTGCCTAGCCACACGTTGAGTATGTCAATTATCCCACATCACATGCAAGAACTTTCACTTGAAATCTTCATTTTACACCAAAACGAAGTCAAGTTTTTAAAAATCCCAGCCAGATCTTCCAGACGGTCCTGAATTTGGGAAGAAGTGTGTGTCACTAACCAAGCAGCAATAACAATTCATATTTATGGTATGAGGAGGTCAGAAAAGGAAATGCTAACATTGCCCTTTCCCCTCCAAGAAGCATTTTGGAGATAAATTCCTTTTTGTAGCTTTTAATGCAACGAGCTTCCCAAAACCAGGACCAAGAATGGGAAATTTGGTCATACTGACGTTTTAAAAACATGGTTTTTTCTAAGAGTGGAATTTACGTACTGAGCAATACTGAACACAGCAGGTGAAATGTGATTTAATAATTTTGACCATTATTAACCATAACTTG
The DNA here is from genome assembly GCF_901933205.1 of Camarhynchus parvulus. NCBI lineage: Eukaryota > Metazoa > Chordata > Aves > Passeriformes > Thraupidae > Camarhynchus > Camarhynchus parvulus. Next base: position 1,686,104 of record NC_044597.1, on the reverse strand, counting down.
AGTCAATAATAAGCAAAGCCTGTTGTTCCATGGCACAAGCACGGGACAGTGGAATTGCACTCCTGCTGCTTGCAGGAAGTACCGAGAGCAGCTGCAAACACTGATAAATGCCAGGAGCTTCTGCAATAAAACCTTCACTCCTTTCCAAAGCAGGGGACACAAAGTGGCCGTGCAGCCACCCGTGAGGGGCTGGCAGCAGGGTCCAGGGGCCATCTGGAGCTCAGGGAGTATCCCTGCTGGCTGGGCAGGGATGTGCTTCCCTGTGCAGCTCAGCAGGGACAAAGCAGAGCCACCATAAAAATCAGGGAATTGTAACGGAACTTTTTAAACGGCAATAATTTGCTTCCTATTAAGCAGATTAAAAATACCTAAATCTGGAGCACAGGTCAGCTTTGTGGAGTGGAGTTTCCACACAAAGTGTGGAAACAGGATGGGAGCAAAGGATCACCTTCCCCCTAATGAGGCAGCAGTGCCCATCCCCCGGGAGGGACAACAAAGGGGTCCATTATCCACCAGGGTTTCACTCCAAGTGTTTAATGATCACCACCCTTGTCCCAGTTCCTGCTGGGATTCGGGGAATCCTGTCCCAGCAGGAAGGGAGAGGCACAAGAGAGGTGAATTGTACAAGGAAACGTTCATTGTGGTTTCTACCTTTAAAAAAGGTGCTGAAAATGGGAAGTGGTGTAAGGAAAGAGCCCCAAGATCAGCCCCCCGTGATGGTGAGGCACAGGAGAGGTCCCTTGTACAAGGAAATGTTCTTTGTGATTTCTACCTTTAAAAAAGGTGCTGAAAATGGGAAGTGGTTTAAGGAAAGAGCACCAAGATCAGCCCACTGTGATGGTGAGGCTGCAGCCTGATTTCTGAGAATCACAGAATATCCTGAGCTGGAAAAGACCCATAAAAATCATCCAAGTCCAACTCCTGATTCCATCACTTTAACTCAGCTGTCTTGGTTTGGAAAGATAGGAGTCTGGTAAGGAAGCAGGAGCCTCCCCTGAAATGGAGAATGTGAACCCTCCCCACCCCTCTGAATTGCTATAAATTTAAATTAAGGGGCTCTCAGGCAAAAATATGGGAGCAGGAAATAACAGTTCTTTAATAGGGAAGAAAAAAAAAGAATAAAATAAACAATGCAGTCCACTGGAACAACACTGACAGAGTCAGAACCCAACCTGACACCCTGTGGGTCAGGGTGTTGGTGGTAGTCTGATTGAAAATGTGGCCACAGCCCTCCTGAAGTATCAGGGGTGGTTCTGTTGGAGCAAGGAGGATCTGTAAAGAAGGATGTAGTCTTTCCTCTGAAGATCCCATGGAGGAAGAGGCAGCTGCTGTTCCTCTGGGGAATCTCGTGGAGAAAAGCCATGCTAGAGTTTCAGAATCTCAGATTATATCTGGGTAGGAATGCTTGGATCCTCCCTCTGGGCGGAGCATCTCACAATGGGATGTTATAGTTCTTATCAGTCATGCACTGACATTCAATAGCTGTTATCAGCAGATGTCCTCTCCCGAGGGAGGAGTGATTGTGGTCACTCAAAGAGAGAGATAAGGCAAACTGCCCACTTGACAAAGATAATCTGCCCCACAGATGGTAATGGAAAACATCTTGCATTGCAATCTTCAACATCAACCTTGCAGGTGCCAATGACCACAAATCCTCAAAATTCTCCTCAGTGAGCAGGGTCTGCCTGAGCTCACACACTCTGTGGGGTTCCAGCAGCTCTCCATGGAAAGGTCTAGATTCCATGAGGACTCCTCACTCTCCAGCATCACAGCTGGGTCAGGAACAAGGCATCAGCAGCACCACCAAGCCTCTGTGGCTCTGGATTCTCCAGCTCCCCAGAGAAGCACCAAAGCACTGGATTTTCAGTGACCCAATCCCAAGGAAGGCACCTTCTGGATTATCCAGCTCCTAACTGGGTGTTCCTAAACTGCTCTGTGGATCCTCTGGATTACCCCCAGATACAATCTCAGGCACTGGATCTCATCCTTTCCTTGGCAAAAGTGGTGGATGAGGAAAGTTTGGGGATTTTTTTTGACTCACAGAAGTTGCTGGCAGTCAGCAAATTACTAAATCAACAAATTTAGGTGTTAAAATTCATCACAAACTCTCCATCACTGATTAGATTTCACAGCTTATAAGAAATTTATTGTTGTAAACTCTAGGACTATCCAAACACAGAAAAGACTTTTTAAGTTTCACCTAAGCAGTATAATTTCCACACCAATTACCTTTAGAACCACAGAATTCTTTAGAAGAACTGTGCCTATAATTAAAAATCTCCAGGGTGTACCAAAATAAATTCTTAAAATTGGTCTCAATTTGCCCAGCATCTGAGTTTTAACTTTCCCCCTGCCAAGGGCTGGGACCCCAGGAATTCCTCACATTCCCAGCCCTCTCTGCCTTGTTCAAAGCAAGCACTGTGCTCTCAGTCCTTGACCCAAATTTTCCAGTTATTTACCAGTATTTGCATCACTTGCACGTTATCTGTCATGAGCTGGGTGTTTGCTCTGAAGTGAGGGGCAAATAAAATCCCTTCATGAAGGGCTGAGGATGGTACACATCTAGAAAAGAGGTATTTCATGACAACCCCTTGTCTAGAATCCTGCATTCAGACTTGTGAGTTGTTTTTAAAAACCCAAAAATTTGTAATATTGTTCTATAAATTAAGAAAACACTTAGATTTGTACATGGAAATGTTTCTACTAGCAATAACTCAACTCCTCCATCAATGGAAGGACAAACAAACTCTAGTCTGAAATCACTAAAGGCACTCAGACCCTTTGGTAAGGGAACAGCCTGTCAGCAAAACATTTTTAATAACTTTTTGCCACTCCAACTGATCTACACCTTGATAAAAAAGACAAGAGGTGCTGGGTGACAAACTCCAAGGAGCAGCTGTGTTTCCAAAAAACAGAGACACTCCTGTAAAACAAGTTGCTTTAAAAAAACCAAAAAATTGTAATATTGTTCTATAAATTAGGAAAACATTTAGATCTGTAAATGGAAATGCTTCTATTAGCAATAACTCAACTCCTCCATCAATGGAAGGACAAACAAAATCTACTCTGAAAGCACTAAAGGCAGTCAGACCCTTTGGTAAGGGAACTAAGCAAAACGTTTTTAGTAATTTTTCATCACTCCAACTGATCTAAACCTTGATAAAAAACAACAAGAGGTGCTTGGGGACAAACTCCAAGGAGCAGCTGTGTTTCCAAAAAACAGAGACACTCCTGTAAAACAAGTTGCTTTAAAAACCCCCAAAAATTGTAATATTGTTCTATAAATTAGGAAAACATTTAGATCTGTAAATGGAAATGCTTCTATTAGCAATAACTCAACTCCTCCATCAATGGAAGGACAAACAAAATCTACTCTGAAAGCACTAAAGGCAGTCAGACCCTTTGGTAAGGGAACTAAGCAAAACGTTTTTAGTAATTTTTCATCACTCCAACTGATCTAAACCTTGATAAAAACAACAAGAGGTGCTTGGGGACAAACTCCAAGGAGCAGCTGTGTTTCCAAAAAACAGAGACACTCCTGTAAAACAAGTTGCTTTAAAAACCCCAAAAAATTGTAATATTGTTCTATAAATTAAGAAAACACTTAGATTTGTAAATGGAAATGTTTTCATTAGCAATAACTCAACTCCTCCATCAGTGGAAGGACAAACAAACTCTAGTCTAAAAGCACAAAAAGCAGTCAGAGTCTTTGGTTTTGCCTGTCAGCAAAACATTTTTAATAACTTTTCATCACTCCAACTGATCTAAACCTTGATAAAAACGACAAGAGGTGCTGGGTGACAAACTCCAAGGAGCAGCTGTGTTTCCAACACAGTCCAAAAACCAGAGACACTCCTGTAAAACAAGTTCCATGTGATGTGACACCTCCAAAGGGACCTGTCACCGTGCTCCTGCTGGCATTTCAATTTGGAAATTGAAATTGAATTGAATTTCAATTTGGAAATGTCAGACAAGCCCCTGATTCTGGAGAAACACCCTGCAAAGGGCTCTTCTCAGCAGAGAAAGGCTCAGAAACCCCACGGCCAGCCCAGCCCCAGCCCCTCAGCTCTTACCTAGCAGCCTCGGTGCCCGCAGACATGCTCGGAGCCCCGGCCCTGGCAGCCACGGGGACAGCCAGCGCTCCACTGCTGCCACCTCAGTGTCACCCAGGGCCAGCCCCTCGCTGGAGCTCTCGGTGCATTCGCCAGGCACAGAGTGCGACAGCTCAGCCCACCCCCAGGAGCCACCAGTGACCACAGAGCTCCGTCCCTGCTGCAAATGCAGGACTTTCTCTCCGAGTCAAACGGCACAATAAGGCTCAAATTCCCTTTTAAAACTCCTTACCCATCCTGCTTTCCAGTGAGCTGATCTGTTCCCTCAGAAAGCACAAGCAGAACTTTGGAACAGACTGGGAAAGTACCAAAAATACAGAGAAAGGCACCTTGCGTTTTCCTAAACACGAGTCTTGACAGAAAGCAACGTTTTCCCTTAAATGACCCGAAGAACGGAGGGTTTGGTAACTGCACTGACAGCTGGTTCATTGAACATCCCCAGGACACAGATTTCTAACAGGAAGGGACAGTTTGGGGGTTTTTTTTAACCAATTATCCTGACTTAGAGCAGGCAGGAGACATGGAAATAATAACAGCAATCAACGGTCTGTCAGACAGAAGGGTTTTGTTCTCCCTCTCATTTCCAAATACCAATCAAACACCCAATGAAAAATCAGAACCTGGTGGTACCAACTGTTGCTTCAGAATCCATATGGTACATCCATGCCCCAATTAATCCCTATGAACTATGTCCTATTTGTAATTAATTTGACGGTGGAACAAAATCAGCAATTCACTGGGAAGCAAGGTCACACTGACCAGAAAGTGTCAGGACTAATTCCTACCAACAGAAATGAGAATTGCCTTTAAAAGGCCAGTAAAAATAGCTGCACAAATGTCACTCCTGTGAAATTTTATGACGCTGGGTGAAAGTTGGGCCCAACGGAGGCCAAAACTCCCATCTGACACCAGAGCAGGATTCTTCTCATCATGCTCAGAGAATCACAGAACGTCCTCGGTGAGAAGGGACACACAAGGACACCGAGCCACACTGATGGCCCTGCACAGGACACCCCCAACAACCCCCCCACGTGTCTCAGAGCTTGGTGCAAACACCCCTGGAGCTGCCAGAAGTATTTCCTCAAGCAATGCCAAACCGCAGGGCTGGCTCCAGCTGCCAGCGGTGCTGGGGAGGTTTAACCGGGCAGGGAATTGGGAGCAGGAGCTGCTGCTTCTTCAGGGACTGATCCTGCCCGGAGCCGGGAGGGGGACACGGTGACACTGGAGAGGGGGCACGGGGTGACACTGGAGGTGAGCACGGGGCGACACTGGAGAGGTGGGCACGGGGTGACACGGGAGGAGCGGTGGGCACGGGGTGACACCGGAGAGGTTGGCACAGGGGTGACACAGGTGGCGTCTCCCGGTGCGGTCGCTCCGTTCCCGCGCTCCGTTCATCACCGAGGGGCTCGACACGTGCAGCCGCGGGCGGGCACCGGCCGCTCCGCCCGGGAAAGCCCTTCGGGCATCACTTCCCCCGGCACAAACACCCCGGGAGGCCCGTCCGGAGCGCGGAGGGCAGCGGGGAACGGGGAGGACGCGGAGACCCGGGGTGACACCGGCCCCTCGCGGCGGCACCGGCGGCGGAGCGCGCCCGGCTCATCCCGGGGCGCTCAGGGATCCCCCCGAAGCGCCCGGCTCGGTCCCTCCGGGGTCAAGGACTGGGGACAGCGCCCGGCTCGGTCCCTCCGGGCTCCCGCCTCCCTCAGCCCTCCGCGGCTCCGTCCCCTCGGGGCCCGCGGCTGCGCTCCCGCCTCCCGGTGCCCCCGGAACGGCCGCTCGGTCCCCGGAGCCCCCCGCCGTCCCCCCCGTGGCTCCGGCCCCTCGGGGGGCGCCGCTCGGAGCCCTCAGGCCCCGCCCGGCCCGGCGCGGTCCCGCCCGCCCTCAGCCCGCACTCACCGGGTCCGGCCCGTGGCGGCGCCGGGGCCCCTCGGCCGCCGAGCCCGGGCGGGGGGCGCGGGGCGCATGCGCAGAGCCCCCTCAGAGCGCGCGGGCCGGGGCGGGCGGGGACGGGGGGAGCGGGACAGGGACGGGGACAGGGACAGGGACACACGGGGGACAGGGATAGGGACAGGGCTGGGACAGGGACAGGGATAGGACAGGGATAGGGACACGGGGGACAGGGACAGGGACAGGGCTGGGACAGGGACAGGGCTGGGATAGGGACACGGGGACAGGGATAGGGCTGGGATAGGGACAGGGACAGGGACAGGGAGGGGACACGGGGACAGGGACACACGGGGGACAGGGACACACGGGGGACAGGGATAGGGACAGGGACAGGGGACAGGGACAGGGACAGGCACAGGGACAGGGATAGGGACAGGGACACACGGGGGACAGGGACAGGGACAGGGATAGGGACAGGCACGGGGATAGGGACAGGGACACACGGGGGACAGGGATAGGGACAGGGCTGGGACAGGGACAGGGACACACGGGGGACAGGGACAGGGACTGGGACACGGGGGACAGGGATAGGGACAGGGCTGGGACAGGGGCAGGGATAGGGACACACGGGGGACAGGGACAGGGCTGGGACAGGGACAGGGGCAGGGACAGGGATAGGGATAGGGACAGGGACAGGGACACACGGGGGACAGGGATAGGGACAGGGACAGGGACAGGGGACAGGGATAGGGATAGGGATAGGGATAGGGATAGGGATAGGGACAGGGACCCACGGGGGACAGGGACAGGGATAGGGACAGGGACACACGGGGGACAGGGACAGGGACACACAGGGGACAGGGCTGGGATAGGGATAGGGCTGGGATAGGGACAGGGACACAGGACAGGAACACGGGACAGAGCTGGGACAGGGGACAAGGACACAGGATTGGGGTCAGGATGGGGACACAGGGACAAAGACACAAAGTGGGGTCAGGATGGGGACACAGCAGGGGGATAGGGAGAAGGACACAGGGACAGGGTCACCAGGGGTACACGGCAGGGAACAGGGACAGGGACACAGAGCAGGACAGAACATGGGGAGCAGGACAGGAATAGGGAGAACACTGGAGCAGGGCTGTGGACAAGGACACCATATGCAGGGTGGGGACAGGGACATTGGGAGCAGAATAGGGACAGGAGCAGAGTGAAATGGGGACACTGAGAGCAAGACGAGGATGGGGATAGCAAGAATAGGACGAGGACAGGGACACAGGGAGCTGGACAGAGACAGGGGCAGGGTGGGGATGTGGAGACCAAAACAGGGCGGGATGGGGACATCGGGAGCAGGACAGGGACAAGGACACAGGGAGCAGGACAGTGATGGGGACAGGAGCAGGATGGAGGCAGTGGAAGCAAGAAGGGGACAACGATGCTGGGATGGGGATGGGGACATGGGAGTGGCAGCAAAATGGGTGACGGGGACACTGGGAGCAAGATGGGGATGGGGAGAGCAGCAGGATGAGGACAGGGACTGGGGCATCAGGAGCAGAAGGGGAATGGGGACACGGGAAGCAGGACTGGGACAGAGACATGGAGAGCAGGACTAGAATGGGGACAGCAGGAGCAGGGCTGGGGACAGGGACAGCAGGAGCAGGGTGGGGACACTGGGTCAGGTGTGGGGATGGAGGCATCTGGAGCAGAATGGGAATGAGGGCATCAGGAACAGGGTGGGGACAGGGACATGGAGCACAGGAGAGGGACAGGATGGGGACAAGGGACACCAAGAGCAGAGTGGAGGTCTGAGACAGGGATAAGGACACTGGGAGCAGGATGGGAACAGGGACATGGGCAGCAGGATGGGGACACCAGGAGCAGGATGGGGACAAGGGACACCCAAGAGCAGGGTGGAGGTCTGGGACAGGGACCAGGACACTGGGAGCAGGATGGGAACAGGGACATGGGCATCAAGACAGGCATACCAGGAGCATGATGGGGATGGGGACATCAGGAGCACAGAGGAAACCAAGGACATTGGGAGCAGTGAAGGGACAGAAGGGTGGGATTGGGAAATCAGAAGCAGGACAGGGACACAGGCACTGCAAGCAGGATGAGGTCAAGGACACAGGGAGCAGGACAATGATGGGGACAGTGTAAACAGGATGGACAACGGGGGCAGGATGGGGGCAATGGGATCAAGAAAGGGACAAGGACACTGGGATGGGGGACTGGGACATGGGGAGTAGGAAAATTATGGAGGCACTGGGAGCAGAATGGGTGGTGGGGACAATGGGAGCAAGATGGGAATGGAGAGAGCAGGAGCAGGGTGGGGACAGGAACATTGAGAAGCAGGACAGGGACTGGGGTAGGATGGAGACAGGGACACCAAAGCAGAGTGGGAATCAGGAGCAGGGCAAGGACGCAGGGAGCAGTGGACAGTGGGAATGGGGCTGTGGACAGGGACACCAGGACCAGGGCGGAGGCACTGGGGACAAGACAGGCACGAGGACAGTAGAAGCAGGAGTGCAGCCAGGGTCCCCAGGAGCAGGATGGAGACAGGGACACGGCACAGGGTGGGGGCGCATCCCACGAGGCTGCTCAAGGTGCCAGATCCTGTGGGACCTCCCAAATCCCTGGGGATGGGGACAAATGGAACAACTTGGGGGGGTCAGCACAGGGTCACTCAGTGCTGATAGCCCTGCTGGGGGTGGGGGCACATCCCCTGGGCACGTCCCAAAGCTGAGCCCAACTCGTGTCACAGATGGAGCCCCCGGTTTCCCAGGGTGTGATTCCACGTGCCTCAGTTTACCTGCACCACGCCAGGGCAGGCACACCCCAGGCACATCCCTTGGGGCATCCTGCACTCGTACAGATCCTTTGTGTGGGGAAATTCCAGCCGCACGGCAGGAGCTGGGGTCAGGGCAGAGCAGTTTCCGCGGAAAATCCCCAGCTCCCGTCGTGCGCGGGGCCAGGTTCGGGGCTGGCGGGTCAGCGTTTTCCAGCTGCTGGGAAAAGCCTGCGTGAGAATCGGTTCTGTCCCACGGCCGCGTCCCGCCGCCTTCTCCCGGGCTGCGGCCGGGGTGGTGCCCGCACTCGCGGGATCCACCGGGCACCGCAGCCTCGGGGCTCTGCTCTCCCAGGGCAGGCGCCACTGGCACCGATGCCAACCCACGGGTGTCCCCAGGGCTCTGTCCGGGCCCTTATCCAGCCCTGGAGAGCCCGAGGCTGGGATGATGGATGTCTTCTTCCTATGAACCCACCCAGAGCAGCACCAAACCCTGGTGTTGGAGAAGATGAAACAGGAAAGCCTTTTCAATATGATTGCCTGGCAAAAGATTCTGAGAATATGGAAACTATAAGTGAGATTGAAATGAAAGCAAGCTTTGAGATCCCTCAGTTACTGAACAACTGGAAAACAATGGCATGGCCAGCTGAAGGTGATCCCCTTTTGATGGAACAACACCCTCTGCTTGCAGACAGGCCCAAGGGTCAGAGCAGACCCTACAGCTTGGCAGAAGGGGCCCAAAGAGGAGTTTTAGGGTTTAAAATGTAACACAGGATGGTAATGTAATGATTCTTATAGGCTGTATGTAAATGCTACAGGATTTGTATCTTGTACCAGATTGGTTAGTGAGAATTACAATATTCAACACAGAAGAAGATTTATTGTATTGGAGCGGGAACGTCGCTCACTTACCCCTTTTACTCTCTTATGCTTTTACTCTCTCACCCTCTCATCCTCTCTCCCCCTCCCTTCTCTCTTTACTGCTCTGAGCTGTGGCTGGCAGCTCCCAGCAGGGCCCTGCACCCAGGCCCTTTGCAATAAACCCCAAGTTCCATAACCTGGCTGCAGAGATCTCTCATCTCCCTCCATCCCGACCATGCTACCCCCGATGCTCCTACACCTCGGACCAGAGCTCCGGAGGCAGAGCCATCCCCGAGCCCTGGGATGGGCAGGGCAGCACCACCAAGCCCCAGACGCTGATCCCACTGCAGCATCCCAGGGTTTGCTCCAGGAGATGCCTGGCCTGGTCTCTGCGGGCCCAGTTTGGTGCTGGGCTGTACTGGGAGGTCACAAGCACCCCAGCGTGGCCATGTGTCACAGACATCTTTTATGAAAAATCCTTTCCTTGGGATTTTTTCTCCTGAGAAGCTGAGAGGCCTCAGGAACAAAATGTAAACAATGATTATCTGCTGCTGTGGAATGCAACAGGTGCATCTGTGATTGGTCTCATGTGGTTGTTTCTACTTAGTGGCCAATCACAGTCAGCTGGCTCGGACTCTCTGTTGGAGACACAAGCTTTTGTTATCTTTCTTTCTTTTTCTATTCCTTGCTAGCCTTCTGATGAAATCCTTTCTTCTATTCTTTTAGTATAGTTTTAATGTAATATAGTTCATAAAATAATAAATCAAGCCTTCTGAAACATGGGGTCAGATCCTCATCTCTTCCTTCGTCCTGGGACCCCTGTGAACATGGTCACAGCCATGGGGGTGCCAGGGTTGAATTCTGCTTGCACCAAGGCAGGATTTACCCTCACTTTCCCCCAGGACAAAGGGGAACACACCATCAGTAAAGCCACAGTGCCAGGGCAGATGTGGGAGGTGAGGGGGACCCTCCTGGCACCGCCAGCAGGAAAGGCTGAGCCTGGAGAAGCAGGATTGCATCCCTGGAAAAGCTGAGCCTGCTGATAGGGCTGGAGAAGCAGGATTGCATCCCTGGAAAAGCTGAGCCTGCTGATAAGGCCAGAGCCCTCCTGCTGGCCATCAGGTGGGGCAGCAGCACGGCCTGGGGGTGATGCCGAGGTCGGGCTGACAGGAAATCCTTCTCCTCCCTCCTTTTGATGCTCCTCTGGCCTGAATTATCCCCCACAACATCCAGTTTCCACACAGAGCCAGCACCTGCTGGCATGGCTGGATGTGCTGTCCCATGGATGTTTCCTATCCCGTGCTTATGTCAGCCCAGGGCCTCCCAGTTTCCACCAGCAGCTGGAAGATTTTGGGAGGAGGGAGGAGGTTGTCCTCAGCTTTACCCTCTGCTGCCCCTGTGCTGCTGCCCCAGGGCCATGTCAAGCCCCTCTGAGCACAGGGATGCTCTGGGACAGGTTCCCAGGGGTGTTGCTGGGATGAACGAGGCTGTCAGGGCCAAACTTGGCCAGGGCAGCCCAGGCTGGGGGCAGCCAGGGGACAGGGAGGGCAGGAATGTCCCCAGCAGACATTCATCCCTGTAAATCAGCCCTGGTTTCACAGCAAACACTTGGGACAGAACTGGGGCAGAGTTCAGAGAGAGACAGAGCAGGGGAGTGGAGAGGGAGCACCAAAAACCTCTCAGAGGATGAGCAGCTGATGAAATCCCTGAAAACTCAGCAAGATTGAGGGAGAATGGAAAAAAATAAGCCTGGGATGGCTGGTCCATTCTCTGCCAAAGGCAGGAGTGGGATGGCTGGGAGACAGGGAGTCCTTGGGAGTGGTACAGCACTGAGGGCAGGGGGAACTGGGGCTGAGGGTGGGAGAAATCCTGACTGTGTGTACTGGAAGCACTGGGAAAGCAGAGCCTCCCCCAGCACTGCCATGTCAGGGCACAATCAGACCAAGTCCAGCCTGGAAGTTTGTACTAAACGTTTAAAAGGGTTCAAAAAAAAGGGGTACAGAAAGGTCAAAGCCACATTTCTCCTCCTGGGGAGGCTGGTAAAGCACTGCCCCCCCAGAATCCCCCCTTTATCTCAGCTGCCTGAAATGCTTGACACAGTTGAGGCCCAGTCCTCAGGAATCCACACTGACACTGCTCAGCTCTGTGAGCTGGAGGAGCCCATCCAAAAGGAAAAAACCTCCCTGGAGGCAACAGCAGCTGGAGGCCAACAATACAAAATGGATCAGGGCTCTGGCTCTGGGCTGCTCACAATCGGTCCATGGAATCTCCTACAGCCATGAGGAGCAGCTCCCTGCCTGCCCTGAGCCTCCAGGAGCCAGGGCTGGGCAAGCAGGGATGGGGAGGGACCAGCAGGTGCCAGCCAGGGCTCGGGTCAGCCCCCATGCCAGGGCAGCAGGGTTACATGGGGTAGTTGAGAACGACGTCCTGCTTGGCCAGTTCCAGCAACATGGGGTCATCAAAGAACTTGCTGATGCTCACGTCCTCACTGAGGCCCTGCAGGTAACACAAAGCCAGGGTTATTCCCCACACAGCCCATTGAAGACATCTTGTGTCCCACAGTAAGATAAATTTTCAGGCTCCAAAAAAGGCATGAGGTGCTTCTATGCAGCTTGAAGGCATCTAACACTCCTCAGGAACCTGCAAACGTGGTTTCTGCTGCTGAGCACATCTGCCAGCTCACTGCTCCTCACAGGAGAGCCTGGATTCCCTCTGCAGCTCCTCAGTCCAGCTAAACCAGCACAGAAACCAGTCCTGCTGTTTCTGCTGGACAAGGGGGCTACACCAGGCCACTGAGGGCTCCTCAGTGAGGCCCTGCAGGTAACACAAAGCCAGGGTTATTCCCCACACAGAGAGCCCACAGAAGAGACCTTGTAAAATAAATTTTCAGGCTCCAAAAAGGCATGAGGTCTTTCTATGCAGCTTGAAGGCATCTAACACTCCCAGGAGCCTGCAAACGTGGTTTGTGCTGCTGAGCACATCTGCCAGCTCACTGCTTCCCACATGAGAGCCCGATTCCCTCTGCAGCCCCTCAGTCCAGCTAAACCAGCACAGAAACCAGTTCTGCTGCTTCTGCTGGACAAGGAGGCTACAGCAGGGAAGGCTCAGAGGGGCTGGGGAGGGAGCAGGGCTCAGCAGAGGCCACAGGATCCTGTTTTGGACTGGAGTCACTGGTGGGACTGGCAGGCTCTGATGGGCAGCACAGGGGAGGTTCTGGGACACCAAGGGAACACAGAGGGGATGTGGCACAGCCAAGGGACCACACAGCAACAGCACAGCACAGGGGTTTGTCCCAGACACACCTTCCTACGCCTGGTCTTGATCATGAACTCCCTGGCCAGGTGTGGGGCTGGCTGCGGCTCCAGCGGCCGGATGACGATGCTCTTGTCCAAGGGGTCCCCAGGCACGATCTGAAACACAGGGCCAGGGTGTGAGACTGATGCTGGGGCTGCTTCAACTCCTGGACACACACCCCTGGGTCCCACAGACACCCCAACACCCCAGCTGGCACACAAACCCATGTCACTGCTGGTGATCATGACTGTGAGAAGTCAATAATACAGTGCTGAGAACTCAAGCCAAGGACATGTCCCTTCCCCAGGGAGTACTGCAAGACCCCATAACATCTAACAGAACAATCCATGCAAGTCCTGGTCAGCACAACCCCCTCCACAAAGCAGGCATGCTTATTGTTTCAGAGCTGAGCCTTGGGCTTTGACACACCAACCTTTAGGCCAGGGCTCAGCCTGCAGCTGCTGCTCTCATGGAGCTGCACCCCAAAGCAATGTGTACCTCACAGGACCTGATCTGCCCCAGACACAGAAGTGGCCAGAGAACAGTATTTTGTCCCAACTTTGTTTCCTACAGGTTTAAAACACCATCTCTGAGAGGCACAAAGTGTGGCACAAATCAAACTTCCTATGGCAGATCAGTGAGTCTGAGCCTCAGTCCAAGACTTCTGCTGCATGAAGTGGACCCAAACAGGTTCCCTCCTCCCAAGGGGGATGTCCTCTCCCCAGGCACTGCAGGACCCTGACACTCAGCCAGCAGCAGCTTCCAGGGCTCCCTCACGAGGACTGGGAGTGATGGCACTTGGAACAAAGCCCTGGCAGACATGGAACAGCTGGTGCACAAAGCCTCCCCAAGATCCTCCCAGGATGCTCTCCAGAGCTTTCCTGCTCTGTTGGTGCCTGATCCTACCTGTCCCTCTTCCCCACCTCCCCAGGGCATGGACTCACCTGCCAGTGGTGGAAGACAGAGAGAGAGAAGGCTTGTCCCTGCGTGTGGGTCCTCAAGTCTGTCTCAAAGCCAAAGGAATCAATGGCTGGGATGAAGGCTTTGATGGTGTAGAGGGGAGAACCTGGGATCGGAGCATCCTGGGTCACGTGGCCTCTGCAAATGTGTCAAAGGATCAGCATTCCTATGTGTCACAGTCATGGAAGGGACCTCAAACCCCACACAGTTCCACCCCCTCTATCACAGGCAGGGACTCCTTCCACTATCCCAGGTGGAATCCAACCCGGCCTTGGACAGTTCCAGGGATCCAGGGGCAGCCACAGCTGCTCTGAGCAACCTGTGCCAGGGCCTGCCCACCCTCACAGCCAAGAACTTCTTCCCAGTATCCCATCTAATTCTGTTCTTTGGCACTGGGAAGCCATTCCTCCTTGTCCTGGTGTGGCAGCAGAGAAAAACAGACAAGTTCCCCAGGCATCATTCTGGGAAAAGCTTGAGAAGATCAGAGAAAAGAATCAGAAACAATTCTTAACTTGCTGCACCTGGTATTGTGAACATGTGGAATGTGTTATGGAGATTTGTTAACCAAAGGGGGGGTTTCTTAATTAGCCAATGGTGATGGTGTTTTAAGTAAAGGACCAATTAATATTTCTAAACCTGGCTATAAGAAACCCATTGCATTTTTATACCCAGGTTCATCTGTAGTGAACTAGGGTATAAAAAAGCAATTAGTTTCTTAATAAAAAAAATTATCACCCTTCTGTAATACACAGAGTCTGTGTCAATCATTACCCAGCTGGGGACTCACTGTGCTGACACCCTGGCACTCCAGGCCCTTTTCCAGCTCTCTTGGAGCCCCTTTGGGCATTAAAAGGGGCTCTAAGGTTTCCCTGCAGCCTTTTCTTCTCCAGGTTGAACCACCCCAGATCTCCCAACCTGTTTTTAGTTGCTCCAGCCCCCTGAGCATCTTGTTTGGAGCCACTGAAGGAGGTCCAATGCTTCCTGAACTGGGGCCCCAGGGCTGAGCACAGTGCTGTGCACATTCTGCTCTCTGACACTCAGCAAGAACCAGGCACAACCCAAAGGCTGCGTGTGATCCTCAACATCCCTCCCCACACTGCTCAGGGCCAGGATCAGTCAGGAAGCTTCCAACTGTCACTTCACAGAGATTTCACCCTCTGCACCAGTGGCAGGAATTCTCCAACAGCCCAGATCCCAACAGCTTCACGCTCTGCAGACTTCACCCTCTGCACCAGTGGCAGGAATTCTCCAACAGCCCAGATCCCAGCTCTGCTGCTCTGCAAGCCCACAGTGCTGGCAGCAGGAGCAGCTCACCTGCGCCGGGCCAGCACCGTGTACACAGCAGACACACAGTCAGCAGGGGCCTGCACCTCCACAAAGTAGTAGGGCTCCATCAGACGAGGGGTGGCCTGTGAGGGGACAAGCACACGAGCCACTGAGTCTCTCACAGCTCAACAGCACAGTCAAACCCAGTGCCTGAAGAGGTTACAGGGTTCCTGCTGCCCCATGGCTGCCCAAACCAAGAGCACAAACACTGCAAGGACCTTTTCTCCCTCTGGGCATGAGTCACATGCCTCCCTCTCCCCCATGCCCACCCATTCCCAGCAAGCCCAGCAGGAGCAGGAAGGGGAGAGCGAGCAGATGCACACCAGGCCTGCAGGACTCGTGTGCCAGCCCACAAGGGCTCTGCAGACATTGATGGGTGAATGAGTCAGAGTGCACCCAGAGCCCCAGGCAGGGCTGTGGGGATCAGCCCAGCTCAGGCAGGCCCTCACCATGAGGAAGGCAGAGTACACCACCCTGCGGGCCGTGGGGATGATCTGCCCTCCACCCCTGTGCAAGGGCTCCTGAGCAATCACTGCGTCCAGGATCTTGAACTTCACGTTGCGGATCACTGCAGAGGGAGAAATGACAGCCAGTGACCTCAGGGGACATCCTCTGCCAGCACCAACCACATCCCCAGATGCCCAAACACCCAGCAATTCTCCTAAATTTAATTCCAGCATCACCACATCATAACCCTGCATATCACAGAGTCATGCAGAGATTCGGGTTGGAAGGAGCCTTAAAGCTGATCCAGCCCAACTCCTTGCCATGGGCAGGGACACCTTCCACCAAAGCCTGCTCAGCCTGGAACACCTGAATGCTTAGAGATGGAAGAATTTAACCAATCTCTCATTGTCTCAATTTCCACACAGGTCCCACTTACATTCATCACAGAGGGGCCCTTCCCTGGTCCCCCACTGGAAGCCCTGCACGATGCTGTCCTTCACTGAACCCAGCAGAGACTTGTCCACCTAGAGACAGACAGACAGACAGACAGACAGACAGCTTCAGAGACCACACCTCATCCCAGCCAGTAACACAGCCAGTTTCCAAACCAGCAGCAGTGTTCCCCTGTGCCCCCATGTCCACCCCTCCCTCTCACCGCCCAAGAGCATCAGCACTATGTAATTTCTGGAGCACTAGGAATTAAGAGCCCAAATTTTGGGGATTCTGAAAGGCAAGGCAAAAAAAAAAAAAAAAGGTTTTTTTTTGCCTTTTAGCTCAAACAGCAACACCTGAAAAATAACAAGTGACCTGGTAGGATCACTGTGGGGAAAGTGCAGCAGATCTGAGCTGTGGCAAGCAATGAGCAGCCCAAAAGCACCAGGGCCTTGCTGAGAGTTCTGGGAGCAGTGAGCACCTCCTGGCACCACATGACAAAGGTCTCACTGAAGAATGGCCCCCACTCCTCACCTCTGAGGGCAGTGTGTCATCCACCAGGATGTTTGGGCCAGTGGCATCAGGCCCAAAGGCCCAGATGGAACGGGCAGCCAGCAAATCCCAGTCGTATTTGGTCTGGAAGAATTCACCCAGCTTCTTTCTGATAGAGAGAAAGGGAAGAAGCTCTAGGAAAACAAGAATCTGACCTGAACTCATCATGTATTTACAACCCTGTTCCCTTCAGGCACAAAACAGTCTCAGCCAGAGATGCTCACAGACTGGCTGGCAGGAAAACCAAAGCAGGATCCCTGCCTAGAGGCTGCTGCCTGATCCTGTGCACCCTGCAGGTTCCAGCATTCCCCTTTTCCCCAGTTATTTACTTCCAGCTGCATTCCTGCCCTCCCACATCGCTCATACCTGTTCCATGTTATCTGCACCACTTCATTCTCAATGTCCTCTGCCAGTCCCTTCTCCAGGGGCTCAGCAATCATTGTGATCTTGTTCCTGAGGAGAGACAGTCACCATCAGCCACAGTGATGGAAATGGGGATAACTGGGAAGACTGCAGGGACTGGCAGCCCTGGAGGGGCCGGGATGTGTCCAGAGAAGGGAACAGAGCACCAGGAGCAGCTGAGGAGCTGGGGGAATCAGCCTGGATGGAGAAAAGGAGGCTCAGGGGGCACCTTCTGGCTCCCCACAACTCCCTGTGACAGGAGGGGGCAGCCAGGGGTGGGGGTCAGACTCTGCTCCCAGGGAACAAAGGACAGGGTGAGAGGAAGAAGCCTCAAGCTGAGCCAGAGGAGGTTTAGGGGAGATAGTAGGGAAAATTTCTACACAGAAAAGGTTGTAAAGGCCTGGCACAGCTGCTCACGGCAGTGATGGGGTCATCATCCCTGGAACTGCAAAAAACACATGGATGTGGCACTTGTAGATATGGTTTAGTGGTGAACATGATGGTGATGCTGGGTTGACAGCTGGACCTCATTTAGGGTCTTTTCCAACCTCAATAACTCCACAATTCTGTGATTCTCTGACTGCACCCAGCTTGGATGCAGCTGGGTTGATGAAGCCACCTGCACCCTCTGTGTCCCTGTGAACACAGCCCAAGTGCTCCCCAAAGGCTGCCCAGCCCCAGCAGGGGACAGCTGAGGGACAGAGTGGCTCCAGCCCTCCTGTCCCACATCCAGGGCTGCAGGAGGGAGCCCATGGGCTGGGGAAGTGCCTCTGGGAGCTGCATCTGACACACCAAATGCTACCTCAGAGAACCTCCCAATGCCTGAAACCTGCCCCCAGCACAGCTGCCCAGAAGGTCAAAGCCTGACCTAAGATTGGGAACAACCTGGTCTGGTGGAAGCTGTCCCTGTCCACAGGAGGGCTTGGAACTGGATGGTTTCTAAGGTTGCTTCCAAGCCAAACCATCCTGTGATTCTGTGAAGATTGGAACCTCCCTGTTCCCCGAAATAAGGCTGCCAAACATGGTGAAATTGTCTCAGAATAAAGGAAGGCAAGAAGAACCAGAAACCACAGGGGAACACAGAAGACTCCACTTCAGCAGATCATGATTTCTCTGAAAATTCAGGTATGAACATCCTGTGCACTCAGATCTCCCCCAGGTTCCCTCCCAGGGCTCCCTCTTCCAATCTCATGCACTGTGAGGGACTGGAGGAGGGAGATGAGAGCAGCTGCAAGGCTCCAGGGCATCACCAGGAGAACAAATCCAAGATTACACATGGATAAGAGAACACACAGCTCTTGCTCATGAAACTCTTGGGGGAATTACTGAAAGCAGCACTTTGGCACCTGCTCCAGGATCTCAGAACTGCTGAGAAGGTGTGACACTTAGGGAGAAAGGAGGATGTGGATTTGGCTTCGTTCCCTCCATTCTCAGAGCTCCTACACAGCACAGAACATCCCTGGGACTCTGGTGTGTCCCTGAGGAGCTCAGTGGGACACTGCTCACTCAGGAATGTGTCACTTGGGGGACAACAGCCAGTGGGAACAGCCCCCTGGAGGGATGGACCCTCCCTCTGCCCCCTCCCATCCCAGCTCACCCACAGCCCTTACTTCTTGTTGGGTGTCTCAGCAAAGCACTTCAGGGAGGATGTTTCCACCACTGTCTCACAGAATGTCACCACTGGATCAGCCACCTAAAAGAATCAAAAGGTTTGTAAGGTTTCCAGCACTTTTTTTGTTTGTAAAAAGACTGCTTGAAACCTCTGAACACCTATAAGGAAAAACCAGTTCAACTGACAGTGTTTTAATCAGGGTCGTGTATGAAGCACTGAGGCTTTCAAATGAGACAGGAAAATTTAAATCCAATTCCAGGTATGAAAAATCCTGCTCAATTTATTTATTTGATGCTAGCCAGGCAATGGCTAGCATCAAATAAACAGATTGAGCTGGCAATGCTCTAAGCACAGGGAAGTCTGGAATAAATAAATTGCTAACCAGGCAATGCTCTAAGCACAGGGAAGTCTGGAATATGGAAAACTTTTCTCCAAGCCAGTGTGCCAGTCTCAGTCCCACTGAGTGTGTGTGACAGTCAGGCTGGAAGAGGCCCTTTTACCCCCTTTTTATTACTTTTACAGGAACAAAATCCATGCTGTATGTTCAGGCAGGTTCTTTTTCTCATACTTCTGAGAGAGGGACCAAAACCCTGTCCTGAGTTTCCAGTGGGAAAATCCCTCTCTGATTCCCTCACCTTGATGTCAATCTCAGAGTACATCTTCCTCAGGTCGTGCATCACACAGTCCAGGTACAGCTCTCCTGTTCCCAGGATCACATGTTCCCCAGATTCCTCCACCTGGAAGAGAAAAGAGGGATTCAGCTGGCAGCCCCCCTGCTCACAGTTCCTTCCCACTCAAGCCTGAGGAAGAATCAGCCTTAAATAGACTTTGTTAGAGTCAGAACACCCCAAGGAAAGCTCCCAGAGCCTTGTCCAGGAGGAAGCGCTGCTGGGCTCTTCCCTGGCACAGCAGGGTGTGAGTTTTTCTGCTGGATTTACACTTTTCTGCTATTTCTACATAATTTATGAGATCAATTGCAACAGCATGAAAAGAGCCACAACAAACATAACAACCTGTGGTAAAAAACTTGATTATTTTGAAGATCAGCCCAGAGGCTGCCCCCAGCACTGGCTGGAAACAGCCACACACACAGAGAAATCACAGAACAGTTAAGGCTGGAAGGGATCTCTGGAAATCATCTGATCCAGGTGCCCCCAGCAGTACCTTGGTTGTAAGTGAGGGGTAGCTCTTGTTGACTTTGCGGAGACCATCCAACATTTTGGGCAGCTCTGAGGGGTTCACTGGCTCCACAGCTATTTTGATAACAGATGTGGTGTTGAACTTCAAGGGACGAAAGATCTGAGCCTGGAACCAGAAAGGACAAAGAGCTGTAACTGCATCCCTGCATGTCCTCAGGGTAATGCACAGCACGTGAAGCTCTTCTCTTTCCCTCAGTGTGTCACAGACATATTTTATGAAAAATCCTTTTGCTAGGATTTTTTCTCCTGAGAAGCTGAGAGGCTTCAAGAACAAAATGTAAACAATGGTTATCTGCTGCTGTGGAATGCAACAAGTAGATCTTTGATTAGTCTATGTTAGTTGTTTCTAATTAATAACCAATCACAGCCCAGCTGATTCAGACAGAGAGTCTGAGACGAAGCTTTTGTTATCATTCTTTCTTTCTTATTCTATTCTTAGCTAGCTTTCTGAAGAAATCTTTTCTTCTATTCTTTTAGTATAGTTTTAATATAATATATATCATAAAATAATAAATCAAGCCTTCTGAAACATGGAGTCAGATCCTCATCTCTTCCCTCATCCAAAAACCCCTGTGAACACGGTCACAGACCAGAGTTTGCAACTTTATCAGATGATTAAGTAAAATTCTCTATTTTATTTAGCAAATTTCTGTAAAATGGCGTTGACTGGCATCAGTTTTGTTCATATAATTTCCCAGTGAATTTATCCTTTGGAAGTTCAGTGGTTATTTTGCCTGAGATTAGTAATGGCATAGAGCTCTATAATTACTGAGATCATACTGCTCACCATCCTTAACCATTAGCAGAAAATGCTAGCATTCTTACTGAATTTCTCTGGTGCTCCAAAATGTATTGAAAATTAGCATCATTGAAATGATCCTCTCACAAACACTCTGAAGAAGGCTTCAGAAACAAAATGTAAGCAATAATTATCTGCTGCTGTGGAATGCAACAGGTGCATCTGTGATTGGTCTCATGTGGTTGTTTCTAATTAATGGCCAATCACAGTCCAGCTGTCTCAGACTCTGTGGTCAGTCACAAGATTTTATTATCATTCCTTTCAAGCCTTCTGATGAAATCCTTTCTTCTATTCTTTTAGTATAGTTTTAATATAATATATATCATAAAATAATAAATCAGCCTTCTGAAACATGGAGTCAAGATTCTCATCTCTTCCCTCGTCCTGGGACCCCTGTGAACACCAGCACACTCAGTGGCTCTTGTGCCCTGGCACCACACCAGACAGGGATTCTTTAACCCCACTAGAGGAGCTTTTGGGCTGTACCCCCATCACCCTGCCTCCCTGGAAGGCTGAGCAGTGCCAGCCATGCCTGGTACCTCCTCATTGCCCCGAGGCTCTGTCACAGTTGCTGTCTTCACTATGGGCTGGTCCACGCCCTCAATCAGCACCCAGTTGCCAGCAGGAACTCTGTTCACCTCAATGTGATACCTGAAAGGCAGGAGAACACCACTGCAGCCTCAGATCTTCCAGCACCTTCCTCCTCCCTCTCTCTGGCAGCTCTCCCTCCCTCCAGTCCCTCACCAGGTGACTCCTCTCCCAGTAAACACATTTCTGTACCTTGCAACTGAGATCCAGAGGCGTCCAACGGTGCAGATCTGGGAATCCTCCTCATCTTCCAGGGTGTAGTTCTCCCCAAGGACCTTCACGGGCTGCCCAGCGTGGATGGTGCCACTGAGCACCCTGCCAAAGGCGTGGAACTGGACACCATCATCAGTGCTGTACATTTTGGTTGTGTGACACATCAAGGGACCCTTCCCATGACAAAGAGAGACAGAAATGAACTTCTTTCAAAACAGAGTAAAGAAACAAACACAGACCTGTCAGGACTGGACTTTGATGTTCCTTGTGGATCTCTTCCAACTCAGAATATTCTATGATTTGTGGATAAAAGGGATGAATGGGCTGGAATTTAGATTGCTAAGTCCTTCAGTTCCTGCCACTGGAAGCCCTACATCTCCTTGCCCTGTATGGAAAGCCCTGGAATGACCATGGTGGACTGTTCTGGAGCTCCTGTAGAGCAGCAAATGGCAGCTGGGACAAAGCCATGAGGAAAAATAACACCTGCTGGCCTGCAAACCTGCTCAGGGCAGAGCACCTGAGCTCCCCAGGATCACAGCTCCCAGTGCCACAAGGTCACTCCACACTGGTGATGTGGTGACAGTCACCACTGTGGAGTTTTATGTGGATAATCACAACTCATTAAAATAAATTCCTCTGCAGACATCAGAGCAAAAGTCACAGGCAAATTTCTCACTCAGCTGCCAGCGTTGGTGGCTCCAGACAACTCCAAATGACAGCTCAGTGCAAGCTGTTGGAGGAGGAAGGGTGTGCAGGGCTGGGAGAGGAAAGGTGCTGACTAACTAACACAGGGTTATTTTTATCAGCACCATGCAGTTTTTTAGAGTTTGGAGAGAGAATTAAACTTCAAAATAAAGGGACAAAAAGACTGCAAAAGGACACAAAACTACCCTGCAGCTCCCACATGCTCTGGAGTCCTGACCTAGTCCTGTTCTTCTCTGAACACAGTGAAACAATTCCCTCTCTCCAGGGCTGCCCTGGCAGGCAGCTGAAGCTCCTTGGAGTGAAGAGATTTGTTCCAGTGTTGGATGAGAGGCTTCAGAGTGCTGCAAGTCAAATCTGTGCAGGGAGGCAGCTGCCCTGGCAGGGCAGGGGGAGCAGAGCCTGCTGGAATTGGTTCTGCACCCTCAGAGCAAGCACAAGAGTTTCCTTACGTCAGGGTCACACTCGCTCATGGCCTCGCCCAGGTCGGAGTCGACGCCGCCGGTGTAGGTGTGCTCAATTTTTGTCTTGGCCCCCACTTTTGGGGAGGGAATGTGCTGCACACACATGTCCACAAAGCCTGAAACAGGAACAGGGTTAAGCAGTGTGGAGGAAAGAAATGGACTCCACAAACACAAGGCAAAGCCACGCTGACTGCAGCACCCACAGCAGCAGGGAGAGGTGAGCAGTGTCTCAGGCTGTCCTGTGAGCAACTGGTGCCACAGATTTGGGAAACTGAGCAGGATCTGTGCAAGTTAGCACTCCTGGGCCAAAATATAACCCTCAGCTCCTGGTGTGAGGTACTGGGGATCTAAGGAGGATTGTGGAGGGGAAGACAAAGAGCTTGTACCTGTGAACTCCCCAAAGAACTTCTTGCAGACGAGCCGCAGGAGGGGCCGGATGTTCAGCTTCAACTCCTCTTTGGTCAGGTGGATGCCAAGTTCATCCAGAGTCCTGGGCAGGGTTGTGTCCACATCCCCCACCACCTGCAAGACCACAAGTCCCACTCTCAGGTTCACTGTGGGGGTCCCAGTCAGCATCACACACCAGCCACCACCTGCAGGGCTCTGGACCTGCACTGGGTTATGGCTCACACAAGAGCCAGATGGGCCAAATGATAGACTTGTGGAATCATTAAGGCTGGAAAAGCTCTCTAAGACCATTTCCCCAGCACTGTCAAGGCCACCACTAAATCATGTCAGTCCCCAAGTGCCACATTTACATGGCTTTTAAATCCATCCAGGCATGGTGACTCCACCACTGCCCTGGGCAGCTGTGCCAGGACTGGACAACCCCTTTGGGGAAGAAATTTTTCCTAATCTCCAATCTAAACCTCTCCCTGCACAACCTGAAGCCATTTTCTCTCCTCCTGTCCCTGCTCCCTCAGAGCAGAGCCCAACCTCCCCCAGCTACCCCATTCTGTCAGGGAGTTGTAGAAAGCAAGAAGGTTCCCCCTGAGCCTCCTTTTCTCCAGGCTGAGCCCCCTCAACTCCTCATCCAAGTCGTGCTCCAAGTCTTTGCTCCAAGTCCAAGCACTGCCACTTGGCTGCTATCAGAGCACACAAGGAAGAGCAAGGACTGTTCTATACACTGCAAATACAGCACTGCACTTGCAAGAAATAATGATTACTGTGCACTCCTCTGTGCAGATCCCACTGCAGAACAGGACAGGACCAGACCCAGTGCCCAGCCCCAGCTGCTCCTGCCTGGAGCTGTGGGAGGGAGAATGACCCACGACAGACCTGAGCCAAGATCTTGTACAGGGGCTCCAGAATGAACTCCACAAAGCTGCGCTGGGAGCTGCTCGTCGGGGCCTTCTTGGTGAACTTGCGCCTGTTGGGAGACCAGAGAGGTGAGGAGCAAGAACTGCAGCCTGCCAGCACCCCTGCACAGCCTCTGCTCCTCCCTGCCATCCCCTGGGAAGCTGTCAGGGACACATGGGCCAGGTTTACTCCAAATGAAGGCCAGAGGAGCCTCTCTGCTCCTGCTTGTGGGATTCAGATGTGAATCCACATGGATTCACATAAGCCAGGAGGGCTGACTCAACCCTTCCCAGATACTACTCCACTGTCATAGACACATTTTATGAAAAATCCTTTCCTTGGGAATTTTTTCTCCTGAGAAGCTGAGAAGCTTCAAGAACAAAATGTAAACAATGGTTATCTGCTGCTGTGGAATGCAACAGGTGCATCTGTGATTGGTCTCCTGTGGTTGTTTCTAATTAATGGCCAATCACAATCAGCTGGCTTGGACTCTCTGTCCGAGACACAACCCTTTGTTATCATTCTTTCCTTTTCTATTCTTAGCTAGCCTTCTGATGAAATCCTTTCTTCTATTCTTTTAGTATAGTTTTAATATAATATATATCATAAAATAATAAATCAAGCCTTCTGAACCATGGAGTCAGATCCTCATCTCTTCCCTCATCCTTGGACCCCTGTGAACATTGTCACACTCCACCACAGGATCATAGGATCAGGAGTGACCTTGGGTCCACATTTTACAGGGAAAGGAGGGAAAAACCCAGGAATAAAGCAACATTAAAACATTTAAACAGGGTTCTTACGTCTTTGGGTTGAAGTAGATGTCGCCCCAAAGCCGCTTTGCAAACTCCTGGTAATTGATGTCTCCTAAAGGAAAAAGCAAATGAAAAAGCCTCTCAGATGTCACTGCTTTTTTCTTAGCTTAGAAATCTTTATATTTTGGCTTTTAAAACAAGCCCGAGGATTCAATTTAATGAACTGATGCTGATGAGTGAATGCCTCGTCCCAATTCTGAGTGAAAGATTAAGAACTGTCCTGGGGAGGGCAGGCAGAGATGAACAGAGAGAGTCCAGTGGGGGTGTCCCCAGCAGCCCAGGGAGACTGCAGCTCACAGACTGACTGCCCAGCTCTCTGCTACCCACAGGGTCAGAGATGAGAGTGCTGCAGGAGCCCAGCCTCATCTGCTGCACTTCCAAACAGGAATGCTGTGACTGCTGCTGCAGTGCCAAGGTGCTGGGATGGCCTCCACCCCTCACCCTGCAGGCTCAGCACCAGCATTTTCTGCCCTGCTGAACATCTCCAGGTTTCTTCCTCTTTCTCAGGGAGCACACAGCCAAACACCCAGCACTGAAGGTCCTGTCATGGAGAATTTACAAATCCCAGGATAGAATGAGAACCTGCAGCAGGTTCCAAACAAGCTTTTGCTGTGGGCAGATGTGTGAACACAAGGAATTGCCTGGTGGCTGCAGTCTGGACACTGATGCTGCTCTAACTCCTGTCAGTGACATGTGATGGCTGCACACACAATTCCTGGGGACCAGAAGTCACTATTCCCAATTCCAAGCTCCTGCCTTCCCCACCTGGTTGGCATCTCCTGCCAGCTGTGCTGTCCTCAGCTCCCCAAGGATGGGTCTCACCCCAGCAGGCTCTGAGTTAATGCTGTGACACTCAGGGAGCTCATTTATGCTCCAGACTCTCAGGGCACGTGACAGTCCTGGCACCATCACTCCCTGACCTCAACAACTTCATCCTCCCTCAGGCCAAGTTCCCTGCAAGAGCTGCCCCAGCTGCTTTACAAGCTCCTTCTTCCCCTGCTCTCAGCTCCTCCAGATCCCCAAATTCCCCAGTGAGGGACTTCAAAAACCTGGGCTGTGCAGCTGCTAATGCCAGCACAGAGCCCACTGCTACATGCAGCAGATTGCCTTGAGTGGGCACCTGGGGAGCAGAAAATTAAATCCAGGCCAGAAAAAGACAATTTCTTAAAAAAGAAAGAGGGCAAGAGTGCAAAACCTTGTGGGCAAAGCTTGTGCCCAGCTGCAGCTGAGCCTTGGACTTTTGGGAAAAGGCAGGAAGAGCTTAACTGCTTCACTCCTGAGCTGCTGACAGGGAGGCAAAGCACAAAACACACACACCTGCCTTCAACTGCTTGTTATTTCTGCTCAGGGTATGAAAAGAATCTTGGCTTCTGACTCAAGAAACATTTATCAGGAGAAAATATCTTTGCTAAAACTGTGTTTCTGCTTTTTAACCCCCGAGGTTCAGCTCTGCAGCACCACTCAACTCTCAGCAATTCCAGAACACAAACACTGGCCATGTGCAGGGGAAGCTGAATGGCTCAGAAAACCCCCACAAGAAAGGTTGGGAAATGTGATGTTGAAGTGCACCAGGTTTCTGGCTAATCCTCACCATATGTGTCTGCATAAATCTTTGCAAAAGACCCCAGTGTGAAGCAGATGCTGTACTGAGAGCTGGAGAAGCACACGTTCCCCAGAAGGGGAGACAGCACGAGGTTCTCATCGGTGGAATACATGCTGAGAGGAGAAAAATAAAATCAAATCAATGTTATGAACCAAAGAAGACACTTCAGCCCACTTCCCACACCCTACAGCAGTGACAGGCAAGGAGCCTGCATTGCCAAAAAGCATCTTTAAACAGGCTGCAGCTTGCTTGCCATCAGAATCTCAGGGTCAGGAACATTTTCTGCCTATAAATTTCAAGCATTAATGCAAAGATTTAAAGATCCTAGAACTAAAAAGTCACCAACACAAATGCTTCAGATTTTTTTATCTGGGATAACTTTTCTTCCTCTAAAAAAGCAGCTAAGTTGGTCAACCAAGTAAGGGAAAAGAAAATACAGGGATATAATTCAATCCCAACAGGTTTAATGAGCTCACAGCCATGCTAGGCAGGGTGAATTACTCTGCTCCCAGCACACACTGAGCAGAGACATACCAGGGAGCTTGTGTGCAAACACACACACACTTGAAGGGTAGAATGCTGTTAAAAAAATCCCTGGGTGCAGAAGAACCCACAGAAATGTCTAATATGTCCCTCCCTCTCCTGGGCAGGGCTGGCAAGGAATTGGACTGTGTCAGTATCATCATCCTTGTCCAGGAGTTGAGACAGCAAATCCTCTTTTAGTTTTTAGCAAGTATTTACGAGCTTTGAGACATCTCAACCTCAAGTTTGGGATACAACCTGGATCATTTCAGTGTATTTGAGACATTTGGGAGCATAAATTCTTTGCTCTGGTCATATGTTCA
This sequence comes from Camarhynchus parvulus, assembly GCF_901933205.1. Taxonomy (NCBI): domain Eukaryota; kingdom Metazoa; phylum Chordata; class Aves; order Passeriformes; family Thraupidae; genus Camarhynchus; species Camarhynchus parvulus. Next base: position 1,658,907 of record NC_044597.1, on the reverse strand, counting down.
CTTCCTCTACTTTTTAATGGAAGAAAAATGAAATGGGGCAGGGAAAATGAAATCCCTGGAGTTTGCCAGGAACAGCCAATCCTGCTTAATTAATGTATCAGCTGAGATGAACTCCCAGTGGTTCTTCCTGGCCCATTTTCTATGACTCAACACACCAAGAGACAAACTGATGAGTTTTCAGGCACGTGCAGGGCTCACAGAGACCCACAGGACAGGGACAGCAGCACTAACAATGCAGCCTCACCTGATCAGACCATTAACTTCATCCACAATGTGTCTGAGCTTGTAGTAAGCATCTGTGGGGGGCAGTTTCAGCTCCAGGATGAGTCTGTCGATCTTGTTGATGCACACAGTCACTGCCAGCCTCTCCTGCACCGCGTGCTTGATCAGCCTCTCCGTGTTCAGCATCACCTGCAGGGAGCAGAGAGCTCAGAGCCCCAGGAAAGCCCCCCCAAAATGTTATCTGGGGCGTGAGGGACAACCAGTGACCCTTACTCTGCTGCCAGGCTGCAGAAAAGCCCAAGCTCAGCAAGCAGCTAATCCTGAAATTCAGAAATAGGTGCTAACCCAACCAAATTCCTTGAATCCAAGCCTGTGGACATCTCTGATATAAATAACCTGCTCAGTTTTAGGTATCATGGGGATGGAGATGCACACAAGTCACACAATCAGCCTGCAGGCCACAGCATCACATCAATCTGGACACAGCAGCCACAGGCCTGGCTGCCTGTTCAGCTGGAAAACACCCTCCAACTGCCCTCCAAAAACCCTTCACCCCAGAAAGCTGAACCCAGCCCAGGCCTTCATGCTGAGGCAGGAGCACAGAGTGCAGAGGGAGGGATGGAAGGCCCAGGAGGAGGAGGTGGCACTCACCCCCTCGGCCGCGTCGATGAAGAGCACGACGCCGTCCGAGATGCGAAGGCCGGCGGTCACCTCGTCAGAGAAATTCACATGACCTTCAAAACCACACAAAGGGGAGCAGTGAGAGGCACAGAGAGCCCTGGTGCAGCAGCAGCAGCACACAGGGTGGGAAGCCATGGGGCTCTGCAGATTCCTCTGGTTGCTGGTACCCAGAGAGGCAGAACGGAGATGGTTCCCCCTCAGACGGGGACCTGCGAGCAGCTGCCAGAGCTCTCCATGGAGATTTAGCCTCAGCTATTTTTTGAGAATGCACACAAGTTGTTTAACAGGCACTTTTCCTCACATTTGTGACTGTTTTTCTCACAGCTCTGTGCAAGGACTTTGGGGAAAGGAGGAAGATTTCTTCTCAAAGACAACAGATGTCCCTCCCCCCAGCCTCCTCCTGCGCTCTAACCTCCCTCATCCTGAGCTGTGGCTCAGCAGATGTGTCCCAAGACCCTCTTCCCTAAAGTTTCTTACAAATTCATCTGTGATCATGTTCCCTCCACAGAAACCTGAGGAACTTGCTGAGTCTCACTGTGGGGCAACAGCATTTGAGCAAAGCAGGGTCCCCCTGCACATGGCAATACCTAGGAAAGAAAATTCTCCCTGTGCTGTTTGAGAAACACCTCTGCAGCCTCAGCAGCTCTCAATCAGGCCAGCTAATCACAGACATGAGCCTGATTTGTCCCTGCAGGGGGTTGGAATTAGATGGACTTTAAGGTCCCTTCACCCCAAACCACCCTGGGTGATTATGGGTCAGTACTGCTGGAAGTGACTTCACAGGAATGAACTCAGCTGAAGGCTCAGGACTAGGCTGGAGTCAGCCATAAAAAGTACAAAACACAGCTAGGCGCTTCCCAGAGCAGGATTTTCAGGATTGCACAATCACCTGGAGTATCAATGATGTTGAAGAGGAAAGATTTTCCTTTGGTGTCTGGCAGAACAATTGTCACTGGGGTGCTCTTGATCCCCACCCCCCTCTGAAACACAGGAAATCAGGATTACAGGTAAAAAAATAAACAGAAGGATCACCCTGTACAGAAACACAAGGATCACCATCTAAAAGAAGATCAAGGAAAGATGAGAAAGATGGAAAGAAGTAAACATTCATCCTGGAAGAGAGTAATAACCTCAGATCACCAAAGTAATAACCTCAGATCACCCAGCCCAGCTCTCCCATCTGTACTGGTCAGACTGGTGAGCCACCACTGCACCCTCCACACCTGATTTCAGCTGAGGAGATACTACAGGCAACACCTGAGGCAGAATGTGGGTGTTTGTTTGTGCTTTCACCCTCTGCTGCCACCAAGTTACACCTCAAAGCACAAGATTTGATCACATAGAGTATAAAATATAAACATTGAGAGGAGGAAAAAAAAATGCTTCAAAGGGCTGTTCTGGTCATGACACAAAACAACATTCCCACTCATGCCCAACCACATGGAGAAAGTAAGAATTAGCCCCAGACTGGAGTGACTCTGCTGCAGATTTAACATTACATAGATTATAAAATCATACATGGAGATGAGGGAAAGAAGTTGGATCAGGAATCTTCCTGAAGCAAACAAGAGGAGCAGATTTTTTTATTGATAAAGAAAATAACCAAAATGTGGAAAGCACAGAAAGGCATTAAAATGGACAAGGAAACTGCCTACAACGACTGTGAGTAAAGCATGAGACAACTGGATAAAATCACTACAAGACCACTCACCTCCTGCTCTGTGAACAATATATCAGTGTAGCAGAGCTGCAAAGGCAAAACAAAAATCAGAAACTCTCACATTTTGGTACCAGATACTCAGTTTGAAGCAGGACAGAATAACTCTGACACATCACTAAGCGGACAAATAAGGGACAGAAGCAGGAACATTTTCATGTAATTCATATATTCATTTTCATATAATTCATATATTCACTCATATAATGCATAATGTGTATATTATATACATTTCACATATTTATATACATTTTCATATAATTTATATATTCATTTTCATATAATTCATATATTCATTTTCATATAATGCATTATGTGTATATGATATACTCCCTTAGGGTGTATATATTATATAATGCAGAGCTAGGACTGAGCTCTGGCTACCCAATCCTACATTCCAGTCACAGAACCACCCTGTCCCCATGCAGTGTCCCCTCCCTGAGGGTGTAGAAGCCACCCCAGGGTGTCCCCAGGGTGGGAATTCCCCAGGAGCTCACTCACATCCTGATCATCGCGCTTCCGGATTTCGGGGTGCGTCTGCTCTATCAGGCAGTCAACAAAACACGTCTGGAAAAGAGCACAGAAAGGAGCTGCCTCTCTCCAGACAAACACAAACACAGCCCCATCCCTCCAGCAGCAGCACAGAGCACGCTGAAAACATACTAAATCAACCTACAAAAATATCTGTACATTTCACAGGGAAACCTAGTGCCAGGACAAGGGGGAATGGCCTTAAGCTGGAGGAGGGCAGGGTTAGGTGGGATATTGGAAGAAATTTCTCCCTGGGAGGGTGGGCAGGCCCTGGCACAGGGTGCCCAGAGCAGCTGTGGGTGTCCCTAGACCCCTGGAAGTGTCCAAGGCCAGGCTGGATGGGCCTTGGAGCACCCTGGGACAGTGGAAGGTGTCCCCTGCCCAGCACTGGATGAGCTTTAAGGTCCCTTCCAACCCAATCCATCCCTGGATTCTGTAAAAAGGTGCATGAGCAGAGGAGCAGAAGGTGCTGCTGCAGAGAACCAGGGGCCAGAAGGGCTTGCAAAGCAGCAGGTCACCCTCACTACCCCTGATTTTGGATTATTTTGGCCACTGACAGCACCTTGCCATGGTGCAGGTGCCCACACAGAGTCACATTCCGGATCAGCTCCGAGTTGTCCATCAGATCTGCCAGGAAACTGCAGGAACAAAAACACAAAAGGCTGTTGGAGGGCTTCTGCTGTGTCTAAGAAAAGTAGGTGCTGCTTTTCAGCTCCACTTTCTATCCAAGGTGCCCCCTGAATCTTTGCCAAACTTTTATCCTGGCAGTGCCCTGCGGAGGATGAATCCCACTTTCCAGATGGGGAGGACAAGAGAGTTGGAGTCCCAGACAGATGGCAGTGGGTGGGAGGATACAGAGCTGGTAAAGCTGCCAGCAACTGAATATTATTGAATATTTTTCTTCTCTTCTAGTCAGTACTGGAGGAAAAATCACATCCACGTACTCAGATGATGAAGCACTTCCACTCAAACCAAGGCAGGCAGGCAGGTAAATGGTGGTGCTGGATAACAAGCACCCCATGGAGCTCTGAAAGCAGCCAGGGGCTTCCCCAGACCATTAATTCTGATTTTCAAGCCTTAAAACAGTGACATTCCAGGGACTTAAGGAATTAAGTCTTTTTCAAATCAGCAGCTGAGCTGGGTAATGATGAGCTGGTCACTTCTGGATGGATGCTGGCCAAAAGATAATTGAGATCCTAAATTACCACCCCTAAAAAATAATGGGAAGCTATAAAACATGCCATCACTGCCAGAGGCCTGCAGAGAATAAGTGCTGTCAAATAATTTCCTTTTTAAACAGATGAAATTTTCACTGATGCAATAGACTTCTTAATGTAAAACATTTTGATTAAGAGCTAAAAAATACAGCAATCAATACTAACCCCGATTAGAACCTTCCTAATTGGTCTGAAAATAAGCCTAAATGGGAAATCAATACCCAGCTTGCAGGTTTCTGGCTACATCCCACAAGGAATTTCTCGTGGCCCATCCTAACCATTTCTATCAACAAATAGGAGAGAAATGAATTAATTACAAATGGAATGAGCAGAGCACACAGGGATCAGGGAAGTGGTGGGTAATGCAGAGCCCAGGTCAGGGCTGAGAAAAACCAGCCCCAGCAGCTCCTGGGCTCTGCTCCAGCTCTGCTGAACCCCCCAGGCACTGAGCACATCCCCAGGGACCCCTGAGGGAACACCAGCTCCAGGAACACCTCCAAATTTTAATGTAATTTTTTAAATGCATTTGGAATTTTTTCCAGGTTTTCTCCCAGCCCTGGTGCCCAAGAAGCTGCTTTGGGACACAAGGAATGGACCCACCCAGCACAGCTGCAGTGTCCTGCTGACTGCACAGCACCCTGCACTCACCCAGCAGCACAAAAATTCCCAGTGAAAACTGGAATGGATGGGATCTAATCTGGGATCAACCCAAAATGTGCCAATGTGATGTGTGCTACACACTGACCATGTGGATATTTAACAGGGTGCCCAGAGCAGCTGTGGCTGCTCCACCCCTGGAGGTGTCCAAGGCCAGGTTGGACAGGGCTTGGAGCAGCCTGGGATAGTGGAAGGTGTCCCTGCCACGGCAGGGGTGGCACTGGATGGGTTTTAAGGTCCCTTGCAACCCAAACAATTCCAAAAACATTTCCTGAGCCACAAGCTGTTGCTACAGAGCTCGATCTCAGCCCCTGAGGTGAGATTCCTTTTGTGTCCATCCCTACCCTGTGCCCATTTTCCATGGGGAGGAAAAGTGAAATAGTTTTTCCTGCACCTCCTCTTGTTTTGGGTTCAGAACCTGGGAATTGGCTGCTCTCAGGTCAGTGAGACCCCCAGATCTGTCCCCCCCAGCCCCACACTCACTCCATCTCATAGACAGTGACTGGCAGTGTCTGCTCCATCAGGGAGAACTTCTTGGTTTTCACAGGTTTGATAATGGGCTCTGAAATGAGAGACAGAACAACGAACTGTTCCCAGAGCCCCTGAACCAGCAGGGTCAGGAATGGCCCCCAGGAATGGGGAATTCAGCTGACAACCCCTCAGTTTTCTGGCTGAAGGATTCTCTCAGCTGTTTGTCAAAGCTGCAGGAGAAGGGCACAGCAGGGCCCTTCCAGCATGCAGGAATCAAAGGAGATCATTTAAATGTATTTACTTCTCCTTTAAATCACTTTCCCATCTCTGCTGATTCCTGTTTTTCCAAAGACACCTTTGCTTGGATTTGCAAAAACCACAAGTGCCCAAATCTGCACACGCCAGGCAGAGCTCCTGAGGCTATGAGCGGGCTCCAAAGGGGCAGGACAGAAAGAAATTATATTATATGACATTATATTACATTATATTATATTATATGACATTATATTACATTATATTATATTATATTATATGACATTATATTACATTAATATATTATAATATATCACAATAATATGTTTTATTATTATATATAAATATAATATATAAAATTATGTATTATACTATAATTTATTATATTATACTATTATATATTATACTATATTTTAATATTTTTATATATTATATATATTTTTATAATTATATATTACTATTAGATAATATTCTATATTATTTCCCCTTTCCAAGGATCCCTTGAGAGCCTTCCCCTCCCTCCCCACTCACCAGTGAGTGGCTGTGTGTCCTCCTCCTGCACGATGGTCTCCACCTCAGGCCCATAGACCTCCTCTGCTGTGGGGTAGTACTTCTTGTCCTCATGCAGCACCACCTCCATCCCAGGGTGCTCCTCGTCGTGCTCCCCCATGTCATCATCATCATCATCATCCTCCAGCTGCAACCAAGGCTCGCCCTGAGCTGCTGTGGAGCCCCCCAGGGGGACAGGCCTGGGCTCACCCCCGAGCCAGGGACCCCCAGAGCAGCCCCAACACCCACAGGGGTGCCCTGGGAGCAGCTCCTGGGTCAGGAACAGCCCCTGGGCTTGCAGGGACCCCACACAGCACAAGAACCACACCTGGTAACACAACACAAACCCCACCCACAGAGCAGCAGGACACCAATCCCAAAAATCAGCCCCAAATCCAAGGCACCAATCCCAAAAATCAGCCCCAGTCTAGGGCACCAATCCCAAAAATCAGCGCCAATCCAGGGCACAAATCCCAAAAATCAGCCCCAAATGGGAAGGGGCTCCCTCAATCCCCCCATGGGGCAGCCCCTCTGCTCCCCCCGTGTCTGTGGGGTCTTGCTCTGCCTCCCCCATGAAAATCAGGCTCCCTGCAGCAGCCTCAGCTCCTTCCCAAGGAGTTCCCAACAGGACATGAACCCACCAGGGGCCTGACACCAGACCCAGCCCAGCCAGACCCAGCCCAGCCAGACCCAGCCCAGCCCCAGCAGCTCCCGTTCACCATTCCAGCAAGATCTGAGTGTTTCTCTTGCCCACAGGGACAGATTTTGTGAATTCTGTAAACACCAGCCCCACTCGGACCCAGCTTCGAGCAGCCCCCTCAGACCCGCACGGGGCGGGAGCAGCCGCGGGCCCGGCCCCGGGGCTCGCTGTCCCCCTCCGGGGGTCGCTGTCCCTCCTCACCTCGTCCAGGTCTTTGGCCTCCCGGCCCAGCTCGTCGTCGTCATCGTCCGAGTCCAGCTCGGGCCCGATGTAATTCCCAAACTCGTCGTACAGGTCGGTGTCCATGCTGGGGGGCGGGAAAAGAGTCTGTGGGGGTGTAGAGACCGGGCCCGTGACAGAACCGCCTCAGGGCCCGTGGCACCGGGGGCCCGGCCCTGCCCCAGCCCCAATTCCCGGCCCTGCCCGAAGCCCCGGTCCCGCTCTCCCTCTCCAGCCCCGGTCCCGCTCTCCCTCCCCGGCCCCAAGCTCCGGTCCCGCTCCCGCCCTCCCTCCCCGTTCACGGTCCCGCTCTCTCTCACCCTCCCCGGTTCCGCTCTCCCTCATCTGTCCCTGTCCCGGTCCCGGTCCCGCTCTCTCTCCCCGGTCCCAGCCCCGGTCCCGATCTCCCTCCCCAGCCCCCGTCCCGCTCTCTCTCTCTCTCACCCTCCCCGGCCCCGCTCTCCCTCCCCGGCCCCGCTCTCTCTCACCCTCCCCGTCCCTGCTCTCCCCGGCCCCGGTCCCGGCCCCGCTCTCCCTCCCCGGCCCCGCTCTCTCTCACCCTCCCCGTCCCTGCTCTCCCCGGCCCCGGTCCCGGCCCCGCTCTCCCTCCCCGGCCCCGCTCTCCCTCCCCGGCCCCGGTCCCGGCCCCGCTCTCCCTCCCCCGGCCCCGCTCTCTCTCACCCTCCCCGGCCCCGCTCTCTCTCACCCTCCCCGGCCCTGCTCTCCCCGGTCCCGGTCCCAGTCCCGCTCTCCCTCACCTGCCCCGGCTCCGCTCCCGCCGCTGCTCTCGCCGGCGCCGCCGCTGCCGAAGGCCCCCGGGCTGCCCTCGCCGCCTGCCGCGACAGAGCGTCCCGCGCCCGCCGCCAGCGCCGCGCCCGCGGAGAAGCGCCGGGTGCGTCCGGGGCCCGGTCGGGAACGGCTCCAGAGCGTCCCGGGGGCCGCGGGGCGAGCGGGGCAGCGCGGGGCGGCGGGGCCGGTTCTGCCGGCGCGGCCGGGGCAGCCCCGGGGGCCTTGCGTGGTGCCGGCGCTCCGGCGGCGGGAGCGGCGCTGTCGCGATAGAGCGCGGCCCCGGGGCCCAGGTGTTCAACACCGGGCGGGGCTATCGCGATAGAGAGAGCGGCCGCGGGGCCAGCAGTGTGTCAGGGGGGTTCGGACAGGGGAGAGGTTCCCAGCTGCCACCCACGTGCGCGGCCTTGCGCTGTCACAGTGCGGGTCGCAAGGCGGGACTGTCACGATAAGATCGGGCCCGTCCTGGCAGCGCTGTTGCGACAGAAGTCTGTCCTCGAAGCTATCGCAGGCAGGGCTGTCCCTGTGCCCCCAGGCCGGCCCCTGTGCCCCCGCGGCCCGGGCACGGGACCGGGCATGGATCCGGCCGGGGCGTTCCCGGTGCTGGAGCGGGAGCTGCGGGCGGCGCTGGCGGAGGACGAGCGGCGGCAGCGGGAGGGCGAGGCCAAGCTGCGGGCGCTGCGCCAGGGCGTCCCCGACTACGGCCAGTTCAGGTCCGGGGCTCGGGGAGCGGCCCGAGGGGGCCCCGGCACCCCTGATGGGCCCAGCACTGCTCGGGGGACCCGAGGGGCCCGGAACAGCCCCGAGGGCAGAGCCCGCTGAGATTTGTCCCAGAACTCCTCAGGTGGCCCCGTGTGCGCTGAGATCTGTCCCTGCTCCTGTGGCAGCCTGGCTGAAGCCAGCAGTGGAGTGGCGCTGTCCCCTCCCCAGGACACTGTCACCTCCCCAGGACACTGTCACCTCCCCAGGGCCCTGTCCCTCCCCAGGGCGCTGTCACCTCCTCCCATTCCCACCCCCGCCCCCGTTTCTCCCCCAGGCCATGCTGGGAGTGCAGAGCCGAGGGTGGCTGTCCCCTGTGTCCCCTGTGCCCTTCCCAGCCTGTCCCTGCTGTGCCCAGGGGGTGTGAGCAGGCTGGGGTGGCACGGCTGCCCCACAATTGGGCACTGCCAGTGCCCTCCGAACTCCAGGGATCCCTCTGGGGGCTCCCTGTCCGTGGACATCCAGGTAGATCCAGGACTTTGCCCACACTTGGGACATGGTCCCACATTCTGGGACCAGCTCAAATTCCATTCATGGGGTCACATCTGTCTTGTTCCTTCTTGTCACTGATCCCTGAGGGGCAGGAAAACACCTTCAAGGGGCTTCTCCCCCCAAAATCTTGATGGGATTCCTGAGGGATTTCAGGTCAGGCTCTGCTCCTCCAGCCTGTCCAGCCCCTCTGGGTGCTCCACACAGCCCAAAATCAGAAATTGGCTCAGAGCAGCAGCCTGGAGCCTCAAAGTGTCCCTCCTGTCCCTGTTCCCATCAGGGAGATTGTGCTGGCTTCTCACCTGAAGCCTCTGGAGAAGAAGGACAGGCTGGGACAGAGGAGGAATGTGCTGTGGAATCCCTGTGCAGCCCCAGCTGGGACAGCACCTGCCTGTGCTGTGGACATCCCACAGGTGAGGGAGAGGCTGCTGGGGCCTCACCCACAGCTGGAAATTCCTCAGGGATCACCTGGGTGTTAATTGGGATGAGGGAGTTACTCAGGATTCACTCTGGGTGTGAGCCAGCCCTGCTGGCCCCTGGAATGTCAGGGTTTGGATCAGGCTGGATTCTCTGGCTGCAGAGGTTCCCTGAGCACAGGGAATTAATTTAATGGTTTAATGAGCTGGGTTGGGTTAATCCTGCCCGAGCCTGATGAGCTCATGGGTCCCTCAGCAGCAGGAGACAGGGACAGGACATTTTCTGTCCCTCCATTTGTGGCTGGGGTCACCTCAGTCCTGCCCCTGCCATGCTGGGATGTCCTGGTCACTGGGTGATTCCCATGATGAGGAAATGTCATGGATTGCCTTATAAACAATCTCAGGGGTTGTTTATGATGCTGGGGTTCACTGAATTCTGTTTATTGTAGCATCTTTTGCAACTCTCCTGGTTGGGGCTGGGGTCACTCCACAGCCATCTGTGTTCACACTGGGTGTCACAGCTCATCCACACTTCCCTTTTCCCCTGGAATTCCCTGGTTTGCCAGGCTTAAAGGCACCTGGAATTCCCCTTTCACCCTGAATTTCCCCCCTCCTTTCTCAGTGTTAAAGGCACCTGGCATTTCCTTGTCTTCCCCTTTCCCCCTGGAGTTCCCAGGTTTCTCAGGGTTAAAGTGACCTGGCATTTCCTTTCCCCCCTGGATTTTCATGGTTAAAGGCACCTGGCATTCCCTTGTGTTCCCCTTTCCCCTCTTGATTTCCCAGGGGTAAAGGCACATGGCATTTCCTTGTCTCCCCTTTTCCCCCTGGAATTCCCTGGTTTCTCAAGGTCAAAGGCACTGGCCTTTCCTTGTGTTCCCCTTTTCCCCCTGAATTTTTCCCCCTGGTGTCTCAGGGTTAAAGGCACCTGGCATTCCCTTTTCCCCTTGGATTTTCCTGGTTTCTCAGGGTTAAAGGCACCTGGCATTTCCTTGTCTTCTCCTTTTCCCCCTGGATTTTCCCCCTGGTTTCTCAGGATTAAATGCACCTGGCTTTTCCTTGTCTTCCCTTTCCCCCTGGTTTCTCAGGGTTAAAGGCACCTGGCATTCCCTTTTCCCCCTGGATTTTCCTGGTTTCTCAGGGTTAAAGGCACCTGGCATTTCCTTTCCCCCTGGATTTTCATGGTTAAAGGCACCTGGCATTTTCTTGTCTTCCCCTTTTCTCCCTGGATTTTGCCAAAGCCCCTGGTCAAAACATCTCAGCCATCCATGGGCTGATTGGGGTGAGGGGATCAAAGTCTTCAAACAAAACAAAAGGAGCTGAGTGTCCCTTTCTCCTCCAGGAGCTGGACCAGCTGCCCGGCACCGCTGCGGAATTTCACCGAGATTGGCGCCGATGCCTGAAAAGTGGGACAGAGAAATACCAGTTTTTACTGGAGCTTGGAGGGGAGGCTTTGGGCAGGATTTTCCAGGCTGATGTGGGCTTTGGCCTCCTGGGGGAATTCCTGACAGTGCTGGCAGAGAACATCCATCCTGGGGACAGAGCTGCCATCCTTCAGATCCTGCAGAGCCTGGCGGGCACCGAGCGCTTCGGGCTGAATGTGGCTCTGCTGAGCCAGGCAGAGAAGGAGAGCAGCCAGGATTTGTTCAGGAAGCTGCAGAGCAGGGGTGGGCAGGCTGCTGGCCAGGGGGAAGCCCATCCCATGGAAAACCACCTGGAGAAGGAAACTGAGGAGGAGGGGACAGTGGTGGAGCTGATGAAGTGTTACCAGGTCAGCTGAGGGAGCAGGAGCACCAGGATTGAGCAGAAACCTCAAAGTTGAATTTGGCATCACCTGGGGAAGTTGTGCACAATAAAAGTTTAGCTCCCAGGCTGTGGTGCTGTGGTCTCTGAGCAGGGTGTCCTCACAGGTGGGTATGGAGAAAACCAAGGGAAAGAAAACAGGGTGGTAGTTTTGAAGGAGAAACCCAAACCCAGATAGTCCCTTTCCTCTTCCACCCCTGCCCACGATTACTGAGGGGTTTTTGGAGATGTAATCAATGACAATGACAACTCAGGTCCATTTTTTCCCAATCGCAGTGCAGCAAATGGCAGAGTCACCCCAGCAGACTGGAAGCACCTGCTCCCACCTGCCCTGGAGACACCACCAGGCACCTGATGGCAGGTCCAGGTTCATCCCTGAGGCCTGGCATGGCAATATTGGCCTTTGTGGCACCACTTGAGGGGACATGTGTGTCCCTGCACTCTGCCGTGGTGCCATTCCTCCTCCCTTTGCACACCTGATGGCAGCTGAGCACTGGAGACTTCAGCAGAAAAAGATCCTGGAGTTACCCAAGATTGGCATTGTCTTGGTTTAGAAAGACAGGAGTCTGCTAAGGAAGGCAGGAGCCTCCCCTGAAATGGAGAATGTAAACCCTCCCCACCCCTCTGAATTGCTATAAATTTTAAATTAAGGGGCTCTCAGGCAAAAATATGGGAGCAGGAAATAACAGTTCTTTAATGGGGAAAGGAAAAAAAAAAGGATAAAATAAACAATGCAGTCCACTAGAACAACACTGACAGAGTCAGAACCCAACCTGACACCCTGTGGGTCAGGGTGCTGGCAGCAGTCCCATTGGAATTGTGGCTGCAGCCCTCCTGCAGTGTCAGGGGTGGTTCTGTTGGAGCAAGGGGGATCTGTAGAGAAGGATGTATTCTTCCTCTGAAGATCCAGTGGAAGGAGAGGCAGCTGCTGTTCCTCTGGGGAATCCAATGGAGAAGCCGTGCTGGTGTCTCAAAAACCTCTGGATTATATCTGGGTAGCAATGCTTGGCTCCTCCCTCTGGGCTCACATCTCCCAATGGGATGTTACAGTTCTTATCAGTCATGCACTGACATTCAATGGCTGTTATCAGCAGATGTCCCCTCCCAAGGGAGGTGTGAATGTGGTCACTCAAAGAGAGAGATAAGGCAAACTGCCCACTTGACAAAGATAATCTGCCATACAGAAACAGGGCTGGAAACAAAACCTGCACACCTGGGCCAGGACCGACACCCCAGGGCTGTCCCCCTCAGCCCTGAACTGGGGTTGTGTGGATGCCATGGGACAGAGAGAGAGGAATGGCGAGCGTTTCTCACAGCGGCTTGTGAGAAGTTTTAGGGAGCTGGAATGATGTGATAACTTGTTGACTGTAAACAATTTGCAGGTGGTGTTTTTCTACTTTCTTTTTTCTACTTTTTTTTCTACTTTATTTCTGTTCTATTTTTTCTACTTTATTTTCTGTTCCTCTCAAGAACAGTGCGTGAGAAAGATGTTTCTGTTTAGTTAGCCAATAGAATAGTGTTGGGGAAGATGAAACAGGAAAGCCTTATAAATATGATTGTCTGGCAAAAGATTTTGAGAATATAGAAACTATAAGCAAGATTGAAATGGAAGCAAGCTTTGAGATCCCTCAGTTACTGAACAAATGGAAAACAATGGCATGGCCAGCTGAAGGTGATCCCCTTTTGATGGAACAACACCCTCTGCTTGCAGACAGGCCCAAGGGTCAGAGCAGCCCCTACAGCTTGGCAGAAGGGGCCCAAAGAGGAGTTTTTAGGGTTTGAAATGTAACACAGGATGGTAATGTAATGATTCTTATAGGCTGTATGTAAATGCTATAGGATTTGTATCTTGTACCAGATTGGTTAGTGAGAATTAGAATATTCAGCACAGAAGAAGATTTATTGTATTGGAATGGGAACTTTGCTCTCTTACGATTTTGCTCTATTACCCCTTTTACTCTCTTATGCTTCTGCTCTCTTGTCCTTTTACTCTCTCACCCTCTCATCCTCTCTCCCCCTCTCTTCTCTCAGGCCTGCTCTGAGCTGTGGCTGGCAGCTCCCAGCAGGGCCCTGCACCCAGGCCCTTTGCAGAAAACCCCAAGTTCCATAACCTGGCTGCAGAGATCTCTCATCTCCGTCCATCCCCACCGTGCTACCCCCGACGCTCCTACAGACAGAATCTATCATCCCACTCTATAAAAACCGCGCGGTTCTTTTGAATAAAACCTTCTTTGCCTTTTCTACCATCCTCCTGTTCCTGCCTCAATCTTGGCACAAGAATGACAGGGATGTTGCTCCCAGGGGCTCTGTTCATGTGCTCTCTGCTGCCTGGCTGCGAAGCTGGCCCTGGATTGCAGTTCCAGCCAGGTCCTTTCCCAATTCCAGGGCTGTCACTCCAGCCTGGGCAGACGGAGGCTCTGGCTGTCACTTCAGCCCGTGCTGCTGCCAGGGGAGCAGCCCAGGTGGCTGCATGCTTTTCCAGCCAGCTCCCAGCTGGGCTCCTTGGTGGCTCCTGGATTCCTGCCTGCACAAATCCCTGAGCTGTGCTGGAATTCTGCCCTTCCTGCTGCCAGCTCTGCCTCCCAACAAGCAAACCGTGGCTGCTGAGGATACAGGAGCAGCCCTCAGCTTCCAGGACCTCTGGCTTTGCAGGGGTTAATCGTGGGGGGTGAGGGGATTACAGGGCAGTGGGGGAAGCACTTTGTGTTCTACTGGGAGATTTTTAGGGATTCAGAAGGGAAGGCACAGGGCAGTGCTCCGGGTGAGTCTTGGTGGCTGTGTTCCCCCTGGCCTGCACACACAGCCCTTCTGGTGCCACCCTGGGGACACTGTCACCATGGGGACACTCTCAGGCTCTGTCTGGGGGCTGAGTTTGGGGGCAAAATCTCCAGGTCTGGAGCTGCCTCTGTGTGTGAGCCCCTCCCAGCTCATGCTGGGGCTTTGTTGCCCTTCAAGGACCCAACCAGCCGTACCCTGCTCCATCCCTGAGTGTGGGAGATGCAGATTGTTTTCCATAGCTCTGTCCCTCCCTGACTTTGCTTCTCATGTCATCACCAGGTGTTTGCCTCACCATCATCGACACCGTTCAAGTGCCAGAGCATCACTGGCACCCACAGTGCCCTCCCAGACAGAAGGATTTCCCTTGGGAATACTGAAATCCTCAAGTCACATCCTCAAACAAAGGAGATGAGCCTGGAGGGCACATCCTGCTCCCTGCTGAAACCCTGCAGAGATGCCACCACCTTTGGGGGATGTGTAAGATAACTCTGTCAGGCACAAACATTGACTCCTAGTTCCATGCTGAGTTGGGTGAGTTACAAACACCTCAAAAGCAGAGACAGTTCTGAAGAAAATTGCCAGATTATTTGAAAAAAACCCAACAACTTTCCCTTCAAAAAGTCAAAATCAAACATTGAAAAAATGATGAAACTAAAATAGGCTAAAATGGTCCTCACATTGGAAACTTCCTGTGTGAGGATGATCCAAGGTGTCCCTGTGGGGGAGCTGCTACAACTTGGCCACTTTCCTGAACACCTCAGACCTGCAGTGGGACAGGTGGACGAGGAAGAAGATGCCAACAATGACGGCGAAGCTGATGCCCACAGCCCTCATGACGAAGATGGACTCGGGGTCGCTGGGGCTGCGCTGGCGCCGGGGCTCGAAGGTGACGGTGAGCTCGAAGCCAGCCACCAGCTCACCCTCCCTCCAGCAGAAGTAGGTGGCTTTGTCCCTCCTGCGCAGCCGCTGCAGATGCAGGTGGTTCCCATGGTCGATGAAGAGCCTCATGTTCTTCCTGACCCCCACCAGGTAGTGGGCGCGGTAGAGCCGCACAGAGCCCTTGTCCCAGGCCACGGCGTGCTCCGGCCGTGCCCCCGGGCATGAAATCACCAGGTCGGTCTTGGGGGGCTGGTTGTGGTACTGGATGGGGACACGCGGCAGCTCGGCTTCTCGCCCAGCTTGTAAACGATGTTGGAGATGGACTGCACGCCCTCCCCGGGGGCTTCCTTCTTGGGGCAAGGGGCCAGGCAGCTCCTGACGGCCACCTCGGGGCTGCGGAGGCGGATGAGGTGGCCGAAGGGTTTGGGCACGGCCCTGGAGCCGCAGGAGCTGACATTGGGCAGCGCCGTGCGGTACCGGGGTTTCAGCTGGGCGCTCTGCACGTAGCAGAGCCCGATGCGCCGCTGCTCGCCCCGCACCCCGCAGCGGTCACAGCGCGTCCAGTCCCAGAAGGTGGTGAACAGCGTGAATTCCTTCTCTTTGTGGTCCTCTTGGACGTGCTGGTCTTTATCCAGAAAAGCCACGGTGATCTTCCTGGTGGGCTGCACATCCACGTCGTAGCCGTAGAAGAAGAGCCCTTCCTTGGTGCCGCACAGGTAATGGCCAGAGTCCCTCACCTGGGCTCGGAACACGATCAGGCTGAACAGGCGGATGCTGAAGCGCTTCAGGAGGTCGCTGCCTGCGCGCACCTGCTTGGAATCCACGATCACGGTGCCGTTGAAGTCGGTCAGCACCGTGGTTTCGTGGCTGTGCAGGTTCTTCTGGAAGTACCAGACCACAGAGGAGGCCTCCTCGGGCTTGCACTTGCAGGGCAGCTCGAAGGTCATGTCCGCCAGGTAGGCGACGTTCTCGAACACCAGAAAGGCAGGACACGCCGTCTTCTTGAACACATCCCCTTTCTTCTCAATGGCAAAGGCCTGGAGAACATCCAGCAGGGAGAGGAGAATGGTGGCTCCCAGCAGCCTCATCCCCATCACTGCAGGTGCTCTCTGGCCCAGCAGAACTCACAGAGCCCAGGCAGGGATCTGCTGGGAGCATCCTGTCCTGGAGCAGCCCAGCCTCTGTCACCCTCTCTGAAAGCAGCTCTGGAGCGTTGTCACCCACGTGCCCGGCAACAATGGAGCTGTGCTGGGACCAGCGGAACCCCCAACATCTCATCATGGTTTGAGTTGGATGGGAACTTAGAGGGGATCTCTAGTGCAGATCAACATCTTCATGGCTGTGCCATTGGGAAGATATTGGCTTTTGGGGCAGAGAATTTTTGGGTTGTGCTTTAATGATTAGGTCAAAGAGAACCTTCAACCATGGGCTGGCCAGTCTGATGAGAGGGGAGGCTTGGGGGGTGGGTTCCAAAGGGGCAATGTTTGTGCCATTGCTTCCTCCTGGGGAGGAGACCAGGCCAGCCTGATGTTCCTTGGCCCGAGATGAGAATCACAGGGTAAACCCCATCAGTGCTGTGTGTGGCTGTGGTGGAACCTCTCACACCCCACACAGCTTCTTGATCCCCTCTCTGGAGTGCCTGGACACAAAGAGTCACAGCATGGGAACAAACTATGTGAGTGTGCAGTGGCAGGGCCGTGACCCCACTGCAATGACAGTGACACAGTGGGACAGCTCACCTGGCAGGGATGTTGTCATGGATGGCCATGGCCATGTGCCCCCCACAGCCCTCACCTGCACTCTGGGACACTCAGCAGAGGCACCCACAAGCCCTGGGATGATGGAGAAGGAGGATGGAGCCCAACCCCAGAGCCAGAACCTTTTCCAGGCTCCCCACACGAGGAGGAGGCAGGAGAGAACAGCCGCGTGTTGGCCCTTTGATTTGGGACAGAACAATTTATTAAAAACACAGTAACCTATTTCCTAAACCCACCCATAACCTGCAAACACACATACAGCACTGAGCCAACAGAGGGGGCACAGACGTGGCCACGCTGCTGGAACCACGGCCAGAAGGGCGGCGCGGGGCAGGAGGGGATGCTCGGGGAGCTGCAGGAGGAGCTGGAAGCCTTTGGGGTTTGGGCGCTGGGAGAGGCGCTGGGGGGTGGGCTCGGGGGGGCTTCCCGGAGCTCTGGGCTGCTGCTGCTGCTGCTCAGCGCTCGGGGGAAGCAGCTCTGGAGCCGGCCCGGGCAGGGGGCTGGGGGTCCGGGCTGGTGCCGGGGTGCCAGGCGGAGGGGAGGGCTGGCGGCTGGCACTGCGGGGCTCCGGGGACACGGGGGAGCTCTGCTCTGCCCGAGGAGTCTTTGCTGCCTTCCTACAACCCCGCTGGCGCTTCCTCCGTGTTCGGGAGCCGCAGGAGTTTTCTGTTTGGGAATCGCTGCTCGACTCGAGCATCCTCTTCACCGGCCAGACAGAGATCGGCTTGGGACTGGAGCACGGAGAGAGCTCCTGGCAGCTTTGCGGGGCCGTGCTGGGCACAGGGGGATCTGGCGTGGTGACAGGAGCCTCGGCTGAGAGAGCAGAGAAGAAACAGAATCACCTCCGTGTCTGCAGCTCGGGAGCACCCCCAAGCCCCGGGGCACCCCGTGTGCCCCCAGCTCCGTGCAGACCCCAGCTCCGTGCAGACCCCAGCTCCGTGCAGACCCCAGCTCCGCGCAGACCCCAGCTCCATGCAGACCCCAGCTCCGCGCAGACCCGCCCTCCCCTGCGCTGTCCCCGGGTTCTGGAAGGTCCAGGAGGGTCCTGGAAGGTTCAGGGGAGTCCCGAGTGGGTTTGGGAGGTCCCGGAGAATTCCGGAGGGTCCGGGAGGGTCCAGGGGAGCTCCCAGGGACTCCCCAGGGCTCTGCAGAGCCACAGCTCCCTGCCAGGACCGCGCCGTGGCACGGAGGATGAGGAGGGGGAGCTCAGCCCTGCTCAGAGCCGCCTGAGGCTCCATCCCGGCTGGCTCGGGCAGGGGAACCAGGGAGGAGTAAAGAGACGGGAGAAACGCGCTCAGAGCTGCTGCTTTGGGCTCCTGGGGCTGGGACATCCCCCTCTCATGCGAGCTGAGCTGAGCTCCCCCCGGAGCCCAGGGCTGCTCCCGGCTCCTGCCCGAGGTGCTGCCGAGCTCGGATCGCTCTGCACAGCGAGGCCGGAGCCACGCCGGGCACCACCCGCTCGGTGACACTGGGGACACGCCCGTTCCCTGTCCCCTGCCCACCGCGGGCTCCTCCAGCCCCCATCGAGACACAGGAGAGGGGCCAACCCCCACTGTCCCCATCCCAAATCCTCACCTGCACAGCTCAGCTGCATTCCCGGGGCTGGGGCAGCCTCGCTGGGCTCCTCGAGGCAACAGGGGAGTGCAGCTTCCTCCAGCCCTGGGGACTCCTCCAGCCCTGGGGACTCCTCCAGCCCTGGGGATTCCTCTGTCCCTGGGGATTCCTCCGTCTCTGGGGATTCCTCCAGCCCTGGGGATTCCTCCGTCCCTGGGGACTCCAGATCTTTGAGCTCCTCCAGCCTTATGGACTCCTCCATCCCTGTGAGCTCCTTCAGCTCTGTGGGTTCCTTCATCCCTGTGGTCTCCTCCAGCCTTATGGACTCTTCCAGCCCTGGGAGCTCCTGCAGCCCTGTGGGCTCCTCCACTTCCTTTGTCTTCGCAGTAATTTCATCAGAGCAGAGGCTGTGAGTAGAGTTTTGGGGGAAGAGTGTCAAACTTGGAACGTGGGACGTTCCCAAGCTGTAAATCCCCTCCTGGAGAGCCTGAGCTGTGAGGTGTGTGTGCACCTGTGGGTGACAAGGGACCCAGGGACAGGCCAGCATCTCCCAGCTCAGCCCTGGTCTCACATCCATCCAACCATGGACAGCCCAGTCTGCCCAGGCTGAGAGGAGGCAGCAGGACACGGGGAGGACACAAGGACACTCACTTCTGCTCCTGGTCCTGCTGAAGGGGACTTGGTGTCCTGGTCTGGAGCTGCAGATCGGTCGGGGACGCTGTTCTGGAGCTGCAGGGAGACGCCCCGGGGTCCTGCAGGGGCTGGGGTCAGGCAGTGGTTAAAACACAACGGTGCAGCACGGACCCATCTCCGGGGCTGGAGCAGGGCTGCTCCTCAGCCTCCGGGTGGCCACAGGGGACACGAGCTGTGCCCAGGGACCTGGCAAAAGCCCCGCGGGGCCTGGGCTGAGCAGCTTTAGCAGCAGAGCGGGCACACTCTGCTGCAGCTCCATCGGCATCTCCTGCCCTCAGCGCACCCCCGGGCTGGGAGATTCCCAGGGGATACGGAAAGCACCCACCAATGCACCCCACCAGGGACCCTCCTGCCCGCCGGCAGCCGCTCCCGAGCCGCCGGGGCCCTCCCGGTGCTCACCGGCAGCAGGATGTGCCGGGCGCGGCTGGCGAAGCGCAGCGTGCTGTAGGTGTCGGGGCCGGCGGGCGCCGCGGGGCTCACGGCAGCGATCACGGTGCTGCGGAAGCTGCCCACCAGCGAATCCTTCAGCAGCAGCGTCAGTTTGCTGTCCCGGAACGGCACATGGCACTGCCCGCCCTGTCCCGAGACAGCGCTCAGCTCCGGGCCATGGGGACACCTCTTGGGGCCGCCCTGGGGAGCCACACTCACCTTGGCTCCGGCCAGAGCACGGACCACGCTTTTGAAGGCCAGCAGGGAGCGGTTGATGCTGGTGCCCTCCCACATCCCCTCTCCCCGGCCCGGCGTGTCCCAGGCTCGCTCCGAGCCCGCCAGGTCGATGAAGCTCAGCTTGGCCACATGCGGGTCCCCGCCGGTGAGGTCCCAGTGCTTCACCTGGATCTGGGGACAGACGGGGCTGAGATGGCTCCACACAGGTGCTCTGGGCTCTGTGCTTTCAGGGCAAGAGCCAGGGAATCCCGCGGGGAGATGAGGCAGGAGGAGGAGGAGAGGAACCTGGCATGTTGGAAGGATGAGCCAAACACCCGGTGATGACACAAGGAGCAGAGGCAGGGAAGGGATGTGGCAGGGGGAGACAGCTATGGGAACAATCAGCATCTCCCACACTCGATGACAGAGAGGGGTATGGCTGGGCAGGTCCTCAGAGGGGCTGCAAAGGCATGCAGCCACCTGGGCTGCTCCCCTGCCAGCAGCAAGGGGCGAGGCAGCAGGCTCAGGCTGAAGTGACAGCCCTGGAAATGGGCAAGGGCCTGGCTGGAACTGCAATCCAGGGGCAGCTTTGCAGCCAGAGCACATGAACAGAGCCCCTGGGGAGCAACATCCCCAGCTCAGGGCTGAAGGGGACAGCCCTGGGGTGTTGGTCCTGGCCCAGGTGTGCAGGTTTTGTTTCCAGCCCCGTTTGCAGCAGCACTGGGGCCATCCCAGGGGCAGCAGCCCTCACCTGGAAGATGGCGTGGGAGCGGGAGGAGGCGGCGTTGGCCTTGGTGGAACGCTGGGCCCGGTTTTTATTGCCTTTGGCCAACAAGCCCAGGAGCTGCTCTGGTGTCGTGGGCTGGGGGAGAAGGGGCAGGGGCTGGATCAGCACCTGGGCACCCCGGGCACCCCAAGGCCGAGCAGCCCCGGGCAGTGGCAGCTCTGTGGGGCCCTGGCAGCTCAGGGCCACCTCTGCTGCCAACCAGGAGCCAGGAGCACCTGGGACCTCCCCAGCCCATGTCCCCAGGGCTCCCAGCACCAGTGCAGATGAGTCTGTCCCAGCCCTTGTGCCCAGACCTGGTGCAAGGAGAGGCCCTGTGCCACGACTCCTTTCCCGGGCTGCTCCCAGATGTTCAAAGGGCCCTGGGGCTTCAGCAGGTCATAGACACGCTCCTTGTACACCTGGAGCAGGACATCGAGGTCAGGCTGAGGTGTAATTCTCTGGGAGGAAGCTGGGTACCCCTGCAGGATCTGGCACAGCCAGGGGTTCCCCTAACCCCACCTCTGGCACCTCATTCCACCACAGCAGCTGATGGGGCTCAGAAGGCAGGGCCAGCTCCCAGAGCTTTGCTGGGCACTTCCCCCAGCCCTGCTCCTCTCCAGCCCTTCCAGCCAGGAGGCCCTCACTGCTCTGTGGAGCACAGCAAGGAGAGAAAAGCCCCAGCTCCAGCTGAGAGGGAGGAACAGCAGCAGTTCTCTCCTCCAGGTGGGTGATCCTGCTCCCAGCCAGGCTGCCCTGCCAACCCCGGGCACGGCAGGGGACGCTGCAGGTACCCCGAGTGTGGCTCTGGATCAACCCCAAATCTCTTCCCTGGGGGCCCTGAGGCAGGAGGGGACACACCGAGCCACAGCAAACCTGCTGGTAGGAGACAAGGACCTCACAGCTCCTGTCCTTCATGGCCTCGAGCCTCTTGTAGAGCTCCACCGTGGCCAGGTGCACAATGCCAGGGGTGCTCTTGGAGCCCATCATGGTGTGGGTCTTCCCAACCCCTGAAGCTCCGTAGGCAAACACTGCAGGGAGAAGGGATGGGAGGTGAAATGATCTAACAGCAGGAGAGGAGAAGGAGAAGGAGAAGGAGAAGGAGAAGGAGAAGGAGAAGGAGAAGGAGAAGGAGAAGGAGAAGGAGAAGGAGAAGGAGAAGGAGAAGGAGAAGGAGAAGGAGAAGGAGAAGGAGAAGGAGAAGGAGAAGGAGAAGGAGAAGGAGAAGGAGAAGGAGAAGGAGAAGGAGAAGGAGAAGGAGAAGGAGAAGGAGAAGGGAGCTTATCTGCTTCCCACAGAGATAAGACACAAGGTAAAACTCATAACCTTCCCCACTGCTCCTCAGGGCAGTTTTTCTCCCTGGTTTCAGCCTCTCTAGTGCAGCAGGGACAGCAGGAGTCTCCTGGTGAGTGCTGCTCCCATGCTCGGGTCACCTCTGACCCTCTCCCCACGAGGCATTTCTGTTTCCTCTCTTTCAGCCCCATCTTCCAGCACCTCCTCTGAAGCCTCCCCATCAGGGTGGGACGCACTGATCTGGAGCCTCAGCCCTCTCCCGAGGGCAGCACTCAGTGCTGGGGCCTGGGGACAGGGGCAGCCCTTCAGCGGCTCTCAGGAACCACCAGGAGCTGGAACAGCATCCCCTGGTGTGAGCTCCTGGTGCAGGGAGAGCCCGGGGAGTGCTGGGCTCCTCCTGGGAATGCTCCTGTGACATGCAGTGCTGGGAACAGCTGTGGGAGCTGTCCAGGACCTGTCAGACCCGGCTCTATGAAGCCATTCCAGCCTGGAAAGGGATGGCAAAGCCAAGGGGCTCTTTCTTCATGCATCCACCACATTTCTACCCATCCTTCCTGACCCAGGACAGACAAGACCAAGTAATCCTGTTCCTCCAAATGCCTGGCCAGCTCTGCACAGGAGGAGGGCAGGCTATGGGAAGGGGCTGTGTCTCAAAGGGATTTAGGGTCTTTAGGGAGTCTCAGGGGTCCAGGGGAGCTGTAGGAGCATGAAGGGGTTTGTAGGGTCGTTTGGGATCCAAAGAGACCCAAAGAGGGGCCAGGGTTTTGGGGGAGGCTGTGGGAGCCTGGAGGGGGTTCAGGCTCATGGGGAGCTCCAAAGGGGCACGGGATTGGCACAGGGAGGGGTGGGCACAGACCCCGGGGAGGGATCTCTCTACCCCAATGCCCATACCCATCCTCTGCACCCCATTCCCAGAGTGCTGAAGCACTGCTGGAACCAACTCTCTTCAGGCTGTGTGATTTTGGGTTGCTGCTGTGTCACCCCATTCCCAAAGACCCATGGGGGCTTCCAGATCAAATCCTGAGCCCACCCAGCCTGGGAGGGGATGGGGCAGGAGCTGCTGCGAGGATCAGGACTCACCGGAGCAGTTGTAGCCAGCGAGGAGCGTGTCCAGCAGAGGGAGCGTGGTGTGCTGGAACACCTCCTCCTGCGTGGCCCTCTCGCCAAAAACGTGGTCGAACTCGAACTCGAGGTTCCTGCGGCGGCGGCCGGGGCCGGTGCCGGTGCCGCCGGGCTCCTCGGAGGCGAAGAGCACGGCGCGCTGGTTCAGGACGTGCAGGACGGAGGGCGCAGCTCGCTCCCGGGGGTTGGGGGGCCTCACACGCAGCACCACGGCCATGGAACCCTCCTGGGGCGGGGGCTCTGCCCCCCAACAGGCACCTGGGGCTGGGGCATCGGGCTGCTCGGGGCTCCCCATCCACTGATCCGGGTCCTCGTGTGACCTGGGGGGGATAGGTTCAGCTGGAGGGTGCAGTGGGGGAGAGAGATCCCCAGGCTGGGCGAGGTCTCAGAGCCTTCCCCCCTTCCCAGAGTCTGTGCCCACTCCCTCCCTGTGCCAATCCCGGTGCCCCTTTGGAGCTCCCCACGACCCTGAACCCCCTTCAGGCTCCCACAGCTTCTCCCAAAACCCTGGCCCCTCTCGGGTCTCCTTGGATCCCAAACGATCCTACAACCCCTTCATGCTCCTACAGCTCCCCTGGACCCCACAGACTCTCCAAAGACCCGAAATCCCTTTGAGACACAGCCCCCTCCCACAGCTTCCCCAAGGATCCCAACATTCCCCTTCCAGCCCACTCAGCCTCCCCAGAGTTTGGCCCCCACAGCCCCTCTCACGACAGAATCCCAGAATCCTGGAATCCCAGAATAATGAGGTTGGAAGAGACCTCTAAGATCATCGAGTCCAACCTAAGCCCTCACACCTCACCTATACAATAGCACCATGTCCAGTCTTTTTTTAAACACACCCAGAGATGGCGATTGCACCACCTCCCTGGGAAGAGCATTCCAGTATTTATTACCCTTTCCACCCCCCATCACTCCTTAGAGCCCCCTCCCACAGCCCTGCAGACCCCCGTGTCGCTGTCCCGCCGCCCAGAACTGACCCAGCCACCGCGTCCCCCGCGGGGACGGCAGCACCCACGCCTGGGGTCGGCATGGCCGGGCAAGGGACGAGGCACAGCCCCGGTCACCGGGAACGCCGAGAGCGGAGCGGCCACCGGAGCGCGGCTGAGCGGGGACAGCCCGGCCGTTGTCACCCGGGATCCGCCGGTGCCTGGCAGCCCTGGAACGTTGTCGCTTGTGCCGCTGGTGGCCATGGAGCCGTGCCGGGAACAACGGAGCCCCCGAGGATGCACTGCCGTGGAAGCACAGCGTCACTGAGGGGTCCCTGAGCGGTGATCTCGGCACCTCCTGCCTCGCCCTCCTCTGGCCGCTCCTCTCCTGCTGCAGCCCGGCATGTGTTCGGTGTTTGTTTGGCTCGGGTGCAGCTTTTCCTCCACCAGAACCCCCCAGTCCTTCTCTGCAGGACTCTCAGCTCTTCTCCCACTCTGGTGCAGCCCCTTCCCTTGGCTCTGCTGAACTTCACTGTGTCCTCTTGGTCCCACTTCTCGAGCTTGTCCAGGTCCCCCTGGATGCCACCAGCACTGCAGCTTTGTGTCACCTTTGTGAGCGCGCTGAGGCTGGCCTTGAGCCGCTGTGTCAGTGAGGAAGGGACTGCAGAGCCCCAGTGCCACCCAGAGCCCTCAGGGACATCCTTGTCACCAGCCTCCCCCAGGACAGGGGGCCACTGCATCCAGCCAGTCCCTGACCCCCCTCTCACAGCCGTGTCCCCCAGCTCGGGGATGAGGATGGATTTTTGAAGGGGATGAAGGCAGCTCCAGGCAGTGGGTGCAGCTGTGGATTGGGGTGTCTGGGGATGGGGATTGGGGTGTCTGTGGATTGGGGTGTCTGGGGATGGGGATTGGGGTGCCTGAGGATGCTGTTCTGTCACAGTTTGGGGTGTGCAATGAGGGTCCCTCATGCTGAGGAGCACATTTAGGGCACAACGCTGGTGGGGCAGCTGCCCTGGGAGCTGCAGGGAAAATGGCCAGAGCCCCCAGCAAGTGGCCAGGAGCTGGCACTGACCCAAAGGGCCCTGCAGTGCCAGGCAGGGCGCTGGGACACAGCAGGAGAGGATGGCTCAGCAGGAACACCCCACTGCCAGGAGGGGATGGAGGTTCGTTGTTGGGGTCCCTCCCCAGAGGCTCCATCTCGAGCTGTTACTGAGCTGCTGCAGCACAATAAAATCCCTTAAAGGAGCCAGAGCCTGGTGCTGCTCTCTGGGAGCCCTGGGGCTGAGCTGGAGAGGGAACCAGGAGCAAATGTGGGATGGGGTGTGGGGGAGCCAACAGGGCCCCAGGGGCAGTCTGGGGTGGGAGTGCAGCTGCCAGAGCAGCTCCAGGACGGGTGACAGGGAAGTTTCCTGAACAGTTTCTGACCCAGATGGGACCCCAGGTCACTTCTCCAAACATCCAACTGCCAGCACCAGGTGACTGACCCAGTATGTCAATAGGCAGGGAACAATCATGTCGAAAGGTAGGGAACCTTTTTTTGGTGATTTTGGTGGATTATCAATAATAATCCCTTCTGGCCTATGGCAACCCTTAATTGTGTTGTTTGGTACCTGCAATAATAATGTGTGTAGGGCAGTGTTAAATCCCTTGAAACTTTTCCCTTTGAGTATATTAGCAGGAATGCCCTGTTAAAATCAAGGGAGGAATTCCTGTTGAGGAATCTCTGAAGCTGCTGCTCTGGAGGGGCTTCAGTGCCAGTCTGGAGGGGCAGGAATGTGACTGCCAGAGGGGCTCTGGGATGGAGGGATGGAGGGATGGATGGATGGATGGATGGATGGATGGATGGATGGATGGATGGATGGATGGATGGATGGATGGATGGCCAGAAAGTTTCCTGAACAATTGCTGGCCCATGTAGGACCTCAGCCCACCTTCCTTCCCCAAACACCCAACTGCTGCTGCTGGATGAGTTCACCTGGCACCCTTGTATCAGGGAGGGAACAAAGGGAGAATGTTAAAATTCCTGAGCAGCTTCCACACCAATTCTAAGAGTGGTCTGAGTCTCTGTGTTGTGCAGCATTTTGCTGCAGTTCCTGCAGTGGATGGAGCACGGGGCCGGGCTCTGGGTTGGAAGGAGCAGGCTCTGAGCCAGGCTGGGCGGGCACAGAGTGAGACCAGAGTTCTTTAACCACTTTAAAGGCTGCAGTGTGAAATGTTTACAATCCTGGGCTGTACCGTGTGCTGGACACTGTATTTGGTGCACGGTGATTCCTTCCCGAGGCACTTCCATGGCAGAGCTCCCGGGCTGCCCGTGCCGTGCGGCCGGGCGGGCCGGGCCGGGCCGGGCAGGAACCCCGGGGAAGGAGCCGTTCCCTCGGGAATGCTGCCGGTGCTCAGCGAGCCTCCTGGGGAAGGGGATCCAGGACAGAGAGGCGACTCGGCTCCAAGCCGCTCCTGTAGCTATTTAGGCCGTAGTGGTGACACCGTCCCCTCAGGGCCCGCTCAGCCCCTCACGACCTGAGGCCCCCTTCAGCCACGGCCTCCTCACTGTGCCTGCGCCTCCTCTGGGGCCGCAAAACCCCTCGTAGAGGGCACTGTACCCACTTAGTGCACTGACCCTGACACGGGTCCCCGTCCCGGTCCCCGTCCCGGCCCCGGCCCCGGCCCCGGCCCCGGCCCCGGCCCCGGCCCCGGCCCCGGCCCCTCCGTTCTAGGCGGGTTCTCGCTCCCGCGCCGTTTTTAAATTGCCCACAAGGCCCCGCCCTACTTCCTGATTGGCCCCGCTCCGCCTTTCCCACTCCCATTGGCTGCGCTTCGCGTGGTGCCTCATGGGGGTTGTAGTCCCGAGCCCCGCGCCATGCGCTATGGGAGCTGAGGTCTCGGCGCCGCCTGCGCCCCCTGCTGGCGGACAGCGGCTACTGCAGCTCCGAGCCCCGCGGGCGGCGGAGCGGGGAAGGTCCCGGGGGTACCGGGGGTCCTGGAAGGTCCCGGGGGATCTCAGAAGGTCCCTGGGGGTCCTCAGGGAACGTTGGAAGGTTCAGGGGGGCCCAGAGGGGGTTTGGGAGGTTCTGGAGGGTTCCGGAGGGTCTGTGAGGGTCCCCTGGTTGCGCTTCGGCTGCACCGTTCTCGGGGAGCTTCTGCTCGAAGCTGCGATCCAGCCCGGCCCCGCCGCCGCCTCCAGCTGGGGTCGGTGCTGGGGAAGAGCGCCGGGAACCGCCGGGGCTTGGGACACACACAGAAGGCAGGGGGAGGGAGCACAGCTGGAACACACACACATCTGGAACACACACGCACCTGGAAC
Source organism: Camarhynchus parvulus (assembly GCF_901933205.1). Lineage (NCBI taxonomy): Eukaryota > Metazoa > Chordata > Aves > Passeriformes > Thraupidae > Camarhynchus > Camarhynchus parvulus. Next base: position 1,631,727 of record NC_044597.1, on the reverse strand, counting down.
AAACACACGCACCTGGAACAAACACACACACATCTGGAACGAACACACACATCTGGAACAAACACACACACATCTGGAACAAACATACACACATCTGGAACACACACACCCCTGTGGCACAGACAGACACACACTCACCTGAGGGACACACAGGCCCGGGACACACGCACACACCTGGTACATGAACAGTCATTCTTTCGGACACACGGACACACACATACGGCCAGGAGGACACCCAGCCCCGTCCTGTCCCCAAGGCCACTCCGTGTCCCCAGGGCTCCCATCCTCTGTCCCCAGCACAGCCGCTGGCCCCGGGCTCCCGCTGTCACCTCGAATCACGCCACGTCCCGCCCATGCCGAGGCAGCGGTGACGGGCGCGACTGCCCGAGGGTCCCGGTGGCTCCGTGCGTCCCTCCCCGAGCAGTGACAATGCTGTGTTTCGCAGGGGACACCCCCTCATGGGGACAGGGCCGGGGTAAGGGTGGCACCCAAGTGTCCCCATGACGGCGGTGCAGGGACAGGGAGCCTCTCGTGGTTTGATAAAGGAAGCGGCCTCGGGGTGGGAGGTGGTGGCACAAAGACCCCGTCCCGGTGCTGGGGACAATGGGGACACTGGGACACACACAGCAGACCGGGACAGATCACAGCTCTGCTTTACCATGTTGTCACCCCGGCGGGGGGGGGCAGGAGGGCGGCTCCCCCGGCCCAGCACAGCCCCCCCGGCCCAGGGACCCCCCCAGAGCCCCGGCAGCGCCCCGGGGCGGGCAGAGAGCAGCGGCGGGACAGGGGGGGCACAGCCGGGCATGGCGGGCAGCGCGGGGGGCACCCCCAGCCTCTGCCACCCCCAAACCTCTGCAGCCCCCAGCCCTGACGGGAACAGGGGGGCTCGGGGCAGCCGGGAGAGAGGGGAGGGGGATCCGGGGGCGGGCAGGGGGTGCCGGGGAGAGCTGAGGGGGCAGCAGGGAACAGAACCACGGCCCAGGGACGCCGTGGGGCTGGGGGGGCACTGCGGGGAGGCCGGGGGGGTGCGGGGGGCGCCGGGCTCAGTCCGAGTAGATGATGAAGCCGGAGAAGGTGCTGTACTTGTTGTTGTTGCCGCCGTGGGCTTTGCCCCCGTCCAGCTTGATGAAGACCTCGTCGCCCGCGTCCAGGTGCAGGATGACGCTGTTGCTGGCGTAGTCGTAGTTCTGGTCGGCGTCCTGAGCGATGGCGCTGGCCCGGACCTGCCCAGGGAACACGGCGGGAGCGGCTCAGGGCACGGCTCGGTCCCGCCTCACGCGCATCGATCAGATCCACCCGCCGCGGGGCAGCGAGGGGTGTCCCGGATCCCCCCCGTGCGTGAGCGGGTCCCGGGGGGAGGCGGCTCCGCCAGCACCGTCCGGAGCGCCCCCGGACCCCGCGGGCACCGACAGGGACAGCGGCGCTGGGTGTGACGGGGACAGGGGCACAGCGTGGGACTGCGGCTCTGGGGTCGGGTGTGGGATTACAGCCCGGACACAGGACCCCACTGTGGTACAGAACCGCAGCTCTGACACTGAACCCCAAATCCAGGTTTGGACACAGGACCGTGGGTCAGATGTGGGACCATGGTCTAACACAGAACCCCAAATCCAGGTTTGGATCCAGGTTTGGATCCAGGACCGTGGGTCAGACATGAGACCACAGCTCGGACACAGAACCCCAAATCCAGGTTTGGATCCAGGACCATGGGTCAGATGTGGGACCATGGTCTAACACAGAACCCCAAATCCAGGTTTGGATCCAGATTTGGATCCAGGACCGTGGGTCAGACGTGGCACCACAGCTCCACATGGGACCACGGCTCTCCCACAGGACCCTGACTCCGGATTTGGATGCACAGCTCAGACACAGCACCCCATCTCTGGGTTTGGATCCAGAGCCATGCCTGGGACACAGCACCCCATCTCCCAGCCCAGTCCCAAACCCTGCATCCCGCAGCGCTTCCCGGGAGCTGCACGGGGACCGTGAGCGTGTGCCGAGGGCTGAATCCCCATCCCCCGTGACACGGCCCCGCATCCACCCCCAGAAAGGTTCCCTGGGTGCCGGCAGAGCCGGAGGAGCCGGCACCGCCCGCAGGAGCGGTTCCGTGGCTGGAGCCGCTGCAGAATTCTTTGGGTAATCAAATCTCCGCCGGAGCCTCGCGGGGAGATCGCGGCGCTGGGTGACAGTGACAAGGCGGCTGCTGAAATCCCAAGTGAAATGCAGAAGCGATGCGCCGGGAGAAGGTGCCGCTAATTACAAGCGACGAGAATCGGCTCTTAATTGGCTCGCACGGGCGAGCGGCTGCAGTGTCCCGGAGCGGCGGGACAAGGACGGGTGTCCCCTGCAGTCCTGTCCTTTGTCCCCAGGACAGGATTACCAGGCGATCACTCCTCACCCAGCTGCACCTCACCGGCAGCCTGCGGTGCTGGGGTGGGACGCTGTAAACTCTGGAACCTACAGACGGCCAGGCTGGCGATCCCACAGGACTCACTTTTAACATTCACCCTGTTAAAAATCACCCTGTGCCTACCCTGCCACCGCGAGGGTCCCCATTGCCAGTGGGGGACCCCGGTCAGCCACAGCGCCCCAATCTCCTGGGCGGTCCTGCTGCGGAACGGGAGTGAGGGGAGAAGGCAGGAAAGGAGCAAGGAGAGCCAGGAAAAGCCATTTGGCGGCGTCCCCCCCGCCACAGCCGGAGCTGCCCGGTGCCATCCGTCTTCCCTCGTTAAGGAGCCGCCTCATCACGGCGCGCCCGCCAGCCCTCGCTAACCAGGGAAGATAAATGGCAGCGCTGGGCCCGGGCTGAGCCGCTCCCGGCACCGCAGTGGCACAGGAGGGCCCCCCCGCCATGGCTTCACCCCTTTGTGCAGTTCTGTGCCTCAGTTTCCCCATGGCGCAGCTGGGACTCACAGGGGTGGCACGGCCCCAGCCTGGGCTGTGACCCCAGTGACAATGCTGGGGGTGTCCCCGGTGCTGGGGGGACACTCTGGAGGGGTCCCCAAGGCGGCTGCACCCAGGAGCTTTCAGCAGCCAGGGGACAGCGGGGCGCTGCCATGTGCGGTGACACCTGGGGCCTTGGGGACACCACGTGCCCCGCGTGCCACCACGGCCCAGCACCCTGAGGTGTCTTCTGAGCCCCCAAACTCAGTGGCAGATGCTGCTCAGGATCCTCCGGCACAGCTCTGGGTGCCCCCAGGGCCCTTGGGTGCAGCAGATGCCCCCCCGGAGCCCCAGACAGGGCAGTGGGAGCCCCCAGGACCCCCCAGCACGTCCTTGTGCACCCTTGGGGACTGTCCCCAAGAGTCCCCTGGGGCTGTGACCCTCCCTGAGCTGGGGATGGCCTTCTACAGCATGGGGACCCCAAAACCACCCGGGACCAGCCCTGTCCATCAATCAATCAATCAATCAATCAATCTGTCCCTCTGTCCGTCCACCTCTCACTGCCCTTGCCTCAGCTACGGGCTAATACAAATAATAATTAATGCTAATTAACCACCAGCAGCAACTCCCTTGGCTCTCATTAACTCCAACCCGACCCAACGGTGATGGGCAGCCCCCAAACCAGCAGCACCGAGGGGATTTTGGGGGGCCAGAGGGGGCCCCCAAGTTCTGACTGGCTCTGAATATGCCAGGATCGACCTTTGTCTGCTGGGAACCCCACACCATGCCAGGCACGGGGGATTTTTGGCAGCACCCCCCTAAATAACCCCATTTTTTAATTATTTGGGCCATTGAGGGGGATCTTCTTTCTAGATATCGATGCGGCGGTGCCTTGTTAGTAATTAACAAGCCGTTAATTAAGTTGCATCGCCCGCCCGAGCGCAGCTCCTCTTGACAAGGGGCTCCATAGCTCCTGGAAATTCATCTAGAAATGTTGATCTGGGGGGTAGGAAGGTTTGGGGCGGTTCCCAAAAAGATTTTGGGGGAGGCCAAAGGGTTGAGGGGAGTTTTTGGGGTGCTCAGTCCGGAGTGCTTGGGAGAAAGAGCCAGAAGTACCAAGCAGCGCTGGAACCCCCCAACATTTAAGGCTGGAGAGCGGGGGAAGATCACAATAATCTCAATAAAAGGAAATTGGAAGTGTTTGGACGGAGAAAAGCTGCCGAGCGAGCGGCTCCCGCTGTGATCCCGCTCGGAAGGGCTCGGGGGGGTGACAGAGCTCCCGCTCCTCCTCACACCCCGGCTCTTTTTGGGGTGAAAACTCAGTTTTGGGTTAATTCGGGGTCCTGGATCCTCAGGGCAAGGATGGATCGCGGGCTGTGGTGCCGGAGGAAACGCCGGGAAGTGGGAGCAGAGTGGATGGAGCCGCGGGAATGCGGCTGCGGTGACATCCAGGGGAACTGAGCTCGGGGACATCCCCGGGGGGCACAGCCACATCTTGTCCCTCGAGTCGCGGCCAGGAGGGGGACACGGCGTGGGAAAGGGGCACCCCAAAAGCGTGCGGGTGGCGAGGCTGAGCCCTGGCATTGGGGGTTCCAGCGGGATGGGGTCGTGGGGATGCGGGAGAGGGGAGGGGGAAGGATGGAGCCACCCTCGGGGTGTCCCCCGCGGGGTCCCCACGCAGCCCCAGAGGTGCAGCCCCCCAAAAGCGGGGCAGGCGCTGCCCCCCTCGAGGCCACCGAGGACATTGTCCCTGCCGAGGAGCCCTGTCCCCGCAGGGACCTCCATGGGGACAATGGCATGGCCGGGGGGGGACACCCCGGGGACCCCAAGGCGCCCCAAGGAACATCACCGTGGCCAAGGAAAGAGCTGAGGGAACCCCTGGGGACACGTCAGGGTGGATGGATGGTGACTGTCCCCAGCACTGGGAGAGGGACAGGGCACACAGGGCAGCGCCTGGGAATGGGAGGAGGAGGAGGATGGGACATGCCAGGGGTGCACCCAGAGCCCTGCACTGTCCCTGTGGGAAGGACAGGGAACCCCAGGGGTGCACCCAGAGCCCTGCACTGTCCCTGTGGGAAGCACAGGACAGGGGAACCCCAGGGCTGCTCCTTCGGGGCAGGGAGTACCCTGGGGACACAACCAGAGCCTGTCATTGTCACTGGAAAAAGGATGGAGAATCCTGGGGGAGCATCTCCATCACTGGGAGAAGGAAGGAGCATCCTGGGGCTGCAGCTCCAGAGATGGGAGCAGGACAGAGCCCCTCGGGGGGCACCCTGAGTCCATCACGTCGCTGTGAGGAGAACAGGGCACCCTGGGGCTACACCTCTGTGCCCAAGAGAAGGATGTGGCACCCTGGAAACGCACCCAAATCCCATCATTGTCACCGAGAGAGGGACAGAACATCCTGGGGATACATCCCTGGGGGTAGGAAAAGGACAGGGCATTCTGGGGGTGCACACAGAGCCCATCTGCAGCACTGGGAGAAGGATGAAGCACCCCAGGGGTGCATGGCAGTGTCTGGGAGAAGGATGTGGATGGACCCAGAGCCCATCAGTGCCGCTGGGAGAAGGATGTGACACCCCGGGGATGCATCTCTGGGGCTGGGAATAGGATGGGGCCCCTGGGGAAGCACCCAGAGCCCGTAATCAGCACTGGGAGAAGGATGTGGCACCCTAGGGGTGCATCCAGGGGCCAGGAGGAGGATGGAGCAGCCAGGAGTGCATCCAGGGGCCGGGAAAAGGACGGGGAAGCACCCGCGGTCCATCATCAGCACAAAGAAGATGTGGCACCCTGGGGGTGCATTCCTGGGGCCGGGAGAAGGATGGAACACCCATTCTGAGGCCAGGAAAAGGACGGGGGAGCACCCACAGCCCTTCTCCCGAGCTGCGGGACGGCAGAGCTCCCTGTCCCGCGGAGGGAGCCGGGATGGGCAGCCCTTACCTGCCCGTTCTTGCAGAGGTCGGCCCACATGCTGGTGCCGTCGCCGCCGCGCATGAGGACGTGGTAGGTGAAGAAGTAGGTGCCGGGGATGGCGCAGGTGAACTTGCCCGAGGCGGCGTCGTAGCTGTTGCCCAGGTTGGTGACCACGTCGTCGAACTTGAGCACCTCGTAGCCCTCGTGGGGGTTCTTGAGGCCGGCGTAGAAGGCGACCCGCGGCACCGTGCTGTAGGTGGCCGCGCTCACCGCGCCCGTAGCGCCCGGTCCCGGTAATCCCGGGGGTCCCGGTCTTCCTGCTTCACCCCGCGCCCCCACCGGCCCCGGCGGTCCCGGTTCTCCGGGCGGTCCCGGCGGTCCCGGTTTGCCCGGTCTGCCCGGTTTGCCTTGGGGACCCTGCACCAGGGTGGAGGGCGGCGGGAGGGGGCCGCGTTCGGCCGGTTGCTGGGGGGGGGCGGCGGGGCCGTAGGGCTCGCAGACCATCCGGCAGGTGCCCAGCATCTCGTACCGACCGTCGGTACCGGCGGAGCTCACCAGCACCGGGATGAGCACCACCAGCACCAGAACCATCACCACCCCCGCCGCGGCCGCCAGCAAAGTTTTCCGGCCCAGGCTGAGCCGCCGCCCGGCCGGGGCGCGCTGGCGCCCGGGGGAGGGAATGGTGCCGGCGGGGGGGAGCAGGGCGGCGGCGGCGGCGGCGGCGGGGGGGGGCTCGGGCTGGCGGCGGCGGCGGCGGCTCCGCTGCGCTCCGCTGCCTCCGGTGCGCCCCGCGCCGCACGGGCCACGCCCACCCCGCCGGGCCACGCCCCCTCGATCCCGCCCATCCAACCAGGACACGCCTCCGTCGGTGTTGACCACGCCCATGATAACGCTCCCCGGGAGGGAAACTGAGGCACGGAGGTGGGATCGGGTCCGGCTGCCCCGCTGAGCCCCCTCATCCAAGGGGGGGTCCCTCGGTGCCCGGCCCCGCGTGTCCCCACGCCGAGCACTCCGAGCGTCCCCGTGGAGCTGGGGACACCCCTGGAACCCGTCACCCGTGTCCCCACAGAAGAACACCCACGGGGGATGGACCCCAGAGCCCGCCCCTACTCCCTGCCTCAGTTTCCCCTCCCACACTTTGGGACAGCCCAAGTGACACCCATCCATCGCGGTCAGCCGTGGCTCCGTGGATGTCACCGCTGGTGGCACAGTGACAACGGGGCACCCGCAGGTGCCACCGCCGGGCTGCCCGAAAGAGCCGTGCCCGGGGCCGAGCACCGGAGGGCTCTTGGCGTGGGGACACGCGGCTGCGCCCGCCCCGTCGCCTGCCATCTCCATCAGCCTCGGCGGGGACAGCAGGACGCGATGGCAAGTGACAGGCGCCGCCAGCGCCGGGGGTGAGCGAAGGACGCGGGGATGGGGGAGGGCGACACGGACACACGGGCAGAGAGCGGCCCGGGGCCACTCCCAGTGCCATCCGCCACAGCGCTTCGGTGACAACGCCGAGGTGGCATCAATCTCAGTGGCACCTGGGAGCTCCATAGGGTCATCAACCCCCTGCCCCCAAAAAAGACCCTGGGGGTGCATCCCCTCATCCCCCTCACTGCCAAAGCCCAGGGGACACACGGGGGACAAGCCCCAGCCCCGCCCCAAAAGAGGGGGAACCAAGGGGACTTTTGACAGGCATCGATCGCCCCCGCATGTCCCCCGGCTCCCGCAGAGGCTTTAATCAGCGAGCAGAAATCAATTAGCTACCTTTAAGGAGGCAATTATTGCTGGGGTCTTTACAAGGCTGGGGAGGGGGAGAGTATTTTGGGGTGGGGGTGCTGCCAGCACCGTGTCCCCCCCTCAAAGTTTGTTACCATGATGTCACCAGCTGTTTCCCTGATGCTCTTCTCCATCATTTTTGTCGCCCCCCCCCCTGCACACCCCCCCCATTCCTCGTTATCTTTCTGTTTTAACAAGTGCCTAAAAATACGCCTGGCGAGGTCACGGGCTGCGTGAGTCACCAGCAGCACGGGGACAGGGTGGCCCGGGTGGGCAGGGGGCTCTGCGTGGGGACAGGGTGGCCATGGTGGGGACACAGAGGGAGGACAGGCCCACGCTGGCTGCATCAGGGCACTCGTCTCACCTGGAGGGGGAGGGGACATCCCTGGTCCTGGCTGCTGCATCCTCGTGGTGGGGACACAGCCCCAGGTCACCTTGTTGCCACAGGACATTGTGTCCCCTTGGCACAGCCACCGCCCCGGCCCACAGCATCACTCTGGGCCGCCCTGTCCCCATGGCAAGGCCACCACCCTCGGCCACCATGTCCCCAAGCTGTGGCCCTGCAGCCACAGAGCCAGAACAGCCTGTGGGACAGCAGCGACACCCCAGGTGACACTGGCTGGAGCCCCTGAGGTGCTCCCTGTCCCCAAGCCCTGCGTGGGGAGGGGGTGCAGCGCAGCCCCTCAAACCAGCTCCATCCACCTGGGCACAGGGAATGGATGGCAAAGCTCCAAATGGCCACGGCCGGGAGGGCAGGAGGTGGCAAAGGGACAAAGGCAGGAGGTGGCAGCAGCAGCGGCTGCCGTGGTTGTGGTGGCAGTGATGGCAGCAGTGATTGCAGTGACAGCAGGGACTCCAGTGGTAGTGGTGGTGGCCACAGTGGCTGTGGTGGCAGAGGTGGCAGCAGTGGCGACAACAGTGGCTGTCACAGCCGCGGTGGCTGCGGTGATGGCTGCAGTGATGATGGTGGCAGTAGTGGCTGCGGTTGCTGCAGCTGTTGTGTGGCTGTGGTGGCAGCGGTGGCTGCATCTGTTGTGGCAGTGGCTGCAGGGGTTATGGTGACAGCAGGGGCAGCAGTGGCTGCAGTGGTGACTGCAGGGGTTGTGGTGGCAGCAGTGGCAGTGGTGGCTACAGAGCTGTGGTGGCAGGGGTGGCAGCAGTGGCTGCAGCTATTGCAGCGGTGGCCGTGGCAGTGGCAGTGGTGGCTGCAGCTGTTGAAGCAGTGGGTACAGAGGATGTGGTGGCAGCGGTGGCAGCAGTGGCTGCAGAGCTGTGGTGGCAGTGGTGGCTGCAGGGGTTGTGGTGGCAGCGGTGGCAGCGGTGGCTGCAGCTGCTGCGGCAGTGGCAGTGGCTGCGGTGGCTGCGGCTCCGCTCGACGCCCGCCGCTCCTCTGCAAAGGTTAAGCAAACAGCAGCTCCCGCAGAATCGATGCCGGCCCAGCCCTCGGCTGTTTGCTTTGGCAACGCGGGCGGGGGCGGCTGGGCCATGCTGGGGCTGCCGGCAGCGGGGACGGGGACAATCGATGCTCCAGGGGCGCAGCTTTGGCCGGGGGTGGCTGTGCCCAGCACCTCCTGCTCGCTGTGGAACTCATGGAGGAGGACTTGGGGAAGGGCAGGGGTGGCCGGGCCAGGGCAGGGGGCTCGTGGGGCTGGCACTGTGCCGTGCCTCAGTTTCCCCTTCTGGAATTGTGGCAGACGCTACCTGTAGGACCATGCTTGGCCAGGGGGACAGGGACATTGTGCCACCGTGGCTCAGCTGGAATTAAGACAGAGCTGGACGCAACCAACGAGCCCAATGTTGTCTCATGGTGATGAGCAGCCATTTGCAGGCCCCAAGGAGTTTGGATGCTGCCCCCCAAATTCCACCTGTGTCCTCAGGATGGGCTCTGGAAGGACATGGGACATGGGAGGGGGACATTCAGCTGTGGGCAGGGAGGCCCAGCTGTCTGCTGGCCTTGAAGGCCAAGTGGATGGCTGGGGGGTGAGCTGGTTCTTGGTGGCCAAGTGGCTCAGTGACAGTGAAGGGGCTCTGGGACACCCAGGCGGGGTGGGCTGGCTGCTGGCTTGGTTGCCTGGCTGCCCAGTTGGCTAGATGGCTGATTGGCTGGCTGGCCAGTAGACCACCAGTCTGTCCAGCTGTCTGTCTGCCTGTCTGGCTAGCTGAGCACTTGGCTGGTGGCCAGCCAGCACCATCCCAGCACCATCCCAGCATGTCCCAGTCCAGCACCAGGCACTGTCCCCATCCCAGCACCAGGCACTGTCCCCAGCCCAACACCAGGTACTGTCCCCAGCCCAGCACCAGGCACTGTCCCTTGCCCAGCGGGAGGAGCCCGGCCGCAGGCAGGGGGAGGGCACAAGGTGTGGGTAGCACATCCCCGTCCCTGTCCCCGTCACGCTGCCTCTCATTACGGACACCGCGGGGCTGTCACCCTCCCACCGCGCGGCAATTAAGGGCTGCCAACACCGGCAGTTAATTAGCGCTGGCGGTGAGCGCTGCAAGGCGACGGCCACACGGCTGGCGGAGGGGACAGGCTCGGGGACTTGTCCCCAGGGGGAGCAGCCGGGATTTGGGGCGCTGGGACAGCTGTGCTGTCACGGGGGCGGGGTGTGACACGGAGGGGGTGCGCGGTGACACGGGGGCGCCAGCGGCGGGGTGTGCAGGGAGCACCGGGAGTGTCCTGCACGGTGACGGTGTGTGGCACCCCGGGCTGTGCAGTGATGGTGACACTGGGTGACACGCTGTGGGCCGTGCAGTGACAGTGACACTGGGTGATCCACTGTGGGCCGGCAGTGACGGTGACAGTGGGTGACACCCCGTGGGCCACGCAGTGACATAGCATTGTGTGACAGCGCCAGCACCAGGCGCTGACGGTGACTCTGTGTGACAATCCACGGGAGCTGCAGTGACACTGCGTGGCACCCGGCGGCCCCGCAGTGACAGTGACACCCTGTGCACTGCGCGGTGACAGTGACACCATGTGACACTCCGGGGAGCAACAGTGAAGCTGTGCAACACCGCAGGGCTGCACAGCAGCTCCGTGTGACACGAGTGGGGCTGTGCAGCCACGGTGACACTATGTGCCACCCCAGGGAGGTGTGCAGTGACACTGACACTGTGCCACACCCCGGGGGCCGTGCAGTGACAGCGACACCTGTGACAACAGACGCCATGCAGTGACACTGGTGACACCACACTCACCCCAGCCCGACCTGTTTCCCCTTGTGGGTATTGAGGCACCCACCCAGTTCACACCTGGGGACAAATGTCCCATGGGGGGACATCACCCTGTACCTGCAGCTTCGTGAGGGGACATCTGACCCCACCCTCTGCCCCAGCGGGTGTCACATGGAGGGTGTGCCAAGGAAGGGGGCTCCAGGAATGGGGTACAGCAGGGAAGGGGGGCTCTGAGGAAGGGGTTACCCCAGGGAGGGGGTGCTCTGTGAAGGGGGTGCTCCAGGGCTGGAGCTCCAAGAAAAGGAGGTTTCAGGAATAGGGAAGGGGATGCTCCAAGGAAGGGGTGCAGAGGAGAGGGGGGACCCCAGGAAGGGGGTACATTGGGGAAGGAAGTGCTCAGTGGGGGCTGCTCCGGTTCGGAGGGGGGTGCAGGAGCAGGGGTGCGGCAGGAGGAGGGTCCGTCTGTCACGAGCCCCCGCCAGCCGCAGCAGAATCGATCCGGCCGCCAATTTGCACAGTCAAATATTTGGCTTCGCGGCGCGGGGCCGGCTCTGCTCGAGCCGCCCCGGTGGGCGCGGGCCCGCGGTGACGGTGGCGGCCGCTCCGCGATCGATGATGGGACGTGCGGGGAGCTGGGGCGGCCTCAACGCGCGGGGCCGGGGCTGTGGTCGTGGAGCAGCACCCGCGATCCTCCATCAGCACCCACAACCCTCTATCAGCACCGGGGATCCTCCATCAGCACCCACAACCCTCTATCAGCACCGGGGATCCTCCATCAGCACCCACAATCCTCTATCAGCACCCGCGATCCTCCATCAGTACCCACAATCCTCTATCAGCACCGGGGATCCTCCATCAGCACCCAGGGGCTTTGGGAGCCCACGTGGAGCCCGCTCAGGGGCCAGAACCTGTGCCAGGAGCTCAGGGGCTCAGCCAGGGTGTCCTCCAGGCCCCCTCCATGGCCACTGATCGCCGATATTGCTGAGCCATCTGTCCTCGACAGGGGATGGCTGAGGCTTGGCCACATGGAGCTCCATCCCTGGAGCACTCCCTTTACAGAGCACCCCCTCCCTGGGGTAACCCCTTCCTCAGAGCCCCCCTTCCCTGCTGTACCCCATTCCTGGAGCCCCCCTTTCCTGCTGTACCCCATTTCTGGAGCCCCCTTCCCTGCTGTACCCCATTCCTGGAACCCCCCCTTCCCTGCTGTACCCCATTCCTGGAGACCCCTTCCCTGCTGTACCCCATTCCTGGAGCCCCCCTTCCTTGGGCTTGTCCCCGAGGGGGTGTGGGATGTGCAGGAGTGGGACTGGTGGTGCTGAGGCCGCTCCCACGGACGGGCACCGCACAGCTCCCATGGACACAGCTCCAGAGCCCTTCTCCCGTGGGTGCAGCCCACGCAGGGGCTCAGCCCAGGCTCCCCCGGCCGTGGGCAGCCCTGTGCCTCAGCGTGCCCCTGGATCCGCCCGCTTTCCCGGCCCCGCTAAACTCGTTAGCGGCGGGTGAACGAACGTCAGCCGGGCGGGAGCGAAGCGCCAAATGCGATTATTCCCCGCCTCGCTCCATCCTTCCACCCCGGGCTCCATTTATCCGAGGGAGGCGGAACTGGCTCTTATCTCGGCCGAGAAATCGCGCTCCGGCCCTGATTGATGGCTGGCTGCGAGGGACTGCAGCGGCACGGCACAATTATGGAGCGTTTAGAGCAGGAGGGGTCAGCGCTCGGGTACAGCTCAGGGAGGCTCCCTGGGGCTGCACACGGACCACCGGGTCTCTCCAGGTGGGTGAGACATGAGAGCTGCGGGGCTCAGGGGAGGATGGAGGTGGAAGAGTGTCTGGCCGCAAAAAGGGGCACGTGCTGGGTGGGAAGGTCCCCGTGCCTAAAGGATGGGACAGGCAGGACATTGCCTCACAGGCCCAAGGCCAGGCAGGAGGGTGGGAACACCCTGGAGGATCCCAGGGATCACCATGGTCAGGGGCTGGCAGCACCCACCTTCCTCAAAGTGTGGGCACAAGCAGTGGCACTGGGGACAGGGGTACCCCAGAGGGAACAGAGAACCACAGCAGATGCAGGATCACGTCCCAGCAAGCCAAATCCACCCTGTGGGGATCCCACAGCCAACACTGAGCCCCCCCAAGGAAAGTCATGGCAGGGCTGGTGCTCCAAGCAGCTCCTGGAGCAGCTCAGGGATGTTTACTGGGAAAAGTAGGAGCAGCCAGCAGCTCTTCCTGCGTGTGCTGAACTTTACAGAGTGCAGCCGTGCCCCGGCATAGAGACAGCCTGGGAGCAGGCTGGGAAGAGCCACGGGATGTGGAGCAGCTGCTTTCAGTGTTTTATTAAAACAAAAGTGAAGAGGCAGCACCCGCCTCGCCCAGGCTCAGCTCTCCCACCGGAGAACTGCTGCCAAAGGAAGCTCAAACAGCAGGAAATGAGATTGAATGAGGCAGAGCCCAGGTCTCAGCCTGCTCCAGGGTGGATCACCCCCCTGGATCCAAAGCCAAGGGTGACCCATGAGTGATGGCCACAGAGGCAGAGGGGAGGAGCAGCAAGCTGGACACCCCATCCATGTGAATGAGGTGCTGTCCTCCCCCTCGCTGATTTAACAAGTTTCCATTAAATCAACATGAAAGAGGGGAAATCCCAAGTCTAAATTTGGATGAGGAGGGCTGAGCTACAGGGAATCACTCCAGGGGACATTGCAGGCAATAACAGGGCCTGAGAAGTCACCCAGCCCTAGGGAGGAGATTGTCCTGGAAGACATTAAAGTGAGATTGTACCTGATTAAAGTGAGATTGTCCCAGATTAAAGTGCCTCAGCTCACTGAAATCCCACAATGGACCCACATGGGAACAAGGGCATCATCCCACAGGCACAGCTCAAACCTGAGCAGGGAGAAAGTGCCTGAAAAAACCTCTGGCTGTGTTCACCTTGGGAAGTGTGCAAGGAGACACCTCTGTCTGCATTCAGCTGGCAAAGCTCATTAACAGAGGTGGCCTTTCACTGCCCTTTTCAAACGGGGAAATTCAAGCCCCTTCCCTGCCTAAGAGAAAAGGTGAATTAAGAGATGAAATGCCGGATGAGGAGGAACACCAGCCCACCGAGCCCGGCAACAGCCGTGCCCACCACGAGCCGTGCCCAGAGGAAATCCAGGGAATCCTCGAGGCGGGTGTGCAGCTGCAGGACCTGGCGGCGAGTGCTCTCCCAGTCCCCGGAGTTGTCGATGACGTGCGTGGCCCACCTGCGCTTCTCCTCCAGGGGCAGCTGGGAGCTGATCCGAGCTTCGGCCTCGGCCACGCCCAGCCCGCTCCTCTTCATCAGCCGCGCCAGCTGCGTCGGGGGGTCACTGCCGGGCGGAGCACTGGGCTGAGCTGGGGATGGGAGGGAAAGGGGGATCTGCCCTCCTCGGGCACCGGGGGGAAACGCTGGGATAAAGTGGGAATGAGAGAGGCGCCCCCTTGTCATTTCTGACACAGCCAGCCTGCACTTGGAGCAGCAGAGCCACTGCTGCCTGGGCTGTTCTCAGCATTCACGCAGCTTGTAACAGTGCCCCAGATGCTGCCCTGGTAGAGCATGGGCTGTGGAAGGCCCAAAGGCAGTGAATTCCCCTCTAGGATGGTGCCAGGGAAAGCTCAGGAAGGCCCTCATGCACTACAAAGGGAGGTATTGCTTCTCTCAATTGCACCAGGGCTGAGGCTGAACCTCCAGAGTGGAGGCACATGATGGTCCCATCTGAGAGAGGTGGCTTTGTCCCTGTCCCCGTGGCTCCTGGAGCACTTACCAATAAACCAGCACTGTGTATTTCATCAGCCTGGTCAACCCACGGGTCTCAAAGAGCAGAGGGATGTCGAGGATCACATAGCGGTAACCTGTGGAAATAGAAACATTCCCCAAAAAAGGGAACAGAGTTAACCCCCATTCCCAAATCCCTCATGCTGCACACACACCATGGCCACGAGAAGCAAAGCAAGCAGGAGCTCTTCAGCTCCATGATCACAGCCAAGCAGAGCAGAGCCTGCAGACCCTCCTCCCTCTCACAGGGAGGAAATGGTTTCATTCCAAGTTTCCAGAGGGAAAAAAAAAAAATCAACCCTAACCTGGTTGCTCCAGACCAAAGGTGAAACTGCAGAAATATAATGAGGAGCTGAAATGAGAGCAGCAGTGCCTGGCTGGCAGGAGCAGCAGCTGTGTGCTGTGCTGGCCTCTCCCGGGAAGCAGCGCCCACAGCAGGATCTGCTCTCCACTCCTTCTCTTGTCCAAGACTTCACCAGGCTGCAGCCATCTGAGCCAACACTTCCCAGCTCAGCTTTCCTCCCTTTACGAAAAGCTTTGGCTAAACAGCTCCATTTTTCCAAGGGGAGCAAGAAAATCTCCACAGACTTCCTGCAGCTGTGACACTGAAATGTGAGGGGAGCCTCCAGGCACAGCCCAAGGGCTGAACTCTCACCAAAACTGGCTGAGTTTGGTTTAAAACCTCTGACAGCACAGGGAGCAGAGCTCCTCAGTCAATCACTGTCCCCCTGGTCTTCTCCATGCCCCTGCCCTTGGCCAGTGTTTGGGGAGGTGGGAGATGCCCCGTTGAGTCTGGGGGAGAGGGTGAGGGGAGGACAAAGCTCTAAGTCAGGACTTCACTTCCCTGTGTGTCCCCCAGTTATGGGGACATCTCAGGCTGGTGTCCCCTCTTTATAACCCCCCTAAAACTGAGCTGCCCACAGCAAGTAAAGTCTTGACAAAGACATCATCATCCAAGGAGCCACCATTCCACCAGCACCTCCGCCCTGAGAGGCTTCTCACTGCCCTCTGATTGGATCGATCAGAGCTTTCCTTACACAGCCATCCTCAGAGACAACATCCAGCTATCCCAAATCATTAAATCCTGACTAATGAGGACAAAGAAGCCTGCTGAAGCCACACAGAGCCCTAGCCAAGGGCCAGGACAGCATCCGCCTCCTCAGCCCGCAGCCCCGAGTTCAAGACTCCATCTCTGGCTCCTGGCATTCCTGCCTGTTGCTTCCTTTGTGCTTCCTCCTCCTCCTCACCCCGCAGCAGTGCTCGGCCCCGTGGTGCCCCAGCCTGTTCAGCTCTCCCAGGGCTCAGCTCTGATAAGCACCACCAATCCAGACTGACTCTATTAAGGCATCCTTCTGTCTACACGGAGACCTCTGGAACAGCTGGTGATCTTATCTGGCATTTCCCCAGCCCAGCCTGACAGCTGCATTTGTTCCTTTTATCAGGGGGAATGTGGCACTTTGGAAGCCACAGCTGTCAGCCCATTCCTCACCTTATCGACACTCAGAGGGCTCCAGAGCTTGCAGTGAAGCTGGAGCAGGCTGGGGGCAGGGAGGGATATGTGGCCATTTCAGGATTGTGGCATTATCCTGTGGGCAATCTCAGCAGAGCTGCTCTCAGGCCCTACAGATACACTTGAAACCGCAGAGGAAAGCGGTGAAGGGCAGCACTGAAAGGCAGGAGTGAATCAGGAATGAATCCTCCAAACACTGACACCAAAGGCCACCGCAGGCAGAGCACAAAGGCTGTCACTCAACATCCCTTCCTCTCCTCTGTCATCCCTGTCTCTCTCCCCACATTCAAACCAAAGGCAGAAGGAGCAGGGAGGCTCCTGCTTAGGCAGGAGTCCTGGCAGGTTGGACAAAGCTGACACCAAAGGCCACTGCAGGCAGAGCACAAAGGCTGTCACTCAATGTCCTTTCCCTTCCTCTGTCATCCCTGTCCCTCTCCTCACATTCAAGGGAGCAGGGATGGCTCTTGCTTGGGCAGGAGCCTGGACAAGGCCTCTTACCAAGTACAAAGTACTTCAGGATCTGCTTCAGCATCTCCTTCAGGATCTCAGGGTGGGTGATGGAGTTCAGCAGCCGCCGTTTCTCTGGCTGGGAGAAGATGATGCTTCCGAGAGCCTCACGATTTATCTCGCCATTCTCCAGGAGGATCTCAGTGCCAAAGTGCTGCAGGATCTGCTGATGGGCCTTGGAGTGGGGCTGCACCACTGAGAACAGCAAACAGCTGGGGGTGAGAGCCAGTTTTACAGCACAGTTGATGTTTGCATCAGCAATCACCCTCAGATGGGGTTTGCTCATTCACTACAGAGCTGATGCTCGCCCTGGCAGCACATCTGCCTCCAGCACATCTGTCCTGGCACCACATCTGCAGCTGCTGCCAGCCCAAGCTCCCTTTGAGGGCTGCCACCTGGAAG
This sequence comes from Camarhynchus parvulus, assembly GCF_901933205.1. Lineage (NCBI taxonomy): Eukaryota > Metazoa > Chordata > Aves > Passeriformes > Thraupidae > Camarhynchus > Camarhynchus parvulus. The sequence goes on along the minus strand of NC_044597.1, from coordinate 1,614,787 downwards.
ATGGAAGCCCTGCAGACATTAATTCAGCACCACAACCCTCGTGGCACGTGCTGCTGCTCAGGGTGACCAGTCAGCAGGGAGAACACGGCGATGGCCACACGCCAAGGCTGGGGGAGAGCTGGGCTGAGCCAATTCCCACCAGGGATGGAGCAGGGAGATCCTAAAGGAACCAGGACCAGCTGGAAACTTCAGCTCTGTGTGGATACTCACTGCTGTAACTTGGCTCTGGATGCTGCTGAGGTGGTTTTGTTTTATTGTCTTTCACATCAGTCACTAAATTCTTCAGGAAAATGAACAGAAAAAGCTTCTAAAAGCTCAATCCCCAATCAGCCCTTGCAGGGGTTCTGACGTTACAGGAGTGTATAACTTTAAAGCCACCAAAAAAAAATCCCCAACAAAAGGGATGAAGCAATAAAACCATAATTAAGCTCCAGCTGAGGGTAACCACAGCGAGGACAGACCACAGATAATCATCTCTCCCAAATCCAGGAACATTGCCACAGGTTGTAACCTCAGGCCAACCTCATAAAAGTCTTTAAGACCAATTTTTTTTTCTCCTGTGGAATATCACATGGAGGCAGTTTCAGGATGGGTGAAATCCATATAGTAAACAAACACATATAAAAAAGGAATTGGTGTAAAATAAAGTGATTGGCAGAAAACTTTCACAGAGTATCTGTAGTGTTTTCCTACTGTCTCTGAGGGCTTTTAGCACCTCCAGCAAATTTCCTGCACCTCCAGGGGAATTACAGTGCAATAAAATGTTAAAGCATCACAGCTTTGAGTGGCTACACAGTAAGTTCTTCACCAAACAGAAAAGCTCAGGCATTTCCAAATGACACCATCGCACCATGGCTCAGCAGCAGACCCCAAACCTGCTGCATGCAGGGTCCACAGCCCTCAGAAACCCAGACTGGTTTGGGGGGACACCTCACCCAGTCCCACCCCCTGCCATGGCAGGGACACCTTCCACTATCCCAGGCTGCTCCAAGCCCCATCCAGCCTGACCTGAGACACTTTCAGGGACCCAGGGGCAGCCACAGCTGCTCTGGGCACCCTCTGCTCTCCTGATTATCCTGGTGGGGTGCAGGGATTAACATCTCACAGGTAACCTGGGAAAACAAGGTCTGCTCTGGTCCTACTGAGTCAACAGATGTGGGATTTTGGGGTTTTTCTCCAGCCCAAGCAGCACAAGCCATTTTTGTTGTCATTGTTTGGGTTTCTGTTTGTTTTGTTGTTGTTATTGTTGTTTTGAGTTTTGTTGTTTGGGTTTTTTTGAGCACATTAATTTTGTGCTCTGATCTCTCAGTATCACCAGAAAAACAACATCCAGCACAGAGGGACATTCTCTTTCAGCCACCAACGTAACTGAGTGACAGGATGGGTGTCCTGGGGCTCAGGGGATGTGTTGGACTCACCAAGGGATCCCACTTGACAGGCAACAATATTTCCTTTTGCCCAGAGTTGGCTTTCAAACTTGGGAAATATCACACTCCAAGGGATGGAAACTCAGAGTACTCAGAGCAAACATCCCCACGGTGTTTATTAGGTCATGATCTTCTTTTTTTCCTTTATTAAAAATATATCCCCATTCCAATCCCCCCTCCCGGGGCAGCTGGGACTGGGAAGCAGGAGGGAAAACCTTTTTGAGATGTACCCAGAGCACCCTCTGCTGTCAGCGATCCCGGTTGTCAGGGGAACCTCAGGCAGCGGGAGGAGCGCTGGAAAACTCACCCAGCCTGGCGATAACATCGGCATCGATCACGGCACAGCCCAGCTCCCGCAGCACGGCCACCACCGTGCTCTTCCCCGACGCGATGCCACCCGAGAGTCCCACCAGGAACATGGTGAAGAGCTGCAAAACATGCCAGGATATGGTCTGAATTCTGTTCGTGCTGAGCACATCAAATATTTAGTCCCAAACTGGCAACTTCACTCAAAGCTCATTTCCCAATTTTTTCAGGGTGTCACTGAGATATCAGCAGGATTTTGGCACTCTCTGAGCTGGGTGTTCCACAGGCTGGAGGACGGTGTTGGATTAAAAAATGCTGCTCTGGATGTGCCACTTGAGCCAGCCCTAAGTTCCTCCAGCTGGTTTATCTGCAGCTCAGCAACTCCTTCCCCTTTAGCATCTCCACTCATCAAACCACAGCCCCATCTACAGCACCTGCCACAGACATCTTTTCATGAAAAATCCTTTCCTTAGGATTTTTTCTCCTGAGAAGCTGAGAGGCCTCAGGAACAAAATGTAAACAATGGTTATCTGCTACTGTGGAATGCAACAGGTGCATCTGTGATTGGTCTCATGTGGTTGTTTCTAATTAATGGCCAATCACAGTCCAGCTGGCTCTGACTCTGTCCCAGCCACAAGCCTTTTGTTATCATTCTTTCTTTTTCTATTCTTAGCCAGCCTTCTGATGAAATCCTTTCTTCTATTCTTTTAGTATAGTTTTAATATAATATATATCATAAAATAATAAATCAGCCTTCTGAAACATGGAGTCAGATCCTCATCTCTTCCCTCATCCTGGGACCCCCGTGAACACCATCACAAGCACCCTGACCATGGAATTATGGAATTGTTTGGATTGGAAGAGATCTTAAAGCCCATCCAACTCCACCTCTTGGTATGGACAGGGACTTCCACCATCCCAGGCTGCTCCAAGCCCTGTCCAACCTGGCCTGGAACACTTTTAGGGATCCAGGGGCAGCCACAGCTGCTCTGGGCACCCTGTGCCAGGGCCTCTCCACCCTCACAGGGAATTCCTTCCCAATTTTCCCCTTGTCCTGTCCCTCCATCTCTTGTCCAAAGTCTCTCCTGGAGCCCCTTTAGGCCCTGGAAGGGGCTTTGAGCTCTCCCTGGATCCTTCTTTTCTCCAGGTGAACATCCCCAACTCTCCCAGCCTGGATCCAGAGTGGAGGAGCTCCAGCCCCTTGATGGATCTCTGTGGCCTCCTCTAGATCTGCTCAGAGAAATCACGAAACTTTTGGCAGGTTTGTTGAGGGTGACCCAGGAGCAGTGAAAAAGGAGAATTCAGACAATATCTGAGCCAGGAGTGAGATCCAGGAGCAGAGGAAAAGGGCAGAATTCACATCTGAGCCAGGGACACAGGAGAAGTGAAAAAGGGGGAAGAATTCAGACAATATCTGAGCCAGGAGTGGGACACAGGACCAGGGAAAAAATTGTCTGAATTCTGCCCTTTTCCCCTCCTGCTGTGTCCCAGTCCTGGCTCAGATATTGTCTGAATTCTGCCCTATCTGAACCAGAACTGGGACACAGGAGCAGTAAAAAAAGGGCAAAATTCAGACAATATCTGAGCCAGGGACACACAAGGCCTGAGAGGGACAGCCCTGCTCAGTCCCTGCAGCCAGGTATCAAATCTCAGCCACCTGACACCCCCCCCAGAACCCACAAGGCACTCAGGAAATCCCATTCCCACACCAGTGGCAGCCCTAAGGACAGGGAACTCACAGCTCTGAGCAGCAAACGGGTGTCTGTGAGCTGCCCTGAGCACAGAGCTGTGATTTTGGGGTTTATTTTGGTTGGTGACACAAAAAACACTCTGCCCATAAAGGAACCAGATACAAACTGCCCAGGGTGCTCCCCAGGACAGCAGGTGGGCACAGAGGATGGCTGGGAACACAACAAAACAGAAAACAACAACAACAAAAAAAGACATTTCAGTCACAATTCAGTCCTCAAACAGGAGCTCAAACCCACAGTTTTGGGGGAGGAAGGGGTGGGCAGGTCCTGTGGCAGAGCTGGAGCAGACACCAGGACAACAGATGGGAACATCTTCCCTTTTCCTTCCCTTTTCCAGACACCAGGAGAGCAGATGGGAACATCTGTTCCCCCGTAGCAACAAGGGAAAAGAGAGGGCCAAAATATGAACAGCAAACAGCAGTGACTGTGGAGGCTGATCTACATCCCAAACAGGACCTGGCCCCCATGAAGAGCCTCTCTGGTGTCCCAGGGGGCGTGGAGTGACAGAGAGGCTGGTTATTTATTATTTATTTGCCATCCCACCAGGGTTTTATCCTCCCACTGCTGCAGCCTGTAGGAGGAGGCACCAGGAGGAGCTGGATCATGGCAGTGCAGGCTCCTGCTTTGTAAAAATACCCTGAAATAAATAATACACTTTGTAAAAATACACTGAAAACTCTGCTGCCCTTGTAAACAGAGCTTTAACTGCATTAAGCTCAGTGTTTTGGCCTCCAGCCTCAGCTGGGACTTGCTCCCAAAACCCTGCTATTTCTGTCCCTCCTCCACAAGAATCACTGCAGGGGAAAGCAGCCCTTGGAAGGGTTATCCTGGAAAGCAGGGCCAGGCAGGGAGCTGAGCACTTGTGCTGTCCAAGGGCCTGCACAGATCTCACACATCAATATTTAACAAGCTCTGGTTTGAACTGCACACGAGGGGAGAGGGCAGCTTGCTCCTGCAGATGTTACAGGCAGGAGCCTGAATTAGTTTTCCCCAAAATACAGCATTTTTGGGGGATATATTTGGCCTGTTCCAACTAAATCATACATGGGGGAAAACCAGAACACGACCCACAGAGGCTGGTCAGGAAATCTCGGCGAGCTGTTATGGGCAGATGCACCCAGAGCACTGAGGAAATGTTTTTCAAAGAATTAAGTGCCAAAAAATTCCCGTGTCCCAGTTCCTGGGGGGTTCTGACCACAGCACAAGCTGCCAGCCTTAACCCATCCACCAGGCAAACACAGGGAGTGGGGATGAAGCTGGAGCGTGTCCTCCAGCACCATCCTCACCCAGCCCTCCTCATCTCTGCTGGGGCTGACAGAGCTGGTGTTTGCCTGGAGGAAGCTGCAGCCAAAGGGAAGAATCATCGTTAACTGGCGGGGGAAGAGCCGCCGCCACAAACACCGTGACCGACCCCGCGGGCACCGCCATGGCCGCCACGCTCACACTCACCCTCCGCCCGGCTTCACCCACGCCGCAGTGTCCCTCGCTTCCATTGGCTGTCGGGAAGCGGGGGCGTCTCTGCCAGCCAATCAGCGCCGCCCTCATTAGACTCGACCCATCCCTCAAGCATCCCTCTCATCCCTCGCGGGTGGAGACGCGACCACCGCGGCTTCAGCGGGGAACGGGCCGCGGCTCTCCGTCCGCCGGGGCATCCACGAGGCTGCCCGGTGTGAAGGAGCCGTCCCGCCACCGGCGGCCCGCCCCTGGACACCACCGGAGACCTGACGGGAATTGTAGTCCCGGCCCCGGCGCAGCCCGGCCCCCGCAAGCCCACGCGGACTACCACTCCCGGCATGCCTCACGGCCCGCCGGCCAATCGCGGCGCGCTTTGTTGCGGGGGCGCGGCACGCGCGGAGGCCCCGTTCAAGATGGCGGACGACAGTGAGACAGCAGTGAGGCGGCCACCGGCGAGGCCTTCGCGGCCGGCGGCGGAGGAGAACGACCACGAGCATTGCAGCGACTGCGAGAACGAGGCGGAGCATGGCTCCAACCGGGGGTGAGCGGCGGCCGGGACCGCGTGCCACGGCGGCGGCCGGGCCCATTGAGGCGAGGAACGGCCGGGAAGTGAGAGGCGCCCCGCCCCTCACGTGCGCTGATTGGTCGCTGGGCAGCGTCCCGGGCAGCGATTGGTCGAGGCGCCGGTCAGTCTGAAGGGGGGGCGGTGCCGCTGGCGCCCATTCACGCCCGCTGCGGGAGCGTGTCCGAAGCTCAGCAGGGTCGGGCGCGGCCGCGGCGTGGATGGGTGACGGCTGCGGTGCTGCGGGGCGGCCGGGACGGGATGCGAGCGCATTTTTCGGGCAAAAATGAGCCCATTTAGCAGCTCTTCCTGGCTGTGCATTAGGGTGTGTCTCCCCGCATTCCGTCTGCCCTCCCGCAGGAGCCTCAGCCCACTCGTGGCATCTCCATCCCCGCGGTGCCACCCAGGGTGGTGGCACGCGTGATGCTGCTTTCCGGAGCATGTGGCATCCCTGGAATAATCCCGACTTTCTGCACACTCATCCCGTCGTTATCCTAAACACAGCCCAGGGTTTTGCAAAGCTCTGCCTACATTGTCTCGTGGTTGGAGGAGCGCAGCCTGCAGGGGAATGGAATGGTGGAATAACAACAACAAGGCAGGGAGCGAGCACAGGCAGCCAGGCAGGTCCTTATCTCAGTCGGGAAGAGAGCTGGAATGCTTAACGTAGCACCCTCATTACTCACTGCCTTAATTAATACTGTGCAGAGCTGCCTCACCATGCTTGGGATTTGGGGGAGAGGCTCTGTCCCCATTCCTGCTGGGAATGGCAACACCAACGTGTGGCTTTCCAGAGGTTCCCGGTGCTTTTCACTTTGGTTTTCCTGCACCTGAGCTTCCCTGGGCTCCTCCTGCCCTCCTGGTGCTGCTTCCCCACCATGGGCTTGGAGAGCCATCCTCCCTCCAATCCTGCCTGCCCAGGAACCAAAGTGAGTAAAAGGTCACACAAGAAATATCACAGAGGCTTTTTTTTTATGACAGCACAGCTGCCCATTTATATTTCATTTGCCTCCCGGGTGTGGCACTGTGTCTCACTTTAATCAGTTTAGCTGTGCTTGGGGGAGATTTTTATTTTCTTTCCCTCTGACATGATTAGGTTTGTGGAAGCCAGAGCTGAGCACAGGAGACACGGTGCTCAATCACTGCTGCTCCCCAGCCCAGCAGTTCCTCCTGCCCTTTGCCAGGAAAAGGTGTGTCCTGGAGCCCTCCTTGGGATCCTGGGCATCACTCTGGCCACCACAAGCAGCCTGGGGAATATCCAGTAGGAAATAGTTTGGATAACTTGGGAAATGACACCAAAAGTGTGGCTGGTGGGCACATTAGGAGCAGGAGGCAGGGAGGCTTTGGAGCTCTCTGGCAAACCCCCAGAAGCCACCAGGGAGAGGCCAAGTGGTGGGAAGGAGGATGGATTCTTACAGGTATTAATTCTGTTGATTCCATACCATCCATCCCATTAGAGCAGGGTGTGGGAGTGTTTCCTGTCACGCCAGTGACACTGTCCCCAAAACCAGGGCAAGGGAAGGGCTTTGAGGTGCCAGGCTTTGCAGGGCCCCACTCAGAGCCCTTCCTGTGCCAGTTTGGGCTGGGACTCACTGGATTTTGGCCCTGAGGTTTAAAACATAAAAGTATTCCTCAGTGAAAGCAATACTTCCTTTCCTTTTAAGGACAGGAAAGAAGAATTGAGTTTGCTCAGCCTCAGTCCTGTGTCAGCACGGGGAAGTGGCTGCTCTGCTCTCTGCTGTGCCTATCCAAGCTGATTTTCCAAAGAAAATAATCCCACTTGGTTGTTTTTCATATTTCCTTTTGTGTGGAGGCAGCTTCTGCTGTGGAGGATTTATTCCCTGGATCTGGAGAGGCAGGAACATTGCATGGGCTCAGCCTGGCGGGGTTTGTCACCTCCCAGGCACTGGTGACACCAAGGATGGGAGTGTCCCAATCCCCTGAAGCAGTTCAGAGCCACCTGGGGAAGCTGCTCCAGGCTGGAAGAGTTTGGGGGTACCCAGGGGTGTGAGGGGGCACAGGGGCTTTTCCAGAGGGGTTTAGCAATCCCTGCCTGCTCTGGGCCACAAGAAAAGGTTCCTGGGACAGGCACTGGTGGCATGCTGAGCTCTGGGAGCTGAGCTCTGCCATCTGGAGATCCTCCCTCCCTCCCTGCCACAGCCCCTAACGAGATTAGAGAGATTACAGCCTGATTAGCCCCTGGCATGGCTGAAGGATTTTCCAGCACCTAAATACAGAGCAGGGATCTTCTCCTTCTCATCTGACACTTCCAGCCTCCCCCCAGGCTCAGGGAGCTGCCCACAGCTGGGGTTGTTCCCCTTGTGCTCCCTCGCTCAGCTTTGGGAGCGCCCAGGGATGGATGAGTGGGTGCTGAGCACCAGTTTGTTACTGGGTGAGTCTGGTGTTTTCCAGCCTCTAGAGGGGCTGAGCCAGTCTGAGCAGGTCTCTCACCCTGAACAAGCCTGGTTGCTGTCTTTAAGTGCTCCCAAAAATTAATTTTCAAGATCACTCAGGTCACAGGGGTTGTGTTCTGGGCAGTGCTTGGGGCTGGAGCCTTTGCAGACACCTGGAGACAGAAAAGGAGGGATTGGAGCAATGGCCATGGTGGTGGGGATGCCTTTCCCAGGAGAAAAGAGTTTTCCTCAGCCAAAAAGAGACCATGGTGATCCCACAGGGAGCTGGGAGATGTCTGCAGCCAAGGTGCCTTTGTCCAGCTGCTTCATCTCTCAGTGCACCTTGCAAAGGGATATGGGAGGGGAAAAAGGCCTTAAATGGAGCTGGGGAGGCTGTGGGATGTGGGATGTGGGCTGGGCTGGCAGCTCACCCCTCCTGGGGATGAAACTCCCCCAGCCCTCTCAGCTTTGGCAGGCCACCTGCAGGTTTTGGGTGGTGGTGGTTTGTCCCACACATTGTCATTAATTTGGGGAGTATCTGGGTGGTGCAGCTACCCTGGAAAAAGAAAATATTTGCTTTCCTAAATAGATTTAAAATAAAAAATACCTGTAATTGTTGCTTCTCTGGGTGTAGTGAGTGGGGTCTTTGGGTTTTCCTGCATTTTCCTACATGCTGGTGCCTCCTCTGCCAGGCTGGTTTTCATCTCCTGGCTGGAGCAGGGCCCTTCCCCAGGCCATGCCACCTGGAATGCCAAACCTCATCCCACCTTCTGCCACCCTGATTTCCTCCAGGTCACCACAGCTTTGCTCATAAATCAGGGAGGAATTTTCTCCGAGCTTTCACCTGCCTGCTTGGGCTGAGCTCATTAGCACCAAGCTGGGAGTTGGCAGCTCTGATTTATGAAGCAAAGCAATGCTGACAGAGTATGAGAGGAGCATTTTGTCTGTCACAGCTGACACCTGCAGCATCCCAAGGTGCTGGTGAGCTGGGAACTCGTGTCCCTCCCCTTTGGAAGGGACAACTTCAGTGTCAGCCCTTGAGGTGTGCTCAGGAATTCTCCTGGTGCTGTCAGTTTGTGGTGTTAAAATTGATAGGAAATTGTTTGGATGTGTTTATTTGCAGCTCCAAGGTGGCTTTGCTCATCCCAGGACTTCAGTGTGGCCAGGATTTGCCTGTGCTCCTCCCCAGAGAGTTAAAACAGCCATCAGGCATTTGTCACTAAAATCAATAGTGGTGTCACAGCGCTGTGCTGCCACTGCTGCTGCTGTCATGTCCAAGCTGCATCTCCCAGGTGGAGGCAAAGCCCTTTCCTGGCAGTGGGAGGGAGGGTGAGGTTCCCCCCAGGGATGCTGGTCCTTGGAGCTTTGCTGCTGCTCCTCTCCTTCATGTTCTTCTGGAGAAGATGGGGGGCTTCTCTTCACCCCCTTTTGTGGAGCAGCTTGCCCTGAACCACTGCTTGTTCCACACCAGGAATGCTCCATGTCCAAGTGTCCCTTCCATCTCCGGGTGTCCCTTCCATCTCCAGGTGTCTCTTTCCATCTCCAGGTGTCTCTTTCCATGTCCAGGTGTCCCTTCCATCTCCGGGTGTCCCTTTCCATCTCCTGGTGTCCCTTCCATCTCCTGGTGTCCCTTCCATCTCCAGGTGTCCCTTTCCATCTCCAGGTGTCCCTTCCATCTCCAGGTGTCTCTTTCCATGTCCAGGTGTCCCTTTCCATCTCCTGGTGTCCCTTCCATCTCCTGGTGTCCCTTCCATGTCCAGGTGTCCCTTTCCATCTCCAGGTGTCCCTTCTCTCAGGTGTCCTTTCCATGTCCAGGTGTCCTTTCCATCTCCTGGTGTCCCTTCCATCTCCTGGTGTCCTCTTCCATCTCCTGGTGTCCCTTCCATCTCCTGGTGTCCCTTCCATCTCCGGGTGTCCCTTTCCATCTCCTGGTGTCCCTTCCATCTCCTGGTGTCCCTTCCATCTCCAGGTGTCCCTTCCATCTCCAGGTGTCCCTTCCCTCTCCAGGTGTCCTCCTTCCAGGTGTCCTTTCAGGTGTCCATCGGTCCTTCCATCTCCTGGTGTCCCTTCCAGGTTCCTTTCCATCTCGGTGTCCCTTCCATCTCCGGGTGTCCCTTTCCATTCCGGTGTCTTCATCTCCTGGTGTCCCTTCCATCTCCTGGTGTCTTCCATCTCCTGGTGTCCCTTCCATCTCCAGGTGTCCCTTCCATCTCCTGGTGTCCCTTCCATCTCCTGGTGTCCCTTCCATCTCCAGGTGTCCCTTTCCATCTCCTGGTGTCCCTTCCATCTCCTGGTGTCCCTTCCATCTCCAGGTGTCCCTTTCCCTGGTGTCCCTTCCATCTCCAGGTGTCCCTTCCATCTCCTGGTGTCCCTTCCCTCTCCAGGTGTCCCTTCCATCTCCAGGTGTCCCTTCCCTCTCCAGGTGTCCCACACAGTCTCTGCTGATGAATGAGGATCCTTACCCCCAGCATGTCTGCAGAGGCTCTGCTGCTGTTCAGGTTTTATCCAGAGGAAAACCCTCCCCAGCCCAGCAGCTCCGTGTCCTGCAAACCCTTCTCTGCTCCCCATCATGTTGGCTTTCCATTCTACATCCCAAAACATTTCTCCATCCTCTTTTCCCCAGTTTCAGAACCTTGCTGCTCAGCCCAGGGATTGCACAGAGTGGTTGGGTTGGAAGGGACCTTGAAGATCATCCAGGCAGGGACACCTTCCACCTTCCAGGCTCTGTTTTCCTCCCTGGCCTTGCTGAAATAAATAATTGGATGCTGCTCCAGCATATTTTCCAACACATTTCTTCTTTTCTTCCTGCTCCACCCTTTTCACCACTATCTTGTGTTTGTAAAGACATTGAACTGTGCTTTTGTGGGGGATTCCAGGCTTTGCCTCTGGGCAGGTCAGATCTGTGGGGTTTCCCTGTTTTGGGGTGCAAGGAGGGGGACACCTGTGCTGTACCCTGACCCTGCTGGGCAGCTCTGAGGGACCTTGAAGATCATCCAGTTCCACCCTCTGCCTTGGGCAGGGACACCTTCCACCTTCCAAGCTCTGTTTTCCTCCCTGGCCTTGCTGAAATTAATAATTGGATGCTGCTCCAACAGATTTTCCAACACATTTCTTATTTTTTTTTTTTCCTGCTCCACCCTTTTCACCGCTATCTTTACAAACACATTAAACTGTGGGTTTTTTGGGGGGATTCCAGGCTTTGCCTCTGGGCAGGTCAGATCTGTGGGGTTTCCCTGTTTTGGGGTGCAAGGAGGGGCACAGCTGTGCTGTACCCTGACCCTGCTGGGCAGCTCTGAGGGGCAGGACAGAGCTGAGCCATGTGCTGGCAGCTGGCAGAGCTCTCCTGGCCCTGCTCCTTCCCTCAGACCTGCTCCAGCCTCTCCAGGGCTGCATTTCCCCCTGAACCTGAGTGTTTCAGAGGCTCCCAGCTCCCCCCCCATGTTGAATGTCCTGTGTCAGGTCATTCCATGCAGGATCACAAGATCACCATCATCATGAGCTGCCCTCTGCCGTGCTGGGAGCAGGAACCTCTCCTGGGTTTTGGCACCAGGATGCCAAACAAAGGCCAGGCTCAGTGAGGGGACAAAGATGGAGCAAAAGCCAGGCTCAGTGAGGGGAAAAACTGGAGCAAAAGCCAGGCTCAGTGAGGGGAAAAACTGGAGCAAAAACCAGGCTCAGTGAGGGGAAAAACTGGAGCAAAAGCCAGGCTCAGTGAGGGGTTTCACACCAGCAGCTCTTTGGGGATGATGATGATGATGATGATGATGATGATGATGATCTGGATGTCCAGGGCTGCCCTGCAGCTCTGGAAGGAGGAGCTGTGCCCTGCTGTGGCCACTTCCCACCCTGCACTCCCAGAGATTTGCTCCTCACTCTCAATTTTCCAGCTCCAGCATAACAATGTGGTAATTTCTCAATAAACGGCTTCATCTCCCTACGGCATCACCTCTGCAGGTGAGGTGACACTTGGCACAGTGTCACCAGCTCTCTGTGGTGTCTGAACCTGCTCTGAGGCCTCATCCCTGAGGCTGCACCTGTGTTTTGTGCTTCCACATCCATCCTTGGGTTTGGAAAAAGAGGAAAAAGCCAAAGCTGAGCATCTCACCACTCCACAGGGTGGCTTTGGGCACGGGTGGCAGAGCAGGGATGTGGTCACCTGCAGCACAGGGCACAGTCCCCAGTGCCCAGCACACCTGTGGGGTGGGAGCTGTTGGTGCTGGTCCCTTTTTGGGGGCTCCCAGGGAGTTCTGTGCCATGGGGTGTGCACAGAATATTCCCTTTCCTGCAGACTTGGACTGAGCAGGAGCCTGCATTTTCTTTAGAGTGCCTCAGAAACCAACCAAATGTTGTCCCAAAAGAAAAACCCCAAGGCTCCAATGACGTTTCTTTTGTTCCTCAGGGGCCTGAGTCCAGCAAATGACAGTGGAGCCAAAAAGAAGAAAAAGAAACCCAAAAGGAAGAAAGAGAAGGGAGGAGGAGACCAGGCTGACCAGGCTCAGGACCAGCCAGTGAAGGTGAGCACCCCCTTCCAAAATCCTGGCCCATCCCAAACCCCTCCACTGTTACTTAGGCCAAGGAAAGAGTTCCCAGCCCTGCGTTTTGGGCACTTGGTTGCTCAAAAGAACTTCAGATTTCGAGTGATTTCTCCATGTGTGGGAACTCCTGTTGGTGCAGAAGGTGTTTGCAGAGCCCTCCAGGGACAGTGCAGTCCTTGGCTGGATATCTCAGCCAGTTCCAGGGTCAGACTGGCACCTCCAAGTTATTCTTCCCTGTCACAGGCAGGAGCTGCCTCTGCCAGGTGAGCCCTGCCCTCAGCAGCACAGAGGGGACATCTGGTGGTGTTGATTTTTTCCTTGGTGATCCCAAGAGCAGCAGCTGGGGAGAGCAGGGTCTGTTTTATCCCCCTGGGCTTTGCCTGATCCTGTCCAGCACCCAGGGATTCAGGAGGGGACACACAGGGTTTGACCCTCCTGGCTCTCTATTGTCCCCTCTGGCCCTGTGGCAGAGGGGACACATCAGCAGAGGCTGTTTCCTCTCCAAATATTTTGAATATTTTGTCCATCTGGCACTGCAGAGCTTTAAATTGGAGCTTTGTGTTTTTCAAACTGAATTCCTCAGGGATCAGAGAGGAGCTGGGGTTGGGAATTCAGTGCAGAGCCATCCACCCTGAGGAAGAGGAGCATGAAGGTGTCTTTCATCTTGGCTCAGCCTCTCTGCCTTGTCCCAGTCCCTGGTGTCCAGGGACTCCTCTGGAAGCTGCACTTTGTGGATACAGATCCAGTTTAGAGGGAGGAGGCTGAACAGTGAGAGAAAAGCCATGGAAAGCATCTCAAGTGCTGGGTGTGGGCTGATCCATCTGTCTGTGCAGGATGGCAGGTGGGGAGGTTTGCTCCTGGGGCTCACAGCACCCACTTAAAGCATTTTTCAGAGAATTCTGCCATCCCCTTTGTCCTGGGGGTGCCTGGAACCAGATGTAGGTGAGGGGCAGGTGGCCTGTCAAGGACTGAGGATGGGAAGGGAGGTTCCTGCCTGCTCTCCATGACAGGATCAGCTCCACATTCCCCTGAGGAGGAGCCCTGCTGGCTCAGCTTACTCATTTTGTCTTTCCACCGTCCTTCTGTGCCCTCAGGTGAACTCTTTACCTGCTGAGAGGATCCAGGAGATTCAAAAAGCCATCGAGCTCTTCTCTGTAGGTCAGGGACCTGCCAAAACCATGGAGGAAGCCAGCAAGAGGAGCTACCAGTTCTGGGACACACAGCCAGTGCCCAAGTTAGGTATGTGCAGCCCCTCCATGTCCTGTGGGCCCTGGGGGAGGCCCTGTGGTCCCCAGGAAGCCCTCAGAGAAGCCTGGAGATGCTGATCTGTGGCCACCAGGTGAGTCCCTGCCTGGCCTGGGCTTCAGAGGCACCAAAACCTCTTCCCCACCATTCAGCAACGTGGGCTAGGTGGGTGGGGAGGGTCTGAAGAGCTGTGCAAGCACTTCAGGGGGTACAGAGGGACAAGGAACCCCTTCAGACATCTCACCTGATGCTTCCTGCACTTGTGCATCCCTTAATCCCAGGCCTGGTCTGGATCCCAACAGGTCTCCTCCAGCCAGGTCTCAGAAGCTCTTGGAGATCTATTTCACACCCAAGACAGCTCAGCTACCTTAGAAAGCATCAAATCAGCAGGATGGCTTCTGTGGTGGTGTTGGAAACAAAAAGGTTTTAACAAAAGGCAAAATAACAAACTCTTGACAGAGAAAAACAGTCAGGTTCAAGAGGTTCTTGCTCCTGGTAAAACACCTCACAAAAGTGATTAGTTTTTTAGTTCCTTTGTTCTCTTCTTTTTCTAGTGAATTGCTCAGGCAGGACTTTTTGGCTCCTGTCCAATTGGCTGTCCTTAAGTTTGAGGTGAAGTCCCCCAGGTCTTTATTGCTAACTGAGGAATGAAACTTCTGAGCTCTTTTCCTTTTTAAGGAGACAAAAGACAGTTTTGTCACTCTGTCAACAAGGGCCACACTCCTACAGAACTTCTCTGCTGGGTGAGGCCTCCACAACACCTCCATGTCACGTCTCCCAGCCCTGCAGTGGCACACAGGGATTGTCACTTCACCCACCCAGTCTGGGATGTGACAATGGGCACGGAATCAAAACTTCCAGGGCAAGGCTGGAGCCCCCTGGGTGACCAAACACAGCCACAGCTGCATCCTCCAGCTCCTCATGTGGTGCCTGATCCTTCCCCATCCCCACAATCCCAGCACTGCCCTGGGAGCCCCTCCAGGGCACAGGGATCTCCTGCCAGCCCTGGAGTTTGGTCTCCCCAGCCCTCTGTACCCAAGTTTTGTGTGTGGTGTTGCCCCATCCTGAGATGGGCTCAGAGCTGTCCAGCTCTCCCCTTCCTGGGGGTTGGAGCTTCCCAGACAGAGATCCTTGGTGGGGAAGGTGAGTTGGGGCTGGGAGCAGCTCTGGGAAGCAAATGCAGTGCTGAGCTGCCACATCCTTGTTGTGCTGGGCTCACCTCCCTCTGTGGCACAGGCAGGAGAGGGGAAGAACAGACATAAAGCAGCTCCACCCCAAGGTGCCATGAGCACCTAAGGGTGGGGAGCCCCATCTCTTGTCCCCTGTGAACATCCCAGTGGTGCTTCCAGCTCTGGGCCTTGCTCCAGCCCTTCCTCTTGCTCGTGACAGCCTGGAGGAGCTCTCAGAGCAGACATTCCAGGAGAGCTGCCTGTCTGGAAGGTTCATTCCCAGGCTGATTGGGGTGCCTGGGATAACTTTGCTTCAGTCTCTCCTCATCTGCATCCCCCAGAGCTCAGGGGAATTAGAGACTGAGTCCAAGCCTACAATTTTCTAGATTTATCCAAAACTTCTCATGGTTTCAGACTTGCTGCTCTTCAGGATTTCCCTTCATGAGTTGTGACCGTGCTCACAGGGGTCTGAGGATGAGGGAAGAGATGAGGATCTGACTCCATGTTTCAGAAGGCTGATTTATTATTTTATGATATATATTATATTAAAATTATACTAAAAGAATAGAAGAAAGGATTTCATCAGAAGGCTGGCTAAGAATAGAATAATAAGGAATGATAACAAAGGGTTTGTGGCTTGGGCTCTCTGTCCGAGCCAGCTGACTGTGATTGGCCATTAATTAGAAACAACCACATGAGACCAATCACAGATGCACCTGTTGCATTCCACAGCAGCAGATAACCATTGTTTACATTTTGTTCCTGAGGCCTCTCAGCTTCTCAGGAGGAAAAATCCCAAGGGAAAGGATTTTCCATAAAAGATGTCTGTGACAATGAGTTTGTATCCCTTTTGCTGCAGGTGCAGTACTTGATTCCCATTCCATGTTGTCCACACCACTGTGAGGCTTTTTTGGGTCTCAGAAACTTTCCTGGGAGCACCAATCTCAGCTTGAAGTTGGGAAAATCCCAGTGAGATGGCACATGGGCATGTGAGACAGCAGAGTCTTGCATTTGCTCTTTTTTCCAAGGATACTGGGCATGGGAAATATCATTTCTGCTTGGGAGAACCCTGGGGAAAGGGTGGAAAGTGTCTCCTGGGATGTGGGAGGCACGAAGCAGCTGATTCCTCCCAACACCAGGCTGGTGGCTGTGCCCTGGCTGCCAACCACTCACCATGTCCCAGTGCTCCTGGAGTGCTCTGGCACCCATCATGGGCATGGGGCTATTTAGGGCTGGGATTTTTGGGGCCAGATCTCCAAACAGTTCAGCACCTGCTCAGAACAGAGAGGGCAGCCAGGGGTGAGCGTTTCTGGAAGCTGCCTGGGGTGGCTGTGATGGGGGAAGTTCTTGCTCCAGGTTTTCATCACCTCCCCATTGCTTGGAAACCTTTTCAATGCCTTTTTAAGGGAATTCCTAATTAGCACAACTCGCTTTTCTTGGCAGCACTGAAGTGATGCTGCTGGACTGACATCCCTGAGGCAGTCAGAGCTCGAGCTGACACCTCCTGGCTGAATCAGGGCCTTTAGGAGTCAGTGGTTTTACAACAAAAGTTGTGTTGTTCACTTCTTCAGGCACAGTGGGCAGGAAACCCTGACACTTGCCAAGTGGCAGGAGATCCCTGTGCCCTGGAGGGGCTCCCAGGGCAGTGCTGGGATTGTGGGGATGGGGAAGGATCAGGCACCACATGAGGAGCTGGAGGATGCAGCTGTGGCTGTGTTTGGTCACCCAGGGGGCTCCAGCCTTGCCCTGGAAGTTTTGATTCCGTGCCCATTGTCACATCCCAGAGTGGGTGGGTGAAGTGACAATCCCTGTGTGCCACTGCAGGGCTGGGAGACGTGACATGGAGGTGTTGTGGAGGCCTCACCCAGCAGAGAAGTTCTGTAGGAGTGTGGCCCTTGTTGACAGAGTGACAAAACTGTCTTTTGTCTCCTTAAAAAGGAAAAGAGCTCAGAAGTTTCTTTCCTCAGTTAGCAAAAAAGACACCTCATAGGACTTGGGGGACTTCACCTCAAACTTAAGGACAGCAAATTGGACAGGAGCCAAAAAGTCCTGCCTGAGCAATTTACTAGAAAAAGAAGAGAACAAAGGAACTAAAAAACTAATCACTTTTGTGAGGTGTTTTACCAGGAGCAAGAACCTCTTGAACCTGGCTCTGTTTTTCTCTGTCAAGAGTTTGTTATTTTGCCTTTTATTAAAACCTTTTTGTTTCCAACACTACCACAGAAGCCATCCTGCTGATTTGATGCTTTCTAAGGTAGCTGAGCTGTCTTGGGTGTGAAATAGATCTCCAAGAGCTTCTGAGACCTGGCTGGAGGAGACCTGTTGGGACCCAGGACATTGCTCTGGCTGCCCTGGGTGATTTGAGACCCTGGCAGGGGCTCAGAGACCTTGGCACAGAGTCACAGACACCTGTGCCTTCGATTTTAACCCTTGGAAACAATTACCAACTTTGTGTGAAGATTTACAAGCCACAAGAGTTTGAGTAGAATGATTGTGAATTTATCACAGGGTGAAAAAGTAGAATTTTGGGGATTTAGAAGACAAGATGGAGGAATCTGGGTGTGTCCTGTCCTTCTTCTCCTTCTTCTTGTCCTCCATCTTCTGCTGTGATGGTGGCACTTTTGGATTGGTTTAGAGTAGAGACAGACTGTCTAACAGAGGTGATAGGTATTGGAAAATTATTGCAAATAAAGTACATGTAGTTTTTTGTATAAAAAGTTAACACCACCCCAAGGGCAGGAACTGTGCCACAACCCAACCTGCTGGACAGATCTCAGCAGGTCAGAGAAAGAATGGAATAGATAAAAGAAAATAAACCTTGAAAAGCAGAACTGATGAATCTCAACTTCGGTCACAGGGCTGAGAAAAAGAGACTTTCTAACACCTCAGGGGTCATCTCAACCACAGAAACTCAAGAGAGACCCCTATTTCAAACATCTTCATGTCTCCCTGCTCTGTCTGACAGGAGAAGTGGTGAACACCCACGGCCCAGTGGAGCCAGACAAGGACAACATCCGCCAGGAGCCCTACACCCTGCCCCAGGGCTTCACCTGGGACGCCCTGGACCTGGGGGATAGAGGTGTGGTGAGTACAGGCAGCTCAGCACATTCATTTTGGAGTGTCTTGGGTGGCAGCTCAGTGCTTGGGCTGTTGGAGGTGGTTTTGGGGATGGAAAGGTGTCCTTCAGCACAGCAGGTGATTCTCTGGCTCTGTCACACCTTGGGCTTGCATGGGTCTGACTCCCCCCACTGCAGTTCCATCCTACACTGGGCAGCTTGGCCTGGTTTTTCCAAGGGGATGTAAGGATGCCTGAAGCTTGGAGTTCTCCTGTGAGAACCCCCTTTAGAGCATGTCCCACCTCCCTGGGAGGTGACACAGGGCTTACCTCACCACCGGCCTCCTCCTATCCACTGTTATAAAACTCCCTCCAATCACACTACTCTACATAACCTCACCCTCATTAAACCCTATACTCCTCACTATCCTGGCTATCCTCTCAGCAGCCCTTGGGAGGATGAATAGGACTCAGCCAAACACAAATCTGAAAAATCCTGCTCTTTTCTTCCATCTCCCACCTAGGCTGAATAGCAATCAATATCATCTACAACCCTAAACTCACCCTCCTCAACTTCTTCCTATACACTATAATAACTGCAGCTGTTTTCCTCACCCTAAACACAATCAAAGTCCTAAAGCCATCCACCCTAATAACTGCATGGACCAAAATTCTGTGTCCTGCTGCTCCCCTGCTCTGTGTGACACCGCTGCAGCGCCCCGCAGCAGGGGCATGGCTGCACATGGTGCCTCGGTGCTGTGGCCACACATTCAGTGCTCAGGGTCCTGTCTGGGGGCAGCTGGTGGCTGAGTAAACTCCTTAACCTGAGTGTTCTGTGCTGCAGCTGAAGGAGCTGTACACTCTGCTCAACGAGAACTACGTGGAGGATGATGACAACATGTTCCGCTTCGATTACTCGCCCGAGTTCCTGCTGTGGTGAGTGGCACCAGCACTGCAGAGCAGGGGTGTGGGATGCTGACAAGGCTGATCCCCGTGACAGAGCTGCCTTTGCTTATGCCAGCTCCCTTCTTCCTGAAATGTCCCTTCCCCATCTGTCACTGTGTACGGTGTCCCAGGGACACGGTGAGAGGGCCTGTCACCCAGCCCTGCCTGCCTCTGGCTCCTTTGAGATGTGGGAGCTGGAAAGTGGAGTTTTCTCCTCTCTGGTTTGTTCCCTCAAGTGTTTGTGGAAATCCCAGTAGCTCCTCAGTGCCCTGGAGCTGTGGGATGAAGGCAGCTGCCAGCAGTTACCCTTGGAGTCCTGTTGCAGCAGAGCTGCTGTTTCCTCAGGGTGTTCCTAAATCCAGGAACAGATTCCCTCCTGTGCCCCTAGTGAGGACTGGCCGTGGGGTGCAGGAATTGCCCTGGATGATCCCTACAGTCCTTGTCACGTCCCTGTCACTCTGTCATCCTCTTGCTGACCAGCAGGACTCAGGGTGTCCCAGGGCAGGGTGGGAGGCAGGAGCAGGTACACCAGGGACCATGGGTGTGTCCTGAGGTGTGTCCCCTCCCCAGGGCACTGCGTCCTCCAGGCTGGCTGCCCCAGTGGCACTGTGGGGTCCGAGTGGTCTCCAGCAAGAAGCTGGTGGGATTTATCAGCGCCATTCCAGCCACCATCCACATCTATGACACGTGAGTGCTGCTGCATTTCTCATCCTGCCCCTTGCTGGGGCTCCAGGAGTGCTCAGGGGCTCTGGCTCCATTGTCTTCCCCAGCACACAGCTGCACCCTTCAGCTTTGGAGGTGTTTTGCTGCTTGGAGGGGAAGGTGGGGGATATTTAAGGGTTATAAGGGATATTTAAGGGTTGGCAAGGAGGTTCTGGGCAGGAATATCTTGTAGTTAATTGTGAAGGCTGTTTTCCTCGATGAGGTGGGTTAACTTAGGGCTCTGGCTTACAGAAATCATCCGGGGTTAGATGGAGATGTAGAATCATAGAGTATCCTGAGCTGGAAGGAATCTTTAGGGATCATCCAGTCCAGCTCCTTGCCCTGCACAGGGCAGCCCAGCAATCCACCCTGTCCCTGAGAGCGTTGTCCAAACTCTCTTGCAGCTCTGACAGCCTTGGGGCTGTGACCATTCCCTGGGCAGGAGATTCCCTGGGCAGTGCCCAGCCACTCTCTGGGACAAGAACCTTTCTCTAATATGCAACCTGAGCCTCCCCTGACACAGATTCAGGCCATTTTCCCTGGGAATCCCTGGGTTACAGCTTAAGGGAGGGTTCTCCAAAACCAGCCCCTGCCCCTTCCCTGAGCTGTTGATTCCTCATTCCCTTGAAGGGGTTTGGAGGTAGATTGCCCAGGGCGTTGGTCTGACCCTCCCAGGTCAGGACAGTCAAGCCTCATGCTCTGCATTGTTTCTTCCCCAAGAGAGAAGAAGATGGTGGAGATAAACTTCCTGTGTGTGCACAAAAAGCTGCGCTCCAAACGGGTGGCTCCAGTTCTGATCCGTGAGATCACCAGGAGGGTGCATCTAGAGGGAATCTTCCAGGCTGTTTACACTGCAGGAGTGGTGCTGCCAAAGCCTGTGGGGACTTGCAGGTGAGTGTCTGTGGCTCTCCCAAGATTTCTGTCTGCAGATCTTCCCTTCCTGTGCTCCCCTCTTCTCGGGTTGCTGTTGTTCATTGCTGCCCCGAGATGTGCAGGATGTCTCTGCTTCGGCCCATGCAGCTGAAGAACGAGTCTGGACTCTTCACTTTTCAGACTTGAGGTTGTTTATTAATTCTTATCTATAAAATTTTCTTTCTGCCCAGCCGAGATCTGCTCAGCAGGGCAGCCACAGGCACTCTGACCACCCCCGAGGTGGTGTTGTCCTTTTATACTACAAACTACATATAACATATTTACACTTAATTCCCAATACCTATCACCTGTGTTAGACAATGAACTTCTATTCTAAACCCATCCCAAAGTGCCAACATCACTGCAGAAAATGGAGAACAACAAGAAGGAGAAAGGCTGGACACACCCAAGTTCCTCCATCTTGTCCCCATAACCCCCATACCAAAAATCCTAAAATCTACATTTTCACCCTGTGATTATTTTGTTATTACACTATTCAAACCTGTGTGTCTTTCAGGTCCTCATACAAAGCTGGTAACTTGCTCCAGGGGTTAAAATCAAATCCCCAGGTGCTCTGGGCTGTGTGCCAGGGTCTCTGAGCCCCCCGGTGGGGTCCTCAGCAACTCTGGACACCCAGAGGGATGCGCTGAGTTCTGACACCCTCTGTGCCAGTGTGGGATTCCCCAGGATAGGGGAGAGTGATCCCAGCCCAGGTTTCTCCTCCCACGCTGTCCTTCCAGGATTAAGTGCAGGGGCTTTGCTAAAGCTGCTCATGTAACAGAGGAGAGGAGGCTTTGGCAGCAGAATCACTTCAGAATCGTTGGCGAAGATGAAACAGGAAAGCCTTTTCAATATGATTGCCTGGCAAAAGATTTTGAGAATATAGAAACTATCAGTGAGATTGAAATGAAAGCAGCTTTGAGATTCCTCAGTTACTGAACAACTGGAAGACAATGGTGTGGCCAGCTGAAGGTGATCCCCTTTTGATGGAACAGCACCCTCTGCTTGCAGACAGGCCCAAGGGTCAGAGCAGACCCTACAGCTTGGCAGGAGGGGCCCAAAGAGGAGTTTTTAGGGTTTAAAATGTAACACAGGATGGTAATGTAATGATTCTTACAGGCTGTATGGAAATGCTATAGGATTTGTATGTTGTACTAGATTGGTTAGTGAGAATTAGAATATTCAACACAGAAGAAGATTTATTGTATTATAACAGGAACCTCACTCTCTTACTCCCTTACGGTCTTACCCTTTTACTCTCTCACCCTCTCATCCTCTCTCCCCCTCTCTTCTCTCAGGCCTGCTCTGAGCTGTGGCTGGCAGCTCCCAGCAGGGCCCTGCACCCAGGCCCTTTGCAATAAACCCCAAGTTCCTGACCTGGCTGCAGAGATCTCTCATCTTCATCCGTCCTGACCGTGCTACCTCCCGATGCTCCTACAAGAACCGTGTTGCTCTCTGTGGGGAGCTGCTGGCCTGATGTTCTCTCTTGCCCCTGCAGCCACCCCACTGCCCCAGAACGAGTGTCTCACTGCCTGTGTGTTTCTGCAGGTATTGGCACCGCTCCCTGAACCCTCGGAAACTCATCGAGGTCAAGTTTTCCCACCTGAGCAGGAACATGACTATGCAACGAACCACGAAGCTGTACCGCCTGCCTGAGGTGGGTAACAGCCAGACAGAGCTCAGGGCTTGCTCCTCCCTGGGCAAAACACACAAAGGAGGTCAAGGTCAAGTCCTCTGCCTGGAGACCCAGGCTTTGTTCCATGTAGTAAATGGCTCTGTCAAGCTGTTGTGCTTTATTTAATCTTTATGTATTTTTGCCTGAGTACCTGCATTTTAAGGGCAAATTCTTGCAGTTAGAGGAGCCTGTGAGGTTTTGTTTGCTGGTGAGTCACAGCCTGTCGTTCTGGTAAAACGAGCAGGCAGATGTGACAGCCTTCATCTGTCCAAACACAGCCTCAGTGTGACCTTGGATCGAGTTAGTCCCTCATTCTTCAGTCACACTGATCACTTCTGGCACTGCAGTTGTCCTGCTGGGGAAGTTCCCCAGCTGGAGATGGAAGAGAAAGAAGCAAACTGCATTAAAATTGCTACCACCTTCCCTGACCTTGTTGGCTTCTTTCTGTCACCCCTTTGGGGTGGAAAGTGCTGCTTTCATGCTGGGCAGCTCCCAGCTCCTGCCTCCCACAGCCACACAGACAGCAGTTGCTGGGCTGGAGCTACTGGTTTTTGCACAGAAACTCAGCCCCAGAGCAGATCTGGGCTTGCTGAGCCATCCCAACCCTAAATTAGTAATTGAGGCCAACTGGGAATAACATTTTGTGGAGCCTGGGACACATCTCCCAGCCCGTGCCTGCTGTGAGTGGGAACAGGAACCTGAGGGAAGCAGAGTTTGTGTTGTTAGTGAGTAGGAGCACTTCCAGTGGGACCTGACCTGGAACCTGGGGGTTTGGGGCATGCTGTGCTCTCTGTGATCTTTGCCACCAGTGTCACAGCAGATCACATCCATCCTTTGCTGGGCACACAGGGCTGGGGGGCTGAAAATGGGCTGATCTCAGCAGAGATTGTCTCTGTGCTGCTCGTTGGAGAGCCCTTGGGTGGTGAAAACCACTGTGCAAGCAACCAAACAACTTGTCCCACTTCCTGCAGACTCCCAAGACTCCTGGCCTGCGGCCCATGGAGCACAAGGACATCCCTGCTGTGCACAAGCTCTTGACTGAGTACCTGAAGCAGTTCCACCTGACACCTGTGATGAGCAGAGAGGAGGTGGAGCACTGGTTTGTACCTCAGGAGAACATCATCGACACCTTCGTGGTAGAGGTGAGGGCAGCAGCAGCATGGGAGGGGTGTTCTCCTGGGCTTTGGCCTCTACTGGAGCTGTGGGAGCCAGCAGGGAGCAGCTCCATGGCTCTCCAGGGTAGGAATTTGCTGGAGATGGTGCCTCCATCCTGAGCCATGAGTCTCCCTGCAGCCACCACTCCCAGCTGGGAGAGCCCCCTGAGGCTCTGGCCAGGCTTTGTCCCAGCCTGACATGTCATGGGTGGTGTTTTCAGGGTCCTCTGTGGCAGGAAGGAAATGATGAATCTGACTCCATGTTCTTAGAAGGCTAATTTATTAATACATTACATTACATTATATTATATTACATTATATTACATTATATCGTATCTTATCATATCATCTCATACTATACTATATAATATCATATATCACATATAAATTAAATTATATTATATCATATTATGCTATATAATATATCATATTATATTATGTATATTATATTATTATTATATTATATTATATTATATTATATTATATTATATTATATTATATTATATTATATTATATTATATTATATTATATTATATTATATTATATTATATTATATTATATTATATTATGCTATACTAAAACTTACTCAAGAATACAGAGAAAAGGATACTTACAGAAGGCTTAACAAGATAATAATGAAAAATCTGTGACTCCTTCCAGAGTCCTGACACAGCTGGACCGTGATTGGTCATTAAGTCAAAACAATTCACATGAAACTGATCAAACAACCACCTGTTGGATAAACAATCTCCAAACCACATTCCAAAGCAGCAAAACACAAGAGAAGCAAATGAGATAATATTGTTTTCCTTTTTCTCTGACGCTTCTCAGCTTCCCAGGGGAAGAATCCTGGGCAAAGAGGATTTTTCAGAAAATATGACAGTGACAGTCATGATGTCACTTCTGCCTTCCAGAGTGCCCCAGGAGAGGTGACAGACTTCCTGAGCTTTTACACCCTGCCCTCCACCATCATGAACCACCCGACTCACAAGAGCCTGAAAGCTGCTTATTCCTTCTACAACGTCCACACCAAGACGCCTCTCATCGACCTCATGAGCGACGCGCTCATCCTCGCCAAGTCGGTGAGTGCTGCCCTGCGCCCTTCCCTGAGCCACAGATGGGGCAGCTGAGAGCTGTTTTAAAAAGCTTTTGCTCCATTTTCAGTCTTATGTGAAGGGTGAGACAATACAGATGTTAGAATTCACGCTATCACAATCAGAAGCCAACTACTTCCTAATTACATTATAAGTGTATTTTGGCCTATTAGCTTTTTACCATGCTGTAAATGCCTTAAAGCAAATCATCTCAAATTACCCTCAAAGCTTTCTGTCAGGCTTTGAGAGTTCTCTACAAATCCATTTTTCCCACAGGTGAGGGATGCAGGGATGGGCTGGCACTATGGGACATTGGGCAGCTCACAGGAACTCATCAGGAAACTCACTGCAGGCTGGCCACCTTTGGGTTTGTCAGAAGGGCTTGATCCCTGCACTATAAAAATCTAAATCCAAAAGGATCTGCCACCCAGGAGAGGGATGCTGGGGTACCTTGAACCTTCCAGCTCGTGGTGGTTACTGATGTCCTGCAGCAAACTCTGTAGTAGTTGGATTGAGGGTGAGAACACCAAGGCTGAGCTCTTCCATTTTTCTGGGATTCAAAGCCAGGCAGGGAAGGGGGCCAGGCTGCTCACAGGTGGGAGGAACTCCCCAGCACAAAAGCAGGAGCTGATGGCCTCATGTCTCTCTGTGCAGAAAGGATTTGACGTCTTCAATGCACTGGATCTCATGGAAAACAAAACCTTCCTGGAGAAGCTGAAGTTTGGGATCGGGGATGGGAACCTGCAGTATTACCTGTACAATTGGAAATGTCCCAGCATGGCACCAGAGAAGGTCAGTGCTGTGAGGAGGGGTCTTGTCCCCACAGCCCTGGGGACAGGGGTTTGCTGTCACCTCAGCATTCCAGCCCAGCTGGTGTCCCTGCAGTGTCACACGCAGTGAGGGTGGATCCCTCTGTCATCTCTGCCTGCAGAGTGTGTCCCTGGGGAAAACCCCTCCACACTCATCTTCCAAATGTAATTTTATTCCTGGACTAGTGCAGGTTCAGTCCTTCACGCCACCTCCTTCCCTCTAAGGAAGGAGGCCAAGCACAGAGGAGACAGCAGAGGGTTGCAGGGTGACAGATGTGACACCGGGGGTTGTGACAGTCACCTGTGATCCCTCATGGGTGTCACTGTGTCCTGGTGGGCTGGGAGGAGCAGCCACCTGTGACCGTGTTCACAGGGGTTCTTGGATGAGGGAAGAGACAAAGGTCTGACTCCATGTTTCAGAAGGCTTGATTTATTATTTTATGATATATATTACATAAAAACTATACTAAAAGAATAGAAGAAAGGATTTCATCAGAAGGCTGGCTAAGCTAAGAATAGAAAGAATGATAAC
Source organism: Camarhynchus parvulus (assembly GCF_901933205.1). NCBI lineage: Eukaryota > Metazoa > Chordata > Aves > Passeriformes > Thraupidae > Camarhynchus > Camarhynchus parvulus. The sequence goes on along the minus strand of NC_044597.1, from coordinate 1,589,069 downwards.
AAAGGTTTGTGGCTCGGCTCTCTGTCCGAGCCAGCTGACTGTGATTGGCCATTAATTACAAACATCCAACATGGGCCAATCACAGATGCACCTGTTGCATTCCACAGCAGCAGATAACCATTGTTTACATTTTGTTCCTGAGGCCTCTCAGCTTCTCAGGAGGAAAAATCCTAAGGAAAGGATTTTTCATGAAAGATGTCTGTGACAGAAACCAACACAGACAGCACTGAGCTGGGTACAGAGCAGAGGGCACCTCCTGAGCCCAATTTCTGTCCTGATCCCTATTTCCAGGTTGGATTGGTGCTGCAGTAAGGGAGCCCTTGCCAGGAGAGCGTGGAGGAGCCGGGCCTGAGGAGGTGCTGCCCTCATCCTTTCTGCCAAAGCCGGAGCCACGCCGGGAGAGGGGGCACCAGAGCCCCCCTGCTGCTGCCAGCCACCTCCTTGTTTGATTTAACTGCATCCTCCTAAAGACACGATCAGGGGAATGTAACTGCTGAAACTAGATCATGATTGGCATAGAATGGATTTAACGGGTGAATAATAAAAGTATATATTATATATATTTTAAATCTTTCCTGTTCCCAAACTGCCATGAGTTACATTCGGCTGCTGAAGGTCACCACTGGGCTGCTGGACTGGGACTTTTCTCCGTGGGGACAGCTGAGGTTGATGCTGATGGTGGCTGCTGGTCAAAACCCTCCTGCCTGCCCCGAGGGTGCTTCAGGCTCTTTGCCCCAGGTCTGCTCCTGACTCTGTTTAACAGGGGGAGATTCCTTTCCAAGGGCTATTTGTGCAAGAGATGCCTTGTCCCACCTCCTGCCCAGCCACAGAGACTCCAACCCTTCCTGCTGGACAGCAGTGCCCGAAGATCCAGGGGGGTTCAGCTCCAGGCACACCCTGCTCTGCTCCTGGGGCTCCTTCCCCTCAGCCTCCCCACTGGGGATGCTCCACTGCCACAGCCTCTCTGCTCAGCTGCTTTTCTCTGGAAGCATGGAAATCTGCATTCTCCATTGGCATCATCCTCCCTGGTGCCTCCAGCACCAGCTCCCGGTGTCACCTCGTGCCGTGGGATCCTCTGAGAGAAAGGAAACGTTGTCATGGCAACCCTGCATCCCATCCAGGTGTGCCAGCACTGCCTCCTGCCATGTGCTGACCCCAGAGCTCCGAGATGCTCCTGCCTGCCCAGCCAAAGGTTTCCAAAGCTGCACACCAAGGCCAAGACCCCGTCTATGCACTGTCACACCTCCCTGTGCTGGCGTGTCCCTGTCACACCCTGTGGCACCACGGACCCTGTGCCCACCCCAGCCTGGACCTGTGGGGCCTCAGAGGGGACCAGGAGCCCATCACATCCCCCCTGGCAGTGCCATCACATCCCCCTGCTTGGGGTCCTGTGTCACCTATGCAAGTACCTCTGTGTCCCCCCCTGTGTCCCTGGCTGTGGGTGGGGGACCCTCCCCTTGTCCCCATGGCTGCTCCAATGAATCCCCCCAGCTCCCCAGGGCACTGCTGGTTTGGGGGTGGGCTCAGCCCTGATCCACCCACGATGGGCCCCGGAGGGTGACAGGAACACTGGGACAGGCTCTGTTAAAATAAAACCTTTATTCCACTGGCTTGATCCCAGGGCTGTAAATCTGTGCCTGTCACTGGTGCCAGAGCTTGGCAATGTGTCCCCACCCGGGCACAGTGGAGTGTGTGGTGGCAGGGTCCCCTCAGGGACTCCAGGGTGATGGTGGCACCATCCTTGCACCCCAAGTGAGGGGCTGGGCTGGCCCATCCTTGCACCCCAAGTGTGGCCAAGACTGGTGAGATTTGCTGGTTATTGTCACCCATGTCACCCCTGTGGGGCTGTGCTGGGCTGTCGCTGGCCCAATCCTGGTTGTCACAGCATCTCTGTCCCCTCAAGGACAGGAGTGGGACACCAGTGGGTGGCACTGGGTAGGGGAGCCCCCACCCTTTGGGTCCTCCACAGACAGCTGAGCAGTGTCCTGGGGCTGTCCCCACACAGCCACAGTGTCCCCATGGGCACCTCGGGGACACCAGGCTGCCCCTGTGTGCACCCTCACAGGCTCTTGGCTCGAACGTGCACGAAGAGCGTGGCTGGGGCCAGGGAGGCGCCGTCCTTGGAGAGCAGGTGGATGTGGCGGTACCCTGGGGACACACAGGGGGCTCAGCCCGTGCCAGGGGCTGTCCCCATGCCCGGGGGGCCGCGGGGTGGCACCTGCCCCCACCTTGGCGCATGCTGGGCAGGGGCAGCGTGAACTGCCCCACGAAGTCGTTGCACGAGGTGCTGTCGTAATCCTCCACCACGAACCGCACCAGGGCCAGCTCGGGCACCCGCACCTGGAACCGCAGCGTCTCCTCCCAGCGCGGGTTGAAACCTGAGGCACCGGCAGGGGGCTGGGTGGGGCCACCGGGGCCACCGGGGACCGGCAGGAGCCCCGGGCACTGCCCCTGCCCCGCTGAGCTGCAGTGCTGCACTGGGGGATGTGGGGATGGGGGTGGTGCTGGGGGAACGGGGTGTACTGGGGAATGGGGGTCATACTGGGGTGTACTGGGGAATGGGGGTCATACTGGGGCAGTACTGGGGGAATGGGGGTCATACTGGGGTGTACTGGGGAAAGGGGGTCATACTGGGGCAGTACTGGGGAAAGGGGGTCATACTGGGGCAGTGGGGGGGTGTACTGGAGGTCAGGTTCCATGGGGTATCTGCAGGGATCAGGGTGCTCCAAGAGACCCTGGCTTGTCCTTGGGCAGTAATGGGGCTGTGACTGGATGTCCCTGGGGGCTGGGGTGCCCAGGGGTGTCCCCAGGGTGCCCAGGTGGCAGCACTCACCGTTGTTGAGCTTGTGGTGGGTTTGTTGCTTGGCACAGTCGGCCGGGACGCCGTGGATCTCCACGCGCACGAAGGGATCCACGATGGAGCTGCCCTTGTCCCTGTTGAGCTTGGGCAGCTGCTGGGCTGTGATCACCTGGGCACAGGGACCAGGGCACAGGGGACATGTGGGTGTCCCCAGAAGGGACCTGGGTGGCACTTGGCTGGGGCTGGGGACACGGTGAAAGGAGGGAGGCAGCTGATGCCACCCAGTGGCTGGCAGCAGCTGGATTTGGGGACAGGGGTGGTATCACCCAAAGTGTCATGGGTGGCACAGTCAGGATGGGATGAGGAGGAGGGAGGTGGCTGGTGCCATCCAGGAGAAGGTGGCACATGGCTGGGGACAAGGTGCTGTCCCCAGAAGGGAGCAGATGGCACGCAGCCAGGAGTGAGGATGGGATGAAAAGGAGGGACATTGTTGGTACCACACAGGAGAAGGAATATGAGTGACATGTGGCTGGGTCCTCAGGATGAGGGATGTGGGTGGCATTTGGCTGGGATTGGGGACATGGTGCCTGATGCCATCTCAGAGAAGGGACGTAGCTGATACCAGCTGGATTTGGGGATAGGGTGGTGTCACCCAGAAGTGTCATGGGTGGCACAGTCAGGAGTGTGGATGGGGTAAGGAGGAGGGAGGTGGCTGGTGCCATCCAGGAGAAGGTGACACATGGCTGGGGACAAGGTGGTGTCCCCAGAAGGGAGCAGATGGCACGCAGCCAGGAGTGTGGATGGGATGAGGAGGAGGAAGGTGGCTGGTGCCATCCATGAGAAGGGTCATAGCTGATACCAGCTGGATTTGGGGACAGGGTTGGTGTCACCTGCGGGAAGATGCAGGTGGACCCAGCCAGGCACTGGAATGTCATGGGTGTGACCCCGCAGGGAGGTGGGTGGCACTCAGCTGGCCCTGGGGACAGTCTGGTGGGGTGTCCTCACCCTGATGTGCAGGGCCAGGCGCCGGGAGCCCTCCCCGCGGGGGCTGTGCAGGCAGGGGGGTTTCAGGACGTAGCCACAGCGCCCGTTGGGCAGGAAGCGCCCGGCGTTCAGGTCCATCTCATAGCCCGGTGTCTGGAAGTTCAGGGCCACTGTGGGGACAGCAGGACGGGCTGTCAGGGGTGGGTGACACCTCCAGGGGTGGGTGCCAGCTCAGGGGGACTGGGGTCTCACCCAGCTGGCAGCCAGCGTTCCACATCTCCTGGGGGTTGTAGTTGGCAGAGTTCATCTTGAGCCCCAGCGGGTACACGCGGCTGAGCTGGCGGGCGTTGTACCGGACCAGGGCTGGGCCTGGGGGGGACACGGCTCAGGGGGGCTGCTGGGGGCCCCTACAGAGGCTGAGGGGCCCAAGGACACCGACAGAGCCTGGCATGTGACCCTGAAACCAGACCCCAAACCTGACCCTGACCTTGGACACCTGACCCCAAACCTCTGAGCCTTGATCCTGATCTTGACCCCACACGTTGACTTTAGACCCCTGACCTTGGACCTTGACCACGGAACCCAGACCCTGACCCTGATCCCTGGACCTCAGACTCCAAACCAAGACCCTCAAGCCTATGCCCTGACCCAGATCCTAATCCTTGACTCCAGACACTGACCCTGGCCCCCAGACCCTGAACACCCAAAATCTGACTCAGATCTTAATCTCAGGCCCTGCCTGACCTCAGATTCTGACCCTGACCCCAAACCTTGACCTCAGTGCCTGGACTCTGACCCAGACCTTATTCCCGAGCCCCAGGCCCTGGACCCAGATGCCACATCCCAAATCCCAATCCCAGACCTTGATCCTGGTTGTGTGACCCCAGCCCTGGCCTCTGTCCCCAGGCAGGCCCTGTCAGCAGACCCCAGTCCCACCATCCAGGGCAGCCTGGGTGAGCCCAGTGTGACCCTGACCACTCATGGAGCCACCCTAGATACCGAGCCCATCCTTCCCAGCCCATCCTGCATCCCAGTGGCTCAGGAGTAGGGACCCACCCTGTCCCCATCTGGTGGCCCTCACCTGCCTCCTTGATGAGCTTCCGAGCCTTCCTCTCGCTGAAGGAGGACACGTGGCAGGGCTGGGGGTGGCGCAGGGCCTGGGCCAGCCCAGGGAAGGGGACAGCCTGGCAGTAGATCACCAGCGCCGACAGCTCTGGGGACACCTGCGACGCGTCCTTGGCCTGCAGGAGCCACCGTGGCAGCAGGGACAAGCTGGCCCTGGTGGCAACCTGCCAGTCTGAGGGTCTACAGACCCCCTGCCCTGCTAGTGCTGAGTGCTGAGACCCCCAGGGCTGTGGAGGCCCCAAGGTGGTGGAGAACCCCAGGCAATGGAGTGATGGACCTGGGGCTGATGGGGAAACCAAGCAGGTTGAGGACCTGAAGTCATGGAGAACCCAAGGGTTCTCCAGCCTGAGATGTTACAGACCCCAAGATGAGGGAGACCCCAAAGTGCTGGAGACCCTGAGGTGATGGGCACTCCAAGAGAGGATGGAATACTTGAGGTGACAGAGACCCCAAGGTGGTGCAGAACCTGAGACAATGGAACGATGGACCAGGGGCTGATGGGGAACCCAAGCAGGTTGAGAACCTGAAGCCATGGAACCCAAGGGGATGGACAGCCCAAGACGTTCCAGACCCCAAGATGAGGGAGACCCCAAAGTGCTGGAGACCCTGAGGTGATGGGCACCCCAAGAGAGGATGGAATACTTGAGGTGACAGAGGCCCCAAAGTGATGCCGACCCCAACAGGTCACCCTGGATGTGATGAAGGCCCAACACAATGGAGAACTTGAGGTGACAGAGAAATCAAAGGGTTGGAAACCCCAGAAACAGGATGAGGGAGGCACAGCTGGGGGGTCCCCAAGCTCTGTCCCCTCTGACAGCCACTCACCACCCCCTCAGCACCCACCCTGCCAGACCCCCAGCTCCAGCATCACCCACCTGCAGAGGTTTGATCTCCTGCAGCGACTGCAGCGACTGAAAGAGGAGAGAGCAGGGCTGCAGAGGGCATGGCAGAGCTGGCAGCGCTCAGCTGGGACAGCCCCAGCATGCCCTGGCACCACCAGGATGCTCTGATCCACCAGGACCACCAGGTCCCCCAAAACCACATCCCTGGGGAAGTCTCTCACCCGCCGGGGGCTTCTCTCCTGCACCTTCTCCTCCTCTTCTTCCTCCTCTTCCTCTTCCTCCTCCTCGGGGTCCAGAAGGGAGGTGACACCCCGTGGCTCCTGCCACAGCTCTGGCAGCTTCTTGCCCTTCACCAGGATCTTTCCCTTCAGCTGCTGCAGAGGGCAGGTGCGAGCTCAGGGCTCGGAGGGGACATGGGGACACCGTGGTGGCACGCGGGTGGCCTTACCTCTGGTGAGGGGAGGTCGTGGGGGTTCTGTCCCTGCAGGGGCTGTGTCAGCAGCCTGTCCCCAAGGATGGCCTTCATGTGCCGGGCCATGGTGGCCTGCTGCTCCAGCCCGCAGTGGTTCTCCAGGGACAGGATGACGGGGTAGGGTGATTTCTGGGCATGGGGAGGGGCAGCCCTCAGCGCCGGGCACCGGGCACCCCACACTCCACACCGGGCACCGGGCACTCCACACTCCATACTCAGCACTGGGCACGGGCACCCCGCAACCCACACTTCACACCGGGCACCCCCGGGGCTCCCACCCGTTCTCACCTCAAAGGCGGAGTCGCGGATGCTCTCGATGACGTCACGGAAGAGGATTTTGGAGGTGAGGGTGTGCCCGTGGTACACGACAGGTTCCCCGTCCGGGCCCTCCCAGCAGTCCAGCTCCACACAGCGGCACCCGGCCCGCAGCGCCCTGCCCGACACCGGCACCGGGTCAGGCCTGTCCCCCGGGGCCACGGGAGCTTCTGTGTGTCCCTGTGGCTGTGTGGCTGTGTGTCCTTGTGTCTGTGTGTCCCTGTGGCTGTGTGTCCCTGTGTCCATGTGTCCTTGTGGCTGTGTGTTGTGGCTGTGTGTCCCCGTGTCCATGTGTCCTTGTGGCTGTATGTCCCTGTGTCCGTGTGTCCCTGTGTCCGTGTGTCCCTGTGGCTGTGTTGTCCCTGTGTCCGTGTGTCCCTGTGTCCATGTGTCCCTGTGTCCATGTGTCCTTGTGTCCGTGTGTCCCTGTGGCTGTGTTGTCCCTGTGGCTGTGTGTCCTCCCACCCATCTGTCCCTGTGCCTCTATATCCACACATCCATGTGTCCATCTGTCCCTCCATATCCACACATCCACCTGTCCATCTGTCCCTGCACCCCTATACCCACACACTCACGTGTCCGTCTGTCCCTGCACCCCTATACCCACACACCCACGTGTCTGTCTGTCCCTGCACCTCTATACCCACACACCCACGTGTCCGTCTGTCCGTCTGGCCCCAGGGGACACTCACCTGACGTAGGCCTCGGTGCTGCTGCTGCCCCCGACCTGGTTGCGGGTCAGGTAGGTGTTGTGGGATGAGGAGATGAAGTAGTGGCTCAGGGGCTGGCTCATGTCCTGGTGCACCTTGGTGTGCTCCTGGTTGAGGATGTCCCCAGCAGGTGACAGCAGGTACATCATGAACCCATCCAGCATCATCAGGTCCTGCTGCTTGGCTGTGGGACACGGTGGCAGGTGTCACTTGGAGGTGCCATGTTCATCCCTGACCTGGCACTGTGGCACCCAGGGGACGTGTAAATGTGTCCCATCTCCATCCTGATGTCACCCATCCTGCTGGTGCCACATTCACTCTGGATGTGGCATGGTGACACCCGTGAGCTGTGGAGGTTCCCTGTCCCCACCATGATGCCCTCTGTCCTCCCAGTGCCATGTCACCCCAGATGTGGCACTGTGGCACTCAGGGGAGGTCCCCTTTGTGTCCCATCTCCCATCTGATGTCCTCCATCCTCCTAGTGCCACATCTACCTTAAGGGTACTATTGTGACATGGAGCTCCTTCATGCCCACTAGTGCTGTGTTCACCCTGGACCTGCCATGGTGGGACCTGAGGAGGACAGAAGTCCCTCAGCGGTGTCACATTCATAGCAGAGCTGGCATCACACCACCCATGAGATGTGGAAGTCCACCACCTGCCCAAACCACCATCCCCAGGGGACATGCCCTGTCCCCATGGTGTCACATCCAGCAGGTGCCAGCCAGGCAATGTGTTGGATAGCAGACACTGGGAATGGGCACCAGGACAATAAGAGAAGCCTTGGAGAACCCCATACCCATTTGGGGTGGTGATGTCCCCAGTCAGAGCCCCATCCCTACATCCACGAGTGCCCACCCCACGATCCCCCACCTCACCCTTGTCGTTGAGCTCGTGGGTGCGGATGATGGCGCGGGCCTGGCGCAGGCTGCTCTCCTCTCCCTGGTCCCTCAGGAAATCCTGCAGCTCCTCAGCCGACAGCACCCGGTCCTCGCCCGAGTAGCGCCCGAAGAGCTCCTCGAGCTCGGGGCGCCGCAGCAGCCGCCGGCAGAACTCCTCCAGCTCCCGGCCCTCCAGCCGCTCGTTGCCCGAGTGGTCGCACTCCTGGTGGCACAGCCCAGCCTCAGGGACTGTCCCCTGCCTGTGGGGATGGGCTACAGCCACCCCCTGCCTTGTTCTGCCTGTCCCTGGAGCGGGCAGGGTGAGTGGGGTGAGTCCTGTCCCCTCTGATCCCCCTGCCAGAGCCCCCTGAGCCCCACTCTGGGATGGAGCAGAGCAGAGCTCCGTGCCTCAGTTTCTGTCCTTGTACCTCTATATCCACACATCCACGTGTCCATCTGTCCCTGCACCCCTATATCCACACATCCACGTGTCCATCTGTCCCTGCACCTTTATGCTCACACATCCACGTGTCCATCTGTCCTTGTACCTCTATATCCACACATCCATGTGTCCATCTGTCCTTGTTCCTCTATATCCACACACTCATGTGTCCATCTGTCCCTGCACCTCTATATCCACATATATGTGTCCGTCTGTCCTTGTTCCTCTATATCCACACATCCACGTGTCCATCTGTCCCTGCACCCCTATATCCATGCATCCACATGTCCATCTGTCCCTGCACCCCTATATCCACATACCCACGTGTCCATCTGTCCCTGCACCTCTATATCCATACATCCACGTGTCCATCTGTCCTTGTTCCCCTATACCCACACACCCACGTGTCCATCTGTGGGAGATGCCCAGAGGAGCAGCTCTCCATGGAGTAGAAATGTCCCACCTCGGGGACACACGGAACAGCAGCTGGGACAGCTCAGCCCACGTCACCCCTCTCCACCACGTGCCCCTGGTGGGACCCAACCCTTGGTGGCTTTGGTGTGTCAGCTCTCTGTGCTGGGCAAGGCAGAGAAGGAGCCACTGGGTGGTGCAGCTCAGGTACCTTGAAGAGCTTGGAGGCGTAGACATCATCCATGTCGATGTTGAGCATCCTCAGCATGCTCTTCACCTCCCGGAAGGACATCTTGTTGTCCTTGTTCCTGTCTGCTCGCTGCAGGACCCCATGGATCCAACTGCACTGGGCTAAGGAAACCTCCGGGTGTCACCCACAGCCGTGCCCACCTGTTGCAGTGTGATGTAAAACCCTGTTTCAGTTATCCTGGTTCCTTCCCCAGGTGTGCCAACAACCTCTCCCTTCCCCTCCCTTGCCCCCTGCTGAGTGCTGTCAGTCAATCTTGGCATTCCAGCAAGGGCATCGTGTGATTGGTGAAGTTCAAAAGATGCCTCTCAGCCCTGGGGACATTGGGCTATTCAGGTGTCATTTGTCCCTTGAGACTTCCCCCCCTTACCTGGTTGGTGGGATCCCTACCCCTTCCCTGCCCCTCTCCCTGGGGTTAAAAGACACAGCAATGACGGGGTTTCTTGGTTCTGTTGGAGCTGTTGCTGCATTCAGAGGCCTGTGGGCCAGGAATAAAGCTCTGGATACAAGCCCTCTGTCAGAACCGACTCCTTTTCCATCACCATCACCTAAAGCCTTTCCTCCAGAGGTAAACCTGAGCTCCTGCAAGCCTGGACTTGTCCCAAGTGCCAGCTGCAGCATCCAGCCAGCCAAAGGTGTCTCTGAGGTGAAACCACCACAGCTGCCGCCCTTGGTCAAGCAGCAAGGGCCAGACGAGCCCAGGCACATTCCATCTGGCTATATTGGGATTATATTCCAATACCCACCCTGTCCCCAAGCCCCCCTCGAAGGATACTGGTCGAGCTTCTCCATCTGGCTCATGGCCTGCAGCCTCCCCATCAGCTTGCCGAGCCCCTGCACCCAGTGCCGGGCGTCCTCCTCGCCTCGGGCGGCCAGGTCCAGGTTCTTGCGGCGGCCCTTGAAGGCCAGGCTGAAGCAGTGGCGCTCGGGGAAGGCGGCGCCGTGCTTGCGCAGCCCCTCGGAGCGGCGACCCTTGCGTACGGCCTCGACCAGCGCCACCGAGACTGCGGGGACAGGGGGGGGCCGTGGGCGGGTCACCCACCCGCCAGCATCCCTGCAGGACACCCCCCGGGACAGACAGACACCCCCCGGGACGGACAGACATCCCCCGGGATGGACAGACACCCCCCGGGACGGACAGACACCCCCTGGGATGGACAGACACCCCCGGGACAGACAGACACCCCCGGGACGGACAGACATCCCGGCTGCTGATGGACAGACACCCCCGGGACGGACAGACACCCCCAGGATGGACAGACACCCCGGGGAGATAAACACCCCCTGGGATGGACAGACACCCCCCGGGATGGACAGACACCCCCGGGACAGACAGACACCCCCGGGATGGACAGACACCCCCCGGGATGGACAGACACCCCCGGGACGGACAGACACCCCCCGGGATGGACAGACACCCCCGGGACGGACAGACACCCCCGGGACGGACAGCACCGCGCGGATGGACAGACACCCCGGGGACAGACATCCCCCGGGATGGACAGACACCCCGGGATGGACAGACACCCCCCGGGACAGACAGACACCCCCGGGACGGACAGACACCCCCGGGACGGGGCTGGGCCCCGCTCGGTGCCGCTGCCGGGCTTATCCCGCTAATCCCAGGCGCGACAGGAGCCGCTGTCCCCGCGGGGATGGGGACGGGGACGCTGCCAGGGAGGGGACGGAGCCGCCGCGCTCGGGCACCCATCCCGGATGGGGGTGGGAAGGGACGGGTGACACCAGGGAGGGGGACAGAGTCTGGCCGGGATGGAGATGGGGAAGGGTGGGGGCTCTCCCAGCTCCATGTACTGGGAGGCACTGGGAGGGCTTGGAAGGCTCTGGGAGCCACTGAGTGAAGGGTGCTGCAGGTCAGGTATTGGGTGGGGGTCCTCGTTCTGGGCTGGATTCAGCTCAGGTGAGGCTCTGGAGCCCAGGACTGGGGTGCAGGGTTGGGGTCTGGGTCCTCAGCTGGGGTCTGAGGGAGGGGGGATGTCAGAGTTCAGGGTCCAGGTCACAGGTGGGGACCAAGATCTGGGGCACAGGGGGCACCTGGGGCACAGGTGGGGTCTGGATTGTGGAGTTCCATGTGCTAGGACTGGGAATCCTCTGGCTCTCACTGGGGGATTTGGGTCCTGGGCTGGGATCTGGGTCCTGGAACTCAGGGGGGGTCTGGGTTCTGAGTGGGGGATCCAGGGCTTGGGTGGGGGTCTGGGAACTGGGCTGTGCTCAGGATCCAGGTGGGGTTCTGGATGCTGGGAATGGATCTGGGTCCTGGTGGGGGCTCAGGTCAGGGTCTGGATTCCAGGTGGGGGTCCTGGGTTGGCATCTGGATCTCACATGGTGTCTGGATTCCGTGTGGGAGTCCAGACCCAAGGCTGTGGACGAGGTCCTGGATTGGGATCGGGGTCCCAGGTGAGGTCTGGGTAAGGGTCAGGTCCTTGGTGGGTGTAGGGGTGGGTCTGGGGCAGTGCCCAGCTCCTGTTCCCTGCAGCTGGTGGCAGCCCCGGCTGTGTCTGGTGTCCCCGAGCCCCGGGGGACAGGGGCAGCACTCACAGCTCCGGGGTGGGACAGGGACAGGGGCAGCACTCACAGCTCCGGGGTGGGACAGGGACAGGGGCAGCACTCACAGCTCCGGGGGGCGCGGGCGTGCCGGAACCGTCCCTCGAAGCACACGGTGACCCCGTCCTCCTGCAGGCGGAACAGCCGCGCCCTGGAGCCCCCCCGGGCCTTCACCTTCCACAGCAGGGAGCCCTGGAGCATCCGCTGCACATCCTCATCCTCCGTCAGCCCTGCGGGGACAGCCCTGGGCTACTGGGGCAAGGGGGGCATGGGGGCACGGGGGGATCTGGGGGCTCTGGGGACATGGGGGGCACTGGAGGCAATGGGGGCACGGGGGGCACTGGGGGGATCGGGGGTACTGGGGGCACTGGGGGCAGGGGCTGGGGGGGGATTGGTGCACATCTGGGTGCACATCTGTATCCTGTGGGATGGTGTGGGACAAATGGGACAGGAGGGATGGGATGGGATGGGATGGGATGGGATGGGATGGGATGGGATGGGATGGGATGGGATGGGGGGTGGGATGGGATGGTGGGATGGATGGGATGGGATGGGTGGGTGGGGTGGGATGGGATCCATGGGATGGGATGGGATCCATGGGATCCATGGGATGGGATCGATGGGATGGGATGGGATGGGATGGGATGGGATGGGATGGGATGGGATGGGATGGGATGGGATGGGATGGGATGGGATGGGATGGGATGGGGTGGGGTGGGATGGGGTGGGATGGGATCCATGGGATGGGATGGGATGGGATGGGATGGGATGGGATGGGATGGGATGGGATGGGATGGGACAGGACAGGGTGAGATGGACAGGAGAGGCTGATGGGGTGGGACATGAATGACACAATGTGACAATGCAGATGGGACAAGATGGGACAAATAGGACTGGACAGGAGAGAGTGGGGCAGACTGGACAGGATGGGACAGGGTGGGCAGGGACAAGATGAGGCAGATGGCATGGGACAGAGCAGATGGGATGGGGTGAAACAAACAGGTTGGGATGGGAATGGGAATGGGAATGGGAATGGGAATGGGAATGGGAATGGGAATGGGAATGGGAAGGGACAGGCAGGAGAGGACAGACAGAACATGTCACTGGCCTGGGCCCCTTTGGAGCCCAGTGAGTTCAGGGGGGACAGGGCACAGCAGTGACACAGCCCAGCTGCCAAATCCCAGCAAAGCGGCCCAGATCCTGCATGCAGAGTGCCAGGACGGTGCCAGCAGCAGAGCTCAGGCTGGGAACAATGACAGGGTGGCCTCGGGGGACTGGCAGGCCCACGCCTCAGCCAGGATTTTTCCATCTGTTCACAGAATGGTGATTTCCTCCCTTTATTGTCTCGGCAGCCAAGATCTCCAGTGGCCACATCCTGCTCTGGATGGAGATTGCACTCCTGGGCGGGAAAAGGGTGGTTTGGGGGCTCTGGGGACATCCTGAGCCACCGTGGCCTCGGGGATGCAGCCACAGCTGCCAGCACCCCCTGCACGGTCACATCCTGCCCAAGGTGCAGGACAGAGGGCAGCTGTGGGGACATGGGGACACAAACATGGGGCTGCAGGGATCTAGGGACACATGGAATGTCAGATCCGTGGGCACAGGGATCTAGGGACACATGGATACAGGGATGGACATGTGGATACAAGGATGGACATGTGGATACAGGGATGGACACATGGGCACAGGGATGGACACATGGACACAGGTCCATGGGCACATGGAATGTCAGGTCCATGGGCACAGGTTTATGGGTGCACAGACACCAGGACACATGGATGATGGATACAGAGATGCAGGGATGTGTGGATCCGTGGATCTGGTGATGGAAGGACAGACAGACACACGGACATTCAGGAGGGTGGGTGCATGCACAGGTGCATGGATGCAGGGACACAGGCACACGTGGGTGCATGGACAAAGCTGCTCAGTCACAGAGTCACAGCGGACACAGGGATGCACTGAAGGATGCAGGGATGGATGCACTGCTGCAGGACACACGGACGTGTGGGCACGTGGGTGCACGAGCATTGGGATGGACAGACAGACACACAGACCTGCATGGACATAGGGGTGGGTGCTCCCAGACACAGCCCAGGGGAGGCATGGACACACAGGTGCTGAGAGACAGGGACAGACGGACACGTGGGTGTGTGGGTATAGAGGAACAAGGACAGACGGACACGTGGGTGTGTGGGTATAGAGGTGCAGGAACAGATGGACAGGTGGATGTGTGGATACAGGTGCAGGGACAGATGGATACAAGGACACACAGCCACAGGGACACACAGCCACACGGAGCTGCAGCAGCTCCAGCCACACAGCCCCGTGTCCAGGGCTGGGGCACAGAGCCGGACCTGCCCCTGCCCTGCTGAGCCCCCTGTGCCCCCTGCGCCAGGGCAGCGCCCCTGGGGAGGGGGAAACTGAGGCACGGTGTTGGGGACAACAAATGCCCTGAGACAGGGGGCTCCTGTCACCTGAGATGTGGCCAAACCCCGACCCCACTGTCCCCCAAAGGCCGGGACCAGGCACAGATATTTTGGGGTGGCCTTGGGGACCCCTCACCTCCAGGGGGACCCTTCTGTCCCTGGGGACCTGTTCCCATCACAGGGTCCCCCCGCTTCGGGACCCTCCCGGAGCCCCCTGGCCCAGCCCTGCCGCGGTTCCTGCCCGGTTCCCCCGCACTCACCCATTTTCTTCAGGGCTCTCCCGGGCCGGCGGGAGCCGCCGGCGCCTTCGGACGGGGCTCGGAGCTGCTCGGGGGCCGGACGCGCCCTCCTGCCGCAGATCATGGCCAGGGACCCCCGGGAGCCCCGGGACCGCCGCTGCTCCCGGTGTTTCGGGAGTGTTTCGGGACTCCGGTGCCCCCGGTGTCCCGGCCGTTGTGTCGCTCCCGGTGTCCCCGGCCGGTGTAACCGGGCTGGGCGGTGGCGGAGGTCGGGGCTGGGGCTGGGCGGCGGGGCCGTGACCGGGGCCGGCCCGCGGGGAGGGACCGGGAGGAGCCACGGGGCAGCCGGGCTCTGTTAACCGTTTGTGCCGGGGTGACCGGGACTGACCGGGGTGACCGGGACTGATCGGGGCTGACCGGGGTGACCGGGACTGACCGGGGCTAAAGAGCAGAGGGACACCCGGGGATCTGTCCCCAGCAAGGGGAGGACACCATGGGACCTCCAGGTGACTGTCCCCAGTGAGGGGACACCTGGGGATCTCCATGGGACTGTCCCCAGCACAGGGACACCCAGGGAGCTCTGGGCGACTGTCCCCAGCAGTGGGACACCCGGGGACCCCCAGGGCTCTGTCCCCAGTGCCAGGGCCTCAGGGGCGCTGCCAGCCCCTGGGTGGGCATCCAGGGGTGAGAGCAGGGCAGGCTGGAGCAACATCTGGGCAACATCTGGAGTGACGCCTGAGCATCCTGGAGTGACATCTGGGCACTTAGGGCATCATCTGGGTTCCCTGGGGGTGTTGGAGGATACTGAGGGAACATCTGGGCATCCTGCATGATGTCTGTGTGTCCTGAGCAACATCTGGGCACCCAGAGCAACCACTGGGGGCTCCTGGGACAATCTCTGCTTATCCCAGAGCAATATCTGGACATGCAGGGAGACATCTGGGCAGCACCTGGGCAGCCTGGGACAGAATTGTAGTGCTGTAGTTCCAGACCTGGGCAGCTCCTGCCACATCTGGACAGCTGGGGACATATCTGGGCTGTGTTTGGGGGGGATAAAGCTCTTCCCGAAGATTTTGGGGACAGGGTGTTGAAGATTGCAATGCAAGATGTTTTCCATTACCATCTGTATGACAGATTATCTTTTGTCAAGTGGGCAGTTTGCCTTATCTCTCTCTTTGGTGACCACATTCACACCTCCCTTGAGGGGACATCAGCTGATAACAGCTATGGAATGTCAGTGCATGACTGATAAGAACTATAACATCCCATTGGGAGATGTGAGCCCAGAGGGAGGAGCCAAGCATTGCTACCCCGATATAATCCAGAGGTTTTGAGACACCAGCACGGCTTTCTCTACTGGATTCCCCAGAGGAACAGCAGCTGCCTCTCCTTCCACTGGATCTTCAGAGCAAGAATACATCCTTCTCTGCAGGATCCCTGCTCCAACAGAACCACCCCTGACACTGCAGGAGGGCTGCAGCCACAATTCCAATGGGACTGCTGCCAACACCCTGACCCACAGGGTGTCAGGTTGGGTTCTGACTCTGTCAGTGTTGTTCCAGTGCACTGCATTGTTTATTTTATTCTTTTTTTTTCCTTTCTCTATTAAAGAACTGTTATTTCCTGCTCCCATATTTTTGCCTGAGAGCCCCTTAATTTAAAATTTATAGCAATTGAGAGGGGTGGGGAGGGTTTATATTCTCCATTTCAGAAAAGGCTCCTGCCTTCCTTAGTGTGAAAAATGCATGTGTTTTATGATTGGCTTTTCGCAAATATTCAAATGAATATTATATGTGTTGTGTTAGAAAGTGACACTGTATTCATTCTCTTAAGTAGTGTGTTCAATATAGTTTTAGGTTTTAAAAAATGTTAAAATAGAAACTGTGCTATGTAAGATACTTTTTTAAAGAAAGGACTTGCAGTAAGATAGCAGCCACAGGACACCTAAATCTTCAGAGAAAGAGAATTTATTGCTCCATTATCAGAAGAAACGAACTTCTTCCTGCCTCAAAGGGAGGAAGAAGTTGAGGATGCCCAGACAGAATCCTGTGTTTGAATGGAATTTATGCATCATGTATGAGGTGTATGAATATGCAACAGGCTGTTGCTTTTAAGGGTTAATCCTCTGTTAATGTGGGTCCTTTTTTGGGCTCGTGCTGCCCAGAAAAAGGTACCTGGACTGTGCCTCTTTATCTCTATTGTCTCATATTGTCCTAATTCAAATTGTCCAAATTATTATTACTCTAATTGTATTACTATTTTTATAACCATTTTATTACTATTAAACTTTTAAAATATTAAAAACAAGTGATTAGCGTTTCTCACACTTAGCAGACTCCTGTCTTTCCAAACCAAGACACAAGAGGACACCGGAGCCACCCCAAAAAATGCAATTTCAACCCACATAAGTGGGCTCTGCTCCAAGCTCTGTTCCTTGCAGGAGTTCACCAGCGGATGCCTGGTCCGGGTGGGATGAGCAGGATAAACACCTCTGGCTGCAAAACCCTGCGGTGTAGGAGCATCAGGGGTAGCACGGTCTGGACGGATGGAGATGAGAGATCTCTGCAGCCAGGTCAGGAACTTGGGGTTCATTGCAAAGGGCCTGGGTGCAGGGCCCTGCTGGGAGCTGCCAGCCACAGCTCAGAGCAGGCCTGAGAGAAGAGAGAGGGAGAGAGGATGAGAGGGTGAGAGAGTAAAAGACAAGAGGTAAGAGCTAAGAGCATAGAAAGTAAGCGCTAAATTTCCGTTCCAATACAATAAATCTTCTTCTGTGCTGAATATTCTAATTCTCACTAACCAATCTAGTACAAGATACAAATCCTATAGCATTTCCATACAGCCTATAAGAGTCATTACATTCCCACACTGGGTTACATTTTAAACCCTAAAACTCCTCTTTGGGCCCCTTCTGCCAAGCTGTAGGGTCTGCTCTGACCCTTGGGCCTGTCTGCAAGCAGAGGGTGTTGTTCCATCAAAAGGGGATCACCTTCAGCTGGCCATGCCATTGTTTTCCAGTTGTTCAGTAACTGAGGGATCTCAAAGCTTGCTTTCATTTCAATCTCACTTACAGTTTCTATATTCTCAAAATCTTTTGCCAGACAATCATATTTATAAAGCTTTCCTGTCTCATCTTCCCCAACACCGCGGCACAACAAATCCCAAATCCCGGCGCGGTTCCTCCCCTCCCTGGCGCTGCTGTTTTCTGCCGGCTTGGAAGGGATCCCGTGGGAATCGGGATCGCATTCCCGGCCGATTATAGCACAGCACGAGTGCCATGAATCAGCGCAGGAATCCTGAGTCAGAGCTTGGAAATGGCCGGGGAGTTAAAAGATTTTACTGCTTTTATTTCGTTTTTTATTGTTATGATTTCTTTTGTTTTATTTATTTGTCTTTAATTGGCAAAAGAAATGTTTCCCCAGGCGATGTGGGTGGGATTTAGAAGGGTTTGGGGGGTATTGACCCACCTGGATTTGAAAGCTGCTCTGCATCCCAATCCCAGCATCCTGGGCCAGGCTGGATCCAGGTGGTCCCCACAGCACCCCAGAACCTCTCAATGCACCCCAGAACTTCCCATGGCACCCCAGAACCTCTCAATGCACCCCAGAACCTCCCACGGCCCCCCAGAACCTCCCAATGCACCCCAGAACCTCCCACCCCCCCAGGGCACCCTGTTCTGCCAGGTCACACGTGTCCCCATGTCCCCACAGCCCTTGGAGCAGGGGGGGCTTCACCCTTCATGGACCCCAAATTCTGCCCCTTCCTCATTACCATAATTAATGAAGTTGGATAATAATTAACAGCAGTTAAAAGTATCCAGTGAATAAAAGAACAGTGGATCAGATTGGGTAATAATTAACAATTGCTCTGCCTGACCCAGCTGTCCCCTCTCCTGCCCGGTGGCCTGGTGGCACTGTCCCAGTGCCATGTCCCAGATCCCAGTGCAGTGTCCCAGTCCCTGGACCCTTCCCCTGGCACCTTTGGCTCCATTGTCCCTGTCTCCACTGCACTGTCCTGGTGTCACAGTGCATGGTCCCGGTGTCCCCATGTGTGTCCCCAGTGTCCTGGATGATTATCACAGAATTCCAGGATGGTTTGGGTGGGAAGGGACCTTAAAGCCACCCAGTGCCACCCCTGCCATGGCAGGGACACCTCCCACTGTCCCAGGCTGCTCCAAGCCCCAGTGTCCAGCCTGGCCTTGGGCACTGCCAGGGATGCAGGGGCTTTGGGCACCCAGTGTCCCAGAGCATCCCAGCAGCACTTCCAGCACAGCCCAGGTGGCACCCCCAGCACTGTCCCCGTGCCTGCTGCAGTGTCACAGCTCTGTCACTGCCCCATGGCACTGTCCTCCTGCACACGGTCCCTGTGCCAGGGCTGGTCACACCTGGGCACAGCCTGGGTGCTCCGGGGTGCTGGGCACTGTCCCTAGACACTGTCTCACTGTCCCCTGTCCCTGGGCAGTGTCCCCATGCCCTGTCTGGCTGCACCAATGCTGTGCACAGTTTCTCTGTCCCTGTGTCCTGTTTCACTGTCCTGGGCACTGTCCCTGTCCTGTCCCACTGTCCCTGTGCATTCTCATTCTCTGGCTCACTATCCCTGTGCACTCTCCCACTGTCCTTGTCCTGCTAAGCCCCTGTCCCAGTCCCTGTCCCAGTCCCTCTGTCCCTGTCCCTATCCCTATCCCTCTGTCCCTCTCTCTGTCCCTGTCCTCCTGTCCCTGTCCCCATCCCCCGTCCCTGTCCCTCTGTCCCTATCCCAGTTCCTGTCCCTCTGTCCCCCTGTCCCTGCCCCTGTCCCTCTGTCCCCATCCCTGTCCCTTTGTCCCCCTGTCCCTGCCCCAGTCCCCCTGTCCCCCTGTCCCCCTGTCCCCATCCCTGTCCCCATCCCTGTCCCTCTGTCCCTCTGTCCCTCGGTCCCGAGCCCTGCAGTCCCTCCCGTCCCCGCCAGGCGGCGCCTCCCGTCCCCGCTCTCCGCGCGCTGCCCGCTCCGGCCGGCAGGGGGTGCCGAGGGCGCAGGGGAGGGCGGGGCCCGTTCCGGGAGCCGCGCGCTGATTGGGCGTGGCGCGGAGGGGGTCGATGTAAAGCGGGCGCTGATTGGGCGCGGTGCTGGGAAGCCGATGTAAGACAGGCGCTGATTGGCCCCGCGCTGTCCCCGCACGGAGAGGGACCGGGCCCGGGAGCGGAGCCGGGGCCGGTCCCGCCATGGAGGAGCCGGGCTGCGGGGCGCAGTTCCGCGCCGCCGTGCAGGTGATCCAGGGGCTGCCGCGGAGCGGTGAGTAGCGGCCGGGAGCGGGGCCGGGCGGCCGCGGCGTGGGCGGCCCCGCTGACCGTGCCCCGCAGGTGCGTACCGGCCCTCGTACGAGGAGATGCTGCGCTTCTACAGCTACTACAAACAGGCAACGGCGGGGCGCTGCCAGGGCCCGCGGCCCGGCTTCTGGGACCCCATCGGCCGCTACAAGTGGTAAGTGGGGGGTCCCGGTCCTGGTCACGCTCCCGGTCCGGTCCGGTCCCGGTCCCGCTCCGCTCCCGCTCCCGCTCCGGTTCCGATCCGGGTCCGGTCCCCCTCCCGGTCCCAGTACCGGTCCTGCTCCCGCTCCGGTTCCAGTTCCAGTCCAGGTCCCAGTCCCGCTCCGGTTCCGGTTCCAGTCCGGGTCCCGGTCCCGCTCCGGTTCTGGTCCAGTCCCGGTCCCGCTCCGGGTCCGGTTCCGGTCCGGGTCCAGTCCGCTCCGGTTCCTCTCTGGTCCCACTCCCGCTCTGGGTCTGGTCTGGGTCCAGTCCCGCTCCCGGTCCCTGTCCCGGTCCCCCACTCCCGGTCCCAGTCCCGCTCGGGTTCCAGTCCCGCTCCAGTCCCACTCCGGTTCTGGTGCAGTCCTGCTCCCTGTCCCAGTCCCGGTCCCCTCCTGGTCCCGCTCCGGTCCCTGTCCTGGTCCCCCCCTCCCGGTCCCTGTCCCAGTCCCGGTCCCCTCTCGGTCCCGCTCCGGTCCCTGTCCTGGTCCCCCCCTCCCGGTCCCTGTCCCAGTCCCGCTCGGTCCCTGTCCTGGTCCCCCCCTCCCGGTCCCTGTCCCAGTCCCGGTCCCCTCTCGGTCCCGCTCCGGTCCCGGCCCCGGCCCCGCTGACAGCCCGGGCCCCGCAGGGACGCGTGGCACAGCCTGGGCGCGATGTCCAAGCAGGAGGCCATGGCCGCGTACGTGGCGGAGATGAAGAAGGTGGCGCAGAAGGTACCGGGGAGGGCGGCGGGGCCGGGCCGGGCGCTGCCGGTGCCCGGTGCTGCCCGGTGCCCGTGCCCAGCCGCGGCCTCCGCAGGTCATTGACACCGTGCCCATGGACGAGAGCACGCAGGAGATGTTCCGCTACTTCGAGCCGCTCTACGAGGTGATCCACGACATGCCCCGGCCCCCCGAGGCCTTCTTCAGGAGCACAGGGGGTGAGTGGGGCCGTGCCCGGTGTCCCTGGTGCTGCCGTGTCCCCCTGTGTGACACAGGTGTCCCCTTGTGTATGACACTGGAGTCCCTGTGTGTGACACTGGTATGCCTGTGCATGACATTGCTGTCCCCTGTGTGTGACTCAGGTGTCCCTGTGTGTGTGACAGAGGTGTGCCCTTGTGTGACACTGCTGTCCCTGTGTGTGACAGAGCTGTCCCTGTGTGTGACACTGAAGTCCCTGTGTGCGACACAGGTGTCCCTCTATGTGACAGAGGTGTCCCCTTGTGTGACAGAGCTGTCCCTGTGTGTGACACCGGTGTCCCTCTGTGTCCCAGGTGCTCTGTTCTCCATTTTGCTGCTGAATCCCTTTAAAAGGCAGATTTGGTTTTTCTCTGAAATTTAAAAGCTGTGTCTAAACTGGTCATTATGCACTTGGGAGTGTCCCTTACAGGTGACATTGTCACTTGGGAGTGTCCCTTACAGGTGACATTGTCATTTAAATCTAAACCTGGTGGAATAACGAGCCCGAGGTGGCTGGAACTGAGGTGCAAAGCACTGAGCTCCTCAAGGTGTGGAGTCATTTGTGTTAAAGGTTCCCAAATCACCTTCAGACCCTGCAGTCACGGCTTTGGTGGAGCAGAAAGGGAATTTCAGAGTGTGGAGCCTGGCAGGTGCCTCCAGCAGCTTCTGTGTGTGACCCTGATGTCCCCGTTGTGACTCTGATGTCCCCGTGTGTGACTCTGGTGTCCCTGTGTGTGACAGAGCTCACAGAGCTGGGGGTCTGGGCAGCTTTGGGTTTGTTGATTTATATATAAAGTTATAAAGCAGCACTTGGAACCCAAAGCGTGGATGGATGCAGGTGCCACCAGGTCTCCGGGGATGGGGGCTTTCAGCAGAGCCTTGTGAACGTGGTGGCTGCAGCCAGGTCTGGCCTGGTGCTCTGGGAGGTGACAGCAGCCACACTCTGTGGGTCACAGCTCACCCTGAGCAGGATTTGGGGATG
Organism: Camarhynchus parvulus; assembly: GCF_901933205.1. NCBI lineage: Eukaryota > Metazoa > Chordata > Aves > Passeriformes > Thraupidae > Camarhynchus > Camarhynchus parvulus. Next base: position 1,567,190 of record NC_044597.1, on the reverse strand, counting down.
GGGAGGAGGATTTTGGGAATTTGAGGAGGATTTGGGAGCAGTGGCACCACCCCTGTGTGGGGTGCAGCTGCCTTGTCCCCCTCAGTGTCCCCTGTGATGGCGAGGGCAGGCTGGGGACAGCGGGGACAGCAGAGGGTGAGGGAAGGAGCAGCAGGGCAGCGTTGCCACACACCTGCCCAGGAGCAGGGAGCAAAGTCCTGGGGGCTGCTGGAAACCTGGCTGGGATTAACCCCTTGGGCTCCACGGGGTGCTGGGGAGGGCTGGGGCCTGTCCGGACCTCTCAGGGTGCTGCTGGCCCAGATCCCTGGGGTGCTGCTGGGCCAGATCCCTGGGGTGCTGCTGGCCACACAAGGCTCCTCCAGCCAATGCCTCTTGCCCTGGGCTCTGTTACTGTGGCTGTGCCCTGGGCTGTGGGCCCTGCCAGGGGACAGCACTGTCACTGTCACCCACCCTCTGCCTGCTGCCCCAGGGGTTTGGGGACAGGGACACCCCAGGCCCCCCTGGGTGAGCAGGGTGTTGTGCACAGGTGAGCCCAGGCGGGTTCCTGGGCTCTCAGCAAACAAACCTGGCTCCTCCCCTGCCAGCTGCTGGCACCTCCCTGGCATTTCCATGGCCAGCCCAGCCAGGACACATTTGGTGCCACTGAGGCCACCAAATGACCCAGCTGTGCCTTTCCTCTGTGCAGAGAGCCAGGGGCAGCAGGATGGCCCCAGCCAGGATGTGCCAGCGAGCAGCCCAGCTCCAGAGAGCCCCAGGGACGCCGTGCCTGGGCAGCAGCATGTGCCAGGTTGGTGTCCCTGCCTTGGCAGAGCCCTGTGCAGCAGAACCAGGGCTGGGGCTCCATCCATCCATGGAGCTGTTGGCACCTCTGCTCCAGCCCTGGGTGCTCTGGGCACTGCCCAGCTCACAGGTCCAGCTCTCACTGGACTTGTGGGGTTGGCTCTGCTTCACTCCTGCCATGCACAGGGGCCAGGATCTGCTAAACTGCAGGGACAAGGGGAGGCTGGTGCCCCATGGGCTGGGAAATACCACCCTGGAAGGTCCCTGATCCACAAGGGGATGTTCTCCTGTGGCTCAAGCCACGTTTGCTGCTTCCTTGGCACTGGGATTCACAGCACCAAGCCCTGTTGGCACCTCAGCCCTGGCTCTTCTCTCACCCCCTGCCTCTCTGTTCCCCCCCTCGAGGGCCCCTGGCTGTGCCCTGGGGTGGGCAGGGTGCTGCAGGGAGGTTCCTCCTCCTGCTGCTGCTCCAGCCTTCCCCCAGGAGCAAATATGGTCACAGAGCGAGTGCCAGTGTGCCAGCCTTGGGTGCTGCCCAGGGAGCTGGGCAGTGTCCCTGCCTGTGCCACTGCTGCCCAGGGGCCCTGGGAGTTGTGCCAGTGGGACACCGTGGGCAGCAGAAGGGGAAATTCAGTCCTTGGCTTCATGGCCACGTGAACAGAGCTGCTCCCACCCCTGCAGTGCCTCGGTTTTCCCCTCCAGCCTCGCCCTGGGCATGCTCATCCCCTGTTCCAGCTGTGCCCTCTACACAGCTGGGCACCCCTGCCCTGCCCGGGGCTCAGCCCTGTGCTTCCCTTCCAGGACCTGGGCTGGCTCTGCCTGGGGCTCAGCCCTGTGCTTCCCTTCCAGGACCTGGGCTGGCTCGGCCTGGGGCTCAGCCCTGTGCTTCCCTTCCAGGACCTGGGCTGGCTCCTGCCCCCGAGGCGCTCGAGGGGACCCAGGTGACGAGTGACTCTGATGGGGACACGTTCAGTGACACCCTGGAGCAGATGGAGCCTGAGAAGGTAATGGAGGAAGCGCTGGAGGCTTTGCCACCCCTGCCCTGCCCGCTCTGCATGGCACCACCAGCCTGGGAGCCTGATAAAACCAGCAGGGACACCCTCCTGCACCTCTCCGTGCTTTGTGTCATTCATGGAGCGTGTCCCTGTCACTGGGGGATGCTGAGGAGCCTCCCCAGCCCCCCCATTGCAGTGGTGAGGCTCCACCACATGGGTGCCACCACCTGGATCATTCCCCTGCCATGTTTGGATGCCATGCTGAGGCCTGTGGGTCTGGTGGAAGGAGGAAGGAACCCCCCCCTCTTTTTCCACCTCAAATCTGGGCACTCACTCCCCTCAGACGTCACCTCCCAAACCACAAATGCCACCAAAAATGCCTCCCCAAAAATGCCACCCCAAGAGAAGCACTGCACTGCTGCCCTGGCATTGCCCCCCCTGCCCTGGGAGGGGAGTGGGGGTCTCAGGGCCCTTCTCTCCCATCTCACAGGCCGGGCAGGTGCGGGGGCTCACCCCAAAGAGCCCCCAGGCTGGGGCTGAGCCCCCAGAGCCCCTCAGTGCTGGGCAGGGCGAGCGGGGCGAAGGCAGAAGAGCTGAGGGGAGCAGCAGCACAGACCTGCCAGCCCTGGGCTCCAACACAGGTGGGTGCAGAGCTTGTCCCTGCGCCCCTTCCTGCTGCTGCCCACCTCCATGGGCTGGGCTGGGGGGTGGGACAGGACTGAGCTTGGCTCCAGCACCCATAGTTGGGTGCTCGGTAGCTGAAGGAAGCCACAAGCGTCCTGTGTGTGCATCCCCAGGCAGCTCAGCCCCTCCTTTGCCCATTCCCTGCAGTGGTACTGAATTGTCTGAGTTTGGAGGATGCAGGGCCCTGGTTCCCCGTGCCCAGCTCCTGCCCCTTGTCCTTCGGGTGTGGGTGGTGCCAAGGGTGAGCTGTGCCCAGCAGGGCAGGGGTGAAGCTGGGCCCTGTGCCCTGGAGGCCTTGGGGACAGCAGTGCCACTCACCTGGGCACCACCAGGCCTTGAGCTGTGCCACTGCACCCTCTGTGCTGTGCCCAGGCACTCTAGGCTGCCCTAGGGTGGCATTGCCACCCTCACCCATGGGACTGGTGCCATTGCCTCACCCTTTCCCCTGTTGCTGTTCCCTTCCGGGCTGCCTGACCTTGGCAGTGAACTTGTCCCCGGGCCGGGCTGGGCTGTCCCCAGGGCTGGCAGTGAGTCCTTGCCTGTGTCCTGCTCCCTGCCTGGATTATCCAGGGGTTTGCCAGCCTGATTTGGAGCCTTTGCTGAGCCCAGGGGGTGGCCAGGGAGGAGCTGCCCTGGCCCTGGGTGTCCTGCCCCATGGTGGCACCTTCACCAGGTGACCCACAGCACCCACCCCGCTGGTGGGCTGGCCACCCACTGCCACCACCACGGCAGTGTCACGGTGGTGCACGGCCCTGGGGACATCCTGTGGGTGGGCAGCCCACGGCAGGTGCCCTGTGGGAGTCTCTGCCCAGCGGTGGGTGCCAGCCCGGGGCGGGCAGTGCCAGCCTGGCGTGGCAGCCGTGTGCCCGTGGCTGTGCCCGCAGATGTGCGGCTGCCCGGGGGCAGCAGCCCCGAGCCAGCGGCGGAGCTGGAGGCGCACGTGGCCGGCGCGGTGCGGGCGCTGCAGGAGGAGCTGCGGCGGGTGCGGGAGCGGCTCAGCCGCCTGGAGGCGCTCGGGGCTGCCCAGGTACGGCCGGGGACAGCGCAGGGCTCAGCTCCGGGCCCTGCCACACGGCTGGCCCCGCTGTGGGGACATCCCGGTGCTTGGTGATGACAAATCCTGGCGGGGTGAGGCTGGTGGTGCCCTGATCCTGCCCACGGTGCGGGCAGGGAGCTGCTGCCCCTCGCTGCTACTGCCCCCCTCATTCCCACTGCCCCCCATTCCCACTGCCCCCTCTCATTCCCACTGCCCTTTCATTCCTGTTTCCCCGTCATTCCCGTTGCCCTGCCCCTCATTCCCACTGCTCTCCTCGTTCCCATTGCCCCCTCATTCCTGCCTACCTCATTCCTGTTTCCCCCTCATTCCCACTTCTCCCTTTGTTCCCACTGCCCCCCCCATTCCCACTGCCCCTTCATTCCTGTTTCCCCCTCATTCCCATTGCCCTGCCCCTCATTCCCACTGCTCCCCCCATTCCTGCTGCCCCCCTCATGCCTGTTTTCCCCTCATTCCCATTTCCCCCCCTCATTCCCATTTCCCCCCAGGCTCCTGGCCCAGCTGCACCCTCTGACCCCTGCCCGGCCTCTCCAGCCGCTCCCTCGCTCTCCCAGGGGCTGGCAGGGGGTGCCAGCCCCAGCTGCACCCCAAACCCTCTCCTGTCTTGCAGGGGGAGACAGACCCCGGCCTGGCACTCGCTCCACAGGTGAGTTGGAGCTGAAGGACGTGCTGTGGGTGCCCCTGCTGCCCCCTGCCCACCCAACAGCCCACAGGGGTGTGGGGACACAGCTGGGGAGCAGGTGACATCCATGGGGACACTGCCAGGGACAGCGGTGTGATGCACAGAGGAGGGGGATGTGACTGGGACACCGAGCAGTGCCGGGGCTCCCTTTCAGCAGAGGGCTGAGGGGGTGTTCGCTGCCATCAGTGCCACCTTTGTCCCGTTTCCCTGGCCAGGCCGTGTCCCGGTGGCGCCTGCCCGTGTCCCCACGCACGCTGCTCTTCCTGGCCACCTGGCCCTTCGTCACCCAGTGGCTGCTGCGCCACTGGCAGGGCAGGAAGAGGTGACCCCCGAGCACCGGCACCGCCAGCCCTCCTCGCCATCCCGCTTCGCACGGAGCCATGCGGGAACCGCCTCAGCAGCCACCGGGACACCGGCACCGGCCGACACTCAGGGCCAGCCCCGACCCCGCGCCGCCGCCGCCACGCACAGCCGGAGCAGGAGCAGCCCCGGGCCCGGCCCGGCCTCACCGGGGACATCACCGAGCCTGCCTCAATTAAAGTCGCATTTTCGGTTCAGCCCCGCTGCCTGTGCCATGCTGCCAGGGGAGGGGAAGGCCCCAGCCTGTCCCCCCGGCCGGGTGCCATGCCCACCCTGAGGGTGCCACCGGGCCCTGTTCGGGAGGCGGCGGTGGGGAAGCCTCAGGGCTCCCCGGGACCTCCATGAGGGGGTGCCGGGTGCGGGGCTGGGCAGGGCGGATTCCCCCGCGGGTTCCTTCCCCCGTGAGGCCGCAGCTGCCCCGGGGCCCTCCTGTGCTGCTCCCCCTCAGGCACGGAGCTCCCCCGGGCCGGCCATGGCTCCCCCCGCCGTGTGTCCCTCAGCGGGGCCTTCAAACCCCGCCAGCCCCCCCGCACGTGGGGCCCGAGGGGGACATCGCCACCGTGGCTGAGAGTGACAGGGCTGGGAACGGAACCGGGACCGGCACAAGGCCCGGGGGCTCCCCATCCCCCTCCTTCGCCGTGCCCCTCCCCCCGCACCCCCCGGGCTTCGGGAGCGCGGCTCTGCACCGCCCCTGCGAAAAGGGACGCGGCGCCTTTAAGAGAGGACTTCTTTCCGCTTCGGTTTGTTTACATCTCCCTCCGCCAACTGCAGCACTGCCGCACTCCACACAGCGCCGGGATCCTTCCGCTCGCCTCCTTCCCGCCCGGGGCCCGCGCACCCCCGGCGCCCCTCCCGGCCCCCCCTACACCCCAGCCTGGCTCGGCCCGGCCCGGCCCGGCTCTGTACAACCCCCCCAGTCCCGGGGCCGCAGCACGGCCGGCGGAACCTCCGCCGCGCGGGGACTCTTTTTGGACCGTGCCACAGCCCTGCCGTGGGGGGGGCGCGCGCGCTGCCCTCGGCGCGGGCCTGAAGGTCGCGGGGCGCGCGCGGCCCCGTGCACGGGGACTCCCCCGCCTCGTGGTACGGCCCGGTCCCGCCTTCTCCCCCTGGCGATTGGTGGGGCCGCGCAGGAGTGACGGCCCTTTCGGCCAATGGCGTCCAGTTCCCGCAACGGCCAGGGGCGTGTCCCGGCGGGCCGGCCCGCCCCCCGCGCCCGCCGATTGGCCGCGAGGCGGCACCGCCCGCGCGCTCGGGGCCGTGGCGGCGGCGCGGGGCGCGCGGCGGGGGCGGGTCCCGACGCGCGGCGGGGCGGGGCGCGCAGGGCGCCTGCGCGGGGCGGGGCGGGGCGCGCGCAGCTATAAAGGGAGCGGCCGCGGCCGACGAGAGGCAGTCGGGAGCGGGCGGCGGCGGGCGCGGGTTGGGCCGTGGGGTGGGATTGCGGCGGGAGCGGCGGCGGCGGCGCGTGCAGTGCGCGCGGGGAGGCGGGCCCGGCGGCGTTAAACCTCCTCCGGGCCATGTCCCGGGCGGCCTGAGCGGGGCCAGCCCCCCATGCGGCGCCGGTAGCGCCCGTCAGCGAGCGTAGCCGAGCGCAGCGCTATGGCCGACACGGCGCCCGCTGAACCGGGGCCGGAGCCCCAGTGCGAAGCGGAGCCTCGCTCCGAGCCCGAGGCGCGGCCGGAGCCGCAGTCCGAGCCCGAGCCGCAGCCCGAGCGCGGAGAGGCGCCGACGGAGGACGGCGATGCCGGGCGGCTGCCGCCCCCGGGGCGGAGGCGGCGGCGGGCGGCGCCGAGGGGCGGCCGCCGGCGGGCGGAGCGGGGCGTCCCGGCCTGGGCCCGCGGTACCGGGCCGTGGGACGCACCGAGGAGTGGCCGGTGAAGAAGAAGCACCGTCGGCGGCCGTCGAAGAAGAAGCGGCGCTGGAAGCCGTACTCGAAGCTGAGCTGGGAGGAGAAGCAGCAGTTCGACGAGCGGCAGAGCCTCCGCGCCTCCCGGCTGCGAGCGGAGATGTTCGCCAAGGGGCAGCCGGTGGCTCCCTACAACACCACGCAGTTCCTCATGGAGGACCATGACCAGGAGGAGCCCGACCTGAAAACCGGGCTGTACCCGCGGCGAGCGGCCGCCAAGTCGGACGACACGAGCGAGGAGGATTTCCTGGACGACGCGGCGGACGAGGACGGGGGCAGCGACGGGATGGGGGGGGACGGCAGCGAGTTTCTGCAGAGGGACTTCTCGGAGACCTACGAGCGGTACCATGTGGAGAGCCTGCAGAACATGAGCAAGCAGGAGCTGGTGAAGGAGTACCTGGAGCTGGAGAAGTGCCTGTCGCGCATGGAGGAGGAGAACAACCGGCTGAGGATGGAGAGCAAAAAAGCCGGCGGGGAAGCGGCGGACCCGGCGCGGGTGCAGGCGCTGGAGCGGGAGGTGGACAGGCTGCGAGCCGAGAACCTGCGGCTGCTGCGGGAGCAGGAGCTGCCCCGGCAGGAAAAGGGCCCCTGCAAGCCGGGGGAGTGACACTGGGCTAGGGGGGCGCGGGGGGGTTTTTACAGTGCTGGGTGAAACATTCGGTCCTTGTACAGAGTCGCCGCGGACCCTTTTTACGGGCTAAACTGCAGCTGGGTGGGCCGAGGGCTCCCCCTTTTTTAGGTGGCTGTGATGGGGTGAGGGGGGGGTTGATGTATTGGTGATATCTGGTTTATGTTTGGTTTTTTTTGGTTTTTTTTTTTTTGTGTCTAAACCAAAAAAAAAAAATCCCCAGGAAAGCTGTAAATTGGCCAAAACTGACTATAAAAAAATACAGAGGTCTAATAAATTTAATTACTTGTAACTGTAATAGTTTTGGTGTGATTTCTCGAAAATAATCAGAATGGCATTCCACCAGGGAATACATCCTGGATTATTTTCATCCTGTTATAACTGTTGTTTGATTAAACTTAGTTGGAATTCCCCGCTTAACCCTTTTTGTTATTATTTCCCCCCATTTGTTTTCAATTTTAATTCTGCTTAATGAGCTGAAATAGTTAAAAGTACCTGGAAGGGGGGTGAAATGGTGTGTGATGGACACAGAGGAATAGGAGTAGCCTGAAGTCTGTCTGTTTGCCTAAGGCTCACTTAAACTTGACTCTGTTTCCCCGCAGCTCTGCAGGAATGCAGGTCATTAACTGAAATCTGGGCAAAAACTGCCCCAAAATAAATTAAAAAAATAAAAAATTACTTCAAGCTACAAGTGAGAAGAAAAACCTTAAAGTTTTGGAGCAGCCCAAGGAAAAGTTTTGGTAGTCAGCACTTGGCCTCTGAAATGGCTGACGAGGGAAAGGCGATGGCTCAACCTCCCTCCTGCTGCACCTGAGAGGGGAGGAGGAGGAGGGAGAAGCTCCGAGCCTGGAGCTTTTTCTGGGGGGTGAACAAGTCCATGAAGGGGTGAAGCAGGGGAGGGGCTGAGGTGCAGCCAGAAGTGGGGATCGGGCTGGGAGGTGATGAAAGCTGGACCTGGTGAGGCAGGAGCCGGGATGGGCCTGGGACTGGGGGAATTGGGCATTTCCATAAAACCCGAGGGGAGGGGACGGGGCTGTCCCAGCGCTCCGGGAACAGCAGGAGCGGGATGGGGTTGGGAATGGGGGAATTTGGCATTTACACAAAACCGGAGGGGAGGGGGACAGGGCTGTTCCAGCGCTCCGGGGACAGCAGGAGCGGGATGGGCCTGGGAATGGGGGAATTGGGCATTTCCATAAAACCCGAGGGGAAAGGAGGGGACGGGGCTGTCCCAGCGTTCTGGGGACAGCAGAAGCCGGGATGGGCCTGGAAATGGGGGAATTGGGCATTTCCACAGAACCCGAGGGGAGAGGAAGGGGACGGGGCTGTCCCAGCGCTCCGGGGACAGCAGGAGCGGGCTGGGCCCGGGCAGCTGCCCAGCAATGGGGGAATTGGGCATTTCCACAGAACCCGAGGGGGCTGGGGCTGTCCCAGCGCTGCCGGGCAGGTGCGGTGTGACCGGCTCGGGGCTGGAATGGTCCCACCAGGTTTAACCCCAGCCTGGCCAAAACCCCGCGGCTCCACGGGGGAAAACCAGCCTTGTTCAGGGGGAGAGCACAGTGACGTCCCCACCGCAGATAGGGCGGTGTAAAGTCGGGGGGGGAGGGGGAATTACACCGATTTTATGTCCCCCCAGCCCCCCTCCAGCTCTGGGGCACGGCGGGGGGAAGGAAATGAGCCAGGGCCACTTGCTCAAGAGCCCGGGAGCCAGCGGCTCCTTGCCGGTGCCATGACATCACCGCAGCGCCGGGAGGGCGGGCGATGATCGGCGGGATCCTGCGGGCTGCGGTGGGGCCGAGCCCCCCGTGCTCCTCCGGCCCGGGCCCCGGCGATGCCTCCCCGCTGTTTATTTCCCTGCAGAGCGATTTTCTGTCCGCGATTCCCACATGAGGCGTTTTCTCCCCGGGCTGGTGGCACCGATGGGGGTCCCTGATGGTCCCAGCTCTGTGAAATGCAGCTCCTGGCACCTGTTTTGTGGAAAAACCTCGATCCAAGGGGATATTCTCAGGTTTTGCCCTCATCCTCTCACCTCACACCCAGCCAGGTTCAAGTCTCTGGAATAAATGTTTTCTCTGCAAATGCTTTAAAAAAATACGACTTAGAAAAACCCAAAGCAAACAAACCAACTATAAGGACCACAATGATCAACTCTCCAACCTCCTCTGCCCCCACCAATTTCTCCTGCTTTATTCCATCTGTTTTAACCAGGTTATCCCGATCCCAAGGGCTCAGAGCAGCTCCTGCAGACACAGACCACGGACATTTGGGGACCTTTGAAACCTCTGAGTGGATCAGTAACGGACAGGCAGCTCCTCCCTGGCTGGGGGGAGAACTCCCCATGCCAAGGCTTCCCACAAACTCCTGACTGGAGCTCACCTGTGTGAGCACAGAGCCACAGCAGCAGGGATCAGCCTGGCACAGCTCAGCTTGCAACCAGAGGCTGCAATCATGGAATGGTTTGGGTTGGATGTGACCTTCAAGACCATCCAGTGCCAACCTTGCCATGGTGGGCAGGCCCTGGCAGAGGTTCCCAGAGCAGCTGTGGGTGTCCCTGGATCCCTGGAAGTGTCCAAGGCCAGGCTTGGAGCAGCTGCCATGGCAGGGGGTGGAATGAGATGGGCTTTAGGGTCTCTTCCCACCCAAACCATTCCATGATTCTCTGGACAGGCAGGAATCACTTCCCCAGGGCTCCACGGCTGTGGGAAGGCAGCACCAACACTGGATTTGGGCTACCTGGGGACACAGAGCATCTGGCAAAGGGTCCCCCAGCTCCTCCCCTCCCAAGGGTTTTGTTTTCAGAAGAAAGGGCTGAAATTCTGTCAGCACCAACACAAAAATGGAGACTGCTCCATCCCATGTGCGGGAATGGCCTTTCCCTTGGACAGGAGCAATACAGGGACACAGCAGCTCCCTGGAAACACCACAAATCCAAGAAAGAAGTGTCTGTTGGGGTGAGGTGAGCCCCAAATCCTGCCCTGGGACACAGCAGCCCCTTGGTGCTCCTTTTGTGGCAGTGGCTCCCTGATCCCTGCCCAGGTTACAGCTCTGGCACCCCACCATGCCCTGCCACCACCTCACCTGCCCCACCTTCCCAGGACACACTGGTGACTGGGTGACACAAGTGGCATTTTGGTGCAACAAGAGGACAATCTGCAGCTGGTGGGGCCATCACAAAAAACCTGGCAGCTCCAGTGCCCCGGGACTGCTCCCCTTCTGCTCCCCACAACCCCTGTGACACCTGGGCAGGTGCAAAGCTCTCAGCTCAAACCAAGTGTGACCCTCATGAGTTTGACAAAATCAGCTTGAAATGGCATTTTCAGCTGTCACAAGCTTTTGAAGACACACACAATAAAGCTCCCAGCCCTGGAAATGCAGCTGGGGATATAAAATATCATGGAATCACAGAATGGATGGGGTTGGAGGAACCTTAAAGATCAGTTCCAGCCCACTGCCATGGGCAGGGACACCTTCCACTGTCCCAGGTTGCTCCAAGCCCTGCCCAATGTGGCCTTGGACACTGCCAGGCCTGGGGCAGCCATCACCTTTCCATATGATGCTTTGGAATTCAGGACCTGCTAAATCAACATCTGCAGAGTCACAACAAAAAATACAATTTAAAAAAAAACACCACCACCCCACCCACCAAGTGCCTAAATGTAAAATAATCTGGTTTTAACTGGCTGACCCACGTCTGACAGCACAATCCGCACTTACAGAGCAGAAGGCTCCCAAATCTCCCTGTTTTAAACCTAAACCCAGCCCCACAAATACCAGGGGATGAGCTGGTGTTATCGAGGCAACGACGGGGCTGGCAACTGGAGCTCCACTGAGGAGCCGTGGGGAGGCTGCGCCAGCTCAATCCCTCCCCCCAAAAAAAGCCATTTTTAGTTTTTAAAGCGCTGGGTTTTGACTTTGCACGGGGTAAACAACGCAGCAGGTGCCTCGCCAGCCCCGGAGGGGCATCGCTCCCTGCGAGCCCGGGGTCGCTCGCGTTTGTTACCGCCCGAGAAGTTCCCCCGGGCCCTGGCAACAGCCGAACGCTTTTGTTTTTGAGTCTCGGAGCTCCCCGCCGGGGAGGCCATGTTAGCTGAGATCCACTGGATCCGGCCGGGATCGCTCCGGGAACCCCGCGGGTTTGGGCTGAAACGTGTGAAACAAAGGATTAAATAAATACCAGGGACTGTCTCCCCCCACTCAAGCCGCGGGGTGTGAGGGACGGGACCCCGGCACACCCAGCCCCGATTTCCCTCAGAACTGCGCTGTTCCTCCCCTCGCTGCTCCTCACGGGGCTCAGGCAGGGCCAGCCCCGCACGAGATCGGGCTGCGGCCGTGAGAAACGTTCAGATACCGTTTAACGCTAATTTTGATCGAAAAACAGCCCCAGCCCCCGCCCAGTAACGCAGGTACAGCCGGAGAGCTCCAGGCCGGGTTCCTCCACCCCACCGGCTCAGCTCCGTGAGGCGCCGCCAGCGCTGAGCTCCGCTCCCGGAGCGCTGACGGGGACACGGCCGGTGGCGCCGCGGTACCGCCCCCCATTAGGGCCGGTGAGGGGCCCCACGCTCCGCTGGCGGGACAGAGCCCCGGCTCGGCCGCCCCTGCTGCCGCCTCGGGGCCGCGGACGGGAGTGGGCCCGGCCCGGCCCCTCACACACAAAATGGCGGCGGCGGCACCGCTCCCGCTGCCGCTCCGCCCGGCCGCCATAGTCGCCGTCCCGGCTCCGCTGCTCTCCTGCCAATCAGAACCCGCCGTGCCGCTGCGTGACGGCCCGGCGGAGCCAATGGAAACGCGACTAGCAGAGGAAGAGGCGGTGCCTGCCTCCACCGCGAGGCATTGTGGAGGTTGTAGTCCACCTACGCGTTGCATTAGTCGGGCCGGGCCGGTTGCGGACTCGCCGCCCCAGGACGCCCCGCGGTCGCACGTGGCGGGCGCTGTGTCACGGCGGGAGGCGGAGGAACCGGGCTCGGTTCCGCCGCGGGGCGGAGCAGCGAACACCGAACACCGAGGCCTCCGCAGGCCCCGATGTGCCCAGGGGGCGTTGCAGGGCCCGAAGCCTCTCAGCGGGGCGGCTCCGGGAGGAGGTTTTGTCCGGGATGGCGACACCGAAAGCTCTGAGGGCTGCTCGGCCGAGGCGGCCCAGGGGCCGAGGCCTTGCTCAGGCGGGGGCGGGGAGGATCTGGGACGGGCCTGGATCGAGGGGGGGACCCCAGCGCCTCAGGGGGGTGTTCGGCCCCAAATGAAGGTGCCTTCAGCCGTCTGAATTTAACTCCTTCATGCTCTGTCCCTCTCCAGAACCGTTCCAGCAGCTGCAGCCACAGAGCAGGATCAAAATTGGCACCCAGAGATCGCAATGAGATGGATCACAATTAGCAGTCACAGACCACAATTAGCAGCCAGTGTCCCCTCAGCACGGTGGGAGCTCGGTGTGCTCAGGAGGTGACAGTTCTCCCTCAAAATCACCGGTCTTGGGACAGTTCTCCCCTTAAATCACCCGTCTGCCCAATTCCAGCTCTGTCAAGGGCTCCTCCCAGGCTTATCTGGCCTCTGTCTCACATCTCAAGGAGAGAAGTGACCCACAAGGCAAAGTCCATGAGCTTTCCTCAGGGTTTCAAGGGGATTTTTTCCCCCACTGGTTGTGCCCCTTGCCGGCTGAGCCCTGTGGGGTGTGGATGGGGGGGGTTCAGTCAGCAGGAATTTTAAGGGAATGTGTCCGTGGGGATCAGGACATGTAAAAGGCAAAAATAAGCAATACAGTTTGTAAATAAAAGGAAAAATACTCAAAAAACCCTCACTACCAACCTAAAATGTCTCTCCCTTCAAAGCTGATCATCTTGAACTCCCATTTTTTGGGGCAGGCTGGGCCCAGGCCCTGTCCTTGTGTGATTTTTGGGAAGGAACAGTTCAGGGAATGAGCCTGAGCAGCCACTTGAAGCATTTGGAATTAAGTTCTGATGTTACAAAAAGACAGAGGGGGGTTTGCTGTGAGGGTTTTTATTTTTATTTTGGGGGTTTTTTTTTGTTTGTTTGGTTTGTGGTGGGTTTTGTTTTGTTTGTTTGTTTGTTTGGGTTTTTTGTTTTGGTTTGGTTTTTTGGCTTTTTGTTTTGTTTTATTTTGTTTTGTTTTGTTTTGTTTTGTTTTTTCTGGGCTGATAAATCCCCAATCATAAATTCTCCTCCCCATGATGTGATTTTAGTGAGTGGGGGTTAATTTTCCGGCCAGAGGGTTGGTGTTGGGTATGGCCTGGCTGTTCCTGAGTGGGAAAGGGGAAGGGGAGGTGTAAACAGAGGGTTTGTCCCTGTCCCCCCCCGGTCTGTTGGGATCTCCCTGGGAGGCAGAGCCCGGAGCTCTGGGGTGCTCCTGGGACAGGGGTGCTGCTCCTGGCACCCCCTGAGCTCTCAGATGTTCTCCCTGTGCTGGCCCATCCCTCCAGGCCAGAAAATACCCATTTTTGGGGATTTCTGTATCAGAACTGTGACATCAGTCCCCAGCTAGTGCAGGTGGGCTGTGACTCCCGGTGTGTCCCATCTCCTGGGATTTTGTGCTCTCAGAGCCTGATGACAGCCTCAGCCATGGGATCCTCTGCTTGTTCCTGCCCTTCCCTGCTTGTTCTGGTTTTCCCTGCCTGCTCCTTCCCTTCTCTGCCTGCTCTTTCCCAGCCTGCTCTGTCCTTCCCTGCTTGCTCCTCCTTTTCCCTGCCTGTTCCTTCCCTTCCCTGCCTGCTCCTGCCCTTCCTTGCCTGCTCCTGCTCTTCCCTGTGTGCCTGTTCTGCCCTTCCCTGCCTGTTCTGCCTTTCCCTGCCTGCTCCTGCCCTTCCCTTGCTGCTGTCCTTCCCTTCCCTTCCCTTCCCTTCCCCTTCCCTTCCCTTCCCTTCCCTTCCCTTCCCTTCCCTTCCCTTCCCTTCCCTTCCCTTCCCTTCCCTTCCCTTCCCTTCCCTTCCCTTCCCTTCCCTTCCCTTCCCTTCCCTTCCCTCCCCTCCCCTTCCCTCCCCTCCCCTCCCCTCAGCACCAGGGGAGCCCGCAGGGCTCTGGAGGAGGCAGGAACACCCTGGGCTGCTGATAGAGCTGATAACCCCTCGGGGCGTTGTGCTTATCTCTGAGCCCAGCTCCGGCACCCCCGCCGTGCCTTTAGCCACCGTGTGCTCTCTGAGGTGCCACGGGCCATTATTTGTCACCTTGTGGGGCTGTTCTGAGGGTGCAGAGGCAATTCCCCCTTCCCAGGGCACTCCCCAGTCCATCCCTGACTCCCTGCACCCTCCTGGGGCTGCAGGAGCAGGTCCGAGGCCCCGAGGCTGCCTGGAGGAGCTGGATCAGCCAAGCCCACACAGGGACAGGCTGATTCCCAAGCTGGTGCCAGAGATACTGTGGTTTATAGATCCAGATTGATTTATTTTTATTTGCCACGCGTTTGGGTCTTTTCCAGCCATATTTTAGCTCCTCCACACCCTGGCGTGTCTGGCTGAGCGCTGCCACCCCTGGGTCCTCCCACCCCTCGTGGCATCCCAAAGCCAGGGTGCCACAACCCTTTCCACGCTGGCAGGAATAAATCTGGGGCAATGGATGTTTGCACAACCCTGATCCTGCAGAATGGGCTTTGACCCCAGCACTGAGCAACCAGGACCCAGCTCCCAGCAGGCACCACAACCCCCAGTGCCCTACAGCCAGCACTGAGCTGCCAGCACCCACATCTCCAGCTCCTGGCATCCATCCCCAGCATTCCATGTCCCCGCATCCATCTCCCAGCATTCCCTGTCCCAACAGCCCGCATCCATCCCCCAGAATTTCATGTCCCAGCATCCCAGCACACCCAGCATTCCCTGTCCCCGCATCCATCCCCAACATTCCATGCCCCTCATCCCGCATCCAACCCCCAGAATTCCCTGTCCCCGCATCCATCCCCCAGCATCCCAGCACCCCCAACTCCCAGATCCCAGTGTTCCCAGTGCTCCCAGCACGCAGCAGCCACAGCTCCCCAGCTCTCTCCACCCCCAGCGCTCCCACCATCCATCAGCCATGACTTCCAGCACCCAGCACTCGTCTCCCAGAGCTCCCATTTCCACCCGCAGCCTGCACCCAGCTCCAGTGCTTCCAGTGCTCCCAGCGCCTGCACCCAGTTCCCAGTAATTCCAGCATTCCCAGCACTCATCTCCCAGTGTTTCCAGCGCTCCCAGCTCTCCACACCCAGCTCCCAGTGCTTCCAGTGCCCATCTTCCAGTGCTTGCAGCATCCAGCTCCCAGCGCTCGCAGCACCCATTTCCCAGTGCTCCCAGTGCTCCCATCATCCAGCTCCCGGTGCTCCCAGTGCTCCCATCATCCAGCCCCGGCTCCCAGTGCTCCCAGTGTTCCCAGCGCTCCCAGCACCCCCAGTGCTCCCACTGCTCCCAGTGTTCCCAGTGTTCCCAGCGCTCCCAGTGCTTCCATTTCCCAGCATACAGTATCCATCTCCCAGCGCTCCCATTGCTCCCATTGCTCCCATTGCTCCCAGTGCTCCCAGTTCCCGGCCGCTCCCCCTCCCGCGAGCGCTGCGGGGCGCCAGAGCCGCGCACGTGCGCCCCACCTGGCCCCGCCCACATTTCCCAATAGGGGCACGGCCACGCCCACCTCGTTGCGCAACGCGCCGGCCCCGCCCAACCCGGAAGCCGCGCTCCGGGCGTCCCCGCCCCCTGCCGTAGCCCCGCCCCCAGCGCGTGCGCGGTGGCCCCGCCCACCAGCGGCACCCTCCCCCGCTGTTGGCCCCGCCCCCCGTGTCCCCCCGTGTCCCCCCGTATCCCCGCCCCGTGTCCCCCAGGTGTCCCCAGCCCTTGCCATGTCCCTCCATCCGGGCTGTCCCTGCTGCCCCCACGATGGTGTCCCCCTGGAGTCCCCCTGTGTGCCCCCTTGTCCTCTGTGTCCCCGTGTCCCTCCAATGTCCCCTGTGTTCCTCTGATGTCCCCTGTCCCCCGCATGTCTTCTGCATTCCTCCATCTGCTCCATGGCCTCTGTGTGCCCTGTGGGCCCTTATGGCTGCCATGTCCCCCTGTCCCCAGTGTCCGCTGCCTTCCCAAGCTCCCCTGGTCCCCCCAAGCCCCCTGAGTATCCCCATGTCCCCATGCCATGGTGTCCCCCGTGCTCATGTCCTTCGTGTGCCCCACGTTCTCTGTGTCCCCCAAGTCCCCCGTGCCCTCCATGTCCCCATGTCACCCATGTCCCCACGCACGTCTGGCACATGTGCTGAGTCCTCCTTCCTGGGGAAATGGGGAACAGGGACCGTGTTTCCCCCCCGCGGGTGATGGGAACAGGGACCGTGTCCCCCCCGGGTGATGGGAACAGGGATGACGTGTCCCATTTGGGATAACAGGGAGCAGGGACCGTGTCCCCCTGAGGCCATCGAGCCCTTCCCTCAGGCACAAGGGGCTCAAGGACAGACGGACAGCCAGCACCCACTGATGTGACCCTGTCCCCCCCTGCTGTCACTCAGCACCAAGGTGACACTGTTTATGGTGGGACCTACAGAAAACAGAGGAGCTGAACCTGCCCAGAGGGTTCCTGACTGAGCCCAAAGGGGAAGGAGGGGATGCCCGGGGGGTGGGGGTGAACTGGGGGGTCTGGTGGGCACCCCATGGGCAGCACCAGTGGGTTTGGGGTTGGGGGAATCACCTGGGAATCCCATCCCAGGGAATCACCTGGAAACTCCATCCTGGCCGTGCCAGAGGATCCCTGGGCAGATGGGGACACCTTGGTCCCCAAAGCACAACACGTGGCTGCCTGGTGTGACTACTAATGATTAATTAATCCGATTGATTCATTCATTTTATAAACCACAAGGAGAGGGTGTCAACGGCACCAGGGAGGGGGCAAACCCGAAGGCAGAGGCGCGGGACAGGGCCGGTAAATGGAGCTGGCGGGAACGAGACAGGATTGATCTGCTGTCGATCCCTGCAGCCGCTTTCCCTGCTGCTGCTGCTGTCTCATGGCTGCGATGCTCCATCCCCCGGGAACGCGGCTCCCAGGGATTCCCCTCCAGCCAGGAGCTCCATCCCGCAGGACCTGGGTGCTGCCAGCCCTCCCCAGATCCCCCAGACCCCAAATCTTTCTTTTTCTGCTCCTTTTTCCGCTGCCAGCGTCAGGCCGACACTGACATCCAGCGGCTGCCGGGATCGCTCTCGTTCCGGGGCTGTCTCCGGTGCCCGGTGCACCGGGAGCTGCCCAGCCCGGCCTCGTCGTGCCCCGGGGCTCCGGGATGCACCCAGCCGTGCTCCAGCCGCCTGTCCCCAGCGCGGCCACCCCCGTGTCCTGTCGTGTCCCCGCAGTCGATATCGCAGCGGGGTCCGGCCGAGCGCCGAGCCCGGAGCATCCGCGCATCCCTGGCGGGACTCGGGGACACCCCCGGGCTCCGAGGTCGAGGTGACAAAAGCACGGCGAGGTCGTGGTGACCCCGCCATTGCCCTGGGGACATTTGTCACCTACTCCCTGCCGCAGCCCGTGGACTTTGAGCCGAGCCTGGGAGCGGCGCTGGGACGCGTCTGGAGGCGCTGGCATCGCCCCAAAGGTCCCCGAGAGGGGCTGCGGACAGCAGGTAACCCCGGGTGACCCCCTCTGCGTCCCCACTGCTGTGCCACCGCCATCCCCAGGGATTTTATGTCCCTTTGAGGTGCCACTGCCTGATCCTCGCGTTTGGAGTCAGCTCCGGGAGGAAATCACGGCGTTCTTCCCGTTTCAAATCTGGGCGAACTGGGAAAACCAAACGGCAGCACTGGGCACAGAGCGGCTGCACGCTCCTGCTTTTGGGGGATAAAAGCTGGGAAACACATTTTTCCTACAAATCACCTCCTTTGGAGGCCCGGAGGAGTTTTGTAACTCCCCATTGACCTGGAGCATTCCCGGGGCCGGGCTGTCCCGGGAAGCCGAAGCCCTGGGATGGGATATGGGCTGCAGGTGGAGCCGGGCCAGGGGGCAGCTGTGGGTGCTCAACCCCTCTGCAGGAACCCACCCATGGGTGGGACGGGGCGGGGGCTGGGTGGGCTGTGGATTTAACCTGTGAGAGCCCCCAGATCCTGCACAGGGGTTGGGGGGGCTCTGCTGTGTGCTGAGGTGTGTCAGCTCTCTGCAGCCCCCCTGCCCTGGGGTTCCACAGCTCTGGTTTGCAGACCTGGGACTCAAAGGGGGCGCTGGGGACGTGGGCTGGGGACAGCTCGTGGGTTGTTTATCCCCCAGGGTGGGCTGTGGATTTAACCTGTGAGAGCCCCCAGATCCTGCACAGGGGCTGCAAGGGCAGAGCTGGGGGCTCTGCTGTGTGCTGAGGTGTGTCAGTCCCTGCAGCCCCCCTGCCCTGGGGTTCCACAGCTCTGGTTTGCAGGCCTGTGGCCCTGCACGGTGCCAAAGGGGGCGTTGGGGACAGCATGTGGGGACAGGTCATGGGTGGTGGGGTTGTTTATCCCCCACGCCCGCCCGGAACCGCTGTGCTGGGAAGGAAAGGGAGGGGACAGCCAGGGCTGCTCCCAGCGCCAGAGTGGGAGGGATGCTCCCAGCTGTACCCCGAGATATCCCCATTTGTGTGGTTCCAGTTGGGGTTCCTCGACCTCCAGCATCGCCCCTCCCTCCATCCCCTCCCTCCCTCCCCAGCTTTTGTGGCTCTGCAGTGACTGGAAAGGGCAGCGAGCTGCAGGAGGGGCTGGACAGTGCCAGGTCAGTGCTGGGGCTCCCAGGCTGGGGTTTGGGTGTCACTGCCTGACACCCTTGGGTGTCACTGTCTGTCCCCCAAACCCTTCTGGGGACGGACGTGTAAGGAAGCAGCTCCTTTGCCCTACAAGTGAGGCTTTCCTGGGGATTTCCTGCCTGATGTAAGACAGCGCATGGGAAAAACAGCGGCTTGGAGCCTGCGAAGGGCTGTCCCCATCCAAAAAGGGGCTTTGCTTTAAAATCTGGCTTGGTCCTGTTGGGTCCATCCGGGGGGTGGGGAGTGTGGGTGCTGGTGGGGTGATGCTGGTGCTCTCCTGTGGCAGGGAGAAGGTGCAGAGCCCCAGGGAGCAGCTGGAGCAGAGACACGGCCATCACCTGTCCCAGGACCCCTGTCCCAGCCTGGGGGACACATCCAGTGTGTCCTGACTGTGCCAGCACCCTGTGAGGAGCCAGTGGCAGCACCATGTCCCAGGCAGGAGGTACAGCAGAGCCCCAGGGAACCCCAGCAATGGTGTGACCCCTGTCCATCCCCCCCATCAGCACCAATCCCCGTCCCATCCTGGCCCCATTTCTCTTGGATTTTTGATCCTAAAAGCACTTTTCACCCCAAACCTGACTTGCAGGGTGCTGGACTGCCCCAGGAGCTCCTGTCCCCATGTCCTCCCCAGGTGCCATCCACCCTGGGTGGGAAGGGTGGTTGGTCCCAGATGGAGCAGGGGGGACACAGAAATTATCACTGGAGGGGAAGACAGGCCCCAGCTCCCCAAATCAGGGGGAATCCCTGCATGGCCCACCTTAATCCATCCCCCAGGAGCTGAGGAGGCCTTTGAACACCGTGATGTGGTCATCAACAGCCAGGACAAGGTTTCAGATGTGTACACACAGCTGGAGAAGCTCGGGGAGTGAGTGAGGCTCCCGTGTCCCACCCCTGGGCATTGCCCTGGCTGTCCATGCACAGACCTGGTGCTGGTGGTGGCTCCTCCATCCCTCCTCCTCTATCCTAGGGGGAAATTTGGGACTGTGTACAGGCTGCAGGAGAAGGCCACGGGCAGGATCCGGGCTGGGAAATATTTCCGGGCACGCACGGCCAAGGAGAGGCAGGCGGCGCGTGCCGAGGTGGAGCTGATGAACCTCCTGCACCACCCATGCCTCGTGCAGTGCCTTGAGGCCTTCCAGGAGCCCACCCAGCTGGTGATGGTCATGGAGTAGTGAGTGAGGGGCTGGGGGCTGCCAGGGGGGGCACTGAAGGTGGGGAGGGGTCCCTGCACTGTGGGATGGATGGATGGATGGATGGAGAACCTGGAAACTCTGGAGTGGTGAGGTCCTCCCAGAGCACTGGGTTCTCTGCTGGGCTTCCTCTCCTTGGAGCTGGTAGATCCCAAAAGGGTTCCCAGTAGATCATTGTCCCTACAGTGGCAGGTGGGGATGGATGGATGGATGGATGGATGGATGGATGGATGGATGGATGGATGGATGGATGGATGGATGGATGGATGGAGAACCTGGAAACTCTGGAGTTAGGAGTGGTGAGGTCCTCCCAGGGCACTGGTTTCTCTGCTGAGCTTCCTCTCCTTGGAGCTGGTAGATCCCAAAGGGGTCCCCAGCACTCCATTGTCCCCAGTGCCAATTGTCCCCACAGTGGCAGGTGGGGAGGGGTCCCTGTGCCATGGGGTGCTGGTGGGATGGATGGGGAACCCTCAGCTCCTGGAGATAAGGGTGGAGAGATGCTCCTAGAGCACTGAGTCTGGGTTTTCTGCTGGGGCTTCCCCTCCTTGGGGCTGGTAGATCCCAAAGGGTCCCCAGCACTGTCTGTCCCCAGCGTGGCAGGTGGGGAGCTCTTTGAGCGCATTGTGGACGATGACTTTGAGCACACAGAGCCCAGCAGTGCCCGGTACATGCAGCAGATCCTGGAGGGGCTGCAGTTCATGCACGGCCAGGCCATCGTCCACCTGGACCTCAAACCCGAGAACATCGTCTGTGTCAGCCCCGGCAGCCACCGCGTCAAGATCATCGACTTCGGCCTGGCATGGAGGCTGAGTGAGCGTGGGAATCACAAAATCAGAGAGTTTTGGGGGTAGGACGGTCTGGATGGAGGGAGATGAGAGATCTCTGCAGCCAGGCCGTGGAACTTGGGGTTTATTGCAAAGGGCCTGGGTGCAGGGCCCTGCTGGGAGCTGCCAGGCACAGCTCAGAGCAGGCTGAGAGAAGAGAGGGGGAGAGAGGATGAGAGGGTGAGAGAGTAAAAGGCAAGAGGGTGACGTTTCCATTACAATACAATAAATTTTCCTCTGTGCTGAATATTCTAATTCTCACTAACCAATCTAGTACAAGATACAAATCCTATAGCATTTCCATACAGCCTATAAGAATCATTACCTTACCCTCCTGTGTTACATTTCAAACCCTAAAAACTCCTCTTTGGGCCCCTTCTGCCAAGCTGTAGGGTCTGCTCTGACCCTTGGGCCTGTCTGCAAGCAGAGGGTGTTGTTCCATCAAAAGGGGATCACCTTCAGCTGGCCACACCATTGTTTTCCAGTTGTTCAGTAACTGAGGGATCTCAAAGCTTGCTTTCATTTCAATCTCACTTATAGTTTCTACATTCTCAAAATCTTTTGCCAGACAATCATATTGATAAGGCTTTCCTGTTTCATCTTCCCCAACATTTGGGAAAGCTGCAAGAGGCAGGCCTCAGAGGCAGCAGAGTTATTCTAGCCAAGTGTTCATACACAGGGCATTGTTCTATTTGTCCTTACTTTTCTACATTTTACATCATTTTTCTGCTGACCTATCTCATGGCTACTGCTTAACTCTAATCACATTCTGCTGTCTCTGAGGCCTGCCTCTTGCAGCTTTCCCAAACCCCTCTGATTTTATGGATTCCCACAGGTGAGCACCAAGGGGCTCCTGGGGGTCCAGGGCAGGGACTGGCACTGCCACAGGGACACCCCTGGCCTGGCACAGCAGTGAGGAGCTCGGTGTCCTCCTGCTTGGGCCCTTCCTGACATCCACCAATGCTGTGTGTGTCCCCAGCCCTGCTGCAGAGGTGGAGACCCCCTGTGCCCATGGGTGGTGGCACAGAGAGGCTCTAGGAGAGCACCAAGAGCTGCAATAGCCCTGGAGGGTGGCAACTCCACTGTAGGAATGTGTCCCCTGTTGATGGGGTGACAAAACTGTCCTTTGTCTCCTTACAAAGGATAAAAGCTCAGAAGTTTCTTTTCTCAATTAGTGGAAAAGACACCTCATAGGACCTGGGGGACTTCACCTCAAACTTAAGGATGGCCAATTGGACAGGAGCCAAAAGGTCCCACTTGAACAATTTACTAGAAAAAGAAGAGAACAAAGGAACTAAATTGCTTTTGTGAGGTGTTTTACGAGGAGCAAGAACCTCTTGCACCTGGCTCAGTTTTTCTCTGTAAAGAATTTTGTTATTTTGCCTTTTTTAAAAACTTTTTTGTTTCCAACACTACCACAGAAGCCATCCTGCTGGATTTTATGCCTTCTAAGGTAGCTGAGCTATCTCAGGTGTGATAGAAATCTCCAAAAGCTTCTGAGACCTGGCTTGAGGAGACCATACATCACCCTACCTGGGCACAGGGGCTCCTCCACCTGGGCTGTGTTGGTGTGTCCTGTACCCCATGGAAGCCGCCTCGCATGCCAACTCCCGGCCACCTCGCCTGGCCCAACCCCATGACCCACGGCCTGGCCCTGGGGACCCAACTCCCCATGGAGATGCCAGCTGGGCCTCCTGGCCCCATGGAGATCCCAACTGGCCCTCTGTCTCCTCTCTGCAGCTCCAGACAGCCCTGTGAAGGTTCTCCACGGCACCCCTGAGTTCATGGCTCCAGAAGTGGTCGCCTTCGAGCCCGTGAGCTTCTCCACGGACATGTGGAGCGTTGGTGTCATCTGCTACATCCTGTGAGTGCCCTTGTGGGCAGGGCAGGCTGGGCTGCAGGGGGCTGAGCCCTCGCTGATGCCCTGGGCTCCCCTCTCCAGGCTGAGTGGGGAGTCACCCTTCCAGGGGGACACGGACATGGAGACCCTGAGCAACGTCACAGCTGCCCAGTGGGACTTTGAGGAGGAGACCTTCTCAGAGATCTCCCAGCAAGCCAAGGACTTCATCAGCCAGCTGCTGCAGAAAGAGCCCAGGTAGGGCCTGGGGGCTGCTCAGCTGGAGCTGGGCTGGGTTTTGGGGTGCTGAGGGGGTGGGTGAGGGAAAGTTCTGCCTGTTTGGTGGAGGAGCCCCCATGACCCCCCCTGTGTGTGCTGCAGCCGGCGGCTCCCCAGCGCAGGGGCTCTGCTGCACCCCTGGCTGCAGCAGCCCCAGCCCAGCAGCCCCAAGGTGCTGAACAAGGAGAGGATCAGGCAGTTCCTGGCACGGAGGAAGTGGCAGGTACCTGCTGGGGTCATGGGGACATTGGGGTGCCCCTGGTGGGGTCATGGGGACATGGGGGTGGCTCTGCCCAAGGGCTCAGTGCCCCTGGTGGGGACATGGGGACATGGAGGTGACTCTGCTGGAGGGCTCCCTGCCCCTGATGAGGTGATGGGGACAGGGGGTGGTGCTGCTGAAGGGCTCAGAGCCCTTGGTGAGGTGTGGGGACATGGGGGTGGCTCTGCTGGAGGGCTCCCTGCCCCTGGTGGGGACATAGGGACAGGGGGATGGCTCTACCCAAGGGCTCAGTGCCCTTTCTCCTCCCTCCAGAAAACAGGGAAAGCCCTGCTGGCTCTCAAGAGGCTGACCCTGCTGTCCCAGAGCCTGGAGGGGAAGGCATCAGAGGCTCAGGATGAGGAAGGTGATGGCCCCTGAGGCACCCCCAGCCCATTCTCTCTGCTTTGCCATCTCCACCTTGTGCTCCTGGGCAGCCTCCTCCTCTTTTTGCTCCACCCTGGGCGTCCCTAAACACCCAGGCATGGCCCCACTGTGCCATTTCTGCTCCAGGGCCTGAGGTTCTCTGCATCCCCATCCCTAGGGGGGTTTCTGATGCAGCCCTGGACGGGCTCATCCTGCTCTGTGTAACCCAGAGCTGATCCCCATGGGTGTCTCCTGCTCCTCACCATTCCCTCTGCCCATCTCCTGCAGGCCTGGAGAAGGAGCAGCCCTGCAGAGCTCTGCCCCAACGAGGTGCCAGCCCCTCAGATCTGCTGCCAGACCCGGAGGAAGAGGAGGAGGAGGATGGTGGGAGCGCTGCAGCCTCAGGGCAGTGACAGTGTGGCCCTGTCACCCCATCCTGGAGCACCTGGAGATGGGGATGGAGCCCCCCCACAGCTCCCAGGGTGGCCTGGCCAGCCTGGGGCACAGCCAGACCCTCCTGGGGTGAGCTCTGGTGTCCCTTGGTGCTGTCCCTGTCACCAATAAAGCACTGACAGTCTGCACTCCCTGTGCTGTTCCCATTTCCCCCAAACTCGCTGGCACAGGGAGGAAAGAGCTGCTCAAGCTGTGCCCACCCTTTGGGAGCTGGCATCAGCCTCTTGGCCACCTGGGCCACCAGCCTGGGCATCTCCAGCAGCCTGGGGTATTCCTTGCTCAGAAGAGAATTCCTTCCTTATCAGAGGGGTTGTTATCATTCCTGAGCTCACATGAGGCAGGATCAGCCTTGAGGCCTCTGCCCTGTCCATTTCTGGGCCAGCTCTGGGGCTGCTGGGGCTGGAAATGGCTGTGGGAGCTCCGGCCTTGGCCTGAGGAGGCAGAACTTGGTGTTTGGGAGCCCTGGGGAGGAGCCCAGGCGCACGCTGAGGGACACCCAGCTGGGACAGGGACTGGGCTGGGCTCCTGCTGGGCACTGGGGCAGCCACTGAGCCTCAGGGAGCCCTTGGGAAGGGTGGGGATGGAGCCTGGGCTGCAGGGGAAGGGGGGATAATTCCCAAAGTCAGGGGGGGATCGCCCTCAAAGTCAATGAGGGACTCCCAAATTCAGTGAGGGATCATTCTCAAATTCAATTAGGGATAATTCCCAAATTCAGTAAGGGATAATTCCCAAAGTCAAGGAGGGATTCCTAAATTCAGGGAGGGGTCACTCCCAAATTCAATGAGTGATCACTCCCAAATTCAGCAAGGGATCATTCCCAAGTTCAGTGAGGGATCATCCCCAAATTCAGTGAGGGATCATCCCCAAATTCAGTGAGCCCACCCTGCAGGGCTGTGCTGTGTTCTGGGCCCCACTGCAGCATGGACACACAGGGGAGAGTTTGATAAAAAATGAGAGGAAAACTGGAGTTCCTCACCCACGAGGAATGTCTGGGGAAGAGAAGGCTCAGAGGAACCTCCTCACCTCACCTGGAGGGAGGGTGGAACCAGGCTGTCCTCAGCAGTGCCCAAAGCCCACGGGCACCACCTGGAGCACCATCTGAACCTCAGGAAAACACTTTTGTTTAACTGCTGATGGAAATTAGGGAACATTTCTTCCCCCAAAGGGTTCTCCAGGCCTGACACAGCTGCCCAGGGCAGGGGTGAGGTTTAAAAGTGGATGTGGCACCTGGGGACAGGGGTCAGTGGTGGCCCTGGCAGCGCTGGGTGATCTCAGGGGGCTTTTCCAACCTCGATGTTTTTCACTGGCACAGCTTGCCCAGGGAGGTTGTGTGCTCTCCATCCTCGCAGACATTAAAACTCTGCCCAGGCACAGTCCTGGAGCAGAGATGGGCACCAGGTGCCCTCCAGAGGCTCCTTCCAGCATTAACCTCGCTGTGATTCCATGGAAACCTTTCTCCTCCTGCTGGATCAGGGCTGGGAGCTGCTCTCCTCCAGCCCCTGCTCGTGCCAGAGAGGCCTCCTGGAGGTGCCCTGGGTGGGGCAGAGCTGTGCCCAGCGCCAGGCTCCAGCTGTGCCCAGCGCCAGGCTCCAGCTGTGCCCAATAATGCACGGCTCCCACCCTTCCTCCTCCTCTGCCTGGGGCGGGGGCCAGGAGAAACTGCTCTTTTTATTAAACGGAACCAAATCCAAAACAAATGAATTCATTAAATTTATTAAACAGAAACTAATTATTAAACAGAACCAAATCCAAACCAGAATTAAATAAATTAATTAAAACAAACAGAATTAAATTAATTATTAAACAGAACCAAATCCAAACCAGAATTAAATTAATTAATTAAATTAATTAAACAGAATTAAATTAATTATTAAACAGACTCAAATCCAAAACAATTAAATTAATAAATTAAATAAACGAAACAGAATTAAATTAATTATTAAACAGAACCAAATCTGAAACAGTTTAGTTAATTAAATTAATTAAACAGAAATTAATTATTAAACAGAACCAAATCCAAACCAGAATTAAATTAATTAATTAAATTAAAGAGAATTAAATTAATTATTAAAGAGAACCAAATCCAAACCAGAATAAATTAATTAAAATAATTAATTAAACAGAATTAAATTAATTATTAAACAGAATCAAATCCAAAACAATTAAATTAATAAATTAAATTAATTAATTAAATTCCCTTTAATTATTAAACAGAACCAAATCCAAACCAGAATTAAATTAATTAATTAAACTGAATTAAATTAATTATTGAACAGAATCAAATGCACCCACTCCATGGGGGGACCCAGCTGAAAGGGACACCGAGCCTGGCAGCTGCTGCTGGAGCAGAGGTGACAAATCTGCTCTGGCCACTCTGCTGAACCCTCTGGGAGCTGGTGGCCACCACAGCAGGAGGATCCAGGCAGGATTTGGCATCCAAATGCCAATTTGGCATCCTGCAGCCTGCAGAGATGGCAGAGCAGCCCCAGTGCCTGCACCCTTGGGCTGCTGGGGAGGGCTTTGTCACCTCCCTGTCCCCTCCCTGTGGCGCAGACTCTCCAGCTGCCAGGGCCTTATCAGTGCCCAGGCCTTGGGCACTGATAAGTTTTGGATTTTTGTGGCCAAACCTGTTCCTGTTGCTGATGTCCTTGGCTGCTGGGTCCATGTGACCACTGGGGGGTGGCACCAGATTGTAACCTGGGCAGGTTTTGGTGCTCTTGTCTCTTGTTGGAAATGGAGGATGAAATTTAAGGAGGAAATTTATTTGGAAAGTTGGGTGTGGACCTGCTGCTGGTGAAAGGGGAGCCCTTTTGGAAATCCCCAATGTTCCCTGGAGAAAAGGGGGGTCAGGGGGGACCTGGTGGCTCTGCACAGCTCCTGACACGAGGGGAACAGGGACAGGAGGAGAGGGAACGGCCTCAGGCTGGCCCAGGGCAGGTTTAGGGTGGATATTGGGGAAATTTCTTTCCCCAAAGGATTTTCCAGCCCTGACCCAGCTGCCCAGGGTTTAAAATCCCTGTGCATGTGGCACTTGGGGACGTGGGTCAGTGGTGGCAGTGCTGGGGAATGGCTGGGCTTGGTCTCAGAGGGATTTTCCAACCTGAATGACTCCTCAAGGGAGAGACATCCTGGCAGAACTCACCTGCTTCCTCTTCCTCCCCTGTTCCCAGCAGGAGCTGTGGATTCCCTGCTCCTAGCTGGAGAAGAAACTCCTTAGAAACAAAGAAACAAACACAAATATTCCATGTTCTGCCCTCAGCATTTCCTGTGCCAGAGCAGCAGGGGGAGGCTCAGGAGCCCCTTTCCCACAGATCACATCCCAGATTTTTTTACCCTCCATCTATTCCATGTTTTCCTCATTACCCACATTCCAACCCCATCCCTGGGGAACAGGCTGAATGTGCTCAAGCTGCAGATGATAAGCAAACACCAAGTTGGGTATAATCAATCCCTTGATGAGCCATTTACCATGTGACATTACCAAAATATTTCTGGTTGGGAAAGATGTTTATCTTCCTCTGCTTTCCAAACTCCTCATAGCCCTGAAAATCCAAGTCCCAGGACTCCAGGCATGAACTTTTTCTCTCCTAACCTACATTTATACTGTAAAAATCTGATTTATCTACAGAAGAAACTTATTTACTGACAGAAGACACGTGTTCCCTCTCCTTCTGCTGCTTGCCATGGCTTCACACATTAAAATCTGTAATTCAGGAAGGAAAGGACAGTGAATTATACCTGGAACTCATTACAGCCACTGAGAAATTCAGCAGTGCTGAAAATAGAATTCTAATCTCAGGATCTCAGAGGCAAAGGAATTAAGAGCCTGTCCTTCCACCATGACAGACTCTTGGGCTGACCTTCACTTCAGCCACACAACCCCAGAAAATGTCCTCAAATCCCCAGGGATGCTCCATGGGGGTGGAAAGGATGAGTGATGTCACCTGGGGAATCTTGAGAAGGGGTCCCCACCTTATCTCAGGTAGTTCAGGTGCCCCCAGGTCCAGCTCTTTGAGGAACATGAGGTGGGGCCAGCTGTCCAAACACCTTCAATTTTCTGGAGCTTCATCCTTCAGTGCCAGGGGGATCAGACAACCTCAGGCTGCACAATCCAAACTGGGAATTCTTGGTTTGGATGAGGGAATATTGCCTGGGTAGCTCTAACACCAAGAAATAGGTTTGGGGTTTTTTTGTGGACCTGCAAATTCAGGGAAAAAACCACCCCATTCCTGCTTGTGCTTTCCAGGGAATTGAAATTAATTAGGAAAACAAACTAAAGTGTTTGAAATCACCTTTGATGTAAGAAATGTGGCCCTGGGCACTTAGTAAAGATGATTATTTGAATGTGCAGTTTCTAGAATGGTTTTTTAAAGACTTTTATCACAGGAATTGACCAGCCCTGGACTAATTGGAGTTGTCAGGTAAACACCCTCAATGTCCCAAACACCAGGAAAAAATGAAAGGAGAGAAAACATGGGACAATGAGGACAGGGTGGTGACAAGGGACCAGATCCTTGTCCTCATGGACAGGCTGAGGTGAGGGTGGCTCGATGGAGAGAGAAGCTGAGTGCTGGAGGAACATCAGGAGCGCCTGAGCTGGGATTCAATCACCTCCCAGCAAAGCTCCTCAGGTGAAGAGGACACCCAGGAGGATGTCCTCACTTCCCAAAGGTCCCAGCCAGCTTCTGAGGGGTCAGGAGGCTCTTGAAGGTCACAGGAGCTCAAGAACCATCACCCTGGAGAAGAGCAGTGAATCCCCTCATTCCCCACGGGCACTCTGGGTGGTTTCTCACCTCCGGAGACATCCCAGTGCCCAGGGATGGCATAAGGGATGGCAGGATGCCCCTCCAGAGACATCCCAGTGCCCAGGGATGGGATAAGGGATGGCAGGATGCTCCCCCAGCTCATCTCCTGCTGCCACTGGTGCAAGCACTGCTCTGCCCCAGCTGCACCAAACACCTCCAGCAGCCCAAATTCCAGCCTGGCTCCCTGTTCCCAGCTCGGTGGGGATCAGCAGGACCCAAACCCCTCACAGAACACCCACCCCGGCCAAGGACGTGTCACAGGAGGCTCTCCCAGCCCTGCCCCTCGCAGCCCTCCCTGCGGCCAGGAGATGGAACTGTTGGCCTGGCCCTGGTCCTGCTGGGGCTCCAGAGCTCCAGATCCTCAGAACCTTTTCCAGCCGAGGTCAGGGAGGTGCTGCCTGGATCTAAAATTCTAAAATTAAATCTAAAATCTAAAATGAAATAAAAATAAATGGTATCAAACAGTAATAAACCCCACAGCTCTGGGGTTTCATGGCCAGAGCAGCTGTGGCTGCCCCACCCTGCAAGTGTCCAAGGACAGGGCTTGGAGCAGCCTGGCCTGGTGGAAAATGTCCCTGCTTGTGGCAGGGGTGGCACTGGGTGCTGTTTAAGGCCCATTCCAAACCAAACCATTCCATGATCCTGGAGCTCCCAGACCTTGGAGTCCCCACAGCAGAGCCTGTCCCCAGTGTGGGATGGGTCCCACCCATGGTCCAGGGGACAATATTCACCCTGGACACACCTCTGGATGTCCCTGTGCCCACAGAGGACTGCAGGGCTGCCTTCCCTTAAAAACCTGGATCGGGAAATGAAATCTAAAATATTTAATGAGAAGCTGAATTTGTGACTGCAAAATTCAGCCTTGGGATATCAGAACAACCCCGGACACGGGTGACCCCAATTCTGGTGCTGCTGAGCTCTCCATGAGCCCTCTCCCAGCTCCCAAATCCCCAGGGATGATGGGGATGGGTGCCTGCTGTCCTGGTGTGTCCCCTGCCCGGAATTTGGGGTTGGCAGAACAGGCCGGGCGCGTTCACCCGGTCCCTGCGGCGCCGTGGGGACACCTGGGGACACCTGGGGACACCTGGCAGGTCCTGTGGTGCGGATGTGGCAGCTCTGGGGCTGGGCAGGGTTTGGGATCTGCCAGGGCTGTTGGGATCCCCTCTGGATCTGTCCCCGTCCCTCGGAATCCTTCGGCCTCTCCTCCAATCTCGGCGTTCAGCAAATTTCACCAAAACTCGGGGAATCCCACCCAGTCTCACCCAGCCCTGGTGAGTCTCACTGAGTAGCGCTAAATCTCATCAAATCTCACCAAATTTTGGTGAATCTCACCAAATCTCACCAAATCTCACCAAATCTCACCAAATCTCACAATTTTTTGTGAATCTCATCAAGTCTCACCAAATATCTCCAAATTATGGTGAATCTCACTGCACCTCACCAAATTTCGGTGAATCTCACCAAATCTCACCAAATTTTGATGAATCTCCTCTAAAGTCTTATCAAATCTCACCAAACTTTGGTGAATCTCACCAAATCTTGCCAAAACTCACCAAATTTTGGTGAATCTCACTGCATCTCACTGCACCTCACCAAATTTCGGTGAATCTCACCAAATCTCACCAAAGTTTGCTGAATCTCCTCAAAAGTCTTACCAAATCTCACCAAACTTTGGTGAATCTCACCAAATCTTGCCAAAATGCACCAAATTTTGGTGAATCTCACCGCATCACACCAAATTTTGATGAATCTCACTGAATCTCACCAAATTTTGGTGAATCTCCTCAAAAGTCTTACCAAAACTCACCAAATTTTGGTGAATCTCACCAAATCTCACCAAATCTCACCAAATTTTGCCGAATCTCACCAAATTTTGGTGACTCTCATCAAATCTCACCAAATCTCGCCGAATCCCACCAAATTTTTATGATTCTCACCAAATCTCACGAAATCTTGGAGAATCTCACCAAATTTTTATGAATCTCACCAAATCTCACCAAATTTTGCTGAATCTCATAAAATCTTACCAAATCTCTCCAAATTTTGGCGAATCTCATCAAGTCTCACTAAAGTTTTGTGAATTTCACCAAATCTCACAGAATCTTGCCAAACCTCACCAAATCTCCCCGAATCTTCCCAAATCTCGGTGTCTGTCCCCGAACCTCTCCAGATCCCAGCAGACCTGCTCTGTGCCATGCCCCGCTGCCCTGGCAGGGCTTGCAGCAGGATCCCAGGATGTGCCACAGGTCCAGGGGGTGAATCCGGTGCCACATCCCGATCCCAGGGCGCACTAAATTTATTGTTATTTAATTATAAATTAAAATTTATTATTAACTATAATAAAAATCTAAAATGAAATCAAAATTAATTGTATAAAACAGCAATAAATTACTATAGCATGACAGGAAAGTCAAACAAAAAGTGTAAATAAAAAATAAAAATAAATGGAAATTTTAAAATAAAATAAATAACAGAATGAAGTAAAATAGTTAAATAAAATGTAATGATATAATGCACACATAGAACATAAAAATTAAAGCAAAATTTGAATAGATAAGTAGAATGAAAGTGAATTTAAAAATAAGAATAGAATTAAATGAAATAAATTAGACAGGATAAAATAAAGGGAAAACAGGAATAAAAATAAAATAAAGTAAAATAACAAAAGAAAAAACTTACGAACAACATTTTAAAAATAAATAAAATTAAATAAAAATAAATACAAAATAAAAATTAAAAAAAATCATAAATCTTATTTCATCTAAATTATAATTTATTAAATGTAACAAATGATATTTAATTAAATAAATGAAATTTTATTTCATATAATATGAAGTACGTCTAAAATAAAGGAAATAAAATAAAATCAAATAAAATTTAAAAAGGAAATAAAATAAAATAAAATAAAGTTTTTAAAAGGGAAAAAAAAATAAAATAAAATAAAATAAAATAAAATAAAATAAAATAAAATAAAATAAAATAAAATAAAATAAAATAAAATAAAATAATAAAATAAAATAAAATAAAGCAAAAGGGCTGCAGTAAGCCTGCCCGGGGCAGCGGCGCTCCGCTCCCTCGCTGCAGCCTCGCAGGTGCCGGGGCCGCCTCTGGCCGCGGCCGGGGCGGGGGCCGGGGGCGGGCTGAGCGTTTATAGCGCGATAACGCCCGCAGAAGTTGCAAACGCCGGCGAGCGGCGGCGGGGACGGGCGAGGACGAAGCTGGGCTCGGAGCCGGGGCCGCCCCGCCATGGGCAACGCGGCCGGGGGGCTGGAGGGGGCGCGGCCCCGCGGGAGCCCCGCGACCACCGCCCGCAGCCCGGGGCCGCCCCCGCCGCCGCCGCGCCGCCGCCCCCCCGGCAGCCCATGCCCGGGAACGCGGAGCTGGAGGAGCGATTCGGCCGCGTCCTGGTGAGCGGGGACGGCACCGGGCAGGACAGGGGGGTCCCACATAGCGGGGGAACAGGGTGGGGGTCCCTCCGGTATCAGCATCATTAGCAGCGTTACCGCCGTTATCACCATCGGATTGTTACTATTCCGTAGTTGTATTAATTATTTGGTTTCTTATTTAATTGATGTTCTTATTAATAATGATGACTGCCCCGCTGTCACCTCGTTCTCCCGGGGACGCTCAGCCCTGCCCCGGGATGACCCCCAGGGCTCCCTCCCCTCCTCGCTCTCACCTTGAGGGGGGGGATCCAAGCCCCAAATTCTCGGGGTGACCTCGAGTCCCGGAGCACGGGCAGGCTCCGTCATGGCGGGATCGGCGGCAGGGCCGGAGCGCGCCGCAAGCAGCCGGTGCTGCGGATGGCGATGCTTCGCTCACCTCCTCTTCCTCTTCTTCCTCCTCCCCGGAGCAGAGGAAGCCCCGACCGGTGGGCAGCGGGCGGTGCCGAGGGATGGATGGATGGATGGATGGATGGATGGATGGATGGATGGATGGATGGATGGATGGATGGATGGATGGATGGATGGATGGATGGATGGATGGATGGATGGCAGCCCCGGGAGCCGCTCGGGGCTCCCGCTCTCTCCTCCGTCCTTGAGCGGGGCGGGCCGGCCGTGACCTTCGCGCCGGGGGGGCCGGGTCCCTCCACCGCGCCACCCGCTCCAGCCCTGCCCCTGCCCTCCCCAGAAATGCCCCGAGCAAAAGGAATCGCTGCTTTAATCCCCCCGAGGAAAAGGACTCGCTGTTTAACCCCCCGAGGAAAAGGAACCGCTGTTTAACCCCCCGAGCCCCTGGAGGGGAGATGGAGCCGTTTGCGCGGATCCCGCACCGGGCGCAGCTCCCGCAATGCCGGAATGCGCTCGGTTGGACCTGCCGGGATCTGCTGGGCTGGGTCCCTCATCCCAACCCCGAGCACAAATTCCTTGGGAGCTTTTTTATCTCGTGGAGTTTGTGGGATTTTTGGGGTGTGAGCGATCCCCGCAGCCGCAGGGGGGGAAGGTGAGGAAGGTGAGGAAGGTGAGGAAGGCGAGGGACCCGCGGGGCTGCCGGGGGACAGCGGGGCTGGCAGGGGGCTGGGTGGGGTGGCGGTGCCTCGGATGGCTCCGGGCCAGGAAGAGCCCCGGGTGTTTCCGCTGTGAGGCCCCAGGAAGCGCCACTTTCAACCGGGCTGGGCCCGGCAGGTTGGAAATTCTAAACCAAAAAATGATCAGAAAAGGGGAAAATGCTGCTTCAGGTTCTCAGCACCACTTTCTGTGCCCTTGTCCCGAGGAAAAGGCTTTTTCCAGGGGAAGGGGCACCCAGGGGGCTGGACGTGGCCCGAGGGGAAGCGGGTGTCTTGTGAAAGTGGCTGTCCCAATTCTGCTTCCTCCTTTCACAGTCCCTTCCCCATTCTCGTGGCTGTGGGGGCAGCAGAAGCCCGGGGGGATGGGGACAGGGGGTCCCCTCTGCCCTCACCCACCACAAACTCATTCCCTGTCTCTGCTTTCAACTTTTCTGCTCCTGAGCTCAGTGGTGGAGCAGGTGGTGATGAGCTGGGAATCTCCTGGTGGGACACGATCCAGACCTCAATGTTGCCATGGCTGCAGTGATGCCGTGAGAGCTCTGTGCAAATCACTTTTGGGCTGGACATCCCAAACTGGGAGAGCTGGTGGTGCAAAACCTGGCAGAAAAACCCAGGGAGGAGCCATGGGGATCCAAATTGCTGCCAGGAAGGGGATACACCCATTCTGTGCCAAGAAACGGGAATTTAGGTTTCCCAAAACTTCATTCTCAAAAATTGGCTCCTTCCCAGCTGGGGCACTGTGGCAGATGCTGCTTTGGCAGAGCCATGGGAGGGTTGTCCTGTGCCAAGCAGTTTGGGATATGACCAGGTGGAATTTTGGGATGGAGCAGAGGAAGAGCAGCTTTGCTGCTGGGATAGGGATGCCCAGATACTCCTGCTTGAAGGATTTTACCCCCTTTGGATGTCAAGGGGCATTAACTGGGAATATATAAATGGAGTTGTGAGTTGAGGTGTGGTGGAGTCAAAACCAAGCAGTGGCTGGCTGGGACAGGGGCTGCTCCAGCTGGGAGCTTTGCCTGGTGGGGGCTTTGCTGCCTCTTCTCCCAGGAGCTGGGGGAGTGCAAGGCCAACGTCACCACTGCAGATGTGTGCAGATGTGTGCAGATGTGTGCAGATGTTTGCAGATGTGCTGTTGGCCCCAGCAGCAGGACAGGTCACCAGCGATTCCTGGCCACAGCCTTGGCTCAAGCAGGAAACAGAGCTGGTCCTCAGCTTCCTGCTGGATGCATCTCCAGCCTGGCTCCAGCACGGTGCCCAAGGCTGGCTGGGGGATGTGGGGCTGCCCCAGGGTGTCCACACCTGTGTCCTGGGTGGGACATTGCCTGTGAGCCACCAGCTGCTGGAGCAGGGTCTGGAGATTGTCCTGTGCAGGAGCCTCCTGTGCATCCAGGGTGAACCAGGAGAACCCCCCAGTGCAGGGTGGGCAGGCAGGCCCCCAGCAGGGATGAGGGGACACTGGTGGGATCGGGCTCCTCTCCCTGGTTTGAGCTACAGCAGCTTCTGCTTGTTCTTAAAATAGAGCTGGAGCCACAGGCGACAGTGGCTGCCCGGCCCAGCCCAGCCCAGCCCAGCCCAGCTCAGCCCAGCCCAGCTCGGCCCAGCCCAGCACAGCCCAGCCCAGCCCAGCTCAGCCCAGCCCAGCCCAGCCCAGCTCAGCCCAGCCCAGGCCAGCCCAGCCCAGCTCAGCCCAGCCCAGCCCGGCCCGGCCCAGCACAGCCCGGCCCAGCCCAGCCCAGCCCAGCCCAGCTCGGCCCAGCTCGGCCCAGCCCAGCCCAGCCCAGCCCAGCCCAGCCCAGCCCGGCCCAGCTCAGCCCAGCCCAGCCCAGCCCAGCCCAGCCCAGCCCAGCCCAGCCCAGCCCAGCCCGGCCCAGCCCAGCCCAGCCCAGCCCAGCCCAGCCCAGCCCAGCCCGGCCCAGCCCAGCTCGGCCCAGCCCAGCTCAGCCCAGCTCAGCCCAGCCCAGCCCAGCCCAGCCCGGCCCAGCCCAGCCCGGCCCAGCTCAGCCCGGCCCAGCCCAGCCCAGCCCAGCCCAGCCCAGCCCAGCACAGCCCAGCACAGCCCAGCCCGGCCCAGCCCAGCTCAGCCCGGCCCAGCCCGGCCCAGCCCAGCCCAGCTCGGCCCAGCCCAGCCCAGCCCAGCCCAGCCCAGCCCAGCCCAGCTCAGCCTGCTGCCACCACCCCTCTGGCCATCCTGTCTGTCTGTCTGTCTGTGTCCTCCTGCCCACACTGGGTGGGTTTGGGTCTGGCTGGATCCCTGATGGGATGGGCTGGTCCTGGCAGTGTCCCCCAGCCCAGTTTGGGCATGAGGGGGGTCAGGGAGCCCTGGGTGGGCCTGGTCCTGCTCTGTGCCTTGCACTGAGCCCAGGGAAGAGGCAGAAGGACTCCAGTGGCACTGGAGGGGACACTGTGGGACAGCTGGCACTTCAGGACTGGCCATGTCCCGCACCAGCTCAGGGGTGCTGTGTCCAGGAGGGATGGAGCATCCCAGGAGTGGCACAGCCCATCAGTCACCCACTGTGACCCACCTGGAGATGTTGTTGGTCCTTCCTGCCCCCAAACCACCACCTGGGGCTGTCCCCTGCCCTGTCCCCTTCCCTTGGCAGGACTTTGTGCCTGGTGCTGGCTGGATCTTGTCCCACCCCACGTGCTGCCCAGGCTGTCCGTGCCCTCTCTGTGCACACACATCCCCGTGCCCCAGAAACGGCTCGACCAGGGCTTTGCAGCACAAAACCTTCCCCGGGGGTGCCAGAACATTCTGTGCCAGCCTCGGCGCTCAGCCCGGCGCTGCCCGCTCACGTGTGGGACAAAACGAGGTGTCTGGCACCCAAAATAGCTCCAGCCCTGCTCCATCCCCGCCAGCCACCAGAGCAAGAGGTTGCTTTGGACCAGAAAATGATGTTGGTGCTGCTTCACCTCCCCTGGCCCTGGTTTCCAAGCCTGGCTCAGCCCGCAGCTGGTGCTGGGTGCCAGCCAGGCTCAGCCTGGTGTGGGCACGGCTGGGGTGGCCCTGCCGGCTCGGTGGCACTTGGTGGCACAGCAGGGGCCTTGGGGACATTTGGTGGCAGCCACTCAGTGACGGGCTGGGCTGCGAGGCTGCTGGAGCCCCGGGCAGGGCGGGATGAGGGTGCTGGGGACAACTCGCTGTGGCTCCTCCATCCTTGTCCCCAGAGGAGGAAGAGGAGGAGGAGGAGGAGGATCAAGTCCTTCCTCTGACACCCGTGGGGTGCTTGGCTGATGCCCTGCCCCACATCACCCACTGTGCCCCACATCCCCACTGTGCCCCACATCATCCACCCTGCCCCACATCATCCACCTGCCCCACATCACCCACTGCCCCACATCACCCACTGTGCCCCACATCACCCACTGTGCTCCACATCCCCCACTGTGCCCCACATCATCCACCCTGCCCCACATCCCCCACTGTGCCCCCACATCCCCCACTGCCCCACATCATCCACCCTGCCCCACATCACCCACTGTGCCCCACATCACCCACTGTGCCCCACATCCCCCACTGTGCTCCACATCCCCCACTGTGCCCCACATCATCCACCCTGCCCCACATCACCCACTGCCCCACATCACCCACTGTGCCCCACATCACCCACTGTGCCCCACACCTCCCCCAGCAGCCACCCCCCCTCCCCGGCAGGAAATGAGAACCGTTTTTTTGGGGTTTTTTGCGCTGCCGGCTGAGGCTCCTCAGCGGAGCCGCTTCCTCCCCGGCACTACAAGCCCACCCGGGAGGAGCCACCACCCACTTTGTACCCGACCTGTGCCACATCCTGCCCGCAAGGGAGGGACCGAGGCGCCGCGGGGCTCGGGGCAGAGCCACCTCCACGGGGACAGCCCTGCCCCACCCTCGGGATGGCTCCTGTCCCACCCAGGGTCCTGCTTGCCCCACGTGTGACGGCTTAAAGCTGGTCCGTGTGGCAGGTGCCACCATCCCCTCTGTGCCCAGGGTGTCCCACAGAGGTGACACAGGTGTGGCTGGGGTGGCTGGGTGTTTGATCCCTCTTGGCACAGCGCTGTCCCTCGGTCTGACCCTCACCCATCCCAAGGATGGCAGCTTGGGAGCAGCAGTGGTGACAGCCAGGCGCTGCTGTCACCCTGCCCATTCCAGAGCCCAGTGGCTGCACAGTGAGGCCATTTCAGACCCTGACTGTCCCCCTGCCCAGCCCTTGGTGCCAGCCCCAGCCCAACCCAGCTCCTCCCCACCCACAGCTCCTGCTTTTGGCTCCTTGTAAAAGCAGCTTGACAGGTCCTCCCTGGAGGAGGTGGTGGAGAGGTTTCTGTTCCTGCCCACCACAGTGGGACCTCTCCCCTTGGACCTCCTCTTCTGTGGGCAACCAAAGCCCTGGGAGATGCCTTCCTGCAAGGATGTGGTTGCTCCAGCATGGCAGGCACCCCACGTCCCCATCCTCCTCCTCAGGGAACCCCAGGACTGGGATTTAGGGGTGGCTTGGGGCCGTGCATTGCTCCACGTGCCATCATGCACCTGCCACCCACCAAAAACTGGGTATTTCAGTAAAATAAACCCCTGTGAGCCGAGCTGAGCTGCAGCCTGGCCCAGGCCATGGTAGTGTCCCATGAAGGTGTCCCATGAAGGTGTCCCATGAAGGTGCCCCATGTGTCCCTGAGCAGGGGCAGGGCCGTGTCCCGCTGGTGGCGGGGGCGGCTTCGGCAGCGGAAGCCACGTCACGTCCTGTGGGGGCTGGGGGGACAGGGAGGGACACGGGGACAAGCCAGGCCTGACATCATCGTCTCTCAGCAAGCTCTGCTTTCCCCAGATGGGCTCGTCACCACCTGTGGTGGGGGGGCTCAGGGGGGACCCCCCAAGCACAGCCCAGGCTGCTGGGTCCCTCAGTTGTCACCAGCCATGTCCCTGTCCCTCAGTTGTCACCAGCCATGTCCCTGTCCCTCACCCCGTGTGGCGCTGTGGGACTGGGCTGGCTGAGGCACACGGGGCACTCATGACATGGGTGGGTGTGTCCAGTTCTTCCTCCTGTCCCCCTTGGGGACCCTCAGGTGGGGACATTACTGGTGGGTCCATGGGATGCTCACATCCTGGGAAATGTGGTGTTCCCAACCTCCCAGGGTTGTCCCCACCATCCCACCAGTGTCCCCATCCTGAGAATGCTGCTTTCATTTTCCTACCGTGATCCCATCCTCCCACCACTGTCCCCATTGTTCCATCAGTGTCCCCATTGTCCCACCAGTGTCCCCATCTTCTGGAGTCTTCATGTCCCACCAGTGTCTCCATCTTCTCATTGGAATCTTCATGTCCCACCAGTGTCCCCATCCTGAGAATGCTGCTTTCATTTTTCCAGCTTGATCCCATCCTCCCACCACTGTCCCCATTGTTCCATCAGTGTCCCTGTTGTCTCACCAGTGTCCCCATCTTCTGGAGTCTTCATGTCCCACCAGTGTCCCCATCCTCCCACCACCCTCCCCCTCCTCCCACGGGTCTCCCCATCCCCCAGTGCTCTCTGAGCAGGGGGTGCTGCATCCCTGGGGGGTTTTTGGGGTGACCCCTGGCACTGACACCCTTCACCCACAGAATTCCATGAACCTGCCCCCGGACAAGATGAAGCTGCTGAGCCAGTACGACAACGAGAAGAAGTGGGAGCTGATCTGTGACCAGGTGAGGTCTAAGCTCAGAGTGTCCCCAGTGCTGTCCCTGTCCCCAGGTGCCACTCGTGGCATGGTTTGGGCATCAATCTGGCTGCACCAAGCCCTGACATCCATCTCGTTAGTGACACAGCACCTCATTAGCCTCATTAAGCAGGGGTGGGGACAGGGACACTGTGGCTGCTGTGGGGACAGTGGCATGTCCCTTGCCACAGCTGGTGGCCCAGTTTCAGCCTCTCTCTGGGCTTGCAGGAGCGTTTCCAGGTGAAGAACCCTCCATCTGCCTACATCCAGAAGCTGAAGAGCTACTTGGACACGGGTGGGGTCAGCAGGAAGGTGAGGGGTCCCCCCTGCACCCCGGTGCCCCGGGCCCCGTGCCAGGCTGGGCACAGGGACGGTGCCAATGGCTGTCCCTGTCCCGGTGCCGATGGCTGTCCCCATCCCACAGTTCAAGAGGAGAGTGCAGGAGTCAACGCAGGTGCTGCGGGAGCTGGAGATCTCCCTGAGGACCAACTACATCGGGTAAGGGTGGGGTGGCATTGCCACCCAGCTGCTGCCACCACCTCTGGGGCGGGGATGGATGTGCTGGCTCTGCCTGTGGGGTGACAGCAGGATGGGGGGGCTGTGGCCTCATCCTGCCCCCTTGGGAGGGCTCTGATGGGAGGCTGAGGGTGCTGGGGGGTCTGAACCCCGTTATGGCTTTCTGGTACCCCCAGGGTGCCCCCCTGGCCCTCGCCCTGGCTGTCCTGAGCCCTGGTGGGTGCCCACGGTGCCCAGGGCCAGGCTGTCCTGTCGTGGTGACAACAGTGGCAGTGGTGGCAGGAGAGCCCTTGGGCTGTGTCCCCCCTGCACCAGGTTCACCGTGGCACTCACCTGGCCTCACAGAAATGCCAGCTCACGGTGCCACCTCATGTCCCCAGCGTGTTCCACCCTTGCTGGGGACCTCTGAGCAGGGGGAGGCTCTGCTGAGTGTCTGGGTGCAGGGGGAGAGAGGATTTGGGGGTTGGCAGAGCCCACTGACCCTCTGCATCCTCCAGCTGGGTCCAGGAGTTCCTCAACGAGGAGAACAAGGGGCTGGACGTGCTGCTGGAGTACCTCGCCTTCGCCCAGTGCTCCGTCGCGTACGTCCCCAGCGGGTCCCCTGTCCCCAAGGCTGGCATCAGCCTCCCCTGGGGCTCCGCAGGGCTGGGTGGTCCCTGGGGGTGCCCTCCCTTGTCCTCAGGGCGATGCTCCATGGCTGGGGCTGAGCAGAGCATCCCCAAATCCCTGAGGGGCACCCACCCATATTGAGGTACCGCATCTCACCCGTCCCCGTGTCGCCACGGGCCACCAGGTACGACATGGAGAGCTCCGAGAACAGCCCCGGCTCTGACAAGGGCAAGGAGAGGTCTCTGGAGGACCTGAACAGGAGCACCTCCTCGTCCCCCACGCAGGGCGCCTCCAAGCCGCGGCCCCTCACTGTAAGGTAACGTGCGGTGCTGTCCCCAGCTGTCCCCGTGTCCCCGCTGCCGCCTCGCTGCACCCCCGCGCTTGGAGAGGGGCTTGGCAGGGAGAGAGACGCAGGCCCGGCCCTAAAAATGGGCGCCCGTTGCTGGTTTGAGGGTGGCGACAAAGCCACATCCCCCTGTTGTCCCCTCCTGGGACCGGGTCCCCACCCGGCACTGCCGCCGCGCTGGAGTGCTCTGGCTAAACCCCAGAATACAGCAAAATCGGGGATTTTGGGGGAGCAAATGGCAGCCCCTGGGTTAAAGCCGGGGCGGAGGGACGGGCCTGTGTCCCCCGTGTCCCCCGGCCGGCCCTGGTGGCTGTCGCTCGGTGCCCGCGGCCCCGTCTAACCGCGCTCTTCTCTTGCACGCTGCCGGGGACGCGCTGACGGTAGGTGACGGGGCACCGGCGGCACGGGGACAGCCCGCTGCTGCTCACCGGCCCGGGGGACAGGGACATCCCCGGCGGGCGGGGGTCCCGGGGACGCCCACCGCGGTCACCCCACGGGCTGGAACGCGGCACCCCGGGCACCGCGGGCGTCCCTCGCCGCCCGCCAGCAGCTCTGCAGGAGCCGGGGTGTCCCTGCCAGCCCCAGGGACAGGTCAGGAGGGACGTGGCACCCGCAGGGGGGGCCCATCCCTTGTCCCCGAGCGCGGGTGTCCCCGGGGCGGCGCGGGAGCCCCGTTTCTCCCTCCTGTCCTGCAGGCTCTAACGCGCCTCCAGCTGCTGCCTCTCGAACCAGCACATCCACACCCTCCTCCTCCGCCGCGTCCACCCCTGCGGTGCCCCGGGCAGCGATGGGGACAGTGCCCCCAGGTCACCCGGCAGCTCCGGCCCGCCCCGGTGAGCCTCCGAGACCGCCCGTGTGCACGAGGGGACCCCCAAAACCCACCCCACATCACATCACCCACAGCCCCAGGGCTTCTAGATGGGCACGGACACGCGGGTTTGTCCCGTGGGGTGCCCGGTGTCCCCCGCCCCGCTGCCACCCCCCTGCGCTGTCCCCGCTTTGCGCTGCTCCCCCGGTGCCCCAGGCCCCGCTCAGCCGCGCTCTCCCCGGCCAGGCTGAACCCCTCGCACAGCAGGAAGACGCTGCGCAACTCGCGGCTCGTCAGCCAGAAGGACGATGTCCATGTGTGCATCATGTGCCTCCGCGCCATCATGAACTACCAGGTGCGAGTGGGAGCGGGCGGCATCCGCGGGGACCCGCCCAGGGCTCCCCCGGCATCCACCGGGGATCCCCCGGCATCCCCCGACCCGCCCGGGGCTCCCCCGGCATCCCCCGGCATCCACCGGCATCCCCCGACCCGCCCGGGGCTCCCCCGGCATCCCCCGAGCCGCGGGGGCAGCTCCGGGCTGGGACCGGCTCTGCTTCCCCTGGCTCTGAGCTGTCCTCGCTCGACCCCCCGCCCGGTGGGGACCTTGAATGCCTCCAGGGGGACACACGACCCCATGGATGCTCCTTTCCCCTCCCCAGTCTGGCTTCAGCCTGGTGATGAACCACCCAGCCTGCGTCAAC
Organism: Camarhynchus parvulus; assembly: GCF_901933205.1. Lineage (NCBI taxonomy): Eukaryota > Metazoa > Chordata > Aves > Passeriformes > Thraupidae > Camarhynchus > Camarhynchus parvulus. The sequence continues at coordinate 1,525,266 of NC_044597.1, read as the reverse complement.
GAGATCACCCTGAGCCTCAACAACAAGAGCGCCAGGTAGGGGCTGTCCTGCCCCCTGGTGTCCCTTGTCCCCCTGTCCCTTCGGTGCCAGCCCCCTCACACCGTGTGTCTCTGCAGGACCAAGGCTCTGGTGCTGGAGCTGCTGGCCGCTGTCTGCCTGGTCCGAGGGGGACACGACATCATCCTGGCTGCCTTTGACAACTTCAAGGAGGTGAGCAGGGACACCCGGTCCAGTCCCCAGCAGGGACAGCCAGTGCCCACATGAACATCTGTGCTGCAGCTGGGTTTGTGCCTCAGTTTCCCTGCGTGTGGCAGAGCCCTGCACCGCCCTCAAACCTCTGGCTCGCTCAGGGATGTGCCACTCACTGGGTTTGATGTCCCCATGTGTCCCCAGAACCATGTCCCAGCCTGGCAGCACCGGTCAGGGTTGGGGTGGTGTCACCAATAGGCACCTCCTGTCCTGTCACCCTCCTGGGTGTCCCCTGGCCATGTCCCCCCTGCCCTCAGCCGCCTGCTCCCCCAGGTCTGCGGGGAGAAGAATCGCTTCGAGAAGCTGATGGAGTATTTCCGAAATGAGGACACCAACATTGACTTCATGGTGAGTGGCTGCTGGGGGCCACCCTCTGCTGTCCCCAGGGCACCCTGTCCCCAAGGCTGCTGCACTGTCCCCAGGCCATTCTGCCCCAGGAGCTCCTAAGCCACCACGCTGTCCCTGTCCAGGGATGCTGAAGGACCAAACTCTCCCCAGGCCACCAGAACTCTCCCCAGGCCACCACATCCTCAGGGGCTGTTGAGCCACAGTGCTGCCCTGGGGGTGGCATGTCCCAAGGGCTGTTCTGCTGTCCCCAAAGGCTTCTAAGCCACTAAACTGTCCCCAGGCCATCATGTCCCCAAGACCACTCTGCTGTCCCCCATCACCACGTCCCCAGGGCTGTGTAAACCCCCATGCACTCCCCAGGGCCACCATGTCCCCAAGGGCCACCAACCCCCCGTGCAGCCCCCGGGGCACCATCCCAGGAGCCCCTCTGGCCCCGTGCTGGGCCGTGTCCCCGCAGGTGGCCTGCATGCAGTTCATCAACATCGTGGTGCACTCGGTGGAGAACATGAACTTCCGAGTGTTCCTGCAGTACGAGTTCACCCACCTGGGGCTGGACCAGTACCTGGAGGTGGGAGATCCCAGGGGTGGGGGATCCCAGGGGTGGGAGATCCCAGGGGTGGGGTTGGGTGATCCCAAGGGTGGCTGTGGGTGATCCCAAGGGTGGGTGATCCTGAGGGTAGGAGAGGGTGATCCCAGCGGTGGGAGTGGGTGATCCCAGAGGTGAGGGTGGGTTATCCTGAGGATGGATGATCCCGAGGATGGGTGATCCCAGGGATGGGAATGGGTGATCCCGAGGGTGGGAATGGTTGATCCCAGGGATGGGAATGGGTGATCCCAGCAGTGGGAGCGGGTGATCCCAGGCCGGGGGTGTCACTGTCACCGCCGGTGACCCCGGGACGCTGTCCCTCGGCAGACTCTGCGCCTCACCGAGAGCGACAAGCTGCAGGTGCAGATCCAAGCCTACCTGGACAACGTCTTCGACGTGGGGGCCATGCTGGAGGACTCGGAGACCAAGACGGCGGTGCTGGAGCACATGGAGGAGCTGCAGGAGCACGTCAGCCAGGTGGGCCGGGGTGCGTGGGCAGAGCCGCTGACGCAAGCCCCGAGGGAGGGATGGGACGGGGACGGGGCTGAGCTGAGCGGCGGCGCCTCGTCCCCCACAGCTGACAGAGAAGCTGCAGGATGCGGAGAACGACTCCATGGCCAAGATAGCGGAGCTGGAGAAGCAGCTGAGCCAGGCGCGGCGGGAGCTGGAGGCGCTGCGGGTGAGCCGAGGGGAGGCTGGGGCTCGGGGCTCGGGCTCCGGGGGACACCAGTGACCGGCCGGGCGTTGTCCCCGTGCAGGAGCAGCTGAGCCCCCCGCGGCCGCCCAGCCCGCCGTGCCCGCAGCCGCAGGAGTGTTACCGGCTGGCGCTGGAGCGGCGGCTGGCGGAGCTCGAGGAGAAGGGGCTGGTGCAGATCCTGCGTGGGCCCGACGGAGACGTCGCCATCGAAATCGTCCCCGTTGTCATAGAAACCCCCGCAACCCCCGTGGTTTCCGGGGACACCACCCCCACCTGCGCAGGTACCGCGGCCGCGAGGGGATGTCCCCTTCCCGCGGGGACACCTGGCGCCAGGGAGGGGTGGCAGCGACTCTCTGGGCGCGGAAAGCCAGGCGGGGATGTGGGGGTGTGCCCGGGGACTCAGGGCAGCGCGGTGGCACCGTGCCCTGCTGTGTCACCGTCTCACCCACCTCTTCTTTCCCTTGCAGATGCTCCGGCTCTGGCTCCGGTCCCACCTCCCCCGCCCCCCCCCCCCCGCCTCTGCCGGGGGCTGATCCCGTCCCCCCCCCCCCCCGCACCCCCTGCCCGCGGGCACCCCCCCCCCCCCCGGCCCCCCCCCTCCCGGGAGCCCCCGTGCCACCGCCCCCCCCACCGCTCCCGGGGGGGCCGGAGGGCCCCGTGCCCCCCCCTCCGCCACCCCCTCCCCTCGGGGGGGAACCCCCAGCCGGGCCGGGCGCCCCCTCCAGTACCAACAGTTCAGGTGAGTGTGACCCGGGGGTGACGGGGGTGTGACCCAGGGATGGTGGGGGTGCTCCCAGGAGGGGTCTGGGGCACCCTGGGGTGGGTGTGACGTGCCCCCCTCCCCAACCTGTGACCCTCAGTGAAGGTGAAGAAGCCGATCCAGACCAAGTTCCGCATGCCTGTCTTCAACTGGGTGGCCCTGAAGCCGAGCCAGATCGACGGCACCGTGTTCACGGAGCTCAACGATGAGAAAGTGCTGCAGGTGAGCCCAGGGACAAGGGGACAGGCACAGCAAGGTGAGCAGAGGGGACAAGGGGACAGGCACAGCAAGGTGAGCACAGGGACAAGGGGACAGGCACAGCAAGGTGAGCACAGGGACAAGGGGACAGGCACAGCAAGGTGAGCAGAGGGGACAAGGGGACAGGCACAGCAAGGTGAGCAGAGGGGACAAGGGGCTGGGCACAGCAGGGCTCAGAGCCCCCGGCCATGCTGAGCTTGCCTTGTGCCCACCCTGCACCCACCCGCGGTGTCCGGGGCTGCAGGAGGAGCTGGAGGTCAGGAAAAGTCCTTAGCACCATGGAGAGGGACACAGGATCAGGCGGGCTTCTCTTCTCCCCCTGTCCTGGTCCCTTTGCTCCACGCACACCTTCACATCCTGTCCGTTTCCTCCTCCTCATCTCCATCCTCTGGTCCCACCACCCCCTGTCCCCTTGTTCCATCCTCATCCCCTTGCTCCAATTGATCCTCACTCCTCACCCTTACCCTGCTCCTGTTGCCCCATCCTCACCCCGATGTGCAGTGCCACCTCCCTGCCGTGTGTCCCCGCAGGAGCTGGACATGAGTGACTTTGAGGAGCAGTTCAAGACCAAGGCACAGGGCCCCGCCCTGGACATCAGTGCCCTCAAAGCCAAGGCCACGCAGAAGGCCCCCAGCAAGGTGACCCTGATGGAGTCCAACCGTGCCAAGAACTTGGCCATCACCCTGCGCAAGGGCGGCCGCAGCGTGCAGGACATCTGCACAGCCATCGAGACGTGAGTGACCCCCCCGGGGTGGGCAGGGGGGGATAAGGTCAGGAACAAGGGGTTGGGGTGGTGGAGCGTGTGGTGGGGTGCAGGGGTTGGTGTGGGGATGCAGGGACAAGACACAGAGAGATGGAGGGTGGAGGGACCAGAGATGGAGAGATGGAAGGATCAGATGTGGAGGGTGGAGGGACCAGATGTGGAGAAGTGGAACGTGGAGGGATCAGATACAGAGAAATAGAGAGATCAGATATGGGGAGATGGAGGGTGGAGGGATCAGATACAAAGGGATGGAAGGATCAGAGATGGAGAGATGGAAGGATCAGATGTGGAGGATGGAGGGATGGAAGGATCAGATACAGAGAGATGGAGGGTGGAGGGATTCAGTCTGGAGAGATGGAGGGATGGAAGGATCAGATAGAGAGAGAGAAGTAAGGAAAGATCAGATACAGAGAGATGGAAGGTGGAGGCATCAGATACAAAGAGATGGAGGGATGGAAGGTTGAGATACAGAGAGATGGAGGGATAGAAGGATCAGAGGTGGAGAGGTGGAGGGATCAGATGTGGAGGATGGAGGGATAGAGGTATCAGATACAGAGAGATGGAGGGTGGAGGGATCAGATGTGGAGAGATGGAGGATGGAGGGATCAGATACAAAGAGACGCAAGGATAGAAGGATCAGATGTGGAGGATGGAGGGATGGAAGGATCAGAGATGGAGGATGGAGGGATCAGATACAAAGAGATGCAAGGATAGAAGGATCAGATGTGGAGGATGGAGGGATAGAAGTATCAGATACAGAGAGATGGAGGGTGGAGGGATCAGATGTGGAGAGGTGGAAGGATGCAGGCACCAGCTGTGGGGATGGAGAGACGCAGGGATGAGATCTGAGACAAAGGGCTGTGGGGGCCAGGCACAGACAGACAGACGGATGCAGACAGCAGCTGTGGGGATGGAGAGATGCAGGAAGAGAAGAAGGGACGTGGGGACCAAAGAGAGATGGAGGGATCCATATGGAGAGACAGAGAGATGCAGGGTCCAGATACAGAAAGATGGAGAGATGCAGGAGCCAGCTGTGGGGACAGAGGGATGATGGAACCGGCCGAGGGTGACAGGGGGACCTGGGCAGGGTCTGACAATGCCGGGGGTGTCCCCTCCCCGCAGGTACGACCAGCAAGCCCTGAGCCTCGACTTCCTGGAACTGCTGCTGCGCTTCCTGCCCACCGAGTACGAGCGGAGCCTGATCGGGAAGTTCGAGCGGGAGCAGCAGCCGCCGGAGGAGCTCTCGGACGAGGATCAGTTCATGATGCGCTTCAGCAAGATCCCGCGGCTGGCCGAGCGCATGAACGTCATGATCTTCCTGGGCAGCTTCGGGGACACGGCCCAGCTGCTGATGCCGGTGTGTGCGGGGCCGGGCGGGGCGGGGGCGGCTCCTGCGGCAGCACTCACACCCTGCCCTGTAGGAGTGACGGGGGTAGCACGGTCGGGATGGATGGAGATGAGAGATCTCTGCAGCCAGGCCGTGGAACTTGGGGTTTATTGCAAAGGACCTCGGTGCAGGGCCCTGCTGGGAGCTGCCAGCCACAGCTCAGAGCAGGCTGAGAGAAGAGAGGGGGAGAGAGGATGAGAGGGTGAGAGAGTAAAAGGGTAAGAGGGTGAAGTTCCCATTCCAATACAATAAATCTTCTTCTGTGTTGAATATTCTAATTCTCACTAACCAATCTGGTACAAGATACAAATCCTATAGCATTTCCATACAGCCTGTAAGAATCATTACATTACCATCCTGTGTTACATTTTAAACCCTAAAAACTCCTCTTTGGACCCCTTCTGCCAAGCTGTAGGATCTGTTCTGACCCTTGGGCCTGTCTGCAAGCAGAGGGTGTTGTTCCATCAAAAGGGGATCACCTTCAGCCGGCCACACCATTGTTTTCCAGTTGTTCAGTAACTGAGGGATCTCAAAGCTTGCTTTCATTTCAATCTCACTTACAGTTTCTATATTCTGAAAATCTTTTGCCAGACAATCATATTGATAAGGCTTTCCTGTTTCATCTTCCCCAACACTTCCCTCCTTCCCTCCCTCCCTCCCACAGCAACTCAACGCCATCATCGCCGCCTCCATGTCCCTCAAGTCCTCCAGCAAACTGCGCCACATCCTCGAGGTGAGGGCTCGGGGGGAGGCGGCCCCGATGGTGCCCACAGAGTGCCCGTGGGCACTGTGCCCTCCCGGCCCCGTGTCCCCAAGCCCTGGTGTCCCTGCAGATCGTCCTGGCCTTTGGGAATTACATGAACAGCAGCAAGAGAGGGGCTGCCTACGGCTTCCGACTGCAGAGCCTCGACGCGGTAGGGCCCGTGTGGGTCACCTGGTGTGGGGTGATGGGGGCACTGCCACTGCCAGGGACACCCCTGGGGACAGGGGGCACTGCCAGGGACACCCCTGAGGACAAGGGGACACAAGGAGCAGCTGCAGAGATGGAGGGACACAGGAATCTGCTGTGGGGACAGAGGGATGCAAGCACCAGCAGTAGGGATGGAGGGACAGGAGGTTTGGCTGTGGGGACAGAGGGATGAGGAGATTGTTGGGATGGAGAGGCAAAGGGATGGAGATACACAGGAATGGGGTGGGAGGGATGGAGATCTGATATGGAGAGGTTAAAGGAGTCAAGGACCTTGATGAGGAAGAGGGGATGAAGGAAGATGGGGATCAGTGTGGGAATGGAGGGAGGAAGGTCCCACATGGGAATGGAGGGATGAAGAACCAGCAGCAGGGACAGAGGGAGGAAGGTCACACATGGGAACAGAGGGATGAAGAACCAGATGCAGACCCAGCCATGGGGATGGAGAAAGATGGGGATCAGCCATGGGGGTGGAGGGATGCAGACCCGGCTGGGGGATGGAGGAACGGACACAGACCCAGCCACACGGACACAGGGCCACCAGAGGCAGCCCTGAGCAGGGTCAGGGGTGGTGGCTGCGGCTCGGGCTGACTCTGCCCCGCCCCAGCTCCTCGAGATGAAGTCCACAGACCGCAAGCAGACGCTGCTACACTACCTGGTGAGGGTGATCATGGAGAAGTACCCGGAGCTCACCGGCTTCCACACCGAGCTGCACTTCCTCGACAAGGCGGGCACAGGTAGGGCCAGGGGCCCCGGGCTGGGGTCGGGGCAGCCGCTGGCACTCGGAGCCTGCCCTGACCCCGCCCTGCTCCCCTCCCGCAGTGTCCCTGGACGGGGTGCTGCAGGACGTGCGGAGCCTGCAGCAGGGCATGGAGCTGACCCGCAGGGAGTTCATGAGGCAGGACGACAGCCCCGTGCTCAAGGACTTCCTCAAGGTCAACTCCGAGGTGATGGAGAAGCTGCAGGCTGACAGCAAAACCGCCAAGGTGGGTGCTGGGGTGGGGCCATGGGGACAGTCCCTGCATGGGGACGCGCTCTGCTCACACCTCTGCCCCGTGGGAGAGGATCCTGCTCGGGACAGGCAGGATGGGGAGGTGGAGAGGCTGGAAGGAGGTGGTGGGTGATGGGCACCAGTGCCCAGCCCCCAGATCAGGTGTCTCTGCCCACAGGAAGCCTATGAGTCAGCCGTGGAGTATTTTGGGGAGAACCCCAAGACCAGTCCCCCCACCACCTTCTTCCCCATGTTCATGCGCTTCATCAAAGCCTACAAGGTAGGAGGGGACGTGGGGTCTCTGTTTCTGAGGGCTGGGAGGAGATCTGGGGCACCTGACTCCACTTTGGAGCAATCAGCAGAGGTCACAGGCTGGAATGCCTTTGGGATGGTCAGAGATTTTGGAGCTGGGTTGGGGTGAGCTGGGGGCTGTGAGGTGAAGAAGGAAGGGACCCGCAGTCCTGGATTCCCCTGGCTCAGCACACCTTCCCTGCCTCTCTCCCAAGAAAGCAGAGCAGGACATTGAGCTGTGGAAGAAGCAAGAGGCCGCAGCCAAGGAGGCAGAATCCGGCTCCCCTGGCAGCGAGCAGCAGCCCGAGGTGAAGGTGCCCCCCTGTCTGTGCCCTGGTGGGGTCCCAGGACTAAACAGGTCCTGGGGAGGGAGAGATGTGTGGGAGGTGAGGGGAGGGTACCCCACCTCCTCTGGGGTGTGATCACAGCACTCAGGAGCCCTGTCCCCTCCCAGCTGCCTGTCCAGAAGGCCAGGAGGCAGCAGATGGACATGATAGCTGAGCTGAAGAAGAGGCAGATGGTGAAGGAGCCACTCATCTACGAAGGCAAAGATGGGGCCATTGAGGATATAATTTCAGGTGAGAGATGAGTTCAAGTGAGCAGCCAGGTGTCCCCACATCACAGACCCAGTGCTGGGGGCTGCAGGGGCTGTCACAGGAGCTGGGGTGTCACCAAACCCCGTCGCAGGGACCCAACCTACCTGCAAGCACCTTCACATCCCACATGGCAAAGCTGCTCCCCTGTCTCATATCTCTTCCTCCTCTTCTGCTTCTTCCTCCTCCTTTCTCCTCCTCGCTGTCTCTGGGTCGCTCTGCTCAGCTCTCAAAACTGTTCCTTTCACGGCCCGGACGGGCAAACGCTCGTCCCGGCTCTTCTGCGACGTGAGCTTCAACGAGGAGAGTCCTCTGTAGGTAACGTGGGGCGGCGCAGGCGGGCGGGGGCTCCAGGGCTTCCCCCCCTCCGTCCCCGCCGGGATTCCTCCGGGATTTGTGCCCCGCTGACACCCGGGATCAGCCCCCGGGGCGGTGCCGGGGCTCGGGGTCCCACAACGGGGCTGATTGTTGGTGGCTGCTGCTCCTCCCGTCCCTGCGTTCAGCCCTTGGCTCCTCCTGGGTGTCCTCGCACCCAGAGGGGCAAATCCCGGGCAGGGACAGGACAAGGGAAAGGGGTTTTAAATGAACAAAGGAGAGTTTTATGTTGAAGGATCGGAAAAAATATCATTGCTGTGAGGGTGCCCAGAGCAGCTGTGGCTGCCCCAGCCCTGGCAGCGCCCAAGGCCAGGTTGGAGCAGCCTGGGACAGTGGAAGGTGTCCCTGCCATGGCACCGGGTGGGCTTTAGGGTCCCTCCAACCCAACCCATTCCGCGTTAACGCGATGGGTGCTGGACCCCGGCCGTGCCGGGCGGGCAGTGAAGCTCATCCAGCCCCGGTGCTTCCCCCGGTGCAGATCTGCGGAACAACCCGTACCGGCGGGGGGACAAGGCCCGCGGCAGCGCCAAGAAACGGGCGGCGGGGCAGAGCCTGCAGGCGACGCCGGACATCGCGCTGTGACCGGCGCCGTCCCTGCAGCGGCAGCGCAGGGCCAGCACCGTCCTCCCGACGCGGATGGGACCGCAGGGTGTCAGTCCCTGGGCCCGGGGCTCGGCGGGGTGGAGGGACAGTGCCCGCTCCGAGCTGCTCCAGCCGCTTGATGTGCCAGCTCTGCCCGCCTGGGCCGGGCACAGGCACCCCCGGCGCTTGCTTGGCCGTGTCCCTGAGCTCCTCTCCGCAGCCTGGCAGGTCGTCCTGGCTACAGGGAAGCGCAGAAAGGGCTCCAGCTTGTCCTGGAAGGAAAAGAGAGGCTGTCCCATCCCTATCCCCGCCCTGTGTCCTTGTCCCACCCTCGATTGCCGCTGCGGGAGGGGAGGGGGTGTCAGCCAGGGACACAGCGCTCCCCGCACATCTCTCCGCACATCTCAGCTCACATCTCCCCCAGCCCGCAGAGCCCCCCCAGAGCCGCGTTCTCCTGCTGCAGAGCTCCCAGCCCGGAGCCAGGGGCTGGCAGCGGTGCTATTTTACAGGATTTTATTAAGTCTTCCTTCAAATTTCTCCGTGCTGCGGCAGCGGGGATTGGAACTCCCCCACGCAGGGTGGCCCCAAGGCTGCGGCGAGCAGCGCTGGGGAGGCTCCGGAGCTGCGACAATCAGCAGCAGGGACAAGTTTCTCTGCGAGGTGGTGGCACCTCCGCCCACCTGCATCCCCAGCACCCCCAGCAGCCTCTGGGACGAACCGGGACTGTCAGCCCTGCGGGGCTCCCCGTTCTCTCGGGTGGGACACGCAGGAGATGCCGGCAGTCCCAGCCCCTGCTGCCGCCTGCAGGAGCGGCCCCGGAGCCGCACGAACCTCTCGGTACCGGCCCGGACCCGGCTGTCTCTCCCTGCCCTGCCCCGCTGCTGCTGTGTAACCCCGCAGTGCCGCAGTTAAACCTCTCCTGGTGCATTTACCCCGCTCCTCCCTCCTCCTGTCCCTCCTCCCGTCCTTTCTCGCTCGTCCCAGCTTCAGCCACAGCAGCCGCTGCTTCCTGCTGTATTTAAGCTGCTTCAGCGCCGGCTCCGTGTCCGGGGAGGGATGGGAAATGAATGTGTAACTTATAAATGCCTTTAAGCCAGAAATGTAAACCATTAACTGCTCATTTGTATACATTATTTTTATATACTGGATGCCTGTTTAATCTAAAGCAGAACTGGTAATAAAATGTCTCAGAGGATAAAGGACGTGTGTGGGAGAAGGGTTTGTGATGCTGTCATGAAGGAAGGGAGGGAGAAAAGGAAGGAAAGATGGAGTGAGGGAAGGATGGAGGGAGGGCGGGAGGGAAAGGTGAAGGGAGTGGCTGTGGCTGCCCCATCCCCAGGTTGAACAGGGCTTGGAGCACCCTGGGATAGTGGGAGGTGAGAGGATGGAACGAGATGATCTTTAGGGTCCCTTCCAACACAATCCAGTCTGGAATTCTAGCAACAAACCACCCACTTTTTTTTGAGGACGACAGCTCTGAGGTCTGTTCACAGCACAGACATGTGGGTGCATGACAGCACAAAAAATGTGTTTCGGGGTGAGTGTCCTCACTCAGCAGCCTGGCCACAGCCCCTCCCCAGCCCGCTGGGGAAGGATTCAGCTCCGTGCACACAAACAGAGGGGCTGCAGCACTGGGAGCTGTGGGGGGATCCCCAGAGCTTGCCTGCCTCACCCCTGTACCTCCCAAGCAAGGCTGAGCAGCTCCCAGGGCAGCAAATCCCCTGCAGAGGGACCGAGGGAGGATAAGGGACTGTCTGCTTGGAAGGAGAGAGATGCCAGGCTGTTCAGCAAAGCCTGGGCTCAGATCCATCAGTCAGTGCTGCCTCTCCAGCCCCAGAAATCACAGAATCCTGGAATATCCTGGACTGGAAGGGACCCCCAAGGTTCATCCAGTCCAACTCCTGCCCTGCACAGACACCCCAGCAATCCCACCCTGGGCATCCCTGGCAGTGCTGTACAAACCCTCCTGGAGCTCTGACAGCCTCAGGGCTGGCACCATTCCCTGGGCAGTGCCCAAGCCTCCTCCCTGACTTCTCCTGAATCCCCCAAACCCAAGTTACACAGCAGAGTTCATTCAGACCAGGCTGCTCTTCCTGGAAATGTCTCATTCAGCATCACCATCTCATTCTCTGGGACAACACATCAAACCACCAGCAACGACAACAAACAAAATCTTCTCTTTTTTTTAGCTTTATTTTTTTTCCCCTGTGAAAATGCAGGTCAAAAACGTTAACTTCAAGAAATCACAGTTTTATAAAGTGTCATTCATTCCATACAAGCTCCTGCTTCCAGCACCTTCCCCCACTGCCCATCCCAATGAGATCCTCAGCTCACCAGCAGCGATTTCTCCAGACTTCCAGAAGGAGCTGCACAACAAGAGCCATCTGTGTTTATCACTCCTACTTGTCCTCCCCACCCTGAGCTGGGGTTCTGTCCTAAACACTCGTTATGAAACCTGACAGTTCCAGCCAAATTTGAACAAGCATAATGCAAATCTTTCCTGACTTTCTGCTGTCACTATTGCCTTCATCTGGAGGCCGGGTTGTTTGTGCCTGTCACAGCAAAGTGACAAGCCAAGGGAAGAGGAAACTGTCCTGGCAGCAGGAGATAGCCAGGGACAGCTCAGGCTGGCTGGCAGATCGTCCCAGAGGAGCTCAGGGACTGGGAAGGCACCAGTGGTTTGTGGGGCTGCCCAGGTGTCTGTCCCCAGGCAGGGATGTGACACCACATCCCACCCTGAGAGCACGGACACGGCCAGCTGGGAGCCTGCAGCCTCACTGGGGCACTTGTGGTGGCAGCAAAACAGGACTGGAGGCTTTGGACAAAACAAAGGGAATCCTGGCTAATGCTGCTATGAGGGGACTGGGGAACATGGACATCTCCATGGACCTGGAGATCTCCATGGGCCTGGGGAACATGAACATGTCCATGGATCTGGGGAACACAAACATCTCCATGGACCAGGAGAGCTCCATGGACCTGGGAACACAGACATCTCCACGGGCCATGAGATCTCCATGGACTGGGAACAGAGACATTTCCATGGACCAGGGGATCTCCATGGGCCTGGGGAACATGAACATGTCCATGGACCTGGGAACACGGACATCTCCACGGGCCATGAGATCTCCATGGCCTGGGAACAGAGACATTTCCATGGGCCTGGGGATCTCCATGGGCCAGGGGCACACAGACATCTCTATGGGCCTGGGGATCTCCATTGGTCTGGGAACACAGACATCTCCACGGGCCCTGTGAGGACATCCCAGGCCCAGGAGGGTTCCCTGCCCTTGTGCAGGTGGCTGAGTTCAGGTTAATGCTGCAGATGCAGAGCCCAGGAGTCCTGCAGACAGCCCTGCTGCTCCCTCCCTGCTGCTCCAGGGCTCAGTCCCAATGCCCAGGCATGGAACCAAATACCAGGACATGGGAGCATCCCCCAGGTGACACAGGCACAAGGTGCAGCCTTTGGGATGGAACCCACCATGCTTTGGGATTGACACATCACCACACACTCACAAAAACCACCAGGTTTTCTCCTGTCCCCTATGAGGAAGCTCAGGAAAGGAGCCAGGCATGCACTGAGCCTGTGCTTGGGAGTCCTGGAAGAGGCACTTTGACCCCTCCTGCTCCAGAGCTGAAACTCTTAGTGGTTTGTGGCATCTGAAAAAAGAAATGGAGCCAACCTCCCCCTTTCCCCACTCCCCCCTGGAAGACATGTGCACAATGTGTTAATTATTTACTAAAAAGACTCTGAATGTGGCATAGTAGATATAATTAGGTGCCTATTTTGGACAATGTATTAAGTGCTTTAGAACAAAAAGTGCTATAAAAACGATACCCAAAGTGGTGACAGGTTTCATTTTTCTTCATGAGTTCCACTTTCTTATTCCATCATTCTTATTACAAACTTGAGTTTTCTGATCAGGGATGTCACTGTCTGGTGGAGCAAAACCAGCCCATGCTCTAGGGAGACCAAAGGGAAAGAGCATCCATTGTTTAAGGAGTGCTGCTCCTCAAAAAGGGAGGCTCAGAGTTCTGCTTTTCCCAGCTATTTTCTAAGTGAACTTCCCCTGGGAACACTGCCAGCATTGCTGCCCCTTTGTGTCTCCCAGACCAGCACAGACCTGGCAGAGCCCAGCTTGGCTTTTGGGAGCTGCTGCTGTGCCCAGGCTGGATGCAGAGCCCCTGCTCAGCTGCAGCCTCAGAGCTCTGGGAGAGGCACAGCCAGAGGGAGGGACTGTGATTTCCAGGTGTGCCAAACCTGGAACAAGCACAACCCTGAGCAAGCACACTGGGAGCTCACACCTCCCTCAGGATCTGTTTGGGGTGGAGAAGGGTGAACGACACCCACCCACCTGAACGTGACCTGTGAGGTTTCAGTTTGTTCCAAACATTCACAAATCAGTAAAAAAAAAAAAAACAGTTTAAAGCTTAAGGCATTCCAGGCCCAGCTGCCCATCCCACTCAGTGAACCCAGTCTGAAGTGAGGGGAGGAGTGGGAAACCTTGTGAGGCCAGGCTGAACTCACAGAACTGGGGCACTGGGCTGGACTGGGAGCTGGGAGGGAGATTTTTATAAACTCTGCAATAAAATTCAGCCCTGTCACAGCTGACAGAGCTGATGCCCCTTATTCCTCCAAGGATGGGACAGTGCACCTGAAGTCCCACATCAGAGGTGGGAACAGGATGGAGGAACAACCCCTACAGCCTCCCACCATGGAGTCCTGTACCCTTCTCCTGCCCTGCCTGCCAGGGACACCAGAGAGAGCAGCAGCTCCTCTGAGACCTGCAAGCAAAGCTCTTTCTGGGAACAAAGTTCTTTTCTCATTCAAGAATGAAGCAACTGCGGGGAAGGGTGGGAGGTGAAACCAAGAGCCAGCCAGTGACTGCTGTGGATCCTCCCCTTGCTAAAGGCTTGAGGTGGAGATGATGCTCCCCAGAGCCTACAGAAATGTTTTCTCCTCCAGCTGGGAAGAAGTCAGCCAGCTCCCCTCGGCACAACACTGAGGGCACCCAAGCTCCTCCTCTGGGCAAGCCCAGCCACGACCGACCTCACCTTGGAGCAGGAGCAGAGCTCTCATGGCCCTGCTCTCCTGAAAAGCACAACCTCCTTCCTCTGAAAAGTGAGGAATTTCCACCTACCATTCTCAAGCTCTAACACACCCAAAACAAGGAATTCCCACTCTCCTGGGGAATGTCTAAGCTCAGGACATGTCTTGGAAGTGGATCAGAGCAGCCAACAGCAGCGAGGGCAGCGAGCTGTGATCCTGCTGCAGCACAAACAGCAGCCACTGCACTTGGTGCTCCAGAGCAGGAGAGGTCAGAAGCTTTTGCAATTCCTCCTTTCACAAGGTGCAAAGCTCCAAAGCAGGCAGGGCCTCAGGGCCTGTTCTCCAGCTGGCCGTGCTTGACGCGCCAGGCCCAGCCCACGCTGCAGTCGGGGGCCAGGGTGCACTGCAGCTCGATGCCAGAGTCAGGCACCTCCATGTTGTAGTGCACAGGCTGCCCCTCCTTGGTCACCAGGCTGAAGGCAGGCACGGGGATCTGGGGAGCAGAACACACAGAGCTCAGTGGCACTTCCAGTCCCCTCCATCAGTCCCCTCCATCACACCCAGCTTTTCCCAAGGCAGGAGCAGCTCCCAGGGAGGGGCTGAGGAACATCCTGAGCTCCCCTCATAAGGAAACACCTCAGAACTGCACTGGGCAGTGCCCACCCTGCTGCCAAAGTGTGGAAACCCAGGGCACAGGGAATATTTCTCTGTCTGCTCTGGGGTGTCCTGACCCCCAGGGAGTCACAGACACATTTTTTATGAAAAATCCTTTCCTTAGGATTTTTCCTCCTGAGGAGCTGAGAGGCCTCAGGAACAAAATGTAAACAATGATTATCTGCTGCTGTGGAATGCAACAGGTGCATCTGTGATTGGTCTCATGTGGCTGTTTCTAATAAATGGCCAATCACAGTCCAGCTGTCCAGACTGTCTCAGTCAGTCACAAGCCTTTGTTATAATTCATTTTCTATTCTTAGCCAGCCTTCTGATGAAATCCTAACTCTTTTAGTATCGTTTTAATATAATATATATAATAAAATAATAAATCAAGCCTTCTGAAACATGGAGTCAGATCCTCATCTCTTCCCTCATCCTAAGACTCCTGCCAACATCACCACACCAGGGGAGCACTGACTTTGACCCTCATTCATGGAGAAAGTTTCCCAGACTTCAAGATAGACTGGAATCCACAAAAGTGTGAAATAGATTATAGAGAGCAGTGTAGGTGTATCACTTGGTGAGAAATTGAGGTTTTTGGGATTTTTAGTCTGTAGTGGATGGAAGCAAGATGGAGGGCACAGGGTGTCATCCTGGGTTTCTTCTTCATGCTTCTTCTTCATGGGTTTGGGTGGCATTTTGTAATTGGGCAGAAAAGACCACATTGGGATCAATTATTGGGTTAAAAGGGAAAATAATCTAGGTGTCAGTTCTTAATTGGATGATTTAGTCTTAAAAGACCTTGGAACAAGAGATTGTTGGCCATTTTGTGCCTTGTAATGAAAAGCTGCTGAACTCACAGTAGTGAGACTGTTTTACTGATAAGAAATAATAAACACCTGAATCCAAACATGAATTACTGTCTCAGGTGCCTTCAATCCAGACCCAGAAAAACCAATGACTGGTACTCCCACACTAAAGTGCTTCCCTGAGCTCTGGGCCAAGGCTGGGGGTTCCTGAGCTGCCCATGTTTGGGCACCTGAGCTCCTCTGCAGTATTTTGCTCTGTGATGTCCACAAGAACAGAGTCTAGAGAGGATCAGCACCACTGGAACATCTTCTGGACTGGTGCAACATCTTTTGGAGATGATCCCATTTTACAGTGAGATCTTTCAGATCCCATTTTACACTGAGATGAGTCACAGTCCCACAGACACTCCAGAGTTTCTTTCAGGAACAGCCAAAGCAGCCCACAGTGAGGTTCACAGGAGTGTGCCAACATCTCCAGCAGAACAAGTTGGAAGCACCCCAGTCAAACAGAGTTCATCTCCCTGAGCTGATGCTACTGCTCATGACAAAGAAGCTATACATGATTCTTCAAGGAGAGGGGAAAGAGTTTATAATTGAGAAGGAATTTTTAAGCTGCAGCACAGAATGTCTATATTCTAAGATATAGATCCCTGTGGTCACTGACAATTGGAACTGGCTTACAATTCAAATTTGGTACTAGGTTTAGGCTGGATATTAGGGAAAACTTCTTCACTGCAAGAGTGGAAAAGCATTGGAACAGGCTGCCCAGGGCAGTGCTGGAATCACCATCCCTGAAAAGGTTCAGAAAATGAGTAGATGTGGCACTTGGAAATCCGGTTTAGTGGGCCTGGTGGGATTTGGTCAAAGGTTGGACTTGATGATCTTGCAGGTCTTTTCCAACCTTAATGATTCTGTGATTCAGAAAACATCCTCTGGTACCACACTCACAACAGCAGCACTGAGGTTGTGCTTCTAAAGCTGTCCTAGGGATCCCTGAACCACTCCTGGGTCTCTCTGGCATTCAGGGGTTATGAGGGAAGAAATCATTCCTCAAATGATGCACTGAGCTCCAGTCTGTGTCTCACCTGGCTGCTTATCCCCGTGGCAATGTCTCCCACCTTTGTCCTGTGGAAATCTCTGATGTGCAAATTTTCTCCACTTAGCAACTGGATCTGGATTTTCACTCCTGGAATGCACAAGAGGTTCTTTAAGTTCTGCTGAGCCACAAGGACCTCACAGCCCACAGCAAAACAGACTGACAAGGCACACACATGGGGAAAAACTCATTTTTGTCATTAAGAATTTCATTTATGTAGGTCTTTTGCTGAGCATGGAGCTTGCTGCAGACAGCAATGACTCACAGAGCAGAGCTGCATTTAGCAAGAAAGCAGCTGAAGGGATGGATTAATTTGCACAATATGCCCTCAAAATTCTGGGTGGATATTTGTGGTTATAAAACATTCCTTGCACATGGAGGCTGCCTGAACCAGGGCACACAGGCTCTGTGTGTGCTCAGAAACTTCCCTGGATTTTACTGCACAGACCCATCTGTGACAGGCGCAGACTGGGCCTCCTCACAAACCATCTTTAGGTGGATCTGCGCTGGCACAGCAACAGAAGGACAAAAGGAGTTGAAAAACTCCATATCCAGCTTGTCTAGATAGTGAGGAAGTGATTTCTGAACATTTCTCCCTGCTGGGGGAGGCAGACCCACCGTTGAAGCAGCTGGGGGTGTCCGTGTGCCGGCTGCGGCTCAGCAGGTTGTTCCAGCTGCAGCTCTGCCCCTCTGCCTGGCTGCTCCAGGAATGGATCCCAGAGCTCATGGTGTCCCTCAAGCTCTGAGAAGCCTTCATGGAGTTCTGTAGGAATAAGCAGAAGATTATCTAAGGTTCTGAAAGAAAATGAGCTGGCAGGAGATGAGCATTAAAATAAGGTCAGGAGGAAAAAGGTGGAAATCAAGCCACAGTTGATTTAAGGCTGGGCCTTAATCAACATTTATGTGCCATCTGGGATTGCAGTGCAACAGATACTATAGATATTATCAGATATTCCCAATAGTTAAATCAATAATGAGCTGAAAAGCTGAGTGAGAAAAGAGGGGTTGTACTGACTGGAAGGAGAATTAAACATCAGTTAAAATATTTGTCACTTACTGACATTAGAAACACCCAGGAAAAACAATTCACTGTACAAAACCAACCATAGGCCCTATGCTGCTGCACTGTTGGGAAGGGTCTGTACTGTCCCAGTCAATCTGACACCAGCACAGAGGTCTGAACCAGTCAAAACCAAGTTACAGGTATGGTGTAGGTGTTAGTGGGAAAAACCAAGCAGAGTCAGATCCCACACTGCACACTGTGTGTGTCAACAGCTGAGCTGTGCAGAACTCCCTCAGTCCTCCTCAAAAAGCACTGGAAGACTGAGAAGAGAGACAGAAATAGGACACAAAGCTGCTCCCAGTCAGAACTGACTCCTGCACAAATTGGGGACTCAATGTCTTTGAAAACTGTGATTGAAGGGCTTTTTTCCCTCCCTGGTCCAACAAGGCCTGTTCAGTGCTCCTCACTGGTATTCCCCACCTTAGGAACACCAGAGAGAGCTAATTTCAATCTAATTGAAATTGGCAAATATCCCAGACTATGTATTCATTACTATCAAAGGGTTAAAATAAATTCATGGAGAATAGATCTGGGAATGAATATCCAAGATTTGGGTCTCTGTTTTCCTGTCCTACTCTCCTGGTCTTTCCCTAAACCTCCCACTGGTGGCCATGGCTAGGAAGAAGACCCTGCACAGCTGCCTGGTGCAGCTCCTACTTCCATCACTGCTTCCCCAGCTCCTCCCCCTGCACAGGCAGGGTTGAGGCTGCTGAGATTCTCTGTATCCACACTCTTGAAGCTTCAGGTGAGGATACAGCACAGGAAAGCCTCTGGAGGACAGGGTCCATGCTGGACAGGGAACCAAAGCACAGCTACAGCCCTCAACACCCCATGGGGCACGAGCAAAACTTTCTTCCCAGCAAATTGGGTGTCAAAAAGCAGCAGCAAAGGTGAAAAAATCCAGATTTTCATTGGTCACAGGTCCCAGTTTTGCCAAGGGGGCCAGCCAGACACCCCCACCCATCCCCACTCACCTTCTCACTGGCATCTGACACAAAGGGGCTGTCAATGCTGAGGCATGAAAGCATTTGCTCTTGCTCTTCCAGAGAGTAAGGCTGGGAAAGGCTGTTCAGAAACAGTTCTGCAGCAAAAGGAAGAGAAGGGAGACATTTCCAGTGTTTCAGGGAGACATTTCCAATGTTTCCCTCCATGCCTCCCTGCTCTAATCACAGCTCTGCAATTAATACCCAAAGCTTCTTCAGCAATATTTAATGAACATTCATATTGGTGGCAGCAAAGCCCAACACACAACTCTGCCATGCAGAGGCCACAGGACACTGTGACACCAGGAAACTGGGCCAAGAGGGGATGGATTGTGCAACAACATGTAAAATAGTATCCTAAATTTACCAGTTCTTGCCTTTACGTCTCCTGTGAGATGCCACTTTAGATCAATCCACATTATCAGGGAAAAGTCAAACTCATGTACTCAGCTCTCACAAGCATCTGGAGGTTTGTACTCTCTTATCTGGATACAAGTACTTACAAATACTGCAAATATTCCTGATAATATCCAGATATCCCATACATAACCAGCTCTTACAATGCTGCTGAGACCCAAAGCCATTTGAGAAAGAAGCTGCCCATCAGCAAGCCCTAAAATCCCCCAGTTTTCTGACACGGTTACAATTCAAACCATTCTCTTCCTCATTTATTTCAATTCACTCAAAAAGACTAGAAAATATGGGAGAAAAAAGAAGTGAAATGTAGAGTTATACTGGGCCAATGGAACTGGACAAATCACTGATTTCTACACTGAATTTACTGCTGGTTTTCAAACTCTGGATTGCTGTTGTAACCAAATTCCTTGGCTCATGGCTGTAGGTTTTCCAATGCCCAGAACTAAACAGTTGCAGGCTGATTTTAACTGCACTGCTTTGCTTGACATCTGCCATTCCTTTCTTTTTATCCTGGCTTACCTCAATTAACAAAAAAAAAAAATTTGAACCTAAAATTGCAGATGAAGTTGGAATTCTGACACTGTTTACACAGTGCAAACAAGCACAAGTCTGAAACAGGCTGCTTTCCAAGAGGTTCCTGCACCTCTCTCAGAAGGCTCCCCCCTGTTCAGGAGGAAGGAAATTCTGTTCACTCCCTTTGTGGCACATTTAATTGGTTAAGAACTATTAGTTTTGGTAGTTTGAAGGAAGGTTGAGCAATTTGTGTAATGAGAAAGGAACTATGAGCAAAATGACATCCAAGCTGAAAACCCAAAAATAACTGTCAACAAGCCAAGAGAAAGCAGCTGTATTTTTATCCTGCTCTCAAGCAAAAAGAGCTGAATTCCTCCCCCAGCCCAGTGCTCACCAATTTCCAGCTGCTGAAGTTCTTGCTCTGAAATGGTTGTGGCTCTTTCCACGTGGCTGCAGCTCTTCAGGGGCAGAGGAGTTGAGGAGAGGGGTGGGGGATCACAGGTCTCAGGTAACTCCTTGCCCTCATTCCAGTGAGGTCCCTCAACCTCCTCTGTTTGCTCCAGAGATGGAGGTGGTAGGAGTGGGCTGCCACAGGAAACTTTGACTGACAGTTTTGGGTCAGAACCAATCTCAGAAACTGGGCTCACTGTGGGGGACAGGGATGTCTGTGCACTGTTTTCTTTGTTCAAAGAGAAATGTCTGGGCTCTCTGTATTCACCTTTCCAAGGGCTTCTCACACCTCCCACTACAAAAAAAAAAAGATACAAACATTATCAAATAAAGCAATAAAAGAGGTAAAATTTTCCTTTGCTGTAAGAATTTTTTGAAGTGCATTTGCTGCAAAATGCCCAGCTTCTTCAAAAGATAAAACCAGATCACCTCCACAAATTCTTGCTGTATTACAGAACCACTCAGCAGGATTAAGTTGAAATAAATTAGTAATGTGTCAGGGGCAAGACTGAACCACAAGTATGAGTTACAGCTAAGGATGCAATAAACCCTGCTTGCAGTTGTGCTGCACACCAGGCTCTCCTGGTGCAGCTGATGCTTCAGCTGACAGGAGCCCTCAACAAACCCACAGAGAGCTCCCCTCCTTCAGCAGAGAAGGAAGAAGAGCATGTGACAGCACACAGGAAATTATCATTTATTTGGGTGACAAACACTTGGCTGCAGGCAGAAGCCATCAACCCAAAACATGCATCAAGGCTGTGAAAATGATATACTGGACAATAAAACAGACTGGCCCTTCCAAAAGGAGCAGCACCAGCAGCTCTCTCAGTGGGAATGCAAAGGTTCAGCTGCATCAGGACATTTCTACCTTCCTCAAGTGCCATGCTGGTCTTGGTTTTGAGCTCTGATGCAGACGCCCTCTGCAGAGGCTCCTTCTCCAGCCCCAGCTTAATAATCTCAGCAGTGAGAGGGTTGCAGGAAGGTGGAATTTCCCTCAGAGGAGGCGGCTCTTTAGCGATCTGTGTAACAAACAGGAAGTGAAAGAGGTTAGACCAGAGAGGCTTAATTTGATTTCAGGAAGGTTCTTCCCACCCCGACAGCGTTTCCAACTGAAATGAAAGCATTAAGTGAGAGCTGAACAGTAATTTTATTACAGCTGAATGGCTCAAAAGTCACACCCAAGTTATGAGCAGGGCATGGAAGAACAGCCCAAGCAGAGCAAGCACAGGGAATGCTCAGCTCCCAGAGCAAGGCTGGTATCCTGTCATGTAAGAGCCTAAATGAGAGATGCAGGACTCCAGGTGGCTCTCCAAAATGCAGTTTATTCCATCCAAGACGTTCCAGCAGTCTGGGTGGCAGAGCCTGTGCCTACAGCTGCCAGCTCCAGCTGCAGGCAGGCCTGGACAGCCTTTGGTTTAGGTTACAATGCATTCTATACTTTTCTTTGCTGAGCATCTTCATACAGTAGAACCAATCTATACCTTAACTTTTATCTATAGCCCATCATAACTACTGTAATTACCATATTCATGTTACTGTTCTCCAATCACTACAAGTTAGTACATTACAGTTTAAGCTGGAAGTTGTTTTTCAGTTTTCTTGCAGTGGAAAATTCTGAAACTTTTTTTCTACTTACTTGTTTGCCTGTGCTATCTTCCTGCTTGGTAAAAACATCTTCTTGTTTGAGGTGGGTTTATCCTTTGCTCTAAGTCATAAAAACCCCTTCTAACTAACATAACCAAGAAGGCAAAGGGTATCCAGCAAGACTGGCTCAGCAATTCTTTTCTTCTATTTCAAAACTTGCTTCCATCTCTCTTCCTTCATCAGACTCTACATTTAAAAAATCTTTCTGCTAAGCATCTGTGAGGCTTTCTTGTCAAACTTTCATCCTTTCCAACACTGTCAGATGCCCAGCTGGCTCCCAGCCACCCACCTCCAGGTGAGTGCTGCCTGGCCAGCAGTAACAAGCTCTGGCAGCTCAGCTGCACAGAGGCTGGGGCACTCACCTTCAGGCAGAGAGGGTGGTTGTAGTACTGGGTCCAGGGGTGGCAGCCATTGAGCATGTGCAGCATCATGCAGCAGCTGCTCCACACGTCCACCTTGGAGTCACAGCGCTTCCCCATCACCACCTCGGGGGCCATGTGGGTCTCTGTGCCAGGCACGTAGTTCCCTAAAACCAGCCAGGAGAAAACTCACTGCATGCAGGCAAGACAACTAACTGCTCCAGTGCCACTGGGAGGAGGCCTAAGGCAGAATCCCTCTCTTTTCAGCTGAAGTGAGACATGTCAGCTTTGTAGTTTGGGTGGGAAGGGACCTCAAAGTTCATTCAGTGCCCCCCTGCCATGGCAGGAACACCTTCCACTATCCCAGGCTGCTCCAAGCCCCATCCAACCTGGCCTTGGGCACTGCCAGGGATCCAGGGGAAGCCCCAGCAGCTCTGGGCACCCTGTGCCAGGGCCTGCCCACCCTCACAGGGAACAATTCCTTCCCAATATCCCATCTGACCCTGCCCTCTGGCAGTGGGAAGCCATTCCTCTTGCCCTGTCCTTCCAGGCCATTGTCCCAAGTCCCTCTCCAGCTCTCTTGGAACTGCTTTAGGCACTGGAAGGGGCTCTGAGGTCTCCCCTGAGCCTTCTCTTCTCCAGGATGAACAATCTGAGCTCTCCCAGCTTTTCTCCATAGTGGAAGGGCTCTACCTTAACCCAAAAAGCAGCACTGTGTGTTCTCAGAAGCTGTTCCCCCTCAGACCCATCCCTTATACACAGAATAGGAATTAAACTTCCCTTGTAAGCAAATCTGGGAGGCAAAACATCAGCTTGACTTCAGAAAATATACCCTTCTCTTTCAACAGCTGCATGAAGAAGCATGGTTAAGTTTAATTGTCAAAAAAACGAATTTTCTTTAGTGGAGATCAGGACTCTTTCCCACTATTCAGTGAGTTTGCACAAAAAGTTTCAGTAGGACTTTAAAGTTTCAGTGTGGTTTCTTGCAGGGACAAAATGAATGCTGGGACTGAATGCAGCATGCTGACAATCTTACAAAAACCCTTCTAGCCTGGGAGACAAGGACCATCACCTCCCAAATTTCAGGTCATTTTGGCTGTCAGAGGGATGCCTCACAGTAATACCAATAAATGAGACACCCCGAGCAGTTGCTTGCAAATCAGCCACATGTAAATGTTCAGGAGAGAGGATGAGTCAGAAGGGCAATTCCTCAGAAGAGCAGCAGCAAAACCTCACCTGTGACCAAGCACTTTCCCAGCCCATCTGGGTGCAGGTGAGCAGAGTGGCCAAAGTCACACAGGAGGGCCCTGCTCCCATCATCTGACAGCAGCACGTTCTCAGCTGCCAAGAGAAGGGTTCCATTAGTTTACTCTGCATCAGGAGATGAGAAAAACACTCAAAAGCACATAGAACTACAATTTCCTAAGCCCAAAGGATTTATTTCTCCTGTCACTGTCTTAAGCAAGTACAAAGCTGTAATTATCTCTTATAAACTACCAATTACCTGCCCTGGAGATTCTTGTAGCCCAGTGGTGGGCCAGCTTGGACAAGCAGCTTGGCAGACCCACGGGGTGACAAGAAGAGGTGACAAATATGATATTCCCAGCAGTCTGGAACCAAGGGAAACTCCAATTTCAAACATAGATCTGAAAATCTAGTAAGTAGATCCCAAAACTTTAGTAAGTAGATCCCAAAACTTTAGTAAGTAGATCCCATAATTTGATCTCCAGGCAGTTTGCCTCTTCTAAGAAAAGGGAAGAACAAGGTACTTCAAACACTTTCCTACCTTTGACATCTCCATGGAGAATGTTTTGAGCATGAAGATACTCCAGACCCTCTAACACCTGGCCCAGGTAGCTGAGGGCTCTGTCCTCCGGCAGGCAGCCACTCTGTTTAATGAGCTGCCCTAATGACCCACCTAGGAAGGAATCCAGAGAGTCCATGTTATCTTATGCTTAAATTCTCCCCAGCATCATTAGCATTCCTGGTGGTTTCCATTGAAAAAATGGGATCTTCCAGGTCTGACAGCACTTATCTTCCACACATGGCTCTCTTCCTTTTGTTTATACCCAGAGTTTTTGCTGCCCACAAAACCAGGCCTTGTTCATGGTTTTTTTTTGCTTAGAGTCAGTTTAACAGCATTGCTTTGGAGCAAAAGCAAGTGCTCTGTGATCAGAACAGGCATTTCTAGGTGTTACTGACCACCACTCGTTCTTCAGAGCCTGTTTTCCATGGTTCTGGCCAGAAAAAGAGCACCAGGCAATGGAATCATTGAAGTTTGCTTACACAGCCAGGGCAACGAGCCCCACTGGTGTCATGCAAACCACCAGGAAGCACAAACCAGCCCCAGCTGTGTTTTACTGTGAAAGAGAGACTGGAATAAGGCAGGACTAGGAATCATTCCCCCCACAGCAAGCCCACTGCAGGGTTTACACACACCCATCCCAACCCACTGGGTTCCCGTGGTTCACAGCCTGTTTTCCATGGCTCTGGCCAGAAAAAGAGCACCAGGCAATGGAATCATTGAAGTTTGCTTAGACAGCCAGGGCAACGAGGCCCACTGGTGTCCTGCAAACCACCAGGAAGCACAAACCAGCTCCAGCTGTGTGAAAGAGACACCTTGAACTGGAATAAGGCAGAACTGGGAATCATTCCCCCCACTGCAGGTTTTACACACACCCATCCCAACCCACTGGGGATTTCACACCAGGATGCATTGAGGAACTAACAGATTCATACTGGGGCAGGAGGAAAAGGAGGTCAATGTGCACTGGGCACTGCCATGGTGTCCTGCTCACCCTCCATGAGCTTCATGAAGATGGTGACCCAGGGACCCTCCTTGACAGCACCGTACAGGGGCACCACGCTGGGGCTGCTCACGGCCGCGCACGTCGTCAGCTCCTCGGCACGGAAATGTTCCACCTGCACCTGCAGGAACAGGGAAAACTGAGCCATCCTGGGGGGGATCCTCACACAACTGTCCCTCTCTGGTGGCTGTGGGACAGCAGAGATGGGTTAACTGGGCTTGGTGGTCTTTTCCAAACTTAATTCTGTGATCTTCCTGAATAGAACTCGGGGAGTGCAGCAAGAAGTGGGAACGCTCGGGATGATGAACACTCAATGTTTAAGGGAAGCGAAAATTCATCACAAGAGATGCCAGCTTGCAATAACTCCAGATTACAGGTAGGAAGGTAATTTCTGTCTCAGTAAAAGGATAATTTTGACAACTGAGGCAAAAAAAGCCCTGGGGATGGTGCAAAACTTGGCAAAAATTCAACTCCCCCAAAAGAGGGATAGTTTGTATTCCCCCAAAGAAAGGAATACAAAATATGTCCACAAGAAGTGATCTGCATGATCACCTTGTTAGGTGGTGTTCATCCTGCAAATGGTTAAAGAAAAACTTTATTCAGTAAGTTCAGCCAAACTAAATAAAACAAGAATTTGCTGAAGTCCAGAAGGAAAACATAAGTCATGAAGATTCTGGTGGGAAAAAGATGCATCATGTTTCTTCTCTGTCAGCAATCCAGCTATAGCTGGTTTTCTTTCATCTCAAGAATTTGGAGAGCAGGTGCTTCCAGCACCAAGTCTGGTGAAAGAAGGTGAGGTAGAGGCCTCCTGTCACAGGGAGGCAGCAGGAACTGCAGACAGTTATTCATGGAAAATTAAATAGAGCATAGAAAAGTGTCCAATTTGCATGATAGAACTCTCTGCTTTCAGAGTGCGATCTAAGAAGATGCATTTTTGATATAAAGAAGCATCATTTATCCTTCAGTAATTAGGTGGGGGGGAAATGACATTTTGAAAGACTTCAGCTTCTCCTACTTTCATGTTTCCCTTTTCAGCACAACCATCTTCCTTCCTGAAAATACACCCCACAAGGAACAGCTATTCCTCCCAAGACTGTGGATTTGCCAAATGGATAATACATTTAAATAGCTACACACTGACAGGAAACAATCTGGTTGTGTCACCACCAGATTTCACACCTGAACTGTGAGGATGCAGAACAGGAATTAATTTTCTACATGCTTGAGAGATGTTTGTTTCTACAGCTGACAAATGAATGGTTATGAAATGGTTAAATAAATACACACCCTGGTTTGTCTTGCCTCTTACACCTTTCCACAGGGAGCACAGCAAGCTGGGCCCAGTGTAAATGGGGGGGAAAGTGAACATCTTAAACTGGAAAATGAAAGTTATGGTTCCTTTTTGCACATAATATTTTTGTACTCACGGCAAACACTTCCCACACAAAGTTTTCTAGTGAAGTAATGTGAGAAACATCAGTTCACAGAGGTGATGAAAGTATTCAAGTGTTAGTTCAAATCAAATAGTTTACATTTTCCTCATCTCCTTGCATTATCCCTCTGTCTGCACCCCTGATGCCCCCTCAGCAGCCCACAAATCAATGTCCTGATCCAAGTTACATTCCACACACTTCCTACATCATGTGACAATGGCATACCCTGGAGCAGAACAGATTATAGAGCCAGCTTCTGGAAAAACACACATCCTTTGCTGCATCTGGAGCAGCATCACCTCAGAACAATGTGCCAGCACTGCAGCTGACACTGAGGAGATTAAAGCTCTGTTTTCAGATCCTACTGCCTGCCTTGGGTTTTTCCTACTTTATTCCTTTTTCAACAAGGAAATAAATACCTGCCATGTAACCACTTACACCAGACATGGTTTGAGATAAGAATAGTCAGATAACAGACAACCCACGCAGCTGTTGCTCCCCTGCAGTCACTCACAATCATTCAGACAGCTCTACTCTTGCCTCAGCACCCAGGATCCCTTTCAGCACACTTTAAAGCCAAATAAGCTTTTTTTCCTGGCTGCTGATCTTGGCCCCTGTGCACATACAGATCCTCCAGCTGCTTCTCTGTCTGCCATTACCCTGAAGTTTTTCCTTGGACACAAAAACAGCACTTCACTGTGACTGTACCAGGCCCTAAAGAGGGAAGAGATTTCTCTCCATGTGCTGTCTTGTGTCTTTCTCTCACACAGAATTACCTTTTTGGCAGCACACTGGAATCCTGTCTGCTTGTCCTCTATCTTGTACACCTCCCCAAAAGAGCCAATGCCCAAGGAACCATGGCACTTGGTCCAGTGAACCTCTTCTCGGTACTCGTAATCCACCGGCTTCAGCTTCTGCAAGTCCAACAAAAACAAGGAAAGAGACGTTTAAATGTTGAGCTGCATGGAGATCAACATTCTCAGAAGTAGCACAAGGACAGATACCACAGCACCTCTCCAGAAATCTCAGTACAAGATTACTTCTGTCACAGGCTTGAGATGAAACCATACAGGATAAACCTGCTTGATTTCTGTGGGCTCTGTTGAAACTAACTGAGTGCACCCCACTGCTGTAAAGAAAGGCCACCAGGATTCGGATGGCTTTGGAGCTCTGTGTTCCTCCCTTCTCCCTACAAAGCTGAATCCTACAACTAACCCAGATTCCTGTGACGAAATGCTTTTCTGACACTGTGAAAGCTTTTCTGCAGTCAGTAGATGGAGACTGTGCCTTAGGTGTCAGTGTGAACACGTTCAGGCAGGTAAGGGACACCTTGAGCTCCACAGACCATACTGACAGGGTCACACTGACCCCAGGGAAATCCTCCAGGAGGACTTTAAGGTGTTGAGAGAAAACGGAATTCAGAAGAAGTGAATCACATCCCTAGGATTCAAATGCATTTCTGTGCCCAGGCCCTGTGGGACACTGCAGGAGCTGCTGGTCCCAGCAGAGGCACAGCCTGGCCTCCTGCACCTCCCCTTCTACTCAGCCCTGGTTTCTGTCACACTCCAGCTCCTCCAGAGCCAATAAATATTGCAGCCTGGCTGAACAGATTGGGCTCTTCCCCAGCAAACAGAGGACATGGTTGAACACTGACTAAGCACAGAACCACTGCTCAGAGCCAGGCCTGCATGTCTGGTGACTGAGCACAGCATGGAGCCAGCAGTCTGAGACAGGCAAGGCTTGAATTCCTGCAGAAAACAACCCTGCATCGTTATCTGGCAGCTCCAACCAGATCCAGAACCATTCAGAAATCACAGTTTTAGAAGCAAGCACATGGGTACAGATTATCCCTCTCCCAAAGCCCAGGAGAAACTCAGCCTCCCACACCCCAGAGTGGCTCAGATCACCTCGTTCAGCAGCACGCCTTCATTTTCACTTGCTTCATGGAATTGTTCCTTCAGCTCCAGCCCACCTCCTCTCCACGTCTTGGCCAGGCTGGCTAAATTTTGTGGTTCTCCAAAACTCACACTCCCCTTCAAGGCATCTACCAAATATTCTTCCACAGAAAGTTTGTCAGAACTGGTTTGCACGGACTGGTTGATGCATTTGGTGAAATTATATTCTAAGTTTAGGCCAGATAAGTGACTGTCTTGATAGTTGAGGTCACCATGGATGTATGTGTCCAGAGCATTCTGCTTCATGGCACGGAGAGGATTGTCCACGTGTGGGAAATGGGGGGGAAGGATGTTGTAGGGGAAAGGACGGAGAGTCTCAGGCTGGGGAACAGTGTCCCTCTGTTTCCAAACATGATTAAGGCACTGAATAGGGCTGATCAACTTGTGCAGTTCAGTTTTGTACTGGCTCCTTGGGGAATGGAGTTTGCCCACAGAAAAAGGGGCATGGGCAGGCTTCTCAAAAGGCAGTGGATCATAGCCCAAGTCCTTGTTAAATTCAGGAACCCAAAAACTGTTTCTGTAAAGAGTGCTTTGGTGGGATTCATCCTCCTAGAAAACAAAACCAAACAGCTGAGCAGGAACCTCAGTATAGCCACCAAAATTCACCCAAGAGCTGTTAGGAGTTTGCAGGGACAGTACAAAAGGAAGGTGGAAGATTCTCACCTGGACAGGAATTGGGGTGCAGCTCTCCTGTTCTGGAGTTCTTGGACTTCTCCTGCCAGCAGCCACAGGTTGTCCTTTCAGCTTGGATCTTTTCTTGTGCCTTTTCTTCCTGGCCCTGCCCCGGTGCCTCCCTCTCCAGGTGGGTGCCATCCTGCCCTCCGTGGCGTGGGCCACATTGTTGGGGATGTGATCGAGGCTGTCCGAGCGGCTGCTGCAAGGCAGAGCACAGCAGGGCTCTGAGATGGGGCAGCTCACAGGGCACCTCCAACCCACAGAGGGAAAATTAGCAACTCTGCTAACTCAACAGAGAGCTAAAACACAATTTCTTGACTTCTAGTAGGAGTAAGTAGAAGGTCAAGGCCCAGCAGCACCTCTGGCTTTGTATAAAAGAAATGTTGGGGTGTGGGGGCAAAACATTAAAGTGACCCAGGGTTTACAAATTCTGGAAGAACAAGGCTGGAATGTACAGTCACAGAATGGTTTGGCTTGGAAGGGACCTTAAACCCACCCAGTGCCACCCCTGCTGTGGCAGGGACACCTTCCACTGTCCCAGGCTGCTCCAAGCCCTGTCCCACCTGGCCTTGGGCACTGCCAGGGATGCAGGGGCAGCCCCAGCTGCTCTGGGCACCTGTGCCAGGGCCTGCCCATCCTGCCAGGGAACAATTCCTTCCCAATATCCCATCTAACCCTGTCCTCTGGCATGGGGAAGCCATTCCTCTTGTCCTGTCACTGCAAGTCCCTCTCCAGCTTTCATTTATGTCTCTTTTTTGAACATAGCAAAGTAGAGGGGAAAGCACTGCAAGTCTCCAAGCTGCTCTGAGACTGTTTGTGGTTGATTTCTAGTGAACACAGAGATGATGGATAAATGCAGTCTATTTTAAAAATTATTAAAATTAATAAATGTTTTCATAATATCAATGCCTGCTCTAATTTGAAGGAAAAGAGCTTTGCACAGAGAAGAGGGATGACTAAGAGCACTCAAATAAAACAGCTTCAAAAAGCTAAAATGTGCTGGCTTGTAAAGCCCAAAACTACAACATGATTTCTAAGAATGTGTACAGATACACACAACACCCCAGCTGGGGTCTGCACAAAGAGATGAACTCTCAAGAGGGATATTTGCCTGCAGTTACTCAGGGTCAGAAAGAAACAGTCCCTAAGGTTCTTTTGAACTCGAAGCATTCTGTGATTCTATGATTCCATACCAATCATGGCAGTTAGATTTTTAAAATTAAGCTCCAAGAGAAAACAAGATTTTTGATCTTCAAATGAAGCAATTGTTCCATTGACTCAGAGCAGTTCTGATACATTTCTCTGCCTTTCCTGATCAGTGATGCAGGGCACAGCCACTCTCTCCATCTTTTCCTGGTGTTTTAGATGCCAAAAGTAGAGTTCTGGCTGATGGCATCAGGACAGTACCTTGAGCCTGAATACATAGCAGGTGTGCATCCCAGAAAACCCCAGATCCCACATAAAACCCCTCAGAAATGGGTCACTTTGCACTTCTTCAGATGGTCCATAGAACCACATCCTAAAGCCACTGGGCAGTGTCAAACCTCACACCCCACAAGGTGTCTGAAGCCACCAGCAAACAGGCAGCACCTAATTCTGTACCCCAGTCACCCATTTCAGGGCACTGGGGCTGCCTGACAGGGCTCCAGTGTGTAAGAAAGCTCCAGTATGAGCCCCAACAGGAAGATATTCTTCATGGAGAACAAGCACCTCACTCCCAGCTGACTCCAGAACAGCAATTCCCAGGCCTGCACTTGTCCACCACAAGTGTCACTGTCCCTTTTACCACTTGCAGCTTCTCTGTGTTCACAACTTCTGTTGTTGATCCTGTCATTAAGCAAAGGTTCTCTCATCCCCTTTTATCCTTCCAAGAAATTAAGCTGTTCCCTTTTCTGAGGGCTCCTTCTAGCAGCAGCCCAGGTTTCACACAGCTTTTCAGCAGATGGTGTAAGAGTTTCAAAAGCATCAACACAGTTCAGTTAAAAAAGACTGAAAATTTCTCCTTGGATCCTTCTACGTCAAGCCTATGAACTTTAAAAAAAATCAGTCATTTCAAAAGAAATTTGGCCATCCAGAAACAGCCAGAAGGCTACAAGTGCAGTAAATCTGCAGGCATTGCCAATAAAACAATGCAAGGTGTTTCAAGTGGTTTGTGCCTAAACTTGTATTTTTTCCTGATAGGAAGATGTTTTGGGAAAGACACATTCTTACCAGGCCTCAGACTGAAGAGGTAATTCCAACAGGAGTGCTTTTGGAAAAATATTTTAAGTGCAGAGAGCCAGGGTGATTTGGAACAAGGACAAGTCAGAAAACAGCAGTGAAGAGGGGTGTTTGTGTTAAGAGGTCTCTCACCTGTAACGTTTACTGTGGGCAATAAAGGATCTCTCTGATAAAGTGGGGCTGAACTCCTGACTGTTTTCACCTGTGGGGAAAAAAAAACCAGGATCATCACTCGTCTTAAACCAGGCAAAGTCTCTCCTAGTAACAACTGGACTCAAACAGCTCTACCACTGTGCTAAATGAGTGATCCAGACAATCAGTGCACAGTCATGTCACACCACCCACACTGCATTCTTCCTCCCCCACAATTAGGACGCTTCCCAGCTATCTCCTGATCCCCCAGCTCTTTCCCAGATGAGCTTTACTTTGGTTTCCTCCTCTTTATCCCCTCCTTTAAACCCCTTTCAGAAGTCAGCTAAGAACAGGTGCCCCACAGGACACAGATCTGGTTGGGGTGCACAGGTCTCATGCTGGTCTGTTATTTATGCTTTATTCAGTGGATGCTGCCACATTATTAGGAGATTTCATGAGCTTCCTAAATAGAGTCTGGGATGTGTCATCAGCTCCACCCCACTTGGGATTACAAATAGATGTGGCCTCAGCTCTCCAGGAGCGCCGAGGGAGTGAAATCTCATCCCTCTCTGCACATTCCTTTTTCTCAATGAAGCACAGCCCGCCCTGCTACTCACATTCTGCTTGGGCAATAATAGAAATTGATGCACAGCCTCCTTCTGTTTCTTCTTTTGCTGTTCCTCTGGTGATTACATCATTCAGGATTTTCCACTGACTGTGAAAGATGGCCTTCTTTGAATCTTCTACTTTGCAAACACTGCTCTGCTTTTCACTCACTGTCTCCTTCAGCCCCTCAGCAGCCGTGAGCTCCTTTTTGTGCTTGACTGCTGGATCAGGAGCTCCCTGGCATGCAATTCCCATCACAGCCATTTCCCAGCTTCAGGGAGACACTGAGCAAGAACAGAAAAACAAAACACTTGTCAAAATCCTTCACAGACAGAAGCAGCTTCAAGTTCATGAGAAACAGGAGGCTCCTGAAGGTATCATAATTAATAAATAATTCAAATCAAGGTGCTGACCATGTTCTGAGCTGGAGAAGAACCCTGGAGTATCAGTCCTCGATTTCTGACTTGGACCACTGAAGAGCTGAATAGTCAACATTCTCAGGACTGAAAGTATGCAACCACACAGGTTTCAGAGAAATTTAATTCTTGGTATATTCCCTTAAATATAAACAGTGAAACCAAGGAGAAGGAGGAACTCCCATATCACTAAACAGGAAGAATGTTCATCCCCAGGAAAAGGGAAGATATGAAAGTTCCCCTAGAGTGCACCTGGGGGGAATGACACTGTGCTCTCACACCACATGAATGGCCATAAACCCAAATAATTCCTTTTTTCCCTGTGTTCAGTCATCCTCAAAGCCATTCCTCAATGGAGCCAGGCTCAACAGCCAACCTGCCCATCCACAGATCCTCCCTCGCTCCCTCCTTCCTCTACATCACCAGCAACTTCTGCAATCCTTGCTCAAGCCCATCAGAAGTGGAGCTCTGTTTACAGAGTGCAGGATCCATGGAAGTTGGGGTGGGATAGAGGACAGTGATGGTGCTGGAACCCTGTTCCTGAATGCTGGGGAGGGGATCAGCACAGACTGTGAATGACAGGAACACAAATGGAGCTCCAAACAAGTCCCAGCACAGGGGAAGGTGGAAGAGAGCTGGGGATGGAAAGGGGGAATCATAAACCTGCATGGAAGCAAAGCACTGAGGGACAGGATGGGGATACCCAGGGGTGAAAATCAGCAATGTGGAGAGTGAGGAGTTCCCCACAGCACGAGCCCCTGGGGAATACAGCTTTGGTGTAGCCCCTGATCCCCTCATTTTGGATTCTGGAGAAGTTAAACCAGCTGTTTCCTTATAAACCAGGATATGCTCTGTTGCCCCTTAAGTGCAGAGACCCCTTCCTCGTACCAGTGCAAAACTTTAAAATGAACATTTCCACCCTTAAACCACCCATAGAAATTCAGAAACCTTGGGCAATGTATATGGATGTTAAGCAGCACAAACCCAGACAGGACAAGGAGGGACATTTTAACAGAGGCCAGAAAATCAGATATCAGCACCACTACAGGAGCACATCATGGGGCTCATCAGCTTCAATCTGCACAAATCTTTCTCTTCTCTCTCCTTTCCTTTCCCATTCTCATTCCCTTTCCTTTCCCTTTTCCTTTTTTCCCCACCTTAAGCAGCTGACTGGGGCAACAGGACATTTACTCCATCAGGCTCCTGGCAACAAATATGAATCAGGAAAATGAAAAAAATGAGTAGGTGCTCCATGCCTGAAGGACCACCAAGGAAAAGGGGAGGCATTTGGGAGCCAAGTGCATGAACCTTGGTGCTGTGAGTCACCTAACAACCTGGCAGGTATGCAAGGAAAGTCAACAATGACCACATTCAGAGGCCAAACAGAGAACAGCTGCTGTGCAAAAGAAGTGCTGATGACAGTATCCCACTCATTACGGCCGTCCCGCTCCCTCTCCTCTACAGAAATTATGTCAATTCTCAGTGCTGTAAAATAATCCCTTGGAGCAGCAGGAGCAGAGCCTGCCAGATGACTAACCCAGCCACCAGTGACCAAACTGACAAGTTCAGGGTTATTTTTATCCTCACTCTCTCCTGACTTGCATTAACTCTGTCTCTCCTTGCCCTCCCCTCACCTTCAAGGTCCTTCAGGGCAAACCAATCCCCATGGCCAAAAAATACATAATTCTACCAGTCCCTCCTTGGCTGAGTCAAAGGAGAACAGAGAGAGGGGAGAGACAAAACTGCAAGTCCTTGTTGCCCTCTAAAATGGCAAAGAATAACAAGGAAACATAACTGAGATTAAAGTCAACAAAGTTCTACCTCACTTGCAGACTCAAAGAGACCGAGGCAGCAATTGTGAGCAACGGCCTCGACCCGGGCAGAGCTCAGGCAGTTTAATGTGTGACTCAGGTCTGTGGGGCTGTGCAGGACCAGAACCTGCATGCCCAGCCTGGTTTAACTGCTGCTGCACAATTTTCAGTCCTTGGAAAAGTCAAATGCCAAGTATTTTTATGGTGTGTACAGTAAAGCATGGTGGGCAGAAGCTGAGATTAAAAATAAGCAATCAGAACCTTTAAATAGTTTTTGAAGTGTAGCTTCTGCCTGGAGAAAAGGAGGCTCAGGGGAGACTTTTATTGCCTTCTACAGGTCCCTGACAGGAGGTTGAAGCCAATTGAGGGTTGGGCTCTGCTCCCAGAAAACAAGAGACAGAACACAAGGAAATGGCCTCAAGTTGTGTCAGGGGAGGTTCAAGCTGGATATTGTGAAAATTTCTTCACTGGAAGGCTGATCAGGCATTGGAATGGGCTGCCAGGGCATTCGTGGAGTGCCCATGCCTGGGGGTGCTCAAAAACCAAGCAGACATGGCACTTCATGATATGGCTTAGTGGGCATGGTGGGATTTGGTTGAAGGCTGGACTGAATGACCTTGGAGGTCTTCTCCAGGCTCAGTGATTCTGTGATTCAGAACTGAACAGGCCTGACTCATCTCTGTGCACATGGAAGGGGGCTCAGAGAGGTGCACAGAGCTCCTGAGTCCCATAATTCAGACCCAGGCACTCTGTCTCTGCCCAGAGCCACCCCACAGTTCCAGATAAAAGGGAGACTGGGCAGCAGCAGATGGATCTGAGGATCCACAGGAAGCCCACTAAAGCAGGATTTACCCACATGAGACACTCTGGAGCTGCAGTTCCCCTGCCTGTTTACGAGCTCCAGGATGAGCACAGCTTCCTGTACAGACACATGGGACAGACAAACAGCACAGGGAGCTTCATGGTCCTGAGCTGGAGGGTGCCTGTGTCCCACCCAGAGCTGCTTCTCCTCTCCCTCTGCCAGCTCACTTAGATACAGCTGTAATTCTTGATTTCCATACCCTGGACTTTCTTCCTTCTGTGGACATGTGATGGGCTCATTATTTTCAAGGCAGAAAAGGGAAGTCAGGTAATGATGCAGGAGATAAGAGTGGATAGTGCACTCCTAACCCACAATGGGCTTTTGATACCAGCTTAAAGTTTGCTCCTTATCTTCACTAAGGGTTTACTCACCTTGGGTTAACTAATGTTAGTTCCCACTGCTGTAAAACAGAAAGTGTGTTTTTACAGAATGAAAGCCAAACAGTCTCAGTTGTGCTGTGAAGGCCCCGCTCTGGTGGCAGCTCCTCCCTCAGCCAACGTGTGGGAGAAACTAAAATACGGGAGAAGGTCACCTGATACTTGAAGGGAGTCAGAACTAATGAGACACTCAAACATTATTAATGTAAGAGACAACAAAGTGGCTTTCTGCTCCTTTAAAACCTCCTCCTTCCTTCTCTAAAGTCCCTCTTCAGCTCTTCCATCTCAGCTGAAAGATGTTTGGAGCAGGGACCTTAAAAAAGCATTTCTGTGTGTCATGAAGTCGTTGTGAGAGAAACTCAGAGCTGGACAGGAGCCATGCAAACACCTTCCAGCACTGCCCCACTCCCCAGCACACCTTAAATGGGATCCTGCTTGGTGTGCCTGCCTCCAATCCCCAGCACACCATAATATGGGATCCTGGTTGGTGTGCCTGCCTCCAATCCCCCCGGGCACCATAATATGGGATCCTGCTTGGTGTGCCTGCCTCCAATCCCCAGCACACCATAATATGGGATCCTGCTTGGTGTGCCTGCCTCCAATCCCCCCGGGCACCATAATATGGGATCCTGGTTGGTGTGCCTGCCTCCAATCCCCCTGGACAATGGCTTTTTGGGGAATTTCAGTTAATGTTTTGTGGATCAGCCCACACATTTGGTCAAAAAAGACTTGGGAAAGAGCTT
The DNA here is from genome assembly GCF_901933205.1 of Camarhynchus parvulus. Classification (NCBI taxonomy): domain Eukaryota; kingdom Metazoa; phylum Chordata; class Aves; order Passeriformes; family Thraupidae; genus Camarhynchus; species Camarhynchus parvulus. The sequence goes on along the minus strand of NC_044597.1, from coordinate 1,489,344 downwards.
TAAAATATATGTAAGGTTTCCTAAGTCAACTTCACAGAATGGAGATTTCTTCTCGTCTGAGTGCACCCATTCAGCAGCAGTTTCACACTGACATTTAGTTTGAAAGCAAAGAAGAACAAGAGAAAAAATTATGTTGTCTCAGTGAGGTTTCCCACTTCCTTATGGACAGGAGTTCTGTGCACAGAGCACTAACTCAGGTTGCCTTTGCAGCTGCTGCTGGTTTGATCAAACACAAGGAGCATTTTTAGCCATGTTGCTTTGCTGACCACCACAACAAAGCAACAGCTGGGAAGAGCCAGGAATTTCTGCATCACTAGAGCAGGGAATGGCAACTGAGAAGAACCCTACACACCTTTTGGGGACCTTCCAGTCCTAACAGCTGTCAGTGAGTATGGCAGAAAGTGCCAAGTCTGTAGCCAAAAGAACCTACACAGGGTATTAGCCACAAAATCCTTGTGCAAAGCCACCAAACCTTGTCAAGGAGCAGGATCTTCCAAAGGAAAAAAAAATTTAAAAAATATTATACTTATTATACGGATGGATCACATTAAAAATCTGGTTTGGGGCCACAGACATGTATATATATATATACACTTTAGATACATACTTTAGATATATACATACATATAGATAGATATATATAAAATATAAATAAATAAATAAATTAAAGGATTCAAGGCCAGGTTGGACAGGACTTGGAGAACCTGGGACAGTGGAAGCTGTCCATGGCAGGGGGTGAAACTGGATGAACTCCAAGGTCCCTTCCAACCCAAACCATTCCATAATTGTTTGTACAAGCCCTTCAGACCCTGGGCACCACTGCCGTCCATCCCTGGGCTCCTCTCTCATCCCTGCCTCATGGATGGCAGCCCTGGGCTCCCTGGCCCGCACACGTTTCAGATGGAACTGAAATTCAGACAGTTCCGGTTTTGGCTGAGGCAGTTTAAGGCCTGTTACTGTAGCCCAGGCCTGGGTGGAGATTTAAACTGCTCAGAGCTGTCAGCAGGACAAGTTTCAGTTTGTGTCAGAAGGGACTGAAAAAAACCAACTGTAGCACTCAGCAGCCCCCCCAAACCTCAAAACACATTTAATGCTGCTTTAAGTGACCATGTCTAAGGGTGGGGGAAAAGAAAGACTTCTCTTGTGTATCTAAGAGCTCCAAAGTGAAAATAAATAGAATGCCTGACTGATTAAAATCCTGGTGAGTCAGAGCAGCAGTTGCTATTCCAGGGAGCTCTCAGCCTTCACCCCCCCTTCCATAACCACTGTGACCCATCCAGCCATTCCAGGGGCTCGTGCACAATCCCCTCTCGCGTGGATCCACAGAGAAACACCAGGGAAAGCTGAAAACCTTCTCCCCAGAGCACCACAAGGTCCCTGTTTGAAGCACTGCACTATCAGCCCCATGGAGGAGCACGTCACATTACACACGATAGGCAGTGTGTAAACATGTTCTTTAAAGTGGTTTGATAGTAAATACTCCCAAATCCTCTTTCAGCCACTGGTGTTGTTTACTGTAAACACCAGGATAATGAGCCTGAGTTGATTTTTTTTTTAGTTACCAGACATTAAGATATTGCAATAGTTTGGTTACAAAATCTGCAGGGAAATATTTGACTGGGTTTAATTATCAGCAGATTTCTACAAGCACCCAAACACACCTTTATCCTCATTTCCTCGAGGACAGCCCGAGCACAGCTCACCCCTGGACAATTCTTTTCATGCTGCTGAACAAAGATATCTTGCCCAGAGTTTACAAACACTGCCACAAGCCCATTCACTCCGACAATGAGCAGGTTTTCCCAACCTCTTTGTAAACAAGGAGAACAGAAATAATCAGAACAAACTTCAGCCTGATAAGGATTTGCTTCCCAGCTGTTCTCACAGAGCTCTCAGGCCACTTAACAACAGCATGGCTTTGACAGCCCACTCATGAAGTTATTTCCTAAACTACAACAAAATGATACAATAAAGCACCTAAAGGGACAACTTCCAGCAGCCACCACAGACACACCTGAAAATCAATTCTGCCCAAGCAGGTGGAGCCAGGCTGTCACCAATTGTCCCTTTACACTGCTTTGCAGCTTTACATTTCAATCATATTTATAAAATCCATGTAAATCCATGGGGAAGCAGTAAGGCTAGGATTCCTTACTTGCAAAAACAACCCAAAAGTTTAGTTAAGTTTAGTATTGATAGAAGCAGTTCTACATTATCTTAATTTATGATTGGTCCTGCTAATTCAGTTGTGAATATAAAATCATAATGTGAACTGATTGGGGTGATTTCTAACTGTCCAGCCTGAGCAGACTCTCATGAGACATGAGGAAAAGTGGAACAGAACTGCCTTTAGGCAAGACAAGGTTCATTTTCTTCACTAAACCCTGATCAGCAAAGCCCACTCTCCTACAGATGCAATTCCCACGTGTCTGTCCATCCATGCATCCTCATCTCCCTCTCCCAGCATCTCCAGACCCCTTCCTAGCTCAGGGCTCTTTTACTCCCAGCCATCTGCTCATCTCAGAACCTGGAAATCTCTCTGTCCTCCGGGCCTCGATCTCTCTGTCTCCACCAACACATCTGACACTTGCCAGCAAAGGTCAAAAGTCACAGAAGGAAAGCTGATTCATGGCCACTTTCCCTCCATCCTCTTGGCAATTATAATAATAATTCAGCACCTCATCACTGCTTCAACAGCTCAGCTCTACCCTTTCCCATTTAACACAGAAAGAAAACTCAGGACAGACTCATTAACTTCAAGTTCATTAACTCCAGTGGCATTGGATCAGGGCCCACAAACCCTTTAGGTTTTCAGTTATGTTTGTTTGTTATGCTCCTTCACAGTGCTCTACAAGATTCAGTCTCTTAATACAGTTAAAATTTAATAGTTAATAGCAAGTGACTCATTCCCAAGGAATCCGGTGGCCGTGCCAATTAACAGACATCAACTGAGGTAAAATGCACTAAAGCAGCTCACTACAGACACACTCAATTCAGCTATTCTTATCACTAATGCCACAGCACAGAAGCGTGAATTATTACTCATAAAAGCATTCAGAAAGCCAGCTGAAAAAGAAATTCAGACTTTGTTTATAGGTGCTGGTTTCAGACTGCTGCGGCGTCCATGTGCAGAGCACTCAACACATGTTTCTAATGTAACCAGTTAAAGCTGACAGGAAGCATCTGAGATCAACCACAGCAACAACTCATTAATCAGCAAAGAAACATATTAACCTTTTGCCAGAAAATTAAAAAAAAAGGAAAAAAAGAAAAAAAAAGGAGTTAGGCATTTTGTTGTGCTAAAGGGACGCTGGGGGTGAAAAGGAATTCAGGTGAATTAAGGTCCGGCTCGGTTGTGTTGTGATGAGCTGAGCTCATCCCTCCCTCCTTCTCCCCTCTCCAGGGCCAGGGATCAGCCAAGTCCCTGCACCGGGAGCCCCGGGAACCGGCAGCTCGGGGCGCTGAGGGGCACCGGCAGCTCGGGGCACCGCAGACTCGAGGACGTGCCGGGCAGCAGTGACATCCAGCTCCGAACACCCACACACAGCGCAGCGAAGGGAGCGGCGGCGGCGGGGCCCGGCGAGCCCATCACCCGCTCGGAGCCGCCGGCCGGGCCGGGGCTCCTCACACGCTGCTCCCGCCGGCAGCCGCGGAAGCTCCGCCAGGCCCCACCGGGCAGATGCACCCCTCGGCTCCCAGCCCGAACGTCGCACCCAGGACCCGCATCCCGTCTCCGCGGCGGTGGCCGGGCCCGCACCTACCGCTCCGGCACGGCACGGCACGGCACGGCTCGGCTCGGCTCGGCTCGGCTCAGCCCGGCTCAGCCCGGCTCAGCCCGGTCCAGCCCGGTCCAGCCCGGTCCAGCCCGGCGCGATTCTGCTCAGCCCGCCCGGCACAGCCCGGCGCGGCCCCTCAGGCCTCTACGGCAGCTCCCGCTCACTGACAGGCGGCACCCAGCCATGGTCCCGCCCCCTGTATGCGCACAGCCAATCATCGCCCCGTCTCGCCGTATAACCCCGCCCCCCTACTCCCACCGCGCCCAATCACCGCGCGGTCCTTGCCCCGGCACCCCGGGCCCCGGCCGGCTGGGTTTCCCAGAAGTGGGCGGGACTTTCTGCCAAGTAGGCCCCGCCCCGCGATTCTCCGGGCGCCGTCGCGTTGCGCATGCGCGTTCGGCAAAGGGGGCGGGGTCGGGAGCGGCCGCCGGTCCCCTCACGGTCGTCCGCCATGTTGGCTGTGGCTCTCGCCGGTCCGGGCCCCGCCGTGTCCCTCGGTTCCTTCGGGCAGGGGGTGACAGGTGTGTGGGGGCCACCTCGGAGCCCCCTCAGAGGTACTTCAGTGCCGCAGTAGCGCGTTTTCCCTGTCAGGAGCCGCTCCAGAGAGTCGCCCATTACATTGCTCTTGCCTCCGGAAGCTGAGACGTTCTACTGATTTTTTTTTTCCTTGTCTAAGACTCTGTCGCCCTTTCCTGGTGAAATGAGAAGGGAAGGGCCGCAGGAGTGTGTCCCCCAATGCCGGCGCTCCTACCGGTGGTGGGGAATGGGAGGTGTCAGTCCTGCTGTGGGGAGATTTTCAAGTGGTATTAGTTATGATAACTCTGATCTCCCCAGTAAATTACGCTTTATTATTCGGCTTATACTTTGCCCAAGTACGGTTATGTTTTGCTTTGACACTAAAGGAAAGGGTGGGTGTGAATGACTTGGTCCTTGACTCAGTGAGATGGGGGAGCCATGGCAAATAGAACATTTCAGAGGTAGTTTCAGAGCTTTCAAGAAAGGTTTGTGATGAACTTAGAGAGCCATAGAAACATGGATTGGATTTGATGGGAAGGTGCCTTAAAGCCCGTCCAGTTTCACCCCTGCTGTGGCAGGGACACCTTCCTCTATCCCAGGCTGCTCCAAGCCCCGTCCAACCTGGCCTTGGACACTGCCAGGGATGCAGGGGCAGCCCCAGCTGCTCTGGGCACCCTGTGCCAGGGCCTGCCCAGCCTCCCAGGGAAGGATTTCATCCAGTGCTTATTCCTTCTGGATTTGGACTCCTTGTGTGACACAGGAGCAGGGAATGATTCACAGCTCTGGCAGAGTGTGTGTGTGTGAGAACCACAGGGATGGTGCTTGGAGCAGCCTTGGAATGGGAAGGAGCAAGATCCCACATCCCTCACCTTCAGCATACACTGGCTCTGCACAGGGGCCTCTTGTTCAAACTCCTTGCACCGTTTGGATAGAAATTGTAACTTCCAACAGCTCTTTCATAGGAGGATTCTGGTGTGTCAGTTGATGATTGAGTGTTGGTTGCACTCAATGATATTAGAGGTTGTTTCTAACCTGTATGATTGTATGTTCTGTGTTGCAGAAGAGTCCCCTGTTGCCCATTTCACTCTGGCTATGAACCCTGAGTTAAAAGAGCCCATCACAGTAGGTCACTGTCACACCTCATGTGTTGTAGTCGACAGGATTTTCTGCAGGTTACTCCAGAACTTGTGGAATTGGTTAAAGCCCTCAGCCCTCCAAGGAGAGAGCTGGTAGATGGAGGTGGTTTCCAGTCCTCCCTGGAGCAGCTCTGGGTTGGGTGTAGGGAGAGAGTTGAGTTTTGGGTTCATGTTCTGTGTGCTCTCGTGTTTGGGCAGAACGTGTTAGAGTCACAGAGCCTGGGATCCACAGAACCTCCAACATCCATGAGAAAGAATCATCCTTACACAGTCAGAGACTGGTTGGGGTGGGAAGGGACCTGAAAGTTCCTCTGCCATGGCAGGGACACCTTCCACTGTCCCAGGCTGCTCCAAGCCCTGTCCAGCCTGGCCTTGGACGCTTCCAAAGATCCAGGGGCAGCCCCAGCTGCTCTGGCCACCCTGTGCCAGGGCCTCACCTCCCTCCCAGGGGAGCATTTCTTCCTAATCCAAGCTGAAAGAAACCTTGAAGTGAGGTAGGAGTTGTGACAATAGCTGGTCACATCATTTGACATAATTTTCCTTTGAAAATCTGAGGTTATTTTTACCAGAGTAGTTGAGGTGATTGTGGTGTTACATTTAGGGGTATTTATGACCTTGATATTTTTATCACAATGGAAAGAAGAGCAAATAAAGTTTTTTGACAAAATAAAAAAGACCTTAATACCCATGTTGTGGGTTTGAGCAAGCCACACTTTCCATTGGAGTTATGTTCTGTAGTTGTTGGGGATGAGGGAGGAAAGGAGGGGGACAGGATTGAGAAAAGCACACGTGGAGCTTGTCACAAGCCCAGGTTCAACACTGAAATCCAGAGCACTCTGCTTTTCTCTTGTGGTTAAATGGTGTGAAATGAGTCGGTGGTCTCAGTTTTACTGGCAGAGAGGTTTGTCACTCTTGGAGCTGTAGAGGATGTCTGGAAGGCACGGATGGAGTGTGATGGGTGTAACAATGACGCTGCAGTCAGTGAGCACGGTCACGGCACAGGTACAGCTCGGAGATGGGAAGAGCCCTTCAGCTGAGAGCAGCAGGAGCACGTCCTGACCGCTCCGAGCTCCCGACAGCTCTGCAGCCCCAGCAGGGCTTGGGGCGGGGTGAGAGCCCCGCCTGTGCCACCCACCGGAGCTGCAGCGGCGCTGGGCCCGCTCTGCCCTGCCCGTCCCGGCTCTGCCCTGCCCGTCCCGGTTCTGCCCTGCCCGTCCGGGCTCTGCTCTGCCCTTCCCGGCTCTGGTTCAGGTCCCCCTGCCCCTCTGGGCTCTGCTTTGCCCGTCCGGGCCCTGCCCTGTCCCTCCCGGCCCTGCCCTGTCCCTCCGTCTTGGTTCAGGGGCTCCTACGGGTTTCTGTTGTGGCAATCAAACCCACAAGTAGCTCTGAGCACCAGCACACATGGAGAGAATGCAAATACAGCTGTGCTCCTGTTTATGGAAATAGCACAGGGCGTATCTGTACTTGGTTTGAAGAGTTAGCGCAAATAGCTGCATTAATAATTGCTGCAAAATATTCAGTGTCCTCCTTTTGGGTGCCCCAGTAGTGTCAAGACCTACTTCTGTGATTGCAGTTACAGTTCAGAGAGCACCCACAGCCTCACAGAAACCTTTTGTTCCTGCCTGGATTGATGATGGTGATCCACTCTGGGACCACTGGTCAGGAAAAGCTCTTAGCTGGGAGCTCCTGATCTGTTACTCCACATTTGGTGTGTGTGAGCCAAGAGCAGCAAGTTACAATAAAAGGACTTGAGCTAAGCAGGCTTTGGCAGCTTCAGTCTGGATCCAGAGATGGAGACAGCTTGTTCCACCTTGGCTCATCTCCAGCATCATCCCACCAATCCCAGGGACGTGTCCCCATTTTAAAAAAGAGAATTCTGACCACTTTGCCACCCTGTCACTCCAGCCCACTCTATCCTGTTCTAATCCGTCTCCTGGAAGCTGAGGTCCTGCCCTCATGGGTGCTGCTGAGCTGGGGCACAGGAGGGCTGGGGCCACCATGCTTTATGTGCTGGCATTCCCAGAGTCTGTTCTTGGGTCGAGGTGTCCCCTCCTTCAGGTGTGTTGGAGTTTGGTGTGTGGCCATGGCAGCTACACTGGAGAGCCTGTGTGGAGGGTGACCCTCCCAGGGGACGTTGGGTGCCTTACCCATGAGAAGAGCTCCTCCAGCAGGTCCTGTGGGGAGGATGACAGAGCAGCACTCCATCTTCCAGCGGGGATATGGGATTGGTGTGCCAGCTGCACAAACCCCCTCTGTGAGTGGACACTGGAGCTCTCAGAGCTGAGGTGGTCCCACTCAGACCCCGCTGCTCTCACTGTGACTTTTGGAGCCACCTTGAGCCAGTGTGACAAACAGGCTCTTGGCTGTTCTCTTCCTCAGAAATTCATCCTGAAGCAACTGCTTGAAAACTTCACCATTCAAAAGTTTCACTTCCCAAATAGTGCTGTGCTATAAATACCCTGTGCAGTGGGATATGACATTTACTCCCACACAAGACACAGCAGGCTTTGTAACTTGCAAACTCATTAACCCTTGAGTGAACACAAGGTAAGGAGCTTGTGGGACAGGCTCGTGTTGCAGCCTGTGAGCTGCTGTGGGCTGCTGGAAAGGAAACAGGAGGGGAATTGCACACAGAGTTCCTGCAGTTACACTGGAAAAACTCACTTCTTCCAGCTGTTTGGACAGCACAGAGTGAAGATGTTGCTTTAGGAGTATTAGTGCTTTATTCCACTCTTATCAACTGATCTCAGAGCACTTTCCTGTCCAAACCAAAGAGTTTGCTTTAATTAGTTTGCTTTAATTTCCGATTCTGCAACTGATTTATGATCCTTGACAAATTTCTTAGTTCCTTGGTTTCATTTCCATATAAAACAAATGGTAACTGCTTTTCTTTTGTTCTTTACCTGTTGTGTATAGGTATCATAGAGACATGGAATTGTCTGGGATGGAAACCAAAATGAGATGGAAAACCCATCCAGTCCCACCCCTCTCATGGCAGGGACACCTCCCACTGTCCCAGGCTGCTCCAGGCCCTGTCCAGCCTGGCCTTGGACACTTCCAGGGATCCAGGAGCAGCCACAGCTGCTCTGGGCACCCTGTGCCAGGTCCTTTCCACAGGGAAGAATTCCTTCCTTACCATGGAATCAGAGAATGGTTTGGCTTGGAAAGGACCTTAAAGGTCATAGAGATAGATAGATAGATAGATAGATAGATAGATAGATAGATAGATAGATAGATAGATAGATATAGAATGAATAAAGACATATACTAGAAATTCAGCCGTTAGGCTCTGTCTCTGTCAGGTGCACTGACTGAAGTGCTGAGGTGCTGATATTTCATAAATATACTATAGAAATATATAAATATCCTCTCTCTGTATACATGTGTCTCAGTGGGTGTAGGTTTGTAATGTTTGTATCTTTCCTATTGAGAAAGAGCTGAAGTCACCTAGATGGGTAGATTTTACAATGAGTGGGTCATTTTATCCCCTTGCATAACGTCACCTCAAGCAAGGTGTGTGTCAGGGCAAGTCAAGAGCACAATTATCAGAGCAGCCCAGTGCTGCTGCTGCTCCTCTGTGGGTAATGCAGCCCAAGGTTTTAAAAGTGTGTGATGTTGGCATGTGAGTGTTTGTCTGCTGCTTGAAAGACTTTGCAGAGAGGGTCAATGTGAAGCTGTGTCCGCGAGCTTTAGGTTGGAGATCAGGAGAAACCTCTTCCCCCAGAGGGTGCTGGGCACTGCCCAGGCTCCCCAGAAAATGGTCCCAGCCCCAAGGCTGCCAGAGCTCCAGGAATGTTTGGACAATGCTCCCAGAGATGCCCAGGGTGGGATTGTTGGGGTGTCTGGGCAGGGCCAGGGGTTGGTCTGGATGATCCTTGGGGGTCTCTTCCAGCTTGGGATACTCCATGATTCTGTGAGAGAATGTCTTGGGATATTCATGCTTCTGTAAGAGAAATGAATCCTGGCATTGGAAATGGGCTGGTTCCATCTCCCTGGGGTGGGGTGTATGAAAACAAACAAATTCAGGCCTTTGTAGAATGGGTTTGATTCCAATTCTAATCTCAGTTGCATGACATAGATGTGATCCCTCCCAAGTGCTTGTGCCAGTGAAAATGCCTCAATGGCTTCCCAAAGTTTTTCATCAGCTCTTCTGAATGCCAAGCAGTTCCAATTAATCAGAGACTGGCCCTGCAGGGAATACTCTGCTGCACAGCTTCCTCTTGTGTTTGCCAACACCCGCTGCAGCCGCTTGTGCTCCTGAGCGAGTTCTGCTCCGGGCTCTCGGCGCGGGGCTATCGCAGGAAACACACGGCAGGCAGGGCTCTCCTGTGGGGAGCAGCAGAGGGCACGGCCAGCGGGGCCACAGCCCCTCGGGCTGCTCATTTATGGGCACGAGGAGCAAGTAAACATCGAATTTTCCCTCTCTGCTGCGAGCTCAGCTGGGGATTTCAGTGCTCCTCTGACCGACTTACGCGGAGCTGAGTTTTGATCAGATTCTGCTGCAGAGGCAGTGGCACTGCCTTTATCAAAGAGGAAATGAGCACTGGGAAGACAAAGCTGAGATTATCAAAAGTACAAATTCCTTATTCATTTTAAGGAATTTGAGTGTTCTTTTTCTTGTAGATTACAGGGGTTCTCTGGTTGTGATGATTCCTTAGCAGATTTCCAAACTCAGCTCCTTAAAAATCAATTTTCTGGGAGTCACAGGTTCACCAGAAACAGATGTCACTCACTTCAGATACTTAGGAGTGTATTAGAGAATAAGCCCCAAATCTTTGTCAGAATATTACAAAAGACATGTGGCGCGTTTCTTTCTAAGCCCCAGTTCTGATAATTAAGCAGTAAATGGAAAATTCAAATACTGCTTTTTGAAAAGGAATTGTTAATATATAGTTTGTAAAGATCAGGTTCATGAATTTTGAGAAGTTGAGAAGTTGATATTTCTATTTGATTGAATACTCTTTTTTTTAAACTGATGACTCTTAATCCAAAATGAGCAATACTTTCTTCTAAGGGAGCTGGTTCTAGTTCAACTCTTTGTACCCATTTGTCAAAAACATGTCCCAAGTACAACAGTTACTCATTAGCACTTTGATCTATGTAGATAGAGGGAAGGAAAAGTGTGCTGGGTTTTGTGACCAGCATCTCAAGGGGCTTTGTCTTTGCTGATGTGTAGAGATGAGGGATGGGAAGTCAATGGAGATGCCTGTGCACAGCATTTATGGAGTTTTCATCCTCCATGGAGTATTTCAGCAGCAGGAGGGGCCAGCATTGACATTCCCTGCAGGTTCTGCTCTGTGTACAAAGAGGACTTTGTCCCTAGATAGCTGCTCTGGTCACATCCCACTGTGATTTCACTATGAGCTTGCTGCTAATGTCACACACAGCCGAGCTGAGAAGTGCCAGGCAGGGTCCAAAAGCCACCCTGGCTTGCTGGGACTCCAAGCTGAGGTGTGCAGGTATAAAAATTCCCAGGCTTGCTGGGACTCCAAGCTGAGGTGTGCAGGTATAAAAATTCCCAGGCTTGCTGGGACTCCAAGCTGAGGTGTGCAGGTATAAAAATTCCCAGGCTTGCTGGGATTCCAAGCTGAGGTGTGCAGGTCATTCCAAAACTACCCACGACTTGTTGCAGGCAAGACACCTGGAAAAAAGGAATTTGGCTTTGTGTTTCAGCTGAGCAAACTGGTGGCTGAGCTTCCACTGCAGGGTTGTGGCAGCACTTCACAAAATCACAGAATCATTCATGGCAGAAAAGACCTTTAGGATCATCAAGTCCAACCCCACACCACTACCATGGTCACCACTAAACCATGGCATGAAATGCCACAGCCACGTGTTTTTCAAACACTCCAGGGATGGTGGCTGCACCACTGTCCTGGCCAAAGCTAACCCTTTCTGGGAATAGCTTTTCCCTAATATCCAACCTGAACCTCCCCTGGCACAACCTGAGCCATTCCTCCATCACTTGTTTCCTGGGAGAAGAGGCTGATCCTCGCCAGGCTGCAGCCTCCCAGCTTTGCAGGGCTCTCGTGTTGGACAGCACTGGGGTTATTCCCCACATCTGCTTTGTTCCTTCCACAGCAGAGCACAGCACTCACTGGGCAGGCTGGGTACAGGCAGGTTTGATCGTAAGAATTATTCCAGTTAGCAATTTTTAAAGGCCACAGGATGAGGGCACAAATTCAGTGGCTTACTTGGGTTTCAAAGTCTCCTCTGCCCCAAATGGCAGTTGTCTGTAAATCATGGAACCATGGAATGGTTTGTGTTGGAAGGGACCTTAAAAATCATCTCATTCCACCCCCCTGCCATGGGCAGAGACACCTCCCACTATCCCAGGTTGCTCCAAGTCCTATCCAACCTTCCAGAGAGCTATAATACATGAATAAATAGTCATTTATAGGAATAATATGACCATATATATGTCCAAATATGACCATTTCTATAAATACATATGACAAATAATGACACAATATATTAATAAATGACCATTTTCATGTCCATTTCTCTCTTTCCCCAGTCCAGAGGGACGGCAGGAAGGTGAACAACATCACATCTGTGCTGCTGCCTCTTAGACAAGACTTTGTCATCATGCTGGGACTGATTCTTGCTGGGCAATGAAGCCAAGGGCTGAACACCTCTCCTATGAGGACAGGCTGAGAGAGCTGTGGTTCAGCCTGAAGAGGAGAAGGCTCTGAGGAGAGCTCAGAGCCCCTTCCAGGGCCTAAAGGAGAGATGGAGAGGCACTGGGGGACAAGGGATGGAGGGACAGGACACAGGGAATGGCTCCCACTGCCAGAGGGCAGGGATGGATGGGATATTGGGAATTGGGAATTGTTCCTGTGAGGGTGTAGAGACAAGGGCCTGGATTGACAGGACAAGGGAGAATGGCTTCCCATGCCAGGGTAGGTGGGATATTGGGATGGAATGAGTGGGCAGGCCCTGGCACAGGGTGCCCAGAGCAGCTGTGGCTGCCCCTGCATCCCTGGCAGTGCCCAAGGCCAGGCTGGACATTGGGGCTGGGAGCACCCTGGGGCAGTGGGAGGTGTCCCTGCCATGGCAGGGGTGGCACTGGGTGGTGTTTTAGGTCCCTTCCCACCCAAACCATTGTGGGATTCCGTGGTTTACAGGATCCCAGGGACAGGCATGCAGGGCTGGTGTTCCCTGGAGCACAGCCCCAGCACAGGGGCTGAGGGAGGCAGCTTTGGGCAGGGTGGGGTGACCTGGGTGTCAGACCCGGCTGTGTCTGCAGGGGCTGCCCTGGGCTGGGGCTTTGACCAGAGCCCATCTCCCTGTCACTGCTGGTCCCTTCCTCAGCCCTCACCCCCTGCTCACACTGTGGTGAAGCAGCAGGGCTGGCTCCAGGACAAGGCGTTGGGAACCCCTCTGCTCCCAGCACTGCAGATGTGGGCTTTGGAACAAATCTCAGCTGGACAAACAGTGTGGGACGGAGCCCACACAGCTCCAGGGGTTTCAGCTCTGCAGTCGGAGTGCCAGAATGTGGGGTCTTGTTGTGAAACATCCTGAGTCTCTTGTCTGTCTGTCTGTCAGGTGTGCGGGATCCCCTGGCTGTGCACAGCCTCTCACCGTGTCGGGAAAACCTGTCCCAGCTTCCTGGAATCCCTGCTCAGCCTCCTGCCCGGCTGGGATGCTCCGAGCCCTCCCTCACTCAGGGCGGGCAGCAGGACCCACACAGGGAGTGGAACAAGAGCAAATCCCGGGAGCCCTGCGGGGGCTCGGCTGTTGGGCAGTTTTCCCTTCTAGAATGTCCCCTTTCATCCCAGCCTCTGGCCT